>NC_135660.1:87208890-87885140 GCF_964188315.1 Podarcis muralis | reverse complement strand
ACCTTTTTATATGTTTTGGAAGCCGTGCAGAGTGGCTAGAGCAAGCCAGGCAGATGGATGCGGTATAAATACAGTGGTACCTCGGGTTACATATGCTTCAGGTTACAGATGCTTCAGGTTACATATGCTTCAGGTTACAGACTCCGCTAACATAGAAATAGTGCTTCAGGTTAAGAAATTTGCTTCAGGATGAGAACAGAAATCGTGATTCGGCAGCACGGCGACAGCAGGAGGCCCCATTAGCTAAAGGTGTGCTTCAGGTTAAGAACAGTTTCAGTTTAAGAACGGACGTCCGGAACGAATTAAGTAATTAACCTGAGGTACCACTGAAGTAGAATTGTTGTTACAGAACAGGGCACCCCTATTTTCATCGGAGAAATGTTGGAGGGTATGCTTTTGTCCTCACCTCAGTTTTGACTATGGGCTCCTCACACAGCTCCTGACTCACGACAGTGTGTTGCCCATCGCTCAGTTCTGACTAAAGGATTTTATGCAGCCACTGCTGGCGGGGACATTTTGGGACCCAAAATATCCACCGCCACTAAATTCTGGTGTACCTTTTAACATAATAGTGTAAACAGGGATCAACATACAAACACTGAGAAGCCATTCCCCCCGCCCCACTACTTTATATGGAAACAACTGGAAAAGCCTCTGTGACTGAGGCTACCAACATGGCGCCTTTTTGTACAACACTTCTGAGGTCATACTTACTACTACTTTAATACTGTTTTACTACTACTTTACTACTACTTTACTACTGCTTTACTACAACTTTACTACTGCTTTACTACCGCTTTACTACTACTTTACTACCATTTTACTACTACTGTACTACTACTTTACTACCATTTTACTACTACTTTACTCCCATTTTACTACTGCTTTACTACTACTTTAAAGCTATTTTAATACTATTCCACCACTCAAAAATGGTGCCAAATGGATGCAAATGCTCCCCTGAGAGGTTTGGCGGTCGAAACAGAAGGGTTTTTATCTCAGGAAAAGAAATCATCCCTCGACAACTTAACTGGCAGAAAAAGATTTTTTGAAAAAATCCCTAAGCCCCGGGGTCACAATTTCATGAAAAATCTGACTTTCGGCCATTCACTCAAAAATGGTGCCAAACGGTTGCAAATGCTCCCCTTAGAGGTTTGGCGGTCGAAACAGAAGGCTTTTTATCTCAGGAAAAGAAATCACCCCTCGACAACTTAAGTGGCAGAAAAAGTTTTTTTTAAAAAAAATCCCTAAGCCCCGGGGTCACAATTTCATAAAAAATCGGACTTTCGGCCATTCACTCAAAAATGGTGCCAAACGGTTGCAAATACTTGCCTTAGAGGTTTGGCGGTCGAAACAGAAGGCTTTTTATCTCAGGAAAAGAAATCAGCCCTCAACAACTTAACCGGCAGAAAAAGATTTTTTGAAAAAATCCCTAAGCCCCGGGGTCACAATTTCATGAAAAATCTGACTTTCGGCCATTCACTCAAAAATGGTGCCAAACGGTTGCAAATGCTCCCCTTAGAGGTTTGGCGGTCGAAACAGAAGGCTTTTTATCTCTGGAAAAGAAATCATCTCTCGACAACTTAACTTTTAGAAAATGTTTTTTTTTTAAAAAAATCCCTAAGCCCCGGAGTCACAATTTCATGAAAAATCTGACTTTCGGCCATTCACTCAAAAATGGTGCCAAACGGTTGCAAATGCTCCCCTTAGAGGTTTGGCGGTCGAAACAGAAGGCTTTTTATCTCTGGAAAAGAAATCATCTCTCGACAACTTAACTTTTAGAAAATGTTTTTTTTTAAAAAAAATCCCTAAGCCCCGGGGTCACAATTTCATCAAAAACCTGACTTTCGGCCATTCACTCAAAAATGGTGCCAAACGGTTTCAAATGCTCCCCTGAGAGGTTTGGCGGTCGAAACAGAAGGCTTTTTATCACAGGAAAAGAAATCAGCCCTCGACAACTTAACCGGCTGATATTTTTTTTTAAAAAAAAACCCTAAGCCCCAGGGTCACAATTTCATCAAAAATCTGACTTTCGGCCATTCACTCAAAAATGGTGCCAAACGGTTGCAAATGCTCCCCTGAGAGGTTTGGCGGTCGAAACAGAAGGCTTTTTATCACAGTAAAAGAAATCAGCCCTCGACAACTTAACTGGCAGAAAAAGATTTTTTGAAAAAATCCCTAAGCCCCGGGGTCACAATTTCATGAAAAATCTGACTTTCGGCCATTCACTCAAAAATGGTGCCAAACGGTTGCAAATGCTCCCTTTAGAGGTTTGGCGGTCGAAACAGAAGGCTTTTTATCTCAGGAAAAGAAATCACCCCTCGACAACTTAAGTGGCAGAAAAAGTTTTTTTTTAAAAAAATCCCTAAGCCCCGGGGTCACAATTTCATGAAAAATCTGACTTTCGGCCATTCACTCAAAAATGGTGCCAAACGGTTTCAAATGCTCCCCTGACAGGTTTGGCGGTCGAAACAGAAGGCTTTTTATCACAGGAAAAGAAATCAGCCCTCGACAACTTAACTGGCAGAAAAAGATTTTTTGAAAAAATCCCTAAGCCCCGGGGTCACAATTTCATGAAAAATCTGACTTTCGGCCATTCACTCAAAAATGGTGCCAAACGGTTGCAAATGCTCCCCTTAGAGGTTTGGCGGTCGAAACAGAAGGCTTTTTATCTCAGGAAAAGAAATCACCCCTCGACAACTTAAGTGGCAGAAAAAGTTTTTTTTAAAAAAAATCCCTAAGCCCCGGGGTCACAATTTCATAAAAAATCGGACTTTCGGCCATTCACTCAAAAATGGTGCCAAACGGTTGCAAATACTCGCCTTAGAGGTTTGGCGGTCGAAACAGAAGGCTTTTTATCTCAGGAAAAGAAATCAGCCCTCGACAACTTAACCGGCAGAAAAAGATTTTTTGAAAAAATCCCTAAGCCCCGGGGTCACAATTTCATGAAAAATCTGACTTTCGGCCATTCACTCAAAAATGGTGCCAAACGGTTGCAAATGCTCCCCTGAGAGGTTTGGCGGTCGAAACAGAAGGCTTTTTATCTCAGGAAAAGAAATCAGCCCTCGACAACTTAACCGGCAGAAAAAGATATTTTTGAAAAAATCCCTAAGCCCCGGGGTCACAATTTGATCAAAAATCTGACTTTCGACCATTCACTCAAAAATGGTGCCAAACGGTTGCAAATGCTCCCCTGAGAGGTTTGGCGGTCGAAACAGAAGGCTTTTTATCTCAGGAAAAGAAATCAGCCCTCGACAACTTAACGGGCAGAAAAAGATATTTTTGAAAAAATCCCTAAGCCCCGGGGTCACAATTTCATCAAAAATCTGACTTTCGGCCATTCACTCAAAAATGGTGCCAAACGGTTGCAAATGCTCCCCTGAGAGGTTTGGCGGTCGAAACAGAAGGCTTTCTATCACAGCAAAAGAAATCAGCCCTCGACAACTTAAGTGGCAGAAAAAGTTTTTTTTTTAAAAAATCCCTAAGCCCCGGGGTCACAATTTCATAAAAAATCGGACTTTCGGCCATTCACTCAAAAATGGTGCCAAACGGTTGCAAATACTCCCCTTAGAGGTTTGGCGGTCGAAACAGAAGGCTTTTTATCTCAGGAAAGGAAATCAGCCTTCGACAACTTAACCGGCAGAAAAAGATTTTTTGAAAAAATCCCTAAGCCCCGGGGTCACAATTTCATGAAAAATCTGACTTTCGGCCATTCACTCAAAAATGGTGCCAAACGGTTGCAAATGCTCCCTTTAGAGGTATGGCGGTCGAAACAGAAGGCTTTTTATCACAGGAAAAGAAATCAGGCCTCGACAACTTAACCGGCAGAAAAAGATTTTTTTGAAAAAATCCCTAAGCCCCGGGGTCACAATTTCATCAAAAATCTGACTTTCGGCCATTCACTCAAAAATGGTGCCATACGGTTGCAAATGCTCCCCTGAGAGGTTTGGCGGTCGAAACAGAAGGCTTTTTATCACAGGAAAAGAAATCAGCCCTCGACAACTTAACTGGCAGAAAAAGTTTTTTTTGAAAAAAAAACCCTAAGCCCCGGGGTCACAATTTCTTCAAAAATCTGACTTTTGGCCATTCACTCAAAAATGGTGCCAAACGGTTGCAAATGCTCCCCTGAGAGGTTTGGCGGTCGAAACAGAAGGCTTTTTATCACAGGAAAAGAAATCAGCCCTCAACAACTTAACCGGCAGAAAAAGATTTTTTTGAAAAAATCCCTAAGCCCCGGGGTCACAATTTCATAAAAAATCTGACTTTCGGCCATTTACTCAAAAATGGTTCCAAACGGTTGCAAATGCTCCCCTGAGAGGTTTGGCGGTCGAAACAGAAGGCTTTCTATCACAGGAAAAGAAATCAGCCCTCGACAACTTAACCGGCAGAAAAAGATTTTTTTGAAAAAATACCTAAGGCCTGGGGTCACAATTTCCTCATAAATCTGACTTTCGGCCATTCACTCAAAAATGGTGCCAAACGGTTCCAAATGCTCCCCTGAGAGGTTTGGCGGTCGAAACAGAAGGCTTTTTATCACAGGAAAAGAAATCAGGCCTCGACAACTTAACCGGCAGAAAAAGATTTTTTTGAAAAGATCCCTAAGGCCCGGGGTCACAATTTCATCAAAAATCTGACTTTCGGCCATTCACTCAAAAATGGTGCCAAACGGTTGCAAATGCTCCCCTGAGAGGTTTGGCGGTCGAAACAGAAGGCTTTTTATCACAGGAAAAGAAATCATCCCTCGACAACTTAACCGGCAGGAAAAGATTTTTTTGAAAAAATCCCTAAGCCCCGGGGTCACAATTTCATCAAAAATCTGACTTTCGGACATTCACTCAAAAATGGTGCCTACTGAAGAAAGTAGGAAAAACCACTGAGCCGGTAAGATATAATCTAAGTCAAATCCCTTATTTTGACTACTGGCTCCTCACACAGCTTCTGACTCACGACAGTGTGTTGCCCATCGCTCAGTTCTGACTAAAGGATTTTATGCAGCCACTGCTGGCGGGGACATTTTGGGACCCAAAATATCCAACGCCACTAAATTCTGGTGTACTTTTTAACATAATACTGTAAACAGGGATCAACATACAAACACTGAGAAGCCATTCCCCCTGCCCCACTACTTTATATGGAAACAACTGGAAAAAACTCTGTGATTGAGGCTAGCAAAATGGCGCCTTTTTGTACAACCAACACTTCTGAGGTCATTCTTACTACTGCTTTACTACTGTTTTACTACTGCTTTACAACTGCTTTACTACTACTTTACTACCATTTTACTACTACTTTACTACTACTTTACTACGACTTTACTACTACTTTACTACAACTTTACTACTACTTTACTACCACTTTACTACCACTTTACTACTACTTTGCTACCATTTTACTACTACCCTACTACTGCTTTACTACTACCTTACTATCATTTTACTACTACCTTACTATCATTTTACTACTACTATTTTTTCTACAATTTTACTACAACTTTACTACTACTTTAAAACTATTTTACTACTATTCCACCACTTTACTATTGGACCATTTTACTACCGCTTTACTACTACTTTACTACTATCCCACTGCTGTTTCACTACTGCCTTACTACCATTTTACTACTATTTTACTACTGGGTTACTACTATTTTACTGCTATTTTACTACTATTCCACCACTTTACTATTGTTTCTTGGTGAAGATCCTCCCCTTCCTCACTGTCGCTAGCAGGTCGTCAATCTTGGGCATGGGGAAGGCCTTGGGCTTGGTCATCGAGTTTATGACCCGGTAGTCCACGATGAGCCTCTTTTGGGTTGTGTCCTTCTTCTTCACGAAGAACACAGGACTGCCCCCCACTGCTTTGGATTCCCGGATGAATCCCCGCTTCAAATTGTGCTCTATGAACTGCCGGAGCTCTTGCATCTCATCCTCAGACATGGAATACAGCTTTGCAGCTGGCAGCGTCGCCCCTGGCAACAGGTCAATGGCACAGTCGTAAGGACGGTGGGGTGGCAACTGGTCAGCTTCCTTCTCGCAGAAGACCTCCAAGAAACCCTTGTACTTGCGAGGTACTGCCTGCACCATGCCGAGCTGCAGCTGCTGCCCCGCTTCCTCCTCATGACTGGACTGGATGCAATGTTGAGCACAGTAGGAAGAGCAAAAGGTGAGCTGCCGCTGGTACCACGCTACTGCCGGACTGTGTCTCTCCAGCCAGCTCATGCCTAATACAATGGGCGTGTCCGACAGGCGGGTGACGTTAAAGCTAATGACTTCGCGATGATTCCCAATCTGCATCACCATGGGTGGCGTCTGTTGTACAACAACTTCCTGCCATCGACCGTGACTATGTTCAGAGGCGTCGTGGCTGGCAGAAGCGCTATGCGATGCGGCTTGATGAACTGCACCCCAACAAAGTCCGCGTTGCTACCAGAGTCGATTGTAATGGGAACCTCCAGGGTGGTTCCATCCGGCAGCTGGAGTGTTGCAGTGAGCTGCACCGCTGGCTTGGGTGGTAAGGGGTCTGTGTGCTGCAAAATCGCTGGGGACTGCTCTACTGACTTGCCTGGCTGAGCCCCAGCTTCTCCGCTGCCAGCCAGGCACTGTCGTTTCCCTGAAACTGCTCTTCTTGAAGTACGTCTGCTGCTACCGTTGCTAACGCTGCAGTATGCTTCTGGAGCCTCTGGGGACACTCTTTAGCCATGTGCTGTGCACTGTCACAGATGCAACATTTCCTGTTCCCTCTAGGGGGCTTCGCCTTGACTGCACCGGACGCTGGGGCTCCGGCTGCTGTCTGAGCCTTAGCACCGCCAATCTCCATCGGTTCTTCCCCCTGCCGCAGCGGAGGCGAAGGATGCGCATGGCCGAAATCCCTGGGAATAAGAGGAGGTGCCCTCGCTGGCGCTCGCACCTGGCGACCTTCCTCACTATGCCAAGAACGTTCCTCATGTCGTACTCCAATCGTAAGAGCCCTCTGTACTACTTCTGCTAGGGTCTGAGGTCTGTCACCTCTGGCCAATTCATCTTTTACGGAGCCGTGGAGTCCCTCCAAAAACAAATCTCTCACTGCTCGGGAGTCCTTTTCCCAGCCCAAGACAGTCAGCAATGCAAAAAAGCGAGAATGGTACTGACGCACTGTGGCTTTCCCCTGGCGCAATCCATGCATCTCCCGCCGCGCAATATCCACGTCCACTGTAGACTGGAAACAAGCGTCCATAGCTTTGATAAATTCGTCAGAATCTCTGCGGGCAGGACCATCTTCGCGCCACAAATTGCGCAGCCAAGCTCTAGCTTCCCCATGCAAATGGGACACAATAAAACCCACTTTTTCCTCCTCATCTTTAAAGTTATCTCGAAGCAAATGCAGCGCATACACGACGTCTGCTCTGAAACTGGGATAGTGCTTCAGGTTCCCATCGAAGTGGGGTACTAAACTGCCCCCCCCCCCGCCTTCCAAGTCCGATTCCCTCCGATCTGGACCCCGGGAACCCCTCTTTACACGCACGTTCCCACCTGGCTTGCAGATCTTGGCATCGCTTCTCTGCTTCGTCACTCTGCTTCTGAGAGGCTAGTACCGCAGCGGAGAGCTCGGTGACTGCGTTCCGGAGCGCTGTCAACTGTTCCTCCGCACTCATGGCTGCCAAACATTGTGAGCTTTGCAAAAAAAAATTTGCGTTTTTTGTGAGAGGGGACTTACTGTCAAGGCTGCCTCAGGTCCCAGCTCACAAGAGACCAATGCCAAGTCCAAGTCTTATTATAAGTTCTTTATTGCAGTTCATTGTACAGTTCACAGCCGAGGCGTGCAGCCCCACGTCTGTTACGCTTAGACCGCTGAAGTCCCCTCTGAGTCAGTCCCTCCCCTGCACCAGTTCTGCGCGGAGCTTACAATCTCATACGCATGCGGGAGGGCGATGAGTGGAACACGGCCATGTTCACGCCGCTGGGCACGTATGAATACAGAGTTATGCCTTTTGGTCTCCAAAATGGCTCCCACACTTTCCAAGCTTTTATGCATCACGTGCTAGCGGGACTACTCTACAAGAAGTGTGTGTGCTTCCTCGACGACATCCTGATCTTCTCGGAATCGCCGGAAGCTCACGAGAGGGATGTAAAGGAGGTCCTGCAGAGACTACGGGAACACAGACTCTACGCCAAGCTGGAGTTCGACGTGACGGAGGTGGATTTCCTGGGCTACAGGCTATCCGACGAGGGATTAGCCATGGACGGCGCCAAGGTCCGCGTGGTGTTGGATTGGAAGAGCCCGCGCAATCGGAAGGAAGTCCAGAGATTCGTCGGTTTCGCCAACTTTTACCGCAAGTTCATCAGAGGTTTCGCGAAGGAGACAGCAGCAATCACGGACACTCTCAGTTCCAAGAAGAAGAAGTTCATTTGGACGGACCAGGCGGAGCAGTCCTTTCAGAAGCTTAAGAGCCTCTTCGCATCCGAGGAACAGCTGCTGCACGTGAATCCCGGCAGGCCCATGCGGGTCGAGACTGACGCGTCTGACAGAGCGGTGGGGGCCATCCTTTTGCAGGAGGATCCGCAAGGGAACTGGAGGCCCTGCGCTTTCTACTCCCGGAAGCTCAGCAAGTCGGAACAGAACTACACCATCTGGGACCGGGAGTTGTTGGCCATTCACGCAGCTTTCAAAACGTGGCGGCACTTCCTCATTGGAGCCAGGCACACCGTGCAAGTCCGCACAGACCACAAGAACCTGGAGTACTGGCGCACGGCGAGGTTCCTGAACCAAAGGCACATCCGCTGGGCAGAGTTCTTTGCAGATTTCGACTTCAAGATAGAATACATCCCCGGAGACAACAACATCATAGCAGATGCTCTATCCAGGAAACCGCAGTATCTCGAGGAAGCAGCACCGGTAGCGGCTAAACACATTTTCGTGCCGGAAGCGTGGGCGTGCGCTTCAGCCGTCGTCGACCTGCGCTGCAAACGGATCAGTTTGCACAATCCAAGATGGAAGAGCTGCGCAGAGGTACGGCGAGGGACGACGAGTTCCAGATACACGACGGTCTGCTGACTCGCAAAGGTGCCCTCTACGTACCAGGGGATGATCTCCGCGCAAAGGTTCTGCAGCAGTTGCACGACGCACCCAGCGCGGGCCATTTCGGCAAGGAGAAGACAGCAGAATTGATAGCCAGGGACTTTTGGTCGCCTCAGATGCGAGGAGAGGTCGCAGATTACATCGCCAGGTGTGACACCTGTCAGAGGTCCAAGCCAGTGCACAAGAAGCCAGCGGGATTACTGGAACCGCTGGAGACGCCACTGCAGCCTTGGGAGCGGGTGGCGCTGGACTTCGTTACTGATCTGCCCAGCTCCCGAGGCAAGACGGCGGTACTTGTGGTTGTAGACCTGTTCACCAAGATGGCACACTTCATTCCTTGCGCGAAGGTGGCGACAGCAGAACAGACCGCCAAACTGTTCATAGACCACGTGTTCAGAGTGCATGGTCTGCCACGGTCCATCTTGTCCGACCGGGGGCGCCAGTTTGTTTCTAGTTTCTGGCGGAAACTCCTTGGGATCCTGAACGTCAAGATCAACTTAGCGTCGGCGAGACGCGCGCCAAGTTCAAATGTGGAGGCGCGCGGAAGTGCAGAGAGCCCGGAGGAGGAGCCTGGTCCCAAAGCACGCAGGAGGGGGGAGCAGTTGTCTGGGGATTCAGCGTCGGAGGAATCCAGGAGGAGCGAAACCCCAGGGGGCAGAAAGACCCTGCGGAAAAGGAAGGACAGGAAGAGGTGGACCAGCACAAGCCTCTTAAACTGGTGCAGGGGAGGGACTGACTCAGAGGGGACTTCAGCGGTCTAAGCGTAACAGACGTGGGGCTGCGCGCCTCGGCTGTAAACTGTACAATGAACTGCAATAAAGAACTTATAATAAGACTTGGACTTGGCGTTGGTCTCTTGTGAGCTGGGACCTGAGGCAGCCTTGACAATATGGAACAACTGATTGGTTCAAAATTGGAAAAGGAGTACGACAAGGCTGTATTTTGTCTCCCTGCTTATTTAATTTATATGCAGAATGCATCATGCGAAAGGCTGGGCTGGATGAATCCCAAGCTGGAATTAAGATTGCCGGAAGAAATATCAACAACCTCGGATATGCAGATGACACAACCTTGATGGCAGAAAGTGAGGAGGAATTAAAGAACCTTTTAATGAGGGTGAAAGAGGAGAGCGCAAAATATGGTCTGAAGCTCAACATCAAAAAAAAGAAGATCATGGCCACTGGTCCCATCACCTCCTGGCAAATAGAAGGGGAAGAAATGGAGGGAGTGAGAGATTTTACTTTCTTGGGCTCCATGATCACTGCAGATGGTGACAGCAGCCACGAAATCAAAAGACGCCTGCTTCTTGGGAGAAGGGCAATGACAGGCCTAGACAGCATCTTGAGAAGTAGAGACGTCACCTTGCCAACAAAGGTCCGCATAGTTAAAGCCATGGTTTTCCCAGTAGTGATGTATGGAAGTGAGAGCTGGACCATAAAGAAGGCTGATCGCCGAAGAATTGATGCTTTTGAATTATGGTGCTGGAGGAGACTCTTGAGAGTCCCATGGACTGCAAGAAGATCAAACACATCCATTCTTAAGGAAATCAGCCCTGAGTGCTCACTGGAAGGACAGATCGTGAAGCTGAGGCTCCTGTACTTTGGCCACCTCATGAGAAGAGAAGACTCCCTGGAGAAGACACTGATGCTGGGAAAGATGGAGGGCACAAGGAGAAGGGGGCGACAGAGGACGAGATGGTTGGATAGTGTTTTCAAGGTTACCAGCATGAGTTTGACCAAACTGCGGGAGGTAGTGGAGGACAGAGGTGCCTGGCGTGCTCTGGTCCATGGGGTCACGAAGAGTCGGACACGACTAAACAACTAAACAACAACAACATAGGGAAGTTTTTTAATGTTTACTATTTTATTACCTTTTTATATGTCTTGGAAGCCGCCCAGAGTGGCTAGAGCAAGCCAGGCAGATGGATGCGGTATAAATACAGTGGTACCTCGGGTTACATATGCTTCAGGTTACAGATGCTTCAGGTTACAGATGCTTCAGGTTACAGACTCCGCTAACCCAGAAATAGTGCTTCAGGTTAAGAAATTTGCTTCAGGATGAGAACAGAAATCGTGATCCGGCGGTGCGGCAACAGCAGGAGGCCCCATTAGCTAAAGTGGTGCTTCAGGTTAAGAACAGTTTCAGTTTAAGAACGGACGTCCGGAACGAATTAAGTAATTAACCTGAGGTACCACTGTAGTAGAATTGTTGTTACAGAACAGGGCACCCCTATTTTCATCGGAGAAATGTTGGAGGGTATGCTTTTGTCCTCACCTCAGTTTTGACTATGGGCTCCTCACACAGCTCCTGACTCACGACAGTGTGTTGCCCATCGCTCAGTTCTGACTAAAGGATTTTATGCAGCCACTGCTGGCGGGGACACTTTGGGACCCAAAATATCCAACGCCACTAAATTCTGGTGTACTTTTTAACATAATAGTGTAAACAGGGATCAACATACAAACACTGAGAAGCCATTCCCCCGGCCCAACTACTTTATATGGAAACAACTGGAAAAGCCTCTGTGATTGAGGCTACCAACATGGCGCCTTTTTGTACAACGAATACTTCTGAGGTCATACTTACTACCACTTTAATACTGTTTTACTACTACTTTACTACTACTTTATTACTGCTATACTACTGCTTTACTACCGCTTTACTACTACTTTACTACCATTTTACTACTACTGTACTACTACTTTACTACCATTTTACTACTACTTTACTGTCATTTTACTACTACTTTACTACAATTTTATTACTACTTTATTACTACTTTAAAGCTATTTTAATACTATTCCACCACTCAAAAATGGTGCCAAACGGTTGCAAATGCTCCCCTTAGAGGTTTGGCGGTTGAAACAGAAGGCTTTTTATCTCAGGAAAAGAAATCAGCCTTCGACAACTTAACCGGTATGAAAAGATTTTTTTGAAGAAATCCCTAAGCCCCAAGGACACAATTTCATCAAAAATCTGACTTTCGATCATTCACTCAAAAATGGTGCCAAACAGATGCAAATGCTCCCCTGAGAGGTATGGCGGTCGAAACAGAAGGCTTTTTATATCAGGTAAAGAAATCATCCTTCAACAACAAAGATTTTTTTGTAAAAATCCCTAAGCCCCGGAGTCACAATTTCATCAAAAATCTGACTTTCGACCATTCACTGAAAAATGGTGCCAAACGGTTGCAAATGCTCCCCTGAGAGGTTTGGCGGTCGAAACAGAAGGCTTTTTATCTCAGGAAAAGAAACCAGCCCTCGACAACTTAACCGGCAGAAAAAGATTTTTTTTGCTCGGGGTCACAATTTCATCAAGAATCTGACTTTCGGCCATTCACTCAAAAATGGTGCCAAACGGTTGCAAAGGATCCCCTGAGAGGTTTGGTGGTCGAAACAGAAGACTTTTTATCTCAGGAAAAGAAATTTTCCCTTTACAACTTAACCAGCAGAAAAAGATTTTTTTGAAAAAATCCCTAAGCCCCGGGGTCACAATTTCATCAAAAATCTGACTTTCGACCATTCACTGAAAAATGGTGCCTACTGAAGAAAGTAGGAAAAACCACTGAGCCGGTAAGATATAATCTAAGTCAAATCCCTTATTTTGACTACTGGCTCTTCACACAGCTTCTGACTCACGACAGTGTGTTGCCCATCACTCAGTTCTGACTAAAGGATTTTATGCAGCCACTGCTGGCGGGGACATTTTGGGACCCAAAATATCCAACGCCACTAAATTCTGGTGTACTTTTTAACATAATAGTGTAAACAGGGATCAACATACAAACACTGAGAAGCCATTCCCCCGGCCCAACTACTTTATATGGAAACAACTGGAAAAGCCTCTGTGATTGAGGCTAGCAACATGGCGCCTTTTTCTACAACCAACACTTCTGAGGTCATTCTTACTACTGTTTTACTACTGCTTTACTGCTGCTTTACTACTGCTTTACTACCATTATACTACTACTTTACTACCGCTTTACTACTACTTTACTACTACTTTACTACTACTTTACTACCACTTTACTACTACTTACTACTACTTTACTACTACTTTACTACCACTTTACTACTACTTTACTACTACTTTACTACCATTTTACTACTACCTTACTACTGCTTTACTACTGCTTTACTACTACCTTACTATCATTTTACTACTACTATTTTTCTACAACTTTACTACAACTTTACTACTACTTTAAAACTATTTTACTACTATTCCACCACTTTACTATTGGACCATTTTACTACCCCTTTACTACTACTTTACTACTATCCCACTGCTGTTTCACTACTGCCTTACTACCATTTTACTACTATTTTACTACTGCGTTACTACTATTTTACTGCTATTTTACTACTATTCCACCACTTTACTATTGTTTTACCATTACTTAACTGCTACTTCACTTCTGGTTTACTATTGCTTTACTACCACTTTACTTCCACTTTACTACTGCTACTTTATTACTTATACTACTTTACTATTTATACCCCTATTTATACAGTAGACCTTCCTGAACAATGGCATGCCTGTCTATAGTAACAAATAGTATTGTGACTATTTTATTAATTGTATATACTGTCCTTCATCCGTAGATTTAAGGTTGGTTTACAACTTAAAAATGCAAGGTAAAAAACACAAAATACACAATAAAAACAAGAACAAGAACAAACCAATAAGCCTCCTCCCTCAACCTCTCCTTTGGCTTGTCCTTCACTCATGACTTCTCTCTTGTTCCTTGATCTTAACTTCCCCACTTTTGCAAACCTTCCAGTTGTCCCTAATTTTCCCGGGACAGTCCCAGATTTATTGAAGCTGTCCTGGTTTCTGATGATATCCTGCTTTTCCTTAGGACGTCCCTATGTTCATAGGAGAAGTGTTGGATGGTATGGAGTTATACATAGAATAGAATGATAGAATGATCTCAATACGAATCCAAGGCAGACCTTTTAACATCACAGTAATCCAAGTTTATGCACCAAGTACTGGTGCTGATGAAACTGAAATTGACCAATTCTATGAAGACTAACGGGACGCGGGTGGCGCTGTGGGTAAAAGCCTCAGCGCCTAGGGCTTGCCGATCGAAAGGTCGGCGGTTCGAATCCCCGTGGCGGAGTGCGCTCCTGTTGTTCGGTCCCAGAGCCTGCCAACCTAGCAGTTTGGAAGCACCTTCGGGTGCAAGTAGATAAATAGGGACCGCTTACTAGCGGGAAGGAAAACGGCGTTTCCGTGTGCGGCTCTGGCCCGCCAGATGCAGCTTTGTCACTCTGGCCACGTGACCCGGAAGTGTCTCCGGACAGCGCTGGCCCCCGGGCTCTAGAGTGAGATGGGCGCACAACCCTAGAGTCTGTCAAGACTGGCCCGTACGGGCAGGGGTACCTTTACCTTTACCTTTTTATGAAGACTAACAACACCTTATAGAAGTAACACCAAAGAAGGATGTTCTTCTCATTATAGGGGATTGGAATGCTAAAGTAGGGAGGCAAGAGATAAAAGGAACAACTGGCAAGTTTGGCCTTGGAGATCAAAACGAAGCAGGGCAAAGGCTAATAGAGTTCTGTCAAGAGAACAAGCTGGTCATCACAAACACGCTTTTCCAACAACACAAGAGACGACTCTACACATGGACATCACCAGATGGGCAGCATCGAAATCAGATTGATTATATTCTCTGCAGCCAAAGATGGAGAAGCTCTATACAGTCAGCAAAAACAAGACCTGGAGCTGACTGTGGCTCAGATCATCAGCTTCTTATAACAAAATTCAAGCTTAAACTGAAGAAAGTAGGGAAAACCACTGGGCCGGTAAGACATAATCTAAGTCAAATCCCTTATGAATACACAGTGGAAGTGACAAACAGGTTTAAGGATTTAGATTTGGTGGACAGAGTGCCTGACGAACTATGGATGGAGGCTCGTAACATTGTACAGGAGGCAGCAACGAAAACCATCCCAATGAAAAGGAAATGCAAGAAAGCAAAGTGGCTGTCCAACGAGGCCTTACAAATAGCGGAGGAGAGAAGGCTGCTTTACTACTGCTTTACTACTACTTCAGTACTGTTTTACTATCATTTTACTACTACTTTACGACAATTTTACTATCATTTTACTACTACTTTACTACAATTTTACTACTACTTTACTACTACTTTAAAGCTATTTTACTACTATTCCACCACTCAAAAATGGTGCCAAACGGATGCAAATGCTCCCCTGAGAGGTTTGGCGGTCGAAACAGAAGGCTTTTTTTATCTCAGGAAAAGAAAACAGCCCTTGACAACTTAACCGGTATAAAAAGATTTTTTTTGAAAAAATCCCGAAGCCCCGGGGTCACAATTTCATAAAAAATCTGATTTTCGGCCATTCACTCAAAAATGGTGCCAAACGGTTGCAAATGCTCCCCTGAGAGGTTTGGCGGTCGAAACAGAAGGCTTTTTATCGCAGGAAAAGAAATTAACCCTCGACAACTTAACTTTTATAAAAAGGTTTTTTTTAAAAAAAATATCCCTAAGCCCCGGGGTCACAATTTCATCAAAAATCTGACTTTCGGCCATTCACTCAAAAATGGTGCAAAACGTTTGCAAATGCTCCCCTGAGAGGTTTGGCGGTCGAAACAGAAGGGTTTTTATCTCAGGAAAAGAAATCAGCCCTCGACAACTTAATCGGCAGAAAAAGATTTTTTTGTAAAAATCCCTAATCCCCGGAGTCACAATTTAATCAAAACTCTGACTTTCGACCATTCGCTCAAAAATGGTGGCAAACGGATACAAATGCTCCCCTGAGAAGTTTGGCGGTCAAAATAGAAGGCTTTTTATCTCAGGAAAAGAAATCAGCCTTCGATAACTTAACCGGCAGAAAAAGATTTTTTTGAAAAAATCGCTAAGCCCCGGAGTCACAATTTGATCAAAAATCTGACTTTCGACCATTCACTCAAAAATGGTGGCAAACGGATACAAATGCTCCCCTGAGAGGTTTGGCGGTCGAAACAGAAGGCTTTTTATCTCAGGAAAAGAAATCAGCCCTCGACAACTTAACGGGCAGAAAAAGATTTTTTTGAAAAAATCCCTAAGCCCCGGGGTCACAATTTCATCAAAAATCTGACTTTCGACCATTCACTCAAAAATGGTGCCTACTGAAGAAAGTAGGAAAAACCAATGAGCCGGTAAGATATAATCTAAGTCAAATCCCTTATTTTGACTACTGGCTCCTCACACAGCTTCTGACTCACGACAGTGTGTTGCCCATTGCTCAGTTCTGACTAAAGGATTTTATGCAGCCACTGCTGGCGGGGACATTTTGGGACCCAAAATATCCAACGCCACTAAATTCTGGTGTACTTTTTAACATAATACTGTAAACAGGGATCAACATACAAACACTGAGAAGCCATTCCCCCTGCCCCACTACTTTATATGGAAACAACTGGAAAAAACTCTGTGATTGAGGCTAGCAAAATGGCGCCTTTTTGTACAACCAACACTTCTGAGGTCATTCTTACTACTGCTTTACTACTGTTTTACTACTGCTTTACTACTGCTTTACTACTACTTTACTACCATTTTACTACCACTTTACTACAACTTTACGACGACTTTACTACTACTTTACTACTACTTTACTATTACTTTACTACCATTTTACTACTACTTTACTACCATTTTACTACTACTTTACTACCACTTTACTATGACTTTACTACTACTTTACTACTACTTTACTACTACTTTACTACCACTTTACTACTACTACTTTGCTACTACTTTGCTTCCATTTTACTACCTTACTATCATTTTACTACTACTATTTTTCTACAATTTTACTACAAATTTACTACTACTTTAAAACTATTTTACTACTATTCCACCACTTTACTATTGGACCATTTTACTACCGCTTTACTACTACTTTACTACTATCCTACTACTGTTTCACTCCTGCCTTACTACCATTTTACTACTATTTTAATAATAATAATAATAATAATAATAATAAATTTTATTTATATCCCGCCCTCCCCAGCCGAAGCCGGGCTCAGGGCGGCTAACAACACCAAAATAGTGCGACATTATAAAATGTTTACTACTGCGTTACTACTACTTTACTGCTATTTTACTACTATTCCACCACTTTACTATTGTTTTACCATTACTTAACTGCTACTTCACTTCTGGTTTACTATTGCTTTACTACCATTTTACTTCCACTTTACTACTGCTACTTTATTACTTATACTACTTTACTATTTATACCCCTATTTATACAGTAGACCTTCCTGAACAATGGCATGCCTGTCTATAGTAACAAATAGTATTGTGATTATTTTATTAATTGTATATACTGTCCTTCATCCGTAGATTTAAGGTTGGTTTACAACTTAAAAATGCAAGGTAAAAAACACAAAATACACAATAAAAACAAGAACAAGAACAAACCAATAAGCCTCCTCCCTCAACCTCTCCTTTGGCTTGTTCCTCACTCATGACTTCTCTCTTGTTCCTTGATCTTAACTTCCCCACTTTTGCAAACCTTCCAGTTGTCCCTAATTTTCCCGGGACAGTCCCAGATTTATTGAAGCTGTCCTGGTTTCTGATGTTATCCTGCTTTTCCTTAGGACGTCCCTATGTTCATAGGAGAAGTGTTGGATGGTATGGAGTTATACATAGAATAGAATGATAGAATGATCTCGATACGAATCCAAGGCAGACCTTTTAACATCACAGTAATCCAAGTTTATGCCCCAACTACTGGTGCTGAAGAAACTGAAATTGACCAATTCTATGAAGACTAACAACACCTTATAGAAGTAACACCAAAGAAGGATGTTCTTCTCATTATAGGGGATTGGAATGCTAAAGTAGGGAGGCAAGAGATAAAAGGAACAACTGGCAAGTTTGGCCTTGGAGATCAAAACGAAGCAGGGCAAAGGCTAATAGAGTTCTGTCAAGAGAACAAGCTGGTCATCACAAACACGCTTTTCCAACAACACAAGAGACGACTCTACACATGGACATCACCAGATGGGCAGCATCGAAATCAGATTGATTATATTCTCTGCAGCCAAAGATGGAGAAGCTCTATACAGTCAGCAAAAACAAGACCTGGAGCTGACTGTGGCTCAGATCATCAGCTTCTTATAGCAAAATTCAAGCTTAAACTGAAGAAAGTAGGGAAAACCACTGGGCCGGTAAGACATAATCTAAGTCAAATCCCTTATGAATACACAGTGGAAGTGACAAACAGGTTTAAGGATTTAGATTTGGTGGACAGAGTGCCTGACGAACTATGGATGGAGGCTCGTAACATTGTACAGGAGGCAGCAACGAAAACCATCTCAATGAAAAGGAAATGCAAGAAAGCAAAGTGGCTGTCCAACGAGGCCTTACAAATAGCGGAGGAGAGAAGGCTGCTTTACTACTGCTTTACTACTACTTCAGTACTGTTTTACTATCATTTTACTACTACTTTACGACAATTTTACTATCATTTTATTACTACTTTACTACAATTTTACTACTACTTTACTACGACTTTAAAGCTATTTTACTACTATTCCACCACTCAAAAATGGTGCCAAACGGATGCAAATGCTCCCCTGAGAGGTTTGGCGGTCGAAACAGAAGGCTTTTTTTATCTCAGGAAAAGAAAACAGCCCTTGACAACTTAACCGGTATAAAAAGATTTTTTTGAAAAAATCCCGAAGCCCCGGGGTCACAATTTCATAAAAAATCTGATTTTCGGCCATTCACTCAAAAATGGTGCCAAACGGTTGCAAATGCTCCCCTGAGAGGTTTGGCGGTCGAAACAGAAGGCTTTTTATCGCAGGAAAAGAAATTAACCCTCGACAACTTAACTTTTATAAAAAGGTTTTTTTTAAAAAAAATATCCCTAAGCCCCGGGGTCACAATTTCATCAAAAATCTGACTTTCGGCCATTCACTCAAAAATGGTGCAAAACGGTTGCAAATGCTCCCCTGAGAGGTTTGGCGGTCGAAACAGAAGGGTTTTTATCTCAGGAAAAGAAATCAGCCCTCGACAACTTAATCGGCAGAAAAAGATTTTTTTGTAAAAATCCCTAATCCCCGGAGTCACAATTTAATCAAAAATCTGACTTTCGACCATTTGCTCAAAAATGGTGGCAAACGGATACAAATGCTCCCCTGAGAAGTTTGGCGGTCGAAATAAAATGCTTTTTATCTCAGGAAAAGAAATCATCCCTTGACAACTTAACTGGCAGAAAAAGATTTCTTTGAAAAAATCCCTAAGCCCCGGGGTCACAATTTCGTAATAAATCTGACTTTTGGCCATTCACGCAAAAATGGTGCCAAACGGTTGCAAATGATCCCCTGAGAAGTTTGGCGGTCGAAACAGAAGGCTTTTTATCTCAGGAAAAGAATTCATCCCTCGACAACTTAACCGGCAGAAAAAGATTTCTTTGAAAAAATCCCTAAGCCCCGGGTTCACAATTTCATCAAAAATCTGACTTTCGGCCATTCACTCAAAAATGCTGCCAAACGGTTGCAAATGCTCCCCTGAGAGGTTTGGCGGTCGAAACAGAAGGCTTTTTATCTCAGGAAAAGAAATCAGCCCTCGACAACTTAACCGGCAGAAAAAGATATTTTTGAAAAAATCCCTAAGCCCCGGGGTCACAATTTCATCAAAAATCTGACTTTCGGCCATTCACTCAAAAATGGTGCCAAACGGTTGCAAATGCTCCCCTGAGAGGTTTGGTGGTCCAAACAGAAGGCCTTTTATCGCAGGGAAAGAAATCAGCCCTCGACAACTTAACCGGCAGAAAAAGATTTCTTTGAAAAAATCCCTAAGCCCCGGGGTCACAATTTCATCAAAAACCTGACTTTCGGCCATTCACTCAAAAATGGTGCCAAACGGTGTCAAATGCTCCCCTGAGAGGTTTGGTGGTCGAAACAGAAGGCTTTTTATCACAGGAAAAGAAATCAGCCCTCGACAACTTAACCGGCTGATATATTTTTTTAAAAAAAATCCCTAAGCCCCAGGGTCACAATTTCATCAAAAATCTGACTTTCGGCCATTCACTCAAAAATGGTGCCAAACGGTTGCAAATACTCCACTGAGAGGTTTGGCGGTCGAAACAGAAGGCTTTTTATCTCAGGAAAAGAAATCAGCCCTTGACAACTTAACCAGCAGTAAACAATTTTTTTGTAAAAATCCCTAACCCCCGGGGTCACAATTTCATCAAAAATCTGACTTTCGGCCATTCACTCAAAAATGCTGCTAAACGGTTGCAAATGCTCCCCTGAGAGGTTTGGCGGTCGAAACAGAAGGCTTTTTATCTCAGGAAAAGAAATCAGCCTTCGACAACTTAACCGGCAGAAAAAGATTTTTTTGAAAAAATCCCTAAGCCCCGGGGTCACAATTTTATGAAAAATCTGACTTTCGGCCATTCACTCAAAAATGGTGCCAAACGGTTGCAAATGCTCCCCTGAGAGGTTTGGCGGTCGAAACAGAAGGCTTTTTATCTCTGGAAAAGAAATCATCCCTCGACAACTTAAGTGGCAGAAAAAGTTTTTTTTAAAAAAAATCCCTAAGCCCCGGGGTCACAATTTCATCAAAAATCTGACTTTCGGCCATTCTCTCAAAAATGGTGCCAAACGGTTACAAATGCTCCACTGAGAGGTTTGGCGGTCGAAACAGAAGGCTTTTTATCTCAGGAAAAGAATTCATCCCTCGACAACTTAAGTGGCAGAAAATGTTTTTTTTAAAAAAAATCCCTAAGCCCCGGGGTCACAATTTCATCAAAAATCTGACTTTCGGCCATTCTCTCAAAAATGGTGCCAAATGGTTGCAAATGCTCCCCTGAGAGGTTTGGCGGTCGAAACAGAAGGCTTTCTATCACAGCAAAAGAAATTAACCCTCGACAACTTAACTTTTATAAAAAGTTTTTTTAAAAAAAATCCCTAAGCCCCGGGGTCACAATTTCATCAAAAACCTGACTTTCGGCCATTCACTCAAAAATGGTGCCAAACGGTGTCAAATGCTCCCCTGAGAGGTTTGGCGGTCGAAACAGAAGGCTTTTTATCACAGGAAAAGAAATCAGCCCTCGACAACTTAACCGGCTGATATATTTTTTTAAAAAAAATCCCTAAGCCCCAGGGTCACAATTTCATCAAAAATCTAACTTTCGGCCATTCTCTCAAAAATGGTGCCAAATGGTTGCAAATGCTCCCCTGAGAGGTTTGGCGGTCGAAATAGAAGGCTTTCTATCACAGCAAAAGAAATTAACCCTGGACAACTTAAGTGGCAGAAAAAGTTTTTTTTAAAAAAAATCCCTAAGCCCCGGGGTCACAATTTCATCAAAAATCTGACTTTCGGCCATTCACTCAAAAATGGTGCCAAACGGTTGCAAATGCTCCCCTGAGAGGTTTGGCGGTCGAAACAGAAGGCTTTTTATCACAGGAAAAGAAATCAGCCCTTGACAACTTAACCGGCTGATATTTTTTTAAAAAAAAAAAAACCTAAGCCCCGAGGCCACAATTTCTTCAAAAATCTGACTTTCGGCCATTCACTCAAAAATGGTGCCAAACGGTTGCAAATGCTCCCCTGAGAGGTTTGGCGGTCGAAACAGAAGGCTTTTTATCTCAGGAAAAGCAATCAGCCCTCGACAACTTAACCGGCAGAAAAAGATTTCTTTGACAAAATCCCAAAGCCCCGGGGTCACAATTTCATCAAAAATCTGACTTTCGACCATTCACTCAAAAATGGTGCCAAACGGTTGCAAATACTCCCCTGAGAGGTTTGGCGGTCGAAACAGAAGGCTTTTTATCTCAGGAAAAGAAATCAGCCCTCGACAACTTAACCGGCAGAAAAAGATATTTTTGAAAAAATCCCTAAGCCCCGGGGTCACAATTTCATCAAAAATCTGACTTTCGGCCATTCACTCAAAAATGGTGCCAAACGGTTGCAAATGCTCCCCTGAGAGGTTTGGTGGTCGAAACAGAAGGCCTTTTATCGCAGGGAAAGAAATCAGCCCTCGACAACTTAACCGGCAGAAAAAGATTTCTTTGAAAAAATCCCTAAGCCCCGGCCGGGGTCACAATTTCATCAAAAATCTGACTTTCGGCCATTCACTCAAAAATGGTGCCAAACGGTTGCAAATGCTCCCCTGAGAGATTTTTTTTGAGAAAATCCCAAACCCCCGGGTCACAATTTCATCAAAAACCTTACTTTCGGCCATTCACTCAAAAATGGTGCCAAACGGTTGCAAATGCTCCCCTGAGAGGTTTGGCGGTCGAAACAGAAGGCTTTTTATCTCAGGAAAAGAAATCAACCCTCGACAACTTAAGTGGCAGAAAAAGTTTTTTTAAAAAAAAATCCCTAAGCCCCGGGGTCACAATTTCATCAAAAATCTGACTTTCTGCCATTCACTCAAAAATGGTGCCAAACGGTTGCAAATGCTCCCCTGAGAGGTTTGGCGGTCGAAACAGAAGGCTTTTTATCTCAGGAAAAGAAATCAGCCCTCGACAACTTAAGTGGCAGAAAAAGTTTTTTTTAAAAAAAATCCCTAAGCCCCGGGGTCACAATTTCATCAAAAATCTGACTTTCGGCCATTCACTCAAAAATGGTGCCCAACGGTTGCAAATGCTCCCCTGAGAGGTTTGGCGGTCGAAACAGAAGGCTTTTTATCACAGGAAAAGAAATTAACCCTCGACAACTTAACTTTTATAAAAAGTTTTTTTTTTAAAAAAAATCCCTATGCCCCGGGGTCAAAATTTCATCAAAAACCTGACTTTCGGCCATTCACTCAAAAATGGTGCCAAACGGTTTCAAATGCTCCCCTGAGAGGTTTGGCGGTCGAAACAGAAGGCTTTTTATCACAGGAAAAGAAATCAGCCCTCACAACTTAACCGGTAGAAAAAGATTTTTTTAAAAAAAATCCCTAAGCCCCGGGGTCACAATTTCATGAAAAATCTGACTTTCGGCCATTCACTCAAAAATGGTGCCAAACGGTTTCAAATGCTCCCCTGAGAGGTTTGGCGGTCGAAAGAGAAGGCTTTTTATCTCAGGAAAAGAAATCAGCCCTCGATAACTTAACCGGCAGAAAAAGTTTTTTTTTTAAAAAAAAACCCCTAAGCCCCGAGGCCACAATTTCTTCAAAAATCTGACTTTCGGCCATTCACTCAAAAATGGTGCCAAACGGTTGCAAATGCTCCCCTGAGAGGTTTGGCGGTCGAAACAGAAGGCTTTTTATCACAGGAAAAGAAATCAGCCCTCACAACTTAACCGGTAGAAAAAGATTTTTTTTGAAAAAATCCCTAAGCCCCGGGGTCACAATTTCATGAAAAATCTGACTTTCGGCCATTCACTCAAAAATGGTGCCAAACGGTTTCAAATGCTCCCCTGAGAGGTTTGGCGGTCGAAAGAGAAGGCTTTTTATCTCAGGAAAAGAAATCAGCCCTCGATAACTTAACCGGCAGAAAAAGTTTTTTTTTAAAAAAAATCCCTAAGCCCCGGGGTCACAATATCATAAAAAATCGGCTTTCGGCCATTCACTCAAAAATGGTGCCAAACGGTTTCAAATGCTCCCCTGAGAGGTTTGGCGGTCGAAATAGAAGGCTTTTTATCTCAGGAAAAGAAATCAGCCCTCGACAACTTAAACGGCACTAAACAATTTTTTTAAAAAAATCCCTAACCCCGGGGTCACAATTTCATCAAAAATCTGACTTTCGACCATTCACTCAAAAATGGTGCCAAACGGTTGCAAATGCTCCCCTGAGAGGTTTGGCGGTCGAAACAGAAGGCCTTTTATCGCAGGGAAAGAAATCAGCCCTCGACAACTTAACCGGCAGAAAAAGATTTCTTTGACAAAATCCCTAAGCCCCGGGGTCACAATTTCATCAAAAATCTGACTTTCGGCCATTAACTCAAAAATGGTGCCAAACGGTTGCAAATGCTCCCCTGAGAGGTTTGGTGGTCGAAACAGAAGGCCTTTTATCGCAGGGAAAGAAATCAGCCCTCGACAACTTAACCGGCAGAAAAAGATTTCTTTGAAAAAATCCCTAAGCCCCGGGGTCACAATTTCATCAAAAATCTGACTTTCGACCATTCACTCAAAAATGGTGCCAAACGGTTGCAAATACTCCCCTGAAAGGTTTGGCGGTCGAAACAGAAGGCTTTTTATCTCAGGAAAAGAAATCATCCCTCGACAACTTAAGTGGCAGAAAAAGTATTTTTTAAAAAAAATCCCTAAGCCCCGGAGTCACAATTTCATGAAAAATCTGACTTTCGGCCATTCACTCAAAAATGGGTCCAAACGGTTGCAAATGCTCCCCTGAGAGGTTTGGCGGTCGAAACAGATGGCTTTTTAGCACAGCAAAAGAAATCAGCCCTCAACAACTTAACCGGCAGAAAAAGATTTTTTTGAAAAAATCCCTAAGCCCCGGGGTCACAATTTCATCAAAAATCTGACTTTCGGCCATTCTCTCAAAAATGGTGCCAAACGGTTACAAATGCTCCACTGAGAGGTTTGGCGGTCGAAACAGAAGGCTTTTTATCTCAGGAAAAGAATTCATCCCTCGACAACTTAAGTGGCAGAAAATGTTTTTTTTAAAAAAAATCCCTAAGCCCCGGGGTCACAATTTCATCAAAAATCTGACTTTCGGCCATTCTCTCAAAAATGGTGCCAAATGGTTGCAAATGCTCCCCTGAGAGGTTTGGCGGTCGAAACAGAAGGCTTTCTATCACAGCAAAAGAAATTAACCCTCGACAACTTAACTTTTATAAAAAGTTTTTTTAAAAAAAATCCCTAAGCCCCGGGGTCACAATTTCATCAAAAACCTGACTTTCGGCCATTCACTCAAAAATGGTGCCAAACGGTGTCAAATGCTCCCCTGAGAGGTTTGGCGGTCGAAACAGAAGGCTTTTTATCACAGGAAAAGAAATCAGCCCTCGACAACTTAACCGGCTGATATATTTTTTTTAAAAAAATCCCTAAGCCCCAGGGTCACAATTTCATCAAAAATCTGACTTTCGGCCATTCTCTCAAAAATGGTGCCAAATGGTTGCAAATGCTCCCCTGAGAGGTTTGGCGGTCGATATAGAAGGCTTTCTATCACAGCAAAAGAAATTAACCCTCGACAACTTAAGTGGCAGAAAAAGTTTTTTTTAAAAAAAATCCCTAAGCCCCGGGGTCACAATTTCATCAAAAATCTGACTTTCGGCCATTCACTCAAAAATGGTGCCAAACGGTTGCAAATGCTCCCCTGAGAGGTTTGGCGGTCGAAACAGAAGGCTTTTTATCACAGGAAAAGAAATCAGCCCTTGACAACTTAACCGGCTGATATTTTTTTTTAAAAAAAAACCCCTAAGCCCCGAGGCCACAATTTCTTCAAAAATCAGACTTTCGGCCATTCACTCAAAAATGGTGCCAAACGGTTGCAAATGCTCCCCTGAGAGGTTTGGCGGTCGAAACAGAAGGCTTTTTATCTCAGGAAAAGAAATCAGCCCTCACAACTTAACCGGTAGAAAACGATTTTTTTTTAAAAAACCCCTAAGCCCCGGGGTCACAATTTCATCAAAAATCTGACTTTCGGCCATTCACTCAAAAATGGTGCCAAACGGTTTCAAATGCTCCCCTGAGAGGTTTGGCGGTCGAAACAGAAGGCCTTTTATCGCAGGGAAAGAAATCAGCCCTCGACAACTTAACCGGCAGAAAAAGATTTCTTTGACAAAATCCCAAAGCCCCGGGGTCACAATTTCATCAAAAATCTGACTTTCGACCATTCACTCAAAAATGGTGCCAAACGGTTGCAAATACTCCCCTGAGAGGTTTGGCGGTCGAAACAGAAGGCTTTTTATCTCAGGAAAAGAAATCAGCCCTCGACAACTTAACCGGCAGAAAAAGATATTTTTGAAAAAATCCCTAAGCCCCGTGGTCACAATTTCATCAAAAATCTGACTTTCGGCCATTCACTCAAAAATGGTGCCAAACGGTTGCAAATGCTCCCCTGAGAGGTTTGGTGGTCGAAACAGAAGGCCTTTTATCGCAGGGAAAGAAATCAGCCCTCGACAACTTAACCGGCAGAAAAAGATTTCTTTGAAAAAATCCCTAAGCCCCGGCCGGGGTCACAATTTCATCAAAAATCTGACTTTCGACCATTCACTCAAAAATGGTGCCAAACGGTTGCAAATACTCCCCTGAAAGGTTTGGCGGTCGAAACAGAAGGCTTTTTATCTCAGGAAAAGAAATCAGCCCTCGACAACTTAACCGGCAGAAAAAGATATTTTTGAAAAAATCCCTAAGCCCCGGGGTCACAATTTCATCAAAAATCTGACTTTCGGCCATTCACTCAAAAATGGTGCCAAACGGTTGCAAATGCTCCCCTGAGAGGTTTGGTGGTCGAAACAGAAGGCTTTTGATCACAGGAAAAGAAATCAGCCCTCGACAACTTAACCGGCAGAAAAAGATTTTTTTTGAGAAAATCCCAAACCCCCGGGTCACAATTTCATCAAAAACCTTACTTTCGGCCATTCACTCAAAAATGGTGCCAAACGGTTGCAAATGCTCCCCTGAGAGGTTTGGCGGTCGAAACAGAAGGCTTTTTATCTCAGGAAAAGAAATCAACCCTCGACAACTTAAGTGGCAGAAAAAGTTTTTTTTTAAAAAAATCCCTAAGCCCCGGGGTCACAATTTCATCAAAAATCTGACTTTCGGCCATTCACTCAAAAATGGTGCCAAACGGTTGCAAATGCTCCCCTGAGAGGTTTGGCGGTCGAAACAGAAGGCTTTTTATCTCAGGAAAAGAAATCAGCCCTCGACAACTTAAGTGGCAGAAAAAGTTTTTTTTTAAAAAAATCCCTAAGCCCCGGGGTCACAATTTCATCAAAAATCTGACTTTCGGCCATTCACTCAAAAATGGTGCCCAACGGTTGCAAATGCTCCCCTGAGAGGTTTGGCGGTCGAAACAGAAGGCTTTTTATCACAGGAAAAGAAATTAACCCTCGACAACTTAACTTTTATAAAAAGTTTTTTTTTAAAAAAAAATCCCTATGCCCCGGGGTCAAAATTTCATCAAAAACCTGACTTTCGGCCATTCACTCAAAAATGGTGCCAAACGGTTTCAAATGCTCCCCTGAGAGGTTTGGCGGTCGAAACAGAAGGCTTTTTATCACAGGAAAAGAAATCAGCCCTCACAACTTAACCGGTAGAAAAAGATTTTTTTTGAAAAAATCCCTAAGCCCCGGGGTCACAATTTCATGAAAAATCTGACTTTCGGCCATTCACTCAAAAATGGTGCCAAACGGTTTCAAATGCTCCCCTGAGAGGTTTGGCGGTCGAAAGAGAAGGCTTTTTATCTCAGGAAAAGAAATCAGCCCTCGATAACTTAACCGGCAGAAAAAGTTTTTTTTTTAAAAAAAAAACCTCTAAGCCCCGAGGCCACAATTTCTTCAAAAATCTGACTTTCGGCCATTCACTCAAAAATGGTGCCAAACGGTTGCAAATGCTCCCCTGAGAGGTTTGGCGGTCGAAACAGAAGGCTTTTTATCACAGGAAAAGAAATCAGCCCTCACAACTTAACCGGTAGAAAAAGATTTTTTTTGAAAAAATCCCTAAGCCCCGGGGTCACAATTTCATGAAAAATCTGACTTTCGGCCATTCACTCAAAAATGGTGCCAAACGGTTTCAAATGCTCCCCTGAGAGGTTTGGCGGTCTAAAGAGAAGGCTTTTTATCTCAGGAAAAGAAATCAGCCCTCGATAACTTAACCGGCAGAAAAAGTTTTTTTTTTAAAAAAATCCCTAAGCCCTGGGGTCACAATATCATAAAAAATCGGCTTTCGGCCATTCACTCAAAAATGGTGCCAAACGGTTGCAAATGCTCCCCTGAGAGGTTTGGCGGTCGAAATAGAAGGCTTTTTATCTCAGGAAAAGAAATCAGCCCTCGACAACTTAAACGGCACTAAACAATTTTTTTAAAAAAATCCCTAACCCCGGGGTCACAATTTCATCAAAAATCTGACTTTCGGCCATTCACTCAAAAATGGTGCCAAACGGTTGCAAATGCTCCCCTGAGAGGTTTGGCGGTCGAAACAGAAGGCCTTTTATCGCAGGGAAAGAAATCAGCCCTCGACAACTTAACCGGCAGAAAAAGATTTCTTTGACAAAATCCCTAAGCCCCGGGGTCACAATTTCATCAAAAATCTGACTTTCGACCATTCACTCAAAAATGGTGCCAAACGGTTGCAAATACTCCCCTGAGAGGTTTGGCGGTCGAAACAGAAGGCTTTTTATCTCAGGAAAAGAAATCAGCCCTCGACAACTTAACCGGCAGAAAAAGATATTTTTGAAAAAATCCCTAAGCCCCGGGGTCACAATTTCATCAAAAATCTGACTTTCGTCCATTAACTCAAAAATGGTGCCAAACGGTTGCAAATGCTCCCCTGAGAGGTTTGGTGGTCGAAACAGAAGGCCTTTTATCGCAGGGAAAGAAATCAGCCCTCGACAACTTAACCGGCAGAAAAAGATTTCTTTGAAAAAATCCCTAAGCCCCGGGGTCACAATTTCATCACAAATCTGACTTTCGACCATTCACTCAAAAATGGTGCCAAACGGTTGCAAATACTCCCCTGAAAGGTTTGGCGGTCGAAACAGAAGGCTTTTTATCTCAGGAAAAGAAATCAGCCCTCGACAACTTAACCGGCAGAAAAAGATATTTTTGAAAAAATCCCTAAGCCCCGGGGTCACAATTTCATCAAAAATCTGACTTTCGGCCATTCACTCAAAAATGGTGCCAAACGGTTGTAAATGCTCCCCTTAGAGGTTTGGGGGTCGAAACAGAAGGCTTTTTATCTCAGGAAAAGAAATCATCCCTCGACAACTTAAGTGGCAGAAAAAGTATTTTTTAAAAAAAATCCCTAAGCCCCGGAGTCACAATTTCATGAAAAATCTGACTTTCGGCCATTCACTCAAAAATGGGTCCAAACGGTTGCAAATGCTCCCCTGAGAGGTTTGGCGGTCGAAACAGAAGGCTTTTTAGCACAGCAAAAGAAATCAGCCCTCAACAACTTAACCGGCAGAAAAAGATTTTTTTGAAAAAATCCCTAAGCCCCGGGGTCACAATTTCATCAAAAATCTGACTTTCGACCATTCACTCAAAAATGGTGCGAAACGGTTGCAAATGCTCCCCTGAGAGGTTTGGCGGTCGAAACAGAAGGCTTTCTATCACAGGAAAAGAAATCAGCCCTCGACAACTTAACCGGTAGAAAAAGATTTTTTGAAAAAATCCCTAAGCCCCGGGGTCACAATTTCATCAAAAATCTGACTTTCGGCCATTCACTCAAAAATGGTGCCAAGCGGTTGCAAATGCTCCCCTGAGAGGTTTGGTGGTCGAAACAGAAGGCCTTTTATCGCAGGGAAAGAAATCAGCCCTCGACAACTTAACCGGCAGAAAAAGATTTCTTTGAAAAAATCCCTAAGCCCCGGGGTCACAATTTCATCACAAATCTGACTTTCGACCATTCACTCAAAAATGGTGCCAAACGGTTGCAAATACTCCCCTGAAAGGTTTGGCGGTCGAAACAGAAGGCTTTTTATCTCAGGAAAAGAAATCAGCCCTCGACAACTTAACCGGCAGAAAAAGATATTTTTGAAAAAATCCCTAAGCCCCGGGGTCACAATTTCATCAAAAATCTGACTTTCGGCCATTCACTCAAAAATGGTGCCAAACGGTTGTAAATGCTCCCCTTAGAGGTTTGGGGGTCGAAACAGAAGGCTTTTTATCTCAGGAAAAGAAATCATCCCTCGACAACTTAAGTGGCAGAAAAAGTATTTTTTAAAAAAAATCCCTAAGCCCCGGAGTCACAATTTCATGAAAAATCTGACTTTCGGCCATTCACTCAAAAATGGGTCCAAACGGTTGCAAATGCTCCCCTGAGAGGTTTGGCGGTCGAAACAGAAGGCTTTTTAGCACAGCAAAAGAAATCAGCCCTCAACAACTTAACCGGCAGAAAAAGATTTTTTTGAAAAAATCCCTAAGCCCCGGGGTCACAATTTCATCAAAAATCTGACTTTCGACCATTCACTCAAAAATGGTGCGAAACGGTTGCAAATGCTCCCCTGAGAGGTTTGGCGGTCGAAACAGAAGGCTTTCTATCACAGGAAAAGAAATCAGCCCTCGACAACTTAACCGGTAGAAAAAGATTTTTTGAAAAAATCCCTAAGCCCCGGGGTCACAATTTCATCAAAAATCTGACTTTCGGCCATTCACTCAAAAATGGTGCCAAGCGGTAGCAAATGATCCCCTAAGAAGTTTGGCGGTCGAAACAGAAGGCTTTTTATCTCAGGAAAAGACATCATCCCTCGACTACTTAACCGGCAGAAAAAGATTTTTTTGTAAAAATCCCTAAGCCCCGGGGTCACAATTTCATAAAAAATCTGACTTTCGGCCATTCACTCAGAAATGGTGTCAAACAGTTGCATATGCTGCCCTGAGAGGTATGGTGGTCGAAACAGAAGGGTTTTTATCACAGGAAAAGAGATTAACCCTCAACAATTTTACCGGTAGAAAAAGATTTTTTTTGAAAAAATCCGTAAGCCCCGGGGTCACAATTTCATAAAAAATCTGACTTTTTGCCATTCACTCAAAAATGTTGCCAAACGGATGCAAATGCTCCCCTGAGAGGTTTGGCGCTCGAAACAGAAGGCTTTTTATCACAGGAAAAGAAATCAGCCTTTGACAACTTAAACTGCAGATATTTTTTTTTTTGAAAAAATCCCTAAGCCCCGGGGTCACAATTTCATCAAAAATCTGACTTTCGGACATTCACTCAAAAATGGTGCCAAACGGTTGGAAATGCTCCCCTGAGAGGTATGGCGGTCGAAACAGAAGGCTTTTTATCACAGGAAAAGAAATCAGCCCTCGACAACTTAACCGGCAGAAAAAGATTTTTTTGAAAAAATCCCTAAGCCCGGGTGTCAGGGAACTGACATCGGAGCAGAGGAGAGAGGGCGGGCTTCCCGACTCTGCAGGAGAAGGAACTAGTAAGGGTAGAGAGAGAACGTCATCTGGGGAAGAATGTCCAGGGGACACCAGGAAGGAGGAAGAGAGGGAAAGCATCTTGGAGGAGAGGCTCCGAGACTCTGGCACTGAAGGCAGGGAAGAGAGTGGAGGGCCGCCCCTTGGCACGCCCACTCTGCGCAGAAGGGTTTCGCGCAGAGAGGGGAGGCGGAGAGTAACTGTCAAGGAGCTTCTATGCTGGAGGAAATTTAGAAAACGCCCACTCACGGATTCGTCGAGCGACTGAGCAGCAGCAGCACCCAAGCTGCTCAGTCAGGGAAGACACCCCACAATCCTAAGCAGTTTGGAACAGCTAGAAGGTTACACACAAGCAACCCCTATTCCCGTGACAGCAATCCGTGAGTCCTTTACGTTGCTTGTGTGCTAGAGCACTGGGGAACAGTCATGAGTCAAACAGAAGGAGCAGGCGCCGGAGAGGGAGCCAGAGGCGGGCAGAGTCTTGAGGAGAGAAATCGAGACCTGGAGCAGCAACTGGCACTACTAGCGGCGCGGCTGGATGAGAGGAGGACACATGACGCCCAGGGAAAGATCACCCCCATCGCAAGAAAGGTACCGGGACTAGTGCAGAAGTTTGGGGGCAACCCCAGAGACTATAACGCTTTTAAGACTGAAGTGCAGTATGCGTTGGATCTGCAGTACCATGATTTTACCGACGATGGGGGGAGAGTTGCTTTCGTGGTGGGGCACCTGGAGGGGCGAGCCAGGGATTGGGTCCGCCCCTTGATGGCAGCGGAGAATGCTGCCTTGAAGGACCTGAGAAAGTTCTTTTCCGCGATGGACCACATGTTCTCGAGTGATGTGGAACTGAGTGTGACGCGCAAAGAACTGATGGGGTGCAAACAAGGAAACCAGTCAGTGAGAGAGTACTGGTCGAGATTTGCTATGTTGATCCATAAACTTGGGTGGGATTTGAGTTCGGAACCGATTCAAATGCTTTTTGAGGAGGGGCTATCCCCTTGGGTGAGAGACGAACTTTCCCGCTCACCCCGCCCGCAATCGATGGATCAGCTGACCAAGTTGGCGCTCACTGTGGGAGTTAGACAAGAGACGCGCGCTTTGGAAAGGCGGGAAGGGAGGCCAGAGCGTTGGCAGGAGAACCGGATTCCAGACATGCCAACGTCAGCAGTGCCGCCCGAGGAGCCAATGGAGATCGGAGGAGTGAGCGCGCGCGGGCTTTCAAACTCCAGCGAGGTACGCAAGAAGGAGGGGAAAAACAGCAAGAGGTGTTTCCTCTGCCAGCAGCCAGGACATTTTGCCAGAGCATGCCCTCAGAAGAAGGCGTGGCAAGGAATGGTGGGGGCAGTGGGGAGTGAGGAGGAGAAGAAGGAGGAGCCGGGAAACGGCAAGGCTTGGCTGCAGGAAGGAGGGCACAGCAGCCAGGCGAGCAATCAGTAGAAGTGCCCAAACCAGAACCCCCCCGAGCAGCCATTGCAATAGAGGTGGTACTAGAACTCCCAAACGGACACCCCATCAAGGTGAAGGCGCTGCTGGATTCAGGCAGCTCGTGCAACTTCTTTAGCAAGGACTTTGCGCTAGAGCACCAGCTCCAGGTGGTGCCTTTGGAACATCCACTGCAAGTAACCACGATAGATGGGAGAGAACTTTTGGGAGGGGAAGTAACCCACCAAACCCCTCCCATGAAAATGACAGTTTCCAGACACACTGAAACCATTGCCTTTCACGTAGCCACCCTAGCAGGACCACCCATCATACTGGGAATGAGTTGGTTGGCATTACACGACCCAGTAGTAGGGTGGCACCAGAGGACAGTCACGTTTGGATCAGCTCACTGCGTAGAGCACTGCCACGGAGGGGAAACCTCGAGGATGGCAGTAGCCAGGGTGGCAGGAATGGCGGTGGGAGAAAAGGGGAGAGTACCACCTCAGTATGCAGACCTGGAAGAAGTCTTCAGCGAGAGAGAGGCGGATAGACTCCCCCCTCACCGGCCCTTTGACTGTCAGATAAATCTACTCCCAGGGGCACAGTTACCAGTGGGTAAGCTGTACGCCATGTCTGATAGGGAGATGCAGGAGTTGAGAAAGTTCATTGACAAGAATCTGAAGAGGGGTTTTATACATGAATCAAGGGCGGTGGGGGGCAGTCCAGTGTTCTTTGTGGACAAAAGAGACTCCAAAGAACTACGCTTGGTCGTAGATTTCAGGTCCATGAACAGGGTGTCGGAGCCTGTGACCTTCCCCATGCCCAGGATTGATGACATTTTGGCCCGGGTGAGGGAGGGGAAGATCTTTACTAAGCTGGACCTTCGGGGGGCGTACAACTTGATAAGGATGAGGGAGGGGGATGAATGGAAAACCACCATGTTCACCCCTCTGGGAGCCTTTGAGTACTTAGTTATGCCCTTCGGACTCCAATCAGGCTCATCGACATTTCAAAGTTTTATGCACCACGTGTTGGGGTCATTGCTCTACAAGAATTGTGTAGCCTTCCTGGACGACGTCCTAATCTATTCAGAGAACGAAGAGCAACATGTAAAAGACGTCAGGGAAGTACTGAAGAGACTGCAGGAGCACCAGCTGTGGGTCAAACTGGAGAAGTGCCAATTCCACGTGCGAGAGGTGGAGTTCCTTGGCTATCGGCTGTCAGACAAGGGCTTGGCGATGGACCCGGGCAAGGTGCAAGCAGTGCTAGAATGGAAGCCTCCCAAGAACAGGAAGGACGTGCAGAGGTTCTTGGGGTTTGCAAATTTCTACAGGAAGTTCATCAAGAACTTTGCACATCTAACGGCACCCATAACGGATTGCCTCAGCAGTAAGAAGAAGTTCGAATGGACGGAAGAGGCCCAGCGTTCCTTTGAAAGGCTCAAGAGGGCTTTTGCGTCGGAAGAGCAGCTCTTACATGTGGATCTGCGGAAGCCAATGAGGCTTGAGACGGACGCGTCAGACAGAGCGGTGGGGGGAATATTGCTCCAGCAGGCACATGGGGAGTGGAAACCGTGTGCCTTCTTCTCAAGAAAGCTTAACAAGTCAGAGCAAAACTACACAGTTTACGATAGAGAACTGCTGGCTATTCACGAAGCGTTTCGACGGTGGCGACATTTTCTCATAGGGGCGCAGCACAAGGTCCAGGTGTGTACTGACCACAAGAACCTGGAGTATTGGAGAACGGCCAGAGTGCTCAACCAACGACAGGTGCGGTGGGCTCAAGAGTTCTCCAAGTTTAATTTTGAGATTAGGTACGTGCCCGGGAAGGAAAATGTCAGAGCAGACGCCCTCTCCCGCAAGCCTGAATATGAAGAGGGGGAGGGAGGACAAGTAGCACGACATGTCATTCCAGAGGAAAATTGGGTCTGTGGGGGAGTGTTCGTAGGGAGGCAAGAGCTAGCCGGGTTGACGAGGGATGATCAATATGCACAAACCAAGATGCGAGAGATTGGGACCCCTGGGGAAACTCAAGGGGAGTTTGAAGTCAAGGACGGAGCATTGTACTATAGGGGGGCCTTGTACATACCTGAGGGGGAATTGAGAAGCAGAATACTCAAACAGATGCATGACAATCCCACGGCGGGCCATTTTGGACAACATAAAACCATGTTACGGGTGACCAGGGAATTTTGGTGGCCACGGGTGAGGGAGGATGTGAAGCAGTATGTACGAGGGTGCCAGGTTTGCCAGAGAGCGAAGGGGGAGAGGTCGGCTCCTGCGGGGTTACTGGAACCATTACCTACACCAGGGAGACCATGGGAGGTGGTATCAATTGACTTTAAGACTGATTTACCCAAGGCCAGGGGAAAGACGGCAGTAATGGTGGTTGTTGATTTGATGACAAAGATGTGCCATTTTATCGCGTGTTCGCATGCAGTGACTGCAGAAGAAACGGCCAAATTGTTTGTAGAGCATGTTTTCAGGTTGCATGGCGCCCCCTTGAGGATTTTATCTGACAGAGGCCGGCAGTTCACGTCACACTTCTGGAGAAAGCTTATGAGTCTGCTGGACGTGGAGGTTGTGTTCTCTACGGCCAGGCATCCGCAGACTAATGGACAGGCAGAGAGAGCGAACAGCGTGCTGCAACAATATCTACGATGCTACGTCCACGAGAGAGAGAAGGACTGGGTGGACAAATTAGCGTTGGCTGAGTTTGCATACAATAACGCAGAACATGTGTCCACAGGGATGAGCCCGTTTATGGCAAATTACGGGTGTCATCCCAGGGCTTTTCCAGGGGAAGGGGAGGGAAGTTGGAGTGTTCCCGCCGCGGAGCAGTTTGTGGAAGAAATGGCGGCTTTACACCAACAGCTTAAGTTAAACCTGGAGAGAGCCAAGGAAGTGTATAAGAGGCAGGCCGATCGGCACCGCAGGGAGGGAGAAAGCATAAGGGTGGGGGACCAGGTGTGGTTGTCCACCAAAGGGTTACCGTTCAAGGGAGGATGCAAGAAACTACGGCCAAAGAGGCTGGGACCGTTCGAAGTAACTCAGCAAGTCAATCCGGTGACCTTTAGGCTCAAATTGCCATATCACATGAAACTGCACCCGGTGTTTCACAGGTCCTTACTTTCACCATTCAGGGAAGGGAGGGAATGTCTGGGCCAGCAAAATAGAACACCCTTACAGCCACCGATGGAGGAAAGAGAACTCAGTGGACATGCAGCTGAGATTCTCGATTCCAGGTGGAAAGGAGGGAGGGTGGAGTATTTGGTGGCATGGGAGGGGGAAACAACTGAGGAAAATGCATGGGTACCAGCAGAAGAAATGAGGGATGAGTACCTGCAGGAGGAGTTTCATAGGAGGTACCCGAGAAAGCCCCAACCACCAGAGAGATTATGGAGGGAGCAATTTGGAACCACCGATGAGGAGGAAGAGTTTGAGGGTTTTCCTGTCTCTGACGAGGAAGGGGGGGGGGGTTGGCCCGAAGAAGAATCGGAGTGGGAGGATTGGGAAGAGGAGAGAGAGAGCAGCAAGTGGAGAAGGGTGTTTGAACCGTCAGAGGGAGAAGAGAGTTCTTTCCGAGGGTTCCCTGAATCTCCGTCAGAGGGAAGGTCGGGGGGAGGGGAGGGCCCTGGGAGGGAGGTGGATGTCAGGGAACTGACATCGGAGCAGAGGAGAGAGGGCGGGCTTCCCGACTCTGCAGGAGAAGGAACTAGTAAGGGTAGAGAGAGAACGTCATCTGGGGAAGAATGTCCAGGGGACACCAGGAAGGAGGAAGAGAGGGAAAGCATCTTGGAGGAGAGGCTCCGAGACTCTGGCACTGAAGGCAGTGAAGAGAGTGGAGGGCCGCCCCTTGGCACGCCCACTCTGCGCAGAAGGGTTTCGCGCAGAGAGGGGAGGCGGAGAGTAACAGTCAAGGAGCTTCTATGCTGGAGGAAATTTAGAAAACGCCCACTCACGGATTCGTCGAGCGACTGAGCAGCAGCAGCACCCAAGCTGCTCAGTCAGGGAAGACACACCACAATCCTAAGCAGTTTGGAACAGCTAGAAGGTTACACACAAGCAACCCCTATTCCCGTGACACCGGGGGTCACAGTTTCACCAAAAATCTGACTTTCGGCCATTCACTCAAAAATGGTGCCAAACGGTTGCAAATGCTCCCCTGAGAGGTTTGGCGGTCGAAATAGAAGGTGTTTTATCAGAGGAAAAGAAATCAATCCTCGACAACTTAACCGGCAGAAAAAGATTCTTTTGAAAAATCCCTAAGCCCCGGGGTCACAATTTGATCGAAAATCTGACTTTCGGCCACTCTCTCAAAAATGATTCGAAACGGTTGCAAATGCTCCCCTGAGAGGTTTGGCGGTCGAAACAGAAGGGTTTTTATCACAGGAAAAGAAATCAGCCCTCGACAACTTAACTTGCAGAATTTCATCAAAAATCTGACTTTCGGCCATTCAGTCAAAAATGGTGCCAAACGGTTGCAAATGCTCCCCTGAGAGGTTTGGCGGTTGAAACAGAAGGCTTTTTATCACAGGAAAAGAAATCAGCCCTCGACAACTTAACTGGCAGAAAAAGATTTCTTTGAAAAAATCCCTAAGCCCCGGGGTCACAATTTCATCAAAAAACTGACTTTCGGCCATTAACTCAAAAATGTTTCGAAACGGTTGTAAATGCTCCCCTGAGATGTTTGGCGGTCGAAACAGAAGGCTTTTCATCTCAGGAAGAGAAAAGAGCCCTCGACAACGTAGCTGGCAGAAAAAGATTCTTTTGAAAATATCCCCACCCGGGTTCACAATTTCATCAAAAATCTGACTTTCGGCCATTCACTCAAAAATGGTGCCAAACGGTTGCAAATGGTCCCCTGCGAGGTTTGGCGCTCGAAACAGAAGGCTGTTTATCTCAGGAAAAGAAATCATCCCTCGACAACTTAACCGGCAGGAAAAGGTTTTTTTGAAAAAATCCCTAAGCTCTGGGGTCACAATTTGATCAAAAATCTGATCATTCACTCAAAAATGGTGCCAAATGGTTGCAAATGCTCCCCTGAGAGGTTTGGCGTTCGAAACAGAAGGCTTTTTATCTCAGGAAAAGAAATCAGCCCTCAACAACTTAACCGGCAGAACAAGATTTTTTTGAAAAAATCCCTAAGCCCCGGGGTCACAATTTCATCAAAAATCTTACTTTCGACCATTCACTCAAAAATGGTGCCTACTGAAGAAAGTAGGAAAAACCACTGAGCCGGTAAGATATAATCTAAGTCAAATCCCTTATTTTGACTACTGGCTCCTCACACAGCTTCTGACTCACGACAGTATGTTGCCCATCGCTCAGTTCTGACTAAAGGATTTTATGCAGCCACTGCTGGCGGGGACATTTTGGGACCCAAAATATCCAACGCCACTAAATTCTGGTGTACTTTTTAACATAATACTGTAAACAGGGATCAACATACAAACACTGAGAAGCCATTCCCCCTGCCCCACTACTTTATATGGAAACAACTGGAAAAAACTCTGTGATTGAGGCTAGCAACATGGCGCCTTTTTGTACAACCAACACTTCTGAGGTCATTCTTACTACTGCTTTACTACTGTTTTACTACTGCTTTACAACTGCTTTACTACTACTTTACTACCATTTTACTACTACTTTACTACGACTTTACTACTACTTTACTACAACTTTACTGCTACTTTACTACTACTTTACTACCATTTTACTACCACTTTACTACCACTTTACTACTACTTTACTACCACTTTACTACTACTTTACTACTACTTTGCTACCATTTTACTACTACCCTACTACTGCTTTACTACTACCTTACTATCATTTTACTACTACCTTACTATCATTTTACTACTACTATTTTTCTACAATTTTACTACAACTTTACTACTACTTTAAAACTATTTTACTACTATTCCACCACTTTACTATTGGACCATTTTACTACCGCTTTACTACTACTTTACTACTATCCCACTGCTGTTTCACTACTGCCTTACTACCATTTTACTACTATTTTACTACTGGGTTACTACTATTTTACTGCTATTTTACTACTATTCCACCACTTTACTATTGTTTCTTGGTGAAGATCCTCCCCTTCCTCACTGTCGCTAGCAGGTCGTCAATCTTGGGCATGGGGAAGGCCTTGGGCTTGGTCATCGAGTTTATGACCCGGTAGTCCACGATGAGCCTCTTTTGGGTTGTGTCCTTCTTCTTCACGAAGAACACAGGACTGCCCCCCACTGCTTTGGATTCCCGGATGAATCCCCGCTTCAAATTGTGCTCTATGAACTGCCGGAGCTCTTGCATCTCATCCTCAGACATGGAATACAGCTTTGCAGCTGGCAGCGTCGCCCCTGGCAACAGGTCAATGGCACAGTCGTAAGGACGGTGGGGTGGCAACTGGTCAGCTTCCTTCTCGCAGAAGACCTCCAAGAAACCCTTGTACTTGCGAGGTACTGCCTGCACCATGCCGAGCTGCAGCTGCTGCCCCGCTTCCTCCTCATGACTGGACTGGATGCAATGTTGAGCACAGTAGGAAGAGCAAAAGGTGAGCTGCCGCTGGTACCACGCTACTGCCGGACTGTGTCTCTCCAGCCAGCTCATGCCTAATACAATGGGCGTGTCCGACAGGCGGGTGACGTTAAAGCTAATGACTTCGCGATGATTCCCAATCTGCATCACCATGGGTGGCGTCTGTTGTACAACAACTTCCTGCCATCGACCGTGACTATGTTCAGAGGCGTCATGGCTGGCAGAAGCGCTATGCGATGCGGCTTGATGAACTGCACCCCAACAAAGTCCGCGTTGCTACCAGAGTCGATTGTAATGGGAACCTCCAGGGTGGTTCCATCTGGCAGCTGGAGTGTTGCAGTGAGCTGCACCGCTGGCTTGGGTGGTAAGGGGTCTGTGTGCTGCAAAATCGCTGGGGACTGCTCTACTGACTTGCCTGGCTGAGCCCCAGCTTCTCCGCTGCCAGCCAGGCACTGTCGTTTCCCTGAAACTGCTCTTCTTGAAGTACGTCTGCTGCTACCGTTGCTAACGCTGCAGTATGCTTCTGGAGCCTCTGGGGACACTCTTTAGCCATGTGCTGTGCACTGTCACAGATGCAACATTTCCTGTTCCCTCTAGGAGGCTTCGCCTTGACTGCACCGGACGCTGGGGCTCCGGCTGCTGTCTGAGCCTTAGCACCGCCAATCTCCATCGGTTCTTCCCCCTGCCGCAGCGGAGGCGAAGGATGCGCATGGCCGAAATCCCTGGGAATAAGAGGAGGTGCCCTCGCTGGCGCTCGCACCTGGCGACCTTCCTCACTATGCCAAGAACGTTCCTCATGTCGTACTCCAATCGCAAGAGCCCTCTGTACTACTTCTGCTAGGGTCTGAGGTCTGTCACCTCTGGCCAATTCATCTTTTACGGAGCCGTGGAGTCCCTCCAAAAACAAATCTCTCACTGCTCGGGAGTCCTTTTCCCAGCCCAAGACAGTCAGCAATGCAAAAAAGCGAGAATGGTACTGACGCACTGTGGCTTTCCCCTGGCGCAATCCATGCATCTCCCGCCGCGCAATATCCACGTCCACTGTAGACTGGAAACAAGCGTCCATAGCTTTGATAAATTCGTCAGAATCTCTGCGGGCAGGACCATCTTCGCGCCACAAATTGCGCAGCCAAGCTCTAGCTTCCCCATGCAAATGGGACACAATAAAACCCACTTTTTCCTCCTCATCTTTAAAGTTATCTCGAAGCAAATGCAGCGCATACACGACGTCTGCTCTGAAACTGGGATAGTGCTTCAGGTTCCCATCGAAGTGGGGTACTAAACTGCCCCCCCCCCGCCTTCCAAGTCCGATTCCCTCCGATCTGGACCCCGGGAACCCCTCTTTACACGCACGTTCCCACCTGGCTTGCAGATCTTGGCATCGCTTCTCTGCTTCGTCACTCTGCTTCTGAGAGGCTAGTACCGCAGCGGAGAGCTCGGTGACTGCGTTCCGGAGCGCTGTCAACTGTTCCTCCGCACTCATGGCTGCCAAACATCGTGAGCTTTGCAAAAAAAAATTTGCGTTTTTTGTGAGAGGGGACTTACTGTCAAGGCTGCCTCAGGTTCCAGCTCACAAGAGACCAACGCCAAGTCCAAGTCTTATTATAAGTTCTTTATTGCAGTTCATTGTACAGTTCACAGCCGAGGCGTGCAGCCCCACGTCTGTTACGCTTAGACCGCTGAAGTCCCCTCTGAGTCAGTCCCTCCCCTGCACCAGTTCTGCGCGGAGCTTACAATCTCATACGCATGCGGGAGGGCGATGAGTGGAACACGGCCATGTTCACGCCGCTGGGCACGTATGAATACAGAGTTATGCCTTTTGGTCTCCAAAATGGCTCCCACACTTTCCAAGCTTTTATGCATCACGTGCTAGCGGGACTACTCTACAAGAAGTGTGTGTGCTTCCTCGACGACATCCTGATCTTCTCGGAATCGCCGGAAGCTCACGAGAGGGATGTAAAGGAGGTCCTGCAGAGACTACGGGAACACAGACTCTACGCCAAGCTGGAGTTCGACGTGACGGAGGTGGATTTCCTGGGCTACAGGCTATCCGACGAGGGATTAGCCATGGACGGCGCCAAGGTCCGCGTGGTGTTGGATTGGAAGAGCCCGCGCAATCGGAAGGAAGTCCAGAGATTCGTCGGTTTCGCCAACTTTTACCGCAAGTTCATCAGAGGTTTCGCGAAGGAGACAGCAGCAATCACGGACACTCTCAGTTCCAAGAAGAAGAAGTTCATTTGGACGGACCAGGCGGAGCAGTCCTTTCAGAAGCTTAAGAGCCTCTTCGCATCCGAGGAACAGCTGCTGCACGTGAATCCCGGCAGGCCCATGCGGGTCGAGACTGATGCGTCTGACAGAGCGGTGGGGGCCATCCTTTTGCAGGAGGATCCGCAAGGGAACTGGAGGCCCTGCGCTTTCTACTCCCGGAAGCTCAGCAAGTCGGAACAGAACTACACCATCTGGGACCGGGAGTTGTTGGCCATTCACGCAGCTTTCAAAACGTGGCGGCACTTCCTCATTGGAGCCAGGCACACCGTGCAAGTCCGCACAGACCACAAGAACCTGGAGTACTGGCGCACGGCGAGGTTCCTGAACCAAAGGCACATCCGCTGGGCAGAGTTCTTTGCAGATTTCGACTTCAAGATAGAATACATCCCCGGAGACAACAACATCATAGCAGATGCTCTATCCAGGAAACCGCAGTATCTCGAGGAAGCAGCACCGGTAGCGGCTAAACACATTTTCGTGCCGGAAGCGTGGGCGTGCGCTTCAGCCGTCGTCGACCTGCGCTGCAAACGGATCAGTTTGCACAATCCAAGATGGAAGAGCTGCGCAGAGGTACGGCGAGGGACGACGAGTTCCAGATACACGACGGTCTGCTGACTCGCAAAGGTGCCCTCTACGTACCAGGGGATGATCTCCGCGCAAAGGTTCTGCAGCAGTTGCACGACGCACCCAGCGCGGGCCATTTCGGCAAGGAGAAGACAGCAGAATTGATAGCCAGGGACTTTTGGTCGCCTCAGATGCGAGGAGAGGTCGCAGATTACATCGCCAGGTGTGACACCTGTCAGAGGTCCAAGCCAGTGCACAAGAAGCCAGCGGGATTACTGGAACCGCTGGAGACGCCACTGCAGCCTTGGGAGCGGGTGGCGCTGGACTTCGTTACTGATCTGCCCAGCTCCCGAGGCAAGACGGCGGTACTTGTGGTTGTAGACCTGTTCACCAAGATGGCACACTTCATTCCTTGCGCGAAGGTGGCGACAGCAGAACAGACCGCCAAACTGTTCATAGACCACGTGTTCAGAGTGCATGGTCTGCCACGGTCCATCTTGTCCGACCGGGGGCGCCAGTTTGTTTCTAGTTTCTGGCGGAAACTCCTTGGGATCCTGAACGTCAAGATCAACTTAGCGTCGGCGAGACGCGCGCCAAGTTCAAATGTGGAGGCGCGCGGAAGTGCAGAGAGCCCGGAGGAGGAGCCTGGTCCCAAAGCACGCAGGAGGGGGGAGCAGTTGTCTGGGGATTCAGCGTCGGAGGAATCCAGGAGGAGCGAAACCCCAGGGGGCAGAAAGACCCTGCGGAAAAGGAAGGACAGGAAGAGGTGGACCAGCACAAGCCTCTTAAACTGGTGCAGGGGAGGGACTGACTCAGAGGGGACTTCAGCGGTCTAAGCGTAACAGACGTGGGGCTGCGCGCCTCGGCTGTAAACTGTACAATGAACTGCAATAAAGAACTTATAATAAGACTTGGACTTGGCGTTGGTCTCTTGTGAGCTGGGACCTGAGGCAGCCTTGACAATATGGAACAACTGATTGGTTCAAAATTGGAAAAGGAGTACGACAAGGCTGTATTTTGTCTCCCTGCTTATTTAATTTATATGCAGAATGCATCATGCGAAAGGCTGGGCTGGATGAATCCCAAGCTGGAATTAAGATTGCCAGAAGAAATATCAACAACCTCGGATATGCAGATGACACAACCTTGATGGCAGAAAGTGAGGAGGAATTAAAGAACCTTTTAATGAGGGTGAAAGAGGAGAGCGCAAAATATGGTCTGAAGCTCAACATCAAAAAAAAGAAGATCATGGCCACTGGTCCCATCACCTCCTGGCAAATAGAAGGGGAAGAAATGGAGGGAGTGAGAGATTTTACTTTCTTGGGCTCCATGATCACTGCAGATGGTGACAGCAGCCACGAAATCAAAAGACGCCTGCTTCTTGGGAGAAGGGCAATGACAGGCCTAGACAGCATCTTGAGAAGTAGAGACGTCACCTTGCCAACAAAGGTCCGCATAGTTAAAGCCATGGTTTTCCCAGTAGTGATGTATGGAAGTGAGAGCTGGACCATAAAGAAGGCTGATCGCCGAAGAATTGATGCTTTTGAATTATGGTGCTGGAGGAGACTCTTGAGAGTCCCATGGACTGCAAGAAGATCAAACACATCCATTCTTAAGGAAATCAGCCCTGAGTGCTCACTGGAAGGACAGATCGTGAAGCTGAGGCTCCTGTACTTTGGCCACCTCATGAGAAGAGAAGACTCCCTGGAGAAGACACTGATGCTGGGAAAGATGGAGGGCACAAGGAGAAGGGGGCGACAGAGGACGAGATGGTTGGATAGTGTTTTCAAGGTTACCAGCATGAGTTTGACCAAACTGCGGGAGGTAGTGGAGGACAGAGGTGCCTGGCGTGCTCTGGTCCATGGGGTCACGAAGAGTCGGACACGACTAAACAACTAAACAACAACAACATAGGGAAGTTTTTTAATGTTTACTGTTTTATTACCTTTTTATATGTCTTGGAAGCCGCCCAGAGTGGCTAGAGCAAGCCAGGCAGATGGATGCGGTATAAATACAGTGGTACCTCGGGTTACATATGCTTCAGGTTACAGATGCTTCAGGTTACAGATGCTTCAGGTTACAGACTCCGCTAACCCAGAAATAGTGCTTCAGGTTAAGAAATTTGCTTCAGGATGAGAACAGAAATCGTGATCCGGCGGTGCGGCAACAGCAGGAGGCCCCATTAGCTAAAGTGGTGCTTCACGTTAAGAACAGTTTCAGTTTAAGAACGGACCTCCGGAACGAATTAAGTAATTAACCTGAGGTACCACTGTAGTAGAATTGTTGTTACAGAACAGGGCACCCCTATTTTCATCGGAGAAATGTTGGAGGGTATGCTTTTGTCCTCACCTCAGTTTTGACTATGGGCTCCTCACACAGCTCCTGACTCACGACAGTGTGTTGCCCATCGCTCAGTTCTGACTAAAGGATTTTATGCAGCCACTGCTGGCGGGGACATTTTGGGACCCAAAATATCCAACGCCACTAAATTCTGGTGTACTTTTTAACATAATAGTGTAAACAGGGATCAACATACAAACACTGAGAAGCCATTCCCCCGGCCCAACTACTTTATATGGAAACAACTGGAAAAGCCTCTGTGATTGAGGCTACCAACATGGCGCCTTTTTGTACAACGAATACTTCTGAGGTCATACTTACTACCACTTTAATACTGTTTTACTACTACTTTACTACTACTTTATTACTGCTATACTACTACTTTACTACTGCTTTACTACCGCTTTACTACTACTTTACTACTACTTTACTACCATTTTACTACTACTTTACTGCCATTTTGCTACTACTTTACTACAATTTTACTACTACTTTATTACTACTTTAAAGCTATTTTAATACTATTCCACCACTCAAAAATGGTGCCAAACGGTTGCAAATGCTCCCCTTAGAGGTTTGGCGGTTGAAACAGAAGGCTTTTTATCTCAGGAAAAGAAATCAGCCTTCGACAACTTAACCGGTATGAAAAGATTTTTTTGAACAAATCCCTAAGCCCCAAGGACACAATTTCATCAAAAATCTGACTTTCGATCATTCACTCAAAAATGGTGCCAAACAGATGCAAATGCTCCCCTGAGAGGTATGGCGGTCGAAACAGAAGGCTTTTTATATCAGGTAAAGAAATCATCCTTCAACAACAAAGATTTTTTTGTAAAAATCCCTAAGCCCCGGGGTCACAATTTCATCAAAAATCTGACTTTCGACCATTCACTGAAAAATGGTGCCAAACGGTTGCAAATGCTCCCCTGAGAGGTATGGCGGTCGAAACAGAAGGCTTTTTATCTCAGGAAAAGAAACCAGCCCTCGACAACTTAACCGGGGTCACAATTTCATCATAAATCTGACTTTCGGCCATTCACTCAAAAATGGTGCCATACGGTTGCAAATGCTCCCGTGAGAGGTTTGGCGGTCGAAACAGAAGGCTTTTTTTCTCAGGAAAAGAAATCAGCCCTCGACAACTTAACCTGCAGAAAAAGATTTTTTTTGCCCGGGGTCACAATTTCATCAAAAATCTGACTTTCGGCCATTCACTCAAAAATGGTGCCAAACGGTTGCAAAGGATCCCCTGAGAGGTTTGGTGGTCGAAACAGAAGACTTTTTATCTCAGGAAAAGAAATTTTCCCTTTACAACTTAACCGGCAGAAAAAGATTTTTTTGAAAAAATCCCTAAGCCCCGGGGTTACAATTTCATCAAAAATCTGACTTTCGACCATTCACTGAAAAATGGTGCCTACTGAAGAAAGTAGGAAAAACCACTGAGCCGGTAAGATATAATCTAAGTCAAATCCCTTATTTTGACTACTGGCTCCTCACACAGCTTCTGACTCACGACAGTGTGTTGCCCATCGCTCAGTTCTGACTAAAGGATTTTATGCAGCCACTGCTGGCGGGGACATTTTGGGACCCAAAATATCCAACGCCACTAAATTCTGGTGTACTTTTTAACATAATAGTGTAAACAGGGATCAACATACAAACACTGAGAAGCCATTCCCCCGGCCCAACTACTTTATATGGAAACAACTGGAAAAGCCTCTGTGATTGAGGCTACCAACATGGCGCCTTTTTGTACAACGAATACTTCTGAGGTCATACTTACTACCACTTTAATACTGTTTTACTACTACTTTACTACTACTTTATTACTGCTATACTACTACTTTACTACTGCTTTACTACCGCTTTACTACTACTTTACTACCATTTTACTACTACTTTACTGCCATTTTACTACTACTTTACTACAATTTTACTACTACTTTATTACTACTTTAAAGCTATTTTAATACTATTCCACCACTCAAAAATGGTGCCAAACGGTTGCAAATGCTCCCCTTAGAGGTTTGGCGGTTGAAACAGAAGGCTTTTTATCTCAGGAAAAGAAATCAGCCTTCGACAACTTAACCGGTATGAAAAGATTTTTTTGAACAAATCCCTAAGCCCCAAGGACACAATTTCATCAAAAATCTGACTTTCGATCATTCACTCAAAAATGGTGCCAAACAGATGCAAATGCTCCCCTGAGAGGTATGGCGGTCGAAACAGAAGGCTTTTTATATCAGGTAAAGAAATCATCCTTCAACAACAAAGATTTTTTTGTAAAAATCCCTAAGCCCCGGGGTCACAATTTCATCAAAAATCTGACTTTCGACCATTCACTGAAAAATGGTGCCAAACGGTTGCAAATGCTCCCCTGAGAGGTATGGCGGTCGAAACAGAAGGCTTTTTATCTCAGGAAAAGAAACCAGCCCTCGACAACTTAACCGGGGTCACAATTTCATCATAAATCTGACTTTCGGCCATTCACTCAAAAATGGTGCCATACGGTTGCAAATGCTCCCGTGAGAGGTTTGGCGGTCGAAACAGAAGGCTTTTTTTCTCAGGAAAAGAAATCAGCCCTCGACAACTTAACCTGCAGAAAAAGATTTTTTTTGCCCGGGGTCACAATTTCATCAAAAATCTGACTTTCGGCCATTCACTCAAAAATGGTGCCAAACGGTTGCAATGGATCCCCTGAGAAGTTTGGTGGTCGAAACAGAAGACTTTTTATCTCAGGAAAAGAAATTTTCCCTTTACAACTTAACCGGCAGAAAAAGATTTTTTTGAAAAAATCCCTAAGCCCCGGGGTCACAATTTCATCAAAAATCTGACTTTCGACCATTCACTGAAATTGGTGCCTACTGAAGAAAGTAGGAAAAACCACTGAGCCGGTAAGATATAATCTAAGTCAAATCCCTTATTTTGACTACTGGCTCCTCACACAGCTTCTGACTCACGACAGTGTGTTGCCCATCGCTCAGTTCTGACTAAAGGATTTTATGCAGCCACTGCTGGCGGGGACATTTTGGGACCCAAAATATCCAACGCCACTAAATTCTGGTGTACTTTTTAACATAACAGTGTAAACAGGGATCAACATACAAACACTGAGAAGCCATTCCCCCGGCCCCACTACTTTATATGGAAACAACTGGAAAAGCCTCTGTGATTGAGGCTAGCAACATGGTGCCTTTTTCTACAACCAACACTTCTGAGGTCATTCTTACTACTGTTTTACTACTGCTTTACTGCTGCTTTACTACTGCTTTACTACCATTATACTACTACTTTACTACCGCTTTACTACCGCTTTACTACTACTTTACTACCACTTTACTACTACTTACTACTACTTTACTACTACTTTACTACCACTTTACTACTACTTTGCTACCATTTTACTACTACCTTACTACTGCTTTACTACTGCTTTACTACTACCTTACTATCATTTTACTACTACTATTTTTCTACAACTTTACTACAACTTTACTACTACTTTAAAACTATTTTACTACTATTCCACCACTTTACTATTGGACCATTTTACTACCGCTTTACTACTACTTTACTACTATCCCACTGCTGTTTCACTACTGCCTTACTACCATTTTACTACTATTTTACTACTGCGTTACTACTATTTTACTGCTATTTTACTACTATTCCACCACTTTACTATTGTTTTACCATTACTTAACTGCTACTTCACTTCTGGTTTACTATTGCTTTACTACCATTTTACTTCCACTTTACTACTGCTACTTTATTACTTATACTACTTTACTATTTATACCCCTATTTATACAGTAGACCTTCCTGAACAATGGCATGCCTGTCTATAGTAACAAATAGTATTGTGACTATTTTATTAATTGTATATACTGTCCTTCATCCGTAGATTTAAGGTTGGTTTACAACTTAAAAATGCAAGGTAAAAAACACAAAATACACAATAAAAACAAGAACAAGAACAAACCAATAAGCCTCCTCCCTCAACCTCTCCTTTGGCTTGTTCCTCACTCATGACTTCTCTCTTGTTCCTTGATCTTAACTTCCCCACTTTTGCAAACCTTCCAGTTGTCCCTAATTTTCCCAGGACAGTCCCAGATTTATTGAAGCTGTCCTGGTTTCTGATGTTATCCTGCTTTTCCTTAGGACGTCCCTATGTTCATAGGAGAAGTGTTGGATGGTATGGAGTTATGCATAGAATAGAATGATAGAATGATCTCGATACGAATCCAAGGCAGACCTTTTAACATCACAGTAATCCAAGTTTATGCACCAACTACTGGTGCTGAAGAAACTGAAATTGACCAATTCTATGAAGACTAACAACACCTTATAGAAGTAACACCAAAGAAGGATGTTCTTCTCATTATAGGGGATTGGAATGCTAAAGTAGGGAGGCAAGAGATAAAAGGAACAACTGGCACGTTTGGCCTTGGAGATCAAAACGAAGCAGGGCAAAGGCTAATAGAGTTCTGTCAAGAGAACAAGCTGGTCATCACAAACACGCTTTTCCAACAACACAAGAGACGACTCTACACATGGACATCACCAGATGGGCAGCATCGAAATCAGATTGATTATATTCTCTGCAGCCAAAGATGGAGAAGCTCTATACAGTCAGCAAAAACAAGACCTGGAGCTGACTGTGGCTCAGATCATCAGCTTCTTATAGCAAAATTCAAGCTTAAACTGAAGAAAGTAGGGAAAACCACTGGGCCGGTAAGATATAATCTAAGTCAAATCCCTTATGAATACACAGTGGAAGTGACAAACAGGTTTAAGGATTTAGATTTGGTGGACAGAGTGCCTGACGAACTATGGATGGAGGCTCGTAACATTGTACAGGAGGCAACAACGAAAACCATCCCAATGAAAAGGAAATGCAAGAAAGCAAAGTGGCTGTCCAACGAGGCCTTACAAATAGCGGAGGAGAGAAGGCTGCTTTACTACTGCTTTACTACTACTTCAGTACTGTTTTACTATCATTTTACTACTACTTTACGACAATTTTACTATCATTTTACTACTACTTTACTACAATTTTACTACTACTTTACTACTACTTTAAAGCTATTTTACTACTATTCCACCACTCAAAAATGGTGCCAAACGGATGCAAATGCTCCCCTGAGAGGTTTGGCGGTCGAAACAGAAGGCTTTTTTTATCTCAGGAAAAGAAAACAGCCCTTGACAACTTAACCGGTATAAAAAGATTTTTTTGAAAAAATCCCGAAGCCCCGGGGTCACAATTTCATAAAAAATCTGATTTTCGGCCATTCACTCAAAAATGGTGCCAAACGGTTGCAAATGCTCCCCTGAGAGGTTTGGCGGTCGAAACAGAAGGCTTTTTATCGCAGGAAAAGAAATTAACCCTCGACAACTTAACTTTTATAAAAAGGTTTTTTTTACAAAAAAAATATCCCTAAGCCCCGGGGTCACAATTTCATCAAAAATCTGACTTTCGACCATTCACTCAAAAATGGTGCCTACTGAAGAAAGTAGGAAAAACCAATGAGCCGGTAAGATATAATCTAAGTCAAATCCCTTATTTTGACTACTGGCTCCTCACACAGCTTCTGACTCACGACAGTGTGTTGCCCATCGCTCAGTTCTGACTAAAGGATTTTTTGCAGCCACTGCTGGCGGGGACATTTTGGGACCCAAAATATCCAACGCCACTAAATTCTGGTGTACTTTTTAACATAATAGTGTAAACAGGGATCAACATACAAACACTGAGAAGCCATTCCCCCGGCCCAACTACTTTATATGGAAACAACTGGAAAAGCCTCTGTGATTGAGGCTACCAACATGGCGCCTTTTTGTACAACGAACACTTCTGAGGTCATTCTTACTACTGCTTTACTACTGCTTTACTACTGCTTTACTACTACTTTACTACCATTTTACTACTACTTTACTACAACTTTACTACAACTTTACTACGACTTTACTACGACTTTACTACTACTTTACTACTACTTTACTACGACTTTACTACGACTTTACTATTACTTTACTACTACTTTACTACCATTTTACTACTACTTTACTACCACTTTACTACGACTTTACTACTACTTTACCACTACTTTACTACTGCTTTACTACTACTTTACTACCACTTTACTACTACTACTTTGCTACTACTTTGCTTCCATTTTACTACCTTACTAGCATTTTACTACTACTATTTTTCTACAATTTTACTACAACTTTACTACTACTTTAAAACTATTTTACTACTATTCCACCACTTTACTATTGGACAATTTACTACCGCTTTACTACTACTTTACCACTATCCTTCTTCTGTTTCACTACTGCCTTACCACCATTTTACTACTATTTTAATAATAATAATAATAATAATAATAAATTTTATTTATATCCCGCCCTCCCCAGCCGAAGCCGGGCTCAGGGCGGCTAACAACACCAAAATAGTGCGACTTTATAAAATGTTTACTACTGCGTTACTACTACTTTACTACTGCTATTTTACTACTATTCCACCACTTTACTATTGTTTTACCATTACTTAACTGCTACTTCACTTCTGGTTTACTATTGCTTTACTACCACTTTACTTCCACTTTACTACTGCTACTTTATTACTTATACTACTTTACTATTTATACCCCTATTTATACAGTAGACCTTCCTGAACAATGGCATGCCTGTCTATAGTAACAAATAGTATTGTGACTATTTTATTAATTGTATATACTGTCCTTCATCCCTAGATTTAAGGTTGGTTTACAACTTAAAAATGCAAGGTAAAAAACACAAAATACACAATAAAAACAAGAACAAGAACAAACCAATAAGCCTCCTCCCTCAACCTCTCCTTTGGCTTGTTCCTCACTCATGACTTCTCTCTTGTTCCTTGATCTTAACTTCCCCACTTTTGCAAACCTTCCAGTTGTCTCTAATTTTCCCGGGACAGTCCCAGATTTATTGAAGCTGTCCTGGTTTCTGATGTTATCCTGCTTTTCCTTAGGACGTCCCTATGTTCATGGGAGAAATGTTGGATGGTATGGAGTTATACATAGAATAGAATGATAGAATGATCTCGATACGAATCCAAGGCAGACCTTTTAACATCACAGTAATCCAAGTTTATGCACCAACTACTGGTGCTGAAGAAACTGAAATTGACCAATTCTATGAAGACTAACGGGACGCGGGTGGCGCTGTAGGTAAAAGCCTCGGCGCCTAGGGCTTGCCGATCGAAAGGTCGGCGGTTCGAATCCCCGTGGCGGGGTGCGCTCCTGTTGTTCCGTCCCAGCGCCTGCCAACCTAGCAGTTCGAAAGCACCTTCGGGTGCAAGTAGATAAATAGGGACCGCTTACTAGCGGGAAGGTAAACGGCGTTTCCGTGTGCAGCTCTGGCTCGCCAGATGCAGCTTTGTCACTCTGGCCACGTGACCCGGAAGTGTCTCCGGACAGCGCTGGCCCCCGGGCTCTAGAGTGAGATGGGCGCACAACCCTAGAGTCTGTCAAGACTGGCCCGTACGGGCAGGGGTACCTTTACCTTTACCTTTTTATGAAGACTAACAACACCTTATAGAAGTAACACCAAAGAAGGATGTTCTTCTCATTATAGGGGATTGGAATGCTAAAGTAGGGAGGCAAGAGATAAAAGGAACAACTGGCAAGTTTGGCCTTGGAGATCAAAACGAAGCAGGGCAAAGGCTAATAGAGTTCTGTCAAGAGAACAAGCTGGTCATCACAAACACGCTTTTCCAACAACACAAGAGACGACTCTACACATGGACATCACCAGATGGGCAGCATCGAAATCAGATTGATTATATTCTCTGCAGCCAAAGATGGAGAAGCTCTATACAGTCAGCAAAAACAAGACCTGGAGCTGACTGTGGCTCAGATCATCAGCTTCTTATAGCAAAATTCAAGCTTAAACTGAAGAAAGTAGGGAAAACCACTGGGCCGGTAAGATATAATCTAAGTCAAATCCCTTATGAATACACAGTGGAAGTGACGAACAGGTTTAAGGATTTAGATTTGGTGGACAGAGTGCCTGAAGAACTATGGATGGAGGCTCGTAACATTGTACAGGAGGCAACAACGAAAACCATCCCAATGAAAAGGAAATGCAAGAAAGCAAAGTGGCTGTCCAACGAGGCCTTACAAATAGCGGAGGAGAGAAGGCAAGCAAAATGCGAGGGAGATAGTGAAAGATACAGGAAATTGAAAGCAGATTTCTAAAGAATAGCAAGGAGAGACAAGAAAGCCTTCTTAAACGAGCAATGCAAAGAAATAGAGGAAAACAATAGAATGGGAAGAACCAGAGATCTGTTCAAGAAAATTGGAGATATGAAAGGAACATTTCGTACAAAGATTACCATAATAAAGGACAAAAGTGGTAAGGACCTAACAGAAGCAGAAGACATCAAGAAGAGGTGGCAAGAATACACAGAGGAATTATACCAGAAAGATATGGATGTCTGGTACACCCTAGGTAGTGTGGTTGCTGACCTTGAGCCAGACACCCTGGAAAGTGAAGTCAAATGGGCCTTAGAAAGCACTGCAAATAACAAGGCCAGTGGAAGTGATGGTATTCCAGCTGAACTATTTGAAATTTTAAAAGATGATGCTGTTAAGGTGCTACACTCAATATGCCAGCAAATTTGGAAAACTCAGCAGTGGCCAGAAGATTGGAGAAGATCAGTCTACATCCCAATCCCAAAGAAGGGCAGTGCCAAAGAATGCTCCAACTACCGCACAATTGCACTCATTTCACACGCTAGCAAGGTTATGCTTAAAATTCTACAAGGAAGGCTCAAGCAGTATGTGGATCGAGAACTCCCAGAAGTGCAAACTGCATTTCGAAGGGGCAGAGGAACCAGAGACCAAATTGCAAACATGCGCTAGATTATGTAGAAAGCTAGTTCCAGAAAAACATCCACTTCTGATTCATTGACTATGCCAAAGCCTTTGACTGTGTCGACCACAGCAAACTATGGCAAGTTCTTAAAGAAATGGGAGTGCCTGATCACCTCATCTGTCTCCTGAGAAATCTCTATGTGGGACAAGAAGCTACAGTTAGAACTGGATATCGAACAACTGATTGGTTCAAAATTGGAAAAGGAGTACGACAAGGCTGTATTTTGTCTCCCTGCTTATTTAATTTATATGCAGAATGCATCATGCGAAAGGCTGGGCTGGATGAATCCCAAGCTGGAATTAAGATTGCCGGAAGAAATATCAACAACCTCAGATATGCAGATGACACAACCTTGATGGCAGAAAGTGAGGAGGAATTAAAGAACCTTTTAATGAGGGTGAAAGAGGAGAGCGCAAAATATGGTCTGAAGCTCAACATCAAAAAAAAGAAGATCATGGCCACTGGTCCCATCACCTCCTGGCAAATAGAAGGGGAAGAAATGGAGGCAGTGAGAGATTTTACTTTCTTGGGCTCCATGATCACTGCAGATGGTGACAGCAGCCACGAAATCAAAAGACGCCTGCTTCTTGGGAGAAGGGCAATGACAGGCCTAGACAGCATCTTGAGAAGTAGAGACGTCACCTTGCCAACAAAGGTCTGCATAGTTAAAGCCATGGCTTTCCCAGTAGTGATGTATGGAAGTGAGAGCTGGACCATAAAGAAGGCTGATCGCCGAAGAATTGATGCTTTTGAATTATGGTGCTGGAGGAGACTCTTGAGAGTCCCATGGACTGCAAGAAGATCAAACGCATCCATTCTTAAGGAAATCAGCCCTGATTGCTCACTGGAAGGACAGATCGTGAAGCTGAGGCTCCTGTACTTTGGCCACCTCATGAGAAGAGAAGACTCCCTGGAGAAGACACTGATGCTGGGAAAGATGGAGGGCACAAGGAGAAGGGGGCGACAGAGGACAAGATGGTTGGATAGTGTTTTGGAGGTTACCAGTATGAGTTTGACCAAACTGCGGGAGGTAGTGGAGGACAGAGGTGCCTGGCGTGCTATGGTCCATGGGGTCACGAAGAGTCGGACACGCCAAAACGACTAAACAACAACAACATAGGGAAGTTTTTTAATGTTTACTGTTTTATTACCTTTTTATATGTTTTGGAAGCCGCCCAGAGTGGCTAGAGCAAGCCAGGCAGATGGTATAAATACAGTGGTACCTCGGGTTACAGATGCTTCAGGTTACAGATGCTTCAGGTTACAGACTCCGCTAACATAGAAATAGTGCTTCAGGTTAAGAAATTTGCTTCAGGATTAGAACAGAAATCGTGATTCGGCGGCACGGCAACAGCAGGAGGCCACATTAGCTAAAGTGGTGCTTCAGGTTAAGAACAGTTTCAGTTTAAGAACGGACCTCCGGAACGAATTAAGTAATTAACCTGAGGTACCACTGTAGTAGAATTGTTGTTACAGAACAGGGCACCCCTATTTTCATCGGAGAAATGTTGGAGGGTATGCTTTTGTCCTCACCTCAGTTTTGACTATGGGCTCCTGACACAGGTCCTGACTCACGAGAGTGTGTTGCCCATCGCTCAGTTCTGACTAAAGGATTTTTTGCAGCCACTGCTGGCGGGGACATTTTGGGACCCAAAATATCCAACTCCACTAAATTCTGGTGTACTTTTTAACATAATAGTGTAATCAGGGATCAACATACAAACACTAAGAAGCCATTCCCCCCGCCCCACTACTTTATATGGAAACAACTGGATAAACCTCTGTGATTGAGGCTACCAACATGGAACCTTTTTGTACAACGAACACTTCTGAGGTCATTCTTACTACTGCTTTACTACAGTTTTACTACTACCTTACTACTACTTTACTACTGCTTTACTACTTTACTACTGCTTTACTACCGCTTTACTACTACTTTACTACCATTTTACTACTACTTTACTACAATTTTAGTACTACTTTACTACTACTTTAAAGCTATTTTACTACTATTCCACCACTCAAAAATGGTGCCAAACGGATGCAAATGCTCCCCTGAGAGGTTTGGCGGTGGAAACAGAAGGCTTTTTATCACAGGAAAAGAAATCAGCCCTCGACAACTTAACTTGCAGAATGTTGTTGTTTTTTGAAAAAATCCCTAAGCCCCGGGGTCACAATTTCATCAAAAATCTGACTTTCAGCCATTCACTCAAAAATGGTGCCAAACGGTTGCAAAGGCTCCCCTGAGAGGTTTGGCGGTCAAAACAGAAGGCTTTTTATCTCAGGAAAAGAAACCAGCCCTCGACAACTTAACCGGTATGAAAAGATTTTTTTCAAAAAATCCCTAAGCCCCGGGGTCACAATTTCATCAAAAATCTGACTTTCGATCATTCACTCAAAAATGGTGCCAAACGGTTGCAAATGCTCCCCTGAGAGGTTTGGCGGTGGAAACAGAAGGCTTTTTATCACAGGAAAAGAAATCAGCCCTCGACAACTTAAACGGCAGAAAAGGTTTTTTTTAAAAAAATCCCTAAGCCCCGGGGTCACAATTTCACAAAAAAATCTGACTTTCAACCATTCACTTAAAAATGGTGCCAAACGGATGCAAATGCTCCCCTGAGAGGGTTGGCGGTCGCAACAGAAGCCTTTTTATCTCAGGAAAAGAAATCAGCCTTCGACAACTTTAGCGGCAGAAAAAGAGGTTTGGCAGTCGATATAGAAGACTTTTTATCAAAGGAAAAGAAATCAGCCCTCGACAACTTAATCGGCAGAATTTTTTGGGGGAGAAAATCCCTAAGCCCCGGGGTCACAATTTCATCAAAAATCTGACTTTCGGCCATTCACTCAAAAATGGTGCCAAACGGTTGCAAATGCTCCCCTGAGAGGTTTGGCGGTGGAAACAGAAGGCTTTTTATCACAGGAAAAGAAATCAGCCCTCGACAACTTAACCGGCAGAAAAAGATTTTTTTTGAAAAAATCCCTAAGCCCCGGGGTCACAATTTCATAAAAAATCTGACTTTCGGCCATTCACTCAAAAATGGTGCCAAACGGTTGCAAATGCTCCCCTGAGAGGTTTCGCGGTCGGAACAGAAGGCTTTTTTATCTCAGGAAAAGAAATCAGCCCTCGCGCACAATTTCATCAAAAATCTGACTTTCGGCCATTCACTCAAAAATGGTGCCAAACGGTTGCAAATGCTCCCCTGAGAGGTTTGGTGGTCGAAACAGAAGGCTTTTTATCACAGCAAAAGAAATCAGCCCTCGACAACTTAACCGGCAGAAAAAGATTTTTTTTAAAAAAATCCCTAAGCCCCGGGGTCACAATTTCATCAAAAATCTGACTTTCGGCCATTCACTCAAAAATGGTGCCAAACGGTTGCAAACAGAAGGCTTTATATCACAGGACAAGAAATCAGCCCTTTACAACTTAACCGGCAGAAAAAGATTTTTTTGAAAAAATCCATAAGCCCCGGGGTCACAATTTCATAAAAAATCTGACTTTTGGCCATTCACTCAAAAATGGTGCCGAGGGCTAATTCTGTTTCTTATGTTGTGTTTGTAATCTTTTTTTGTTTTATTGTTCTGTTGGTTTGTTTTTTGTATAGTTTTATTTTGATTTTAAGGGGTGGGGTCAGGGCTGCCTGGGAGTGGGTCCCAGCAAACAAAATGTCTGGGGCAGGTTCCACAGGGGGGGATGCACTGGGACAACCGATCTCAGTCATCACGTGTAGGAGGAGGAGTTACGCTACGACCAGACTATGTCATTACCGAGGAGGCAGGTTTAGTTGTTGCTTGAGGACTATCCCTGCCTCCAGGTCTCGTCCTGACCCGATGGATACTGGAATCAGCAAGGGATACCCACACAACCTGAAGGTGTTGCTGTCCAATGCCAGGCCAATGATCCATAAAACCACTGTGATCCATGACTTGATCGTGGATGGAGGATTTGACCTGGCATGTGTAACAGAGACTTGGTTGGATGAAGCAGATGGGCCTGTCCTTGCCGCTGCTTGTCCGCCAGGTTTCTCTTACGCACAGCAACCCAGGCCTTGTGGGTGGGGAGGGGGGGTTGCAGTGATTTTTAGGAAGTCATTAGTCTGCACCAGGCGTCCTATTGGGAAAACCCAGTTATCTGAGTGCATGTTCTGGAGGTTCGGCAATAGGGGCAGTACAGGATTCCTATTGGTGTACCGACCTCCCCGCTGCACCAAGGATTCCCTGCCCTAGCTGCTTCAGGTTGTGTCGGATGTTCTCCTGGAGACACCTAGTTTGGTTGTCCTAGGAGATTTTAACATCCATGCCAACACGACCTAAAAGTGGCCGCTCGGGACTTCGTGGAAAGCATGGCCTCCATGGGGCTGTCCCTGGACAAGTCTGGCCCAACCCATAGCCACGGACATGCCTTGGACCTGGTGTTTACCTCTATGGATGTTGGTGATCTGACACTAAGTAAAAGAGAAATGAAAGAAGTGCCGTGGTCAGATCACTTCCTGGTGCAACTGGACTTCTCCGTGACCCTTCCTCTCTGCAGGGAGGTGGGACCGATTCAGATGGTCCGCCCCCACCACTTAATGGATCCAAATGGTTTCCAGAGAGTGGTAGGGGATGCTTTATCCCATGTTGATGGCCTTTCAGTTCATTCCCTGGTGGCCCGCTGGAATGTGGAGTTAACCAGGGCTATTGACTGTTTGGCTCCGAAGCGCCCTCTCCAATTGCATGGAGCCCGGACAGCCCCGTGGTTTTCCCCGGAGCTGAGGGCGATGAAACAATCGTTGAGATGGCTAGAGTGCCAGTGGCGGATAACTCATTCTGAAGCTGATTGGACACGGGTTAGAGTTCAATGTCGACCCTACCAAGTGGCGATAGCGACGGTGAAGAAGACATTCTTCACCGCCTCTATTGCATCTGCGGAAAACAGCAGCAGGAGACTTTTTCAGGTGGTTCGCAATTTAGCGGAACCACCTGCTCCAACAGGGCCCAGTACGGGCCACATGATCTCCTGCAATGATTTTGCAGTTTTTTGCAGATAAAGTCGCTCAGATTCGAGAAGAGGTAGACTCCACCATGGGAGCAGGGCCGGGGTGGGAGAGTGCTAGAGTCCTGTCTAGTCAAGTTGTATGGGATCAATTCCAATCTGTTACCCCCGAGGATGTGGACAGGCTGCTTGGACGAGTGAAACCAACCACTTGTCTCCTTGATCCTTGCCCATCCTGGCTTATAAAAGCTAGCCGGGAAGGACTGGGCAATGGGCTTCGTGGGGTGGTGAATGCTTCCCTCCGTGAGGGAGCCTTCCCAGACCCGCTGAAAGAGGTGGTTATTAAACCACTTCTTAAAAAACCATCTTTGGATGCGGCCACGATGGCCAACCATCGCCCAGTCTCAAATCTTCCATTCTTGGGGAAGGTGATTGAGCGAGTGGTTGCTGAACAACTCCAGGCACGCCTGGAAGAAGCGGACCATTTGGATCCCTTCCAGTTGGGATTCAGGCCTCATCATGGGACTGAAACTGCCTTGGTCGCACTGGTTGATGATCTCCGGCGGGCTAGGGACAAAGGTGAGAGCTGTTTCCTAGTTCTGCTGGATCTCTCAGCGGCGTTTGATACCATCGACCATAACATCCTTCTGGACCGTCTTGAGGGGCTGGGAGCTGGGGGCACTGTCATACAGTGGTTCCGCTCCTTCCTCCTGGGCTGTGTTCAGAAAGTGGTGGTGGGGGATGAGTGTTCAGACCCCTGGGCTCTCACTTGTGGGTGTGCCTCAGGGTTCTGTCCTCTCCCCCATGCTTTTCAACATTTACATGCAGCCACTGGGAGAGATCATCAGGAGGTTTGGGCTGGGTGTTCATCAGTATGCGGATGATTCCCAGCTCTACCTCTCTTTTAAGTCAGAACCAGTGAAGGCGGTGAAGGTCCTGTGTGAGTGTCTGGAGGCGGTTGGAGGATGGATGGCGGCTAACAGATTGAGGTTGAATCCTGACAAGACAGAAGTACTGTTCTTGGGGGACAGGAGGCGGGCAGGTGTGGAGGATTACCTGGTCCTGAATGGGGTAACTGTGCCCCCTGAGGGACCAGGTGCGCAGCCTGGGAGTCATTTTGGACTCGCAGCTCTCCATGGAGGCACAGGTCAATTCTGTGTCCAGGGCAGCTGTTTACCAGCTCCATCTGGTACGCAGGCTGAGACCCTACCTGCTTGCGGACTACCTCGCCAGAGTGGTGCATGCTCTGGTTATCTCCCGCTTGGACTACTGCACTGTGCTCTACGTGGGGCTACCTTTGAAGGTGACCTGGAAACTACAACTAATTCAGAACGCGGCAGCTAGACTGGTGACTGGGAGCGGCCACCGAGACCACATAACACTGGTCTTAAAATACCTATATTGGCTCCCAGTACGTTTCCGAGCACAATTCAAAGTATTGGTGCTGACCTTTAAAGCCCTAAACGGCCTCAGCCCAGTATACCTGAAGGAGCGTCTCCACCGCCATCGTTCAACCCGGACCCTGAGGTCCAGCGCCGAGGGCCTTCTGGCGGTTCCCTCATTGCGAGAAGCAAAGCTAAGGGAACCAGGCAGAGGGCCTTCTCAGTAGTGGCGCCCGCCCTGTGGAACGCCCTCCCTTCAGATGTCAAAGCGATCAACGATTACCTGACATTCAGAAGACATCTTAAGGAAGCCCTGTCCAGGGAAGTTTTTAATGTGTGATTTTAGTGTATTTTTTTGTTTCTATGGAAGCCGCCCAGAGTGGCTGGGGAAACCCAGCCAGATGGGTGGGGTACAAATAATAAATTATTATTATTATTCGGCAATCAGCCTTTTTTATGGTGCAGCTTTCACTTCCATACATCACTACTGGGAAAACTATAGCTTTAACTATACGGACCTTTGTCGTAAATATATTACCAATGCCATTATAACCCTTCTTTCAGGCAATAGGCTCTTCTCCAGGGCAGAGTGCGGGCAGTGAATCAAGCGGTCATTCTTAGCAGTTGGACACCAGCTGCTTGAGCTGTTTCTGATGAACTCGAGGTTTAGACGATGATAGGAGACCAAGGGTAGACTTGAGCCCTTACAGGCTGAGTCCCTTATTTCAAGGGATTGCTACTGAGATGAAGGGCCCTACAACTCCCATCATCTCTGCAGACCCTTCAAGTGTCTCTATTTTCCAGGGACAGTCCCAGGCTTACAGAAGCCATCCCGGTTTCTGATTTGATCCCGGAATGTCCCGCTTTTCCTTAGGATGTCCCTATTTTCATCGGAGAAACGTTGAAAGGTATGGAGTTATCCGCCCCCCAAACCAAATAGATACGGAAGTATACAAGCTTTAGATGGGGGCTTTCCCTAGACGTTTTGCCGATTTAGAAAAAAACCCCACCTGAACGCTATTTTTATGAGTGATACCTGGATGTATGGCAGTTCAGTACATCTTGAATGGTAAAGGGCCTGAATCTCTGCTGAGGTATTAGCTTATTGGGTCAACACAAGCAATTCTTTTTCTCATCTCTCTGTAAAATGGACGCAGTAGTGACCAACACGAAGGGGTTGATTTAGAATGAACATTCAGCCATCTCCGCCACTAATGAAATGACGTTTTCTTTACTCCTTTATTATATTGCACGTGAAATTGGTAAGGCTGCTATCGTTGGTCCACTTTCCTGGGAGTAAGCCCCACTAAATTCAATAGGACTTCTTTTTTTTCTTTTTCAAGGCTTTGAGCATTTTTATTTCAGATACAGCTTTTGGTCCACCAGATTGCTTTACCAGTACTGACCGTACAAATTTACACTAATGTTAAAGCATAAAGGGTAAAGGGACCCCTGACAATTAAGTCCAGTCGTGAACGACTCTGGGGTTGTGGCGCTCATCTCGCTTTATTGGCCGAGGGACCTGGCGTTTGTCCTCTTCCGCAGACAGTTTTTCCAGGTCATGTGGCCAGCATGACTAAGCCGCTGTTAGGATATTTCCGTTCCACCTTAAGAGAGAGCAGGCTTTGAGAGTCACAGAGTCTGCGCATGTCCTAGTCACAGGATGTTTATGCTTGCTGTTTCCTTTCGATTTCAGTCGGTCAGAGACACTGACACAGAACGATCATGTTTTCTCTTTGTTCTGTTCAACGCTAAATAAAGTCTGTAAATTATGCTCTTTCCTCGGTGCAAGCTTTCTGGCTGTGTTTTCTGCTGATAAAGAACAGTGTGCACAAGCCTGGAATGTGGCAATCTATTTCTGAGGCTTCGTGTCGCTAACTGCTGGATCTGCCTGGCTACGGGAGATCGATGGATGTCCGACAGCCGGCTTGGGGCCATGATGGACAATATCTCCCTGGCAGTTTCCCAACAACAAGGTTTCGGGCCCAGATTCACAGCACCTACAGGAGAGTAAAGCTGCAACAGACTGCGTTTGAGAGGTATGTGAAAAGCGAAAGCAGCGAGAGCGGAGGCTTTTCTGTTTACCTCAACAAGGAGCCTTTGAACTCCGGCAAGGCTTAATTGGCCTGGGAGCCAAGCCAGGGAGTTCGTGATTAATGGGCTGCCGAGATAATAAGTCTTTGAAGGCATAAAGACTTGGGCTCACGTAAAGACCTGAGATGGATCTTTTACAATCCTCAGAAGTAGCTCCGTGTCCACCGAAGCTAAATGGCCACAATTATGAAACCTGGGCAAAATGGTGTGAGAGTTTGCTGCGTCAGTTTAGGGTGTGGCATACCGTGAGTGAGGCCCCCCCAGTTCCTCTGACAGAGAGATGGAAAGCCGATGATTCGAAGGCGATTGACGTAATAGTCTTATCCGTATCTCTTGAGGAAATTAAGACGCTGGCTGGCAACACCACTGCACGTGGAATGTGGTATGCTTTGATGAAAGCACACAAGTCAGTCGTCCCAGCCCAGAGTTTGACTGCATCGGAGGTCCTGGCTGTTTCCCAGAATGCGAGTGAATGCAGGGATGCTGAGGGAACCGGTTGCAAGCTGCAGGGGGAGCAGACTGTGATGTCATCCCAGGCAGCATTCCAGCCTCCAGAGGGAGCCAAGGAGTCGGCAGCTGAGAGCTCTGTTTCTCGTGAGAACCAAGGTCATCGCCTTTGCAGAGGCCGGAAAGGCAAAGGTAAACAGGCGTCTGCAGATGGCCCGAAGCAGAAGGGGGGTGAAGAGCCCACGCCAGTGGAAAACAAGGCTTTGTTAGCTGGCACTGCTTCACCAAAGGCTAAAGGCACGTCTGCTGACCAGAAGCAGGGGGGCAAGCTGCAAAAGCCCACGCCAGTGGAAGACAAGGCTATGTCTGCTGGCACAGCTTCACCAAAGGCTAAAGGCACGTCTGCTGGCCAGGAGCAGCAGGGGGGCAAGCTGCAAAAGCCCAAGCCAGTGGAAAACAAGGGTTTGCTTGCTGTGAAGGCTGCTCCAACAGCCAAAGGCAGCTTTGTTGTTGATTCGGGCTGTACCCGCCACATCTCGAAGGATCGGCACCTCTTTATCTCCTTCAAGCCTCAGGAAGGTGAGATCCACCTGGCTGATGGAAGGACGTTGCAAATTGCAGGAGAAGGGACTGTGAAACTTGCAAGTTTGCATACAACCATCAGTAATGTTCTGTATGTTCCTGGAGCTGCAAGCAATTTGTTGAGCGTCCCGCAGCTTACTGGACGTGGTTTTCAGATTTCCTTCAAGAGGAGCGTCTGTGTCATCAGTAAAGGCAAAGAGGACTATTTGCATGCAAAGTTTATGGATGGTTTGTTCCATATAACTTATGAGGACACTGCTGTTGTATCTAATGCTGATTCTTGTTGTGTTGCACAAACTAACAAAGTTCTTCATGCAGGTTGCATTCATGAAGCGCATCGAAGGTTTGGTCACCTCTCTTGGAAGGCACTGGCCAAGATGCCAGAGGTGGTTGAGGGTTTGAACATCAAACCCTGTAAATTTCACATGAAATGTGTATCTTGTGCAGAGAACAAGGTGAAGGTTGCTCCAAAAGGCAAAGTGTCTAGCAGGCAGGCTTCCAAGCCCTACCAGCTAGTGCACGCAGACCTGGTTGGGCCACTTACGCCCTCTTTAGGAGGAGCAAGGTTCTTCATGGTTCTAATTGATTCTTTTTCTAGGTACATTCATGTGTTTTTGCTCGAACAGAAGTCGCAAGCGTTTCCTAGGTTCAAAGCATTCTGTGCTTGGTTGGAGAATGCTCACGGTAAACGTATTTCCTGTCTTTTTACCGACCGGGGCGGGGAATTCACTTCTCAGCAGTTTGAAGCTTTCCTGACTGAGAAGGGAATCCAGCATGACATGTCAACCCCCAGATCGCCATGGATGAATGGGCTTGCGGAGAGAGCAAATCAAACATTGCTGCAAGGAATGAAAACCTTGTTGCATGATGCCAATCTCCCTGATAAGTTTTGGGGGGAGGCTTTAGGGAATCTGGTTTACTCCGTTAATCGCAGATTGTCATCACCCATTGGTTGTACCCCCTATGAGAAGATGTTTGGCAAGAAACCCAACACCAAACACATGAGAATTTTTGGTTCTGACATGTGGGTACGCACCCCACAAACCAACAAGCTTGGGAAGCGTGGGGCACATGGTTTGTTCATGGGGTACGAAAAAGGTGCATACAGGGTATGGATGACTGACTCTAAATCCATAAAGTTCACAAGGAGTGTTGAGTACAATCCTAAGTGGGGGGAAAATGTGGGAATTTTCCAGAGTTACCCAGAGGAGGATGAAGGTGATGTCAAGCAAGCAGCTAAAGCTGAGGAAGCTGCTGAGGATGATGATGATGAGGATGATGATGATGATGATGATCAGAGTTCGGATTCCAGTTCAGTGGGCGGCGCTGCTGCTGATGTCAGTGAGAGTGATGACACAGCAGACTACAAGAGTGCAAAGGCCTCAGTCAGACCATCTGATGCGTCTGACAATGAACTGGAAGAACCACTGTTCACCATTGGTCATTTTTCTCCTAAGAAAGAGGAGATGAGTCCAGAAGACTTGCGTCTAGTACGTAGGTCTGAAAGGGCGACCAAAGGCAGACCTCCAAAGAGGTATGCTGATGAGTTTGCTAAAACAGCAACTGCTGTTCTTAGTAGCTCAGAGAAGGTATGGGAACCTTCAAGCTTCAAAGAAGTTCAGGAGTTAACCTCTAAAGATGCTGAGCCTTGGCTTAATGCCATGAAGGCTGAAGTTGATTCCTTGAACAGGAACCAAACTTGGGAGCTGGTACCGGTAGTCCCAGGTATGAGACTGGTTGGCAGCAAATGGGTCTTCAAGGCCAAGACAGACCAAAATGGCAAGGTTGTCAGACACAAAGCCAGATTGGTTGCCAGAGGTTTTTCACAGGTACCAGGACAGGATTACCACGAGACCTACTCACCCACCGTCAAATATGAGAGCATTCGGCTGATGCTCAAGATCGCTGCGGAGGAGAAACTGCATGTTTCCCACCACGACATTAATACAGTTTTTTTGTACGGGATTTTGAACGAAGAGCTGTTCATGCTTCCACCTGACGGGATGCAGATACAGAAGGGAATGGTCTGTAAACTGCGGAAATCCTTATATGGTCTCAAGCAGAGTGCTAGGTGTTGGAACACAAAACTCACTGAAACGTTGCTTTCTCTAGGTTTTCACCAGGGCAAAGCTGATCCATGTGTGTTTGTCAAGGAGGAGGGGCAAAACAAACTGTATTGTTTATGTTTTGTTGATGATCTTCTGATGTTTTGGAAGAATCAGGCTTTCTATCAAAGCACCCTAGCTCAGCTGAAGGAGCACTTTGACATGAAGGATCTTGGTGAGGTATCCAACTATCTTTCTCTGCAGGTGGAGAAGGACCAAGCAGGTAATTTTCTGGTACACCAAACACAGAAAATTGCTGATGTATTAACCAGGTTGAATTTGGTTGATGCAAACCCAGCAGACACACCGATGGTGACAGGTTACCAGGTAGACAGTACTGCTGAAGCGTTTTCTGACACAACGCTATACAGATGCGTTCTAGGCAAGCTGAATTTCATTGCCAGATGTTCAAGACCTGACATAGCTGTAAGCTGTAATCTGCTTAGCAGACATGCCAACAATCCTACGGTTCAGGATTGGAAAGCTCTGAAGCGCATAGCCCGCTATTTGAAAGGGACTATGCACTACAGGCTGAGGTTCACCAGTCAGAAGACTGGAGGTCTTGAAATCTTTGCAGATGCAAGTTTTGGAAGTGACACCACAGATGGTACAAGCACTTCTGGAGTATGCTACATGTACAACCACTGCCTGTTTGACTGGTTGTGCAAGAAGCAAACAACAGTGAGCCTAAGTTCCTGTGAAGCAGAACTCAATGCTCTGTCATTTTCACTCATGGATTGTGAATGGTTGATGCAACTGTTTAAGGACATCGGGGTTTCTGTGAAATGTCCTATACAAGTGTATCAAGACAATAGATCGTGTTTGGCTTTGCTGAACTCCGAGAGTTGCAAGCAAAGAACCAAGTACTTGCAGATTAAGCTACATCGTGCAAGAGAGTGTATTCAGAAAGGACTGATTCGGGTGTCCTACATGGCAGGAAATGAAATTCCTGCTGATCTGTTGTCTAAGGTTGTTAACAAAGAACAACTTAAGGTTTATGTACAAAGGTTGCAATTGAGTGAACCACAGGTACTACAGGTTACACGGAAAGGGGGAGGATGTTAGGATATTTCCGTTCCACCTTAAGAGAGAGCAGGCTTTGAGAGTCACAGAGTCTGCGCATGTCCTAGTCACAGGATGTTTATGCTTGCTGTTTCCTTTCGATTTCAGTCGGTCAGAGACACTGACACAGAACGATCATGTTTTCTCTTTGTTCTGTTCAACGCTAAATAAAGTCTGTAAATTATGCTCTTTCCTCGGTGCAAGCTTTCTGGCTGTGTTTTCTGCTGATAAAGAACAGTGTGCACAAGCCTGGAATGTGGCAATCTATTTCTGAGGCTTCGTGTCGCTAACTGCTGGATCTGCCTGGCTACGGGAGATCGATGGATGTCCGACAGCCGGCTTGGGGCCATGATGGACAATATCTCCCTGGCAGTTTCCCAACAGCCGCTTCTGGCGAAACCAGAGCAGCGCACGGAAACGCCACTTACCTTCCTGCCTTAGCGGTACCTATTTATCTACTTGCACTTTGTGCTTTCGAACTGCTAGGTTGGCAGGAGCCGGGACCAAGCAACAGCAGCTCACCCTGTCGTGGGGATTCAAACCGCCAACCTTTCGATCGGCAAGCCCAAATGGCACAGTGGTTTAACCCACAGCGCCACCAGCATCCCTCTGTTAAAGCATAATAGCAGCCAATAGAATTTTAGGCTGAATTCAATAGGACTTCTGTTAGAACTGGGCTGAAAATAAATAAGGAATTGTTCTTTTAGAGATAGGGCTAGCTGTGCATTTGATTCCCCCAGTCTTCCTGCTGTTCCGTTTCCAGTCATTGTGGTAGCAGTGAAAATTGCAACGCAGCGGAATATAACCGGAATACGTTTCTGTGTTGTGGTGGTGTGTTTGTTTAACCTATTTTTGAATTGAATTCCATAGGCTAGGATCTTGAAGGCCCCCAGGGAGGGGGGGGCACACAAGCTAGTGGGCCCCTAGTACCTTTGAGATTCTCTTTTTCAGATCCCTACTTTCCCATCGCCCTCATCCTGATGTGGATTCAGAAGGGAAGAGGATGGGTGGGTTGCCTGCCGCAGTTCCTTCCTGCCATTGAGCCCAGGCAAAGAAAGGAAAGCTGGACTTAACAAACATGTGTTTATATGTGGCTTGCTGTAATTATATATTTTCCCTAATTTTGTGCGCTGCTGCTGGCTACCCTGAGCTCTTCTTTTTTTTAAAAAAAGAAAACATTACGGGATTGACTTTGAGAAAGCGAAAGAAATAAACAAACAAACGCTGTAGTCTTCCTCACTGTAGATCTGGGTCCTTGAGGGTGGGAGGAATTGTCTAAATGTCCCCAATCTTTTCCACAGCTCGGTAGGATCTTAAAGTTAAAGCAAAGGTCCGAAACAGCGTTGTCCAGGAGAGCAGGAAAAATATAATACTCTATGCTGTTTCCTCTCCCTGCTGAGATTTTAAAAATGAGAAACAGCAAAACCTGACGTTGTGCAAACAGACGGGTATCTTTGTTTTTTCAGGAGGGCATTCTTGATAGCGAAGGTAGTCCGAACCCCTCCAGTCGTCTTGGCTTATCAACCAAGGGAGATGCATTCCAGAGAGCTGCTCCCTTTTTATGTCACAGCTGGCTGAATGCCTGCGCTTGCAATTCCGCAGCTTGCAAAAGAACAGCCCCTTTGGCCGCTGCCGCAGCTGCTGGAATGAGAGAATTCCTTCTCCCCTGAGCAAGAACTCCTGCCTCCATTCCTTTGGGACTAGGGTGAGAAAACAAAACATGTGAGTCTCTCTCCCTCCCTCCCTGTTCTTCCTGGGAGCCCAAAGATGACAGGCTGGGCTTGCGAAGCCCACCCTGCACTCTGCTGCTACACCCTCTGGGGACTTTGGAATATCCTCCTCCTGGAAGCATGATTCTTTCAGCCGCCAGCGCTCCCACATGTCACTGAAGGGGTTCAGCTCATGGGCCAGCGCTTCCATCGGCCAGATGTTTAGCCCCTCCAAGATGTTCAGCTGGCACCAGTCGTTCTCCATCAGCGCTCCGTGGAAGAAAGGTAAGCGGCTGGAACCGACGGGAGGGCTTTTGTGGGCTTTTGGAGACCGGGGAGAATTTGGGCCAGCAAGTTAGGACGGCAGCGGAAATGTAAGAGGCAGGATTTGGGGCAGAGTGTACTTGGACTTGTGGAGACCATCTCCCCTTGGGTGGGTTTCATGGGATTCCAGATGTTGGGCAAACACCACCTGTTCTGAATGCTAAATCTGAATGCAGGAAAACAGAAGAACATAGAAACATAGAATTGCAAGCACTATCTTAGGTGGCAGAGCTAAAACCCTCAATTTTGGAGAAGATCCCTGGAACAAGGATGTGGGTCAGTCACGTTTGCCCAGATCTGAACGTAAAAGCTCGCTACCCAACTCTACTTAAATGGTTTACCCAATAAAAGGTGTGGTCTGAAGCACGTTGGGTCTCATCTTTGGGATTCAAGATCCCCGATTTCAGATCGTGATCTCCCCTTTAAAAATGTTTCACCTGGATTTTCGAATGCTGAGGAAAGTGAAATTCCCGGATTGTTCCCTCGTTGCTTTTCTAGTCACCACTAATTACTCTGACTTTTCCACAGCCCAAGGCTGCCTGCTGGGACATTTCAAACTTGTGTTCTGGGCTTATAACTTGGTCATAAAACCATGAATATACATGAAAGCAGATAACTGAGCTAGTGAACTGGGATCAGGTTTTATTTTAGAATAGAGAGTGGGTTAGAAAAAACAAAATAATTGGAAAAGGAAAAACACACAAACAGATATACTTCATAGTATATATAAGGAGAATATTATAGTTTAGAGGGAAATGTGAGATTCCCAATCCCTTCTTCTGATAGCAACAATGCAGTGTGAAGGAGAATTCTGCAAAGGAGAATCAGTGGGCAGGAACCCCACAATAAACTGGCATCAGTTGTTCAGTTTATTTTAGTTTCTTATAGGACAGCAGCTCTTTCTGCTTGTGAATGGTCTCAGTACCAGAATGTTTTTTCCCCTAGTTTACGGTGCAATTCTGAAATCCCGTGGTGACGACATGGGCCACGGCTAGAAAAAATGGTACATTTCCAACTGACTACAGGATACGAGTTAACTCAACTCAATGAACTTTTAAGAATTTAGCAGGGACCAGAGTAAGTGAAGGTACAACTTCGGCCTTCTCATCAGCCTGGGTCTGGGGCACAAATCATTTTTTCCAAATGGGAAAAAAAACCTACACTGAGTCCCAGAGCATTGAGGAGGTCCAGCATAAATGTGTAGATACAATTCGGTCGGCCAGTTGGTGGTACATGGATGTGTTGAGTCATCTATGCATGGGGAGGCAAATTCTGGGTAGAAAGTTTCCTGGATTGCTGAGGGTTAGACTACATGACCCTTGTTGTCCTTTCCAAGCCCACAATGTTATGATTCTGTGAAGGGTTCCACAACCATAGCTGTGCATTTCGTAAATACTCTGGGGCCATGGCCAGTCCAGAGAGGAAGAATCTGAACTGGAAGCAGCAATGCAAGCGCCAGATAACTATTTGAAAATAAAGTCTCCTCCAAGGCTGTGGAGGGGAAGTAATCCACAGTGTAGAAGGCTGTTGGCAAAAGTTAGCATTCTAAACTTCCTTCATGTAATAAGGGCATGCCAGACTGAAGCGATGATGTCCAGCTCTGAGAAGTTCTGGAGGTTGTTTTACACAGGGACAGAAACCCAAATGTGGGGCTGTACTGAGACCAAGAAGAAGGCATGGCCTCTGCCTCCTTCCTTCTCCTTTTCCTGACGTCTCCCTGGACTGAATAAATCGTACCCCTCTATTCTGCTTTGTTCAGACAGCACCTGGAACCCATTGTATGAGATCCCTTCCAGTTCTTCAATTTTGACAGGGACCTGGCTTCTTTTGCCGTGTAAAATACCATGCATATTGACGGCGCTTTATAAATAAGTGGATAATATTTTCTATACCAGTTTTGTCATCCAGATTTAGCGTATTTGTCTTCCATGAATGAAACACAGAGCCTCCAAGTGTCCCTATTTTCCAGGGACTGGTCCCATATTTACAGAAGCCGTCCCGGTTTTTGATTCGATCCCAGAATGTCCCGCTTTTCCTCAGGACGTCCCTATTTTCATCAGAGAAATGTTGGAGGGTGTGGAGTTATGCGACCCCCGAGCCAAGGAGATAAGGGACTCTACAACCTTAAGAAGACATCTGAAGGCAGCCCTGTCTAGGGAAGCTTTTTCATGTTTAATGTTTTGTTATGTTTTTATATATGTTGGAAGCCACCCAGAGTGGCTGGGCAACCCTGTAAGATGGGTGGGGGTATAAATAATACATTGATGATGCTGATGGGATAGTAAAGGTAAAGGGACCCCTGATCATTAGGTCGTGACTGACTCTGGGGTTGCAGCGCTCATCTCGCTTTATTGGCCGAGGGAGCCGGTGTACAGCTTCCGGGTCATGTGGCCAGCATGACTAAGCCACTCCTGGCAAACCAGAGCAGCGCACGGAAATGCCGTTTACCTTCCCGCCGGAGCGGTACCTATTTATCTACTTGCACTTTGACGTGCTTTTGAACTGCTAGGTTGGCAGGAGCAGGGACCGAGCAACGGGAGCTCACCCCGTTGCGGGGATTCAAACCGCCAACCTTCTGATCGGCAAGTCCTAGGCTCTGCGGTTTAACCCACAGCGTCACCCGCGTCCCACTATGGGATAGGATAGGATGGATGGGATAGGATGTCCCTATTTTCACCAGAGAAATGTTGGAGGGTATGGAAGCATCATTAACATTTCTGTTTTACTGTTGGGAGATCAAAGTGTGAAACATGGGGGATCACTTGCTCAGTGTGTCTACAACGGAGGACCACTTCACACATGGCATGCTTAGCAAGGTGTATGCCTAAAAATGCAATGTTTGTGCATGATAGTTGCTTGCTGGATGGAGCCAGCTCTACTGTTGGATAAGGTTGACCAGCGGTCTATATGAGGAACTGAGCCATGGGCCTCTTAGACCAGCGTTCTCAGGGGTGTCTGATTACTTAGTTCCCTTTCCCACCCCACGAGACAGGAGCCATCAGAGAAGTGGAAAATGTCCATTGTTTCAGAAAGGAAATGGCTATTTTCTTGGAGATGGCGGAAAATGCAGATGTCACCATGTGTTTAAAATAAGACTCATGAGGTGAAAAGTTTGTGTTGTGTGCTGAGGGAAGGACCACCTATGGTGCCCTGGGAAGGAGAAGGCGGGGAACAAAGAACCCAGGAATTAACCCTAATCCTCAAATCCACATTTATAAATACCCAACCTGTTGTCTTTCTCGCAAGTCTTTATCTAATGTTAGGAGGTTTTGGAGATAATTGTAGGATCCATTGTGGTCCAAAACAAAAAGACCTTGATTTCAAAGTAAATTAAAAACAGTCAATATTATCAACGAAAAAACAAGATTGCCTTCCTGTTTAATATCAGTCACAGAGCTCCCTGATTGAATCCCCCCCCCCAAAAAAAACCACCCCACAGCCATAGAAAATGTTCTTTGGATCCACACTGCTCCTTATAGCAGTTTTTCTTCTGTTGATTCTTATCCATCCACTGGTGCAGAGATTCAATCTAGATGTCTAAGTTAGAACTCCGTTCCCTAATGTGCTACCTTTCCACAGACAGGGAGTTTGAGATACGGGAGAATATTCAATACTTGTGACTTCTGTGATGCAATTCCAAGATAAGCGATGCACAAATTCCACGCATAACCTGGGCCAGTTTTTTTCCTCCACCTTTGTCTTGACTGGCTAGTGAGAAGGTTGGCTGTTAGCATGTGTCAAGATCATTGCCCTGCTCTCTGAATATTTACAGCCGGTCTGTGCATAATATGTCAGCCTGTGGGCAGATAATCTTACAAATTAAACATTACAGGAGGTCAAGGAAGTCATGAATCTCCCTATAATTGGATTGTATTACATAGCTATGAGATAGCTATGAGATGACCTTAAGGATGGAAATACTCTGCAGTGGTGTAGCTTGTGGGGAACCAGGGTGCATGGCCCTGGGCACAAAATTATGAGGGGGCACAACCAGACACCCCCCATGACAGGCTCCCTGCTGAGCTCCTTTCCACCTTCCAGAGAGATCTGGATTGGCTCCCAGTACGTTTCCGAGCACAATTCAAAGTGTTGGTGCTGATCGTTAAAGCCCTAAACGCCTCAGTCCTGTATACTTGAAGGAGCGTCTCCACCCCCATCGTTCTGCCTGGACACTGAGGTCCAGCGCTGAGGGCTTTCTGGCGGTTCCCTCATTACGAGAAATGAGGTTGCAGGGAACCAGACAGAGGGCCTTCTCAGTAGTGGCGCCCACCCTATGGAACACCCTCCCTTCAGATGTGAAGGAAATAAGCAGCTAACCTATCTTTAAAAGACATCTGAAGGCAGCCCTGTTCAGGGAAGTTTTTAATATTTAACGCTGTACTGTTTTTAACACTTGATTGGGAGCCACTCAGAGTGGCTAGGGAAACTCAGCCAGATGGGCGGTGTATAAATATATTATTATTATTATTATTATTATTATTATTATTATTATTATTATTATTCCATAGCTGCGGGGGATGGGGGGACAAGCCATACTGAGGCTGGGCCATCAACCTATGGGGCTGATGTGTGCCTTCTTTCCCAGTGCCTGCAAGCATCTTGCCCCTGGGCTGGCTGAGAGGCACTGGTTCTTCTGGCCTGTGAAGTGGCAAGGATGCAGCAGGCAGGGACCGGAGACTGAGGGCACCGGTGGGAGCGGTGGCCAAGGCCCAGGCCAAGGAGAAGGAGGCTGCTTCTTCAGAGATGGAGGCCGAGGCCAAGCCATGGTAACTGCAGGCAGTGCAGCAACTCTGCGTTCCTGATGCGGCCATGACTGGCAGGCAATGTTAGGGCATGCAAGGGCAGCCCTGAGCTCTCCTACACCAATGCCCGCCAGAATGCCACTCCCACACCCCGCTACCCACAAGGTTTCCAGCCTGGTTGAGGGGGAGGGGGCATAGCTGTCAACCGTCCCTTATTTGGCGGGAAACTCCCTTATCACAGCGCCGTGTCCCACTGCTGTCCCTTATTGATGATGTCCCTTAAATTTCCCGGGTTTCAAAGGAAGCAGCTCCTCTCCCTCCCTCCCTGCTGGCCAGGGAGGAGGGAGGCTCCAACTGTGTTGCTTGGCTGCCCGTCCTGGCCCCCTCCGGCCTCCTCTCACCAGCCTCGGCCCCTGGGGGCCCCTCCCCGCCGGGACTGTGGAGCCTTGAGAGGAGAGCGAGGGCAACCATAGAGAAAGCAGTTCAGAGAAAGGAGGTGGAGGCGGAGGTGCGGGCAGGTGTTCCAAGGGCTAATCAAAGAGGGGGAAAGTGGGGGAAGGACTGCAAGCGCTTCTCCCATAGATCTGTAGTGGTAGACTAGCATAGATGGTCTGATCTGTGGGTTTACTTCGAGTGCTATTTCCCCCCCTCCTCCCCGCCTGATGGAACTGAGAGCTGCAGATGGAGCAGGAGAGAAAAAATACAGAACTGCAGCAGCATCTTTGTAGCTTGGACTTTGTTTTGTGCGACAAGTGGTTGCTGCTTGTAGTTATTTAATTGCAGTGTTTCATTAGCTGGTGTCTTGAGCAGCAACCTCTGGAAACGAAGGGCTAAAAAGCGGCGCTGCTCTCCAAAATTATCTGGTCCCTTTTAACTTCGTGTTTCAGCTGGTTGACTAAAATGCCTTATTTTGGCTGCTGGTCCTTTATTTTCAAATCTGTAAGTTGACAGCTATGGGAGGGGGCTGCAACCACCCACCAAGGAGGGAGGGAGGCAGGAAAGGGCCCAAAGGAGGAAGCCCCCCCCATGCACCTGCCTCAACCCCAGCTACCCAGCCCACCAAGCCAGCGCAACCTTTGCCCCGCCCCAGGCGCCGGCAACCCACGGTATGCCACTGATACTTTATGGCTGTCCTCTCTCTCTCTTTTAGGCAAAAGGACCCCGCTAGCTGACAGCAGGGTGGTTCTGACCAATATGAAGATAATAAGCAATGATAAAAATCAAAGCGAAAGGCTAAGACCAGACCCTCCAACCACCTATGACTCTGCAGCAGAACCTGGTCCTCCTGAATCAAGCGTTGCCCCAGAGCGCCCAGCAAGTTCAGCCATCATATGTGAGGCGCCAGTGAAAGCCGAGTGTATGACTACGCTCCCTGGCCTTGACACATTAACGCCGAAACACCAGGTGCTGAGATTAGCCAAGTTTGAATCGGAAGACTCTGGTGTGGAGTTGCCGAGTGGGGCCAACTCTCCCTCGACACCCAAGGGCTCCGAGAAAAGCTTTGTGCTCCACAGCAGAGATCCTTCTTGTGACTCTGGGGTGCTGAGCGCCTCTTCCTCTCCAGCAGCTGACCACGCAATCGCGAGAGTGTGCAAAGACGCTGTAGATGCTTGTCTGTGCATGTCGGATGGCAAACCGGCAGCGGGACACCGCGCAGGGCAGTCTCCTGAAGTTTGCTTGGAGGGTGGCACTGATTGCCCAGAGGGGGGAAATCCTGAACCGTCTTTTTTGGGTGGCAGCCAAGGGGAGCGCGTGGAAGAGAAAACCAGCGGATCCCTGCTCCCCACTCAACCTCCAGAAGAAGAGAAAAGACCTGGTGATGGTTACGGAAAAGACAACTTTGAAGAGATGCTCCTGCAGGGACACCCCTTGAGAAAATACCCCACAAGTGACAGTTTGGATGAGTACATGGACGAATGCTGTAGGCTGAGCCAGGTAAGATTCCTCTTCGGATGAAATGCCCAGACTCTTCTTCAATTAGTTATTGCGGAACAAAAGGCACCTTTTTGGCCCATTTCCTTGGACGGTGTTCTTTCACTTACAGTATTTTTTGCTCTATAAGACTCACTTTTTCCCTCCTAAAAAGTAAGGGGAAATGTGTGTGCATCTTATGGAGTGAATGCAGGCTGTGCAGCTATCCCAGAAGCCAGAACAGCAAGAGGGATCACTGCTTTCACTGCGCAGCGATCCCTCTTGTTCTCCTGGATTCTGAGATTCAGAATGTTTTTTTTTCTTGTTTTCCTCCTCCAAAAACTAGGTGCGTCTTATGGTCTGGTGTGTCTTATAGAGTGAAAAATATGGTAACTGCACAATCTTAACCAACTCTACTCAGAAGTAAGTCCTATTGAATTAAATGGGGTTTACTCCCAGTTGTGGTGTTAGAATTGCAGCTCCGGTGGTTGATTGTTCTGAGTTGTCTGTTCTCTGCTCCAGTTTCCACACACTGTGTTGGTTGCCTAATAGAGAGGCTGTACGAGTGTGTTTTGTCGTGAACTGTTTATGTGATTTCCAGACAGCTGTTTCTGAATGGAGGGCTGGAAGTTCTCCAGAATAACTGCAGAATACAGTGGTACCTCAGGTTACATACACTTCAGGTTACAGACGCTTCAGGTTACAGACTCCGCTAACCCAGAAATAGTAGCTCAGGTTAAGAACTTTGCTTCAGGATGAGAACAGAAATTGTGCTCCGGTGGCGCGGCAGCAGCAGGAGGCCCCATTGGCTAAAGTGGTGCTTCAGGTTAAGAACAGTTTCAGGTTAAGAATGGACCTCCAGAACAAATTATGTACTTAACCCGAGGTGCCACTGTAATCTACTGAAAGATACCAGTGCAATTGCAATCGGCTTTCCACACTAAGCATTCTTCTAGAACACCTGTTTATTGAGCATTCATCCTGAACTGGGAGCAACCCAGCCAGATGGGCAGGGAATAATAATAATAATAATAACAATAACAATAATAATAATATCTGCTTGCATGAAGCTTATGTTCTAGAGCAGTGTTTCCCAGTGTGGGCACACACCCAGCAGGAGCAGGGACCAAGCAACGGGAGCTCACCCTGTTGCGGGGATTCAAACCGCCGACCGGCAAGCCCTAGGCTCTGTGGTTTAACCCACAGCGCCACCCACATCCAACAAGCAGTTTAGGAAGCAATTAATTAAGGGGCTGCTGGGATGGAGAGCCAAGAAAATAGAAATTTGATTTGTGTGGCGGTTTACAGTGTTGAAGTGTTTGATTAAGTTGAATATGAGGATTAAAAGGAAGGAAACGTCAAGGGAAAGGACTTGTGCATTGGAACAGGAAATCATAGCATCATAGCATTGTAGCATTTGAAGGGACCTGAGGATAGTCTGGTCCAGCTCCCTGGAATGCAGGAATATGCAGGTGACCCTTGCGGGAATTGAACCTGCAACCTTGGCATTATCAGCACTATGCTCTAACCAACTGAGCTAATCTAAACTCTCCAGGTAGGGCCATTTCACTCAGGCAGAAAGCACTCTGTGAAAGAAAAGGGTGTCGGCATTTTATTACACGTGGCTTCTGGGATGCAGGTGGCGCTGTGGTCTAAACCACTGAGCCTCTTGGGCTTGCCGATCTGAAGGTCGGCCGTTTTTAATCCCTGTGATGGAGTGAGCTCCCGTTGCTCTGTCCCTGCTCCTGCCAACCTAGCAGTCCGAAAGCATGCCAGTACAAGTAGATAAATAGGTACCGCTGTGGCGGGAAGGTAAATGGTGTTTCTGTGCGCTCTGGTTTCCGTCAAGGTGTTCTGTTGCGCCAGAAGCAGTTTAGTCATGCTGGCCATATGTCCCGGAAAGCTGTCTGTGGACAAACACCAGCTCCCTTGGCTTGAAAGCAAGATGAGCGCTACAACCCCATAGTCGCCTTTGACTGGACTTAACTGTCCAGGGGTCCTTTAACATGTGGCTCTAATGTAATGTGCACGTTACCACAAAGTTGGCTCTTGCTTAACTTTTCTGCAATACTTGCTTATTGCCCAGAATTGGTATCGTAATGTAGTTTCTATGGAAGTTTTATAGATTCATGCATCAATCCCATCAAGTTAAGTAGCTCTCCTGGACGATTTCCCCACCCCTGAATATGGGTTTATTGCATAGAATGGGTATCAGAACAGGATTTGTGGGCGTTTCGTGGCTTACAGCATGAATCTCAGCTAATTATGCGTAACTAGTGGATTTGGTTGGTTCATTTAGCACAGAAATTGGTTGTCCCAGGCCATTTTTCTGGAAGACTGTCTACTGCATAGAATGGGTTTTTGGAACATTGGGTGGCAACATTCAGGCAACGTTTACTCAGAGTAGACCCGTTGAAATTCGTGACCACAATAGAGTTTGGCTCGTGAATTTCAGTGGGTCTGCTCTGAATAAAACTTAAGTTGGCTAGATTTGATTTCCACGGACGTTTTATTTCCATGGAAGTCAGTTTCAGCTACTCAGGTATGGCATGAATCTGGTTGGTTTCTCTAGCTGAGAAGTTGGCCAAACTCTGGGCTGTTTGGTTCTGGGTGTGAAGTGGTTCATAAAAGTATAATACCAGAATGGTTTCGGGTGTAAAATATTGTGTCCATATGGGAAGAAGGCTCAGATCAAGGGGAGTGGTGGTGGGACAACGATGAGTGGTCAGAGGGAGAAGAGGGAGAGGACTTGGGAGAAGGAGGTGTTGGAAGCTGAAGAGATAACAGGGCTCAGTTGGGAGAGTCTGTGGCAAAGAGAAGCCAGACTCAGAGGCAGAGATGAGTCAGGCTGCTGAAGAGTCACGGGTTACTCCCCTTCCTGCTGCAACAAATTCCTGCTGGTCTCCCAGAACCAGGAGGGGCATGAAAAGGGGTGGAGGAGAGTTGGGCTTCATGCAGGCACAGTCTCAAATTGCTTGGATAAAGCACTGGACAGGAGGGAGCTCAGACAGCCATGGGGAAGCGGGGACTTTCAGTCTCAGCAACTGATCCATGGGGCAAGAGCTACTGCGGATACAGCCGCTGGTACTCATGAGGCCTGATGCTCAGCCCAGCCTGTGACGATCGCGTTCTTACTTAGAAAGAATTGACTCCGATTTTGAGTGATCTTTGTGATTTCCTGCAGGCGTGCTCTGTGGCACAACCCAGCTCGCTGTTTTTGAAACAAGTTTTATTTATAAAGGGGCCGTTGCTTTTCCGTTCTGGCACTTCCAGCTTCCCAGTTTGAATTCACAGGGCTGTGAAGTTTCAGTGTATCAGTGCTGGCAAATTTCCAGTTCTAAACACATTTCTTGATGTAAAAAGAAAAGTGACTCAAAGCTGCACACACACACACACACACACACACACAAAATGCATAGCTGTGTGATAGTCAGGCCAATGTTTTAGGGTGGCCCTGGGGGCCTTCAGATCTCCTGCCCCTTCCCTCATTTTTAACCTTCCCCCCCCCCTATAAATTTGCTTGCAGCCCTGCTGGGCATGCTGCAAATCACAGTGCTGGAGAGACCACAGCAAACTAGCCTTTTTAATTTGCATCCATACACATAAATTACCATATACACATTTGTGTTGTGAGCCTGTGCCTTGAGTCTTTAAAGTCCCCTGACTGTAGCCAGTGCTGGATTTAGGGCGCTGATCCGAGGCGGCGCAAAATTGAGAAGACCCATTTGGGGGTGCCAAATTTTTGCCTTGCTCAGGGTGGCATATTACCACAGATTACCAAAGTCTGCCCCTGGTTGTAGCAGCACAGGCTACACATGCAAATTACAGTCACCTACCATGGTGCAATTTCCATTTTTTTCTTTTGAAAAGCCCTACGTATTACCTTAAAAGGGACGCGGGTGGCGCTGTGGGTTAAACCACAGAGCCTAGGACTTGCCGATCAGAAGGTCAGTGGTTTGAATCCCCGCGACAGGGTGAGCTCCCGTTGTTCGGTCCCTGCTCCTGCCAACCTAGTAGTTTGGAAGCATGTCAAAGTGCAAGTAGATAAATAGGTACCACTCCAGTGGGAAAGGTAAACGGCGTTTCTGTGTGCTGCTCTGGTTCGCCAGGAGCGGCTTAGTCATGCTGGCCACATGACCCGGAAGCTGTATGCCGGCTCCCTCGGCCAATAAAGTGAGATGAGTGCCGCAACCCCAGAGTCGTCCGCGACTGGACCTAATGTTCAGGGGTCCCTTTACCTTTACCTTACGTATTACCTTGCCTATTTTGAGTAAGTGAAGCACAGTATCAAATTCAGAGAATGATGGGGAAATATGCTGGGCTTGCGTCTTCTCTGCACCCAAGCCAGTCTCTTGCTGTTCCAAGTCTAGATATTATCTAGTTGTTGAACCTCTTTGCCTACATGGGCAACATCTTTTCCATGGACTTAACTGCATCAACGGGAGCAGTAAATTTCTGTTTCAGTGGAGCATCTCCCAAGGACTATATAATATTTTATTATAATAATTTATTATTTATACCCCGCCCATCTGGCTGGGTTTCCCCTAGACTTAACTGAGCCACAGTCAAGCTGGTTAGGGTTGAGGATTCCTTGCGGATGTCAGTATAGGAGCAGTAGGTAGGTTGCAACTTTTTCTGGAAACATCATGTGTTTGAACCAAAAATACCTAACATTTGTGGGGTGCTTTCTTCCTCATTGTAGGTGAATCAAGGAAATGCCAAGGCCCACGGCTCAGGCCTGGGTTACCTGGAACACATCTGCCAACTCATTGAAAAAATTGGGCAGCTACAGGAGCACAACCTGAGATTACAGAAGCAAGTCAGCAGCTTGCAGAAGGAGCAGAAAGCAAACCAGCTAACAGAGGTAAGAAGAAAGGGCCCACGACTCCTTTTCGCCAGGTTGTAGATATGGCTCCCCTGTTATGCCAGCTGAAGCCCTGCTTCTACCTGTGCCCACCCAGGCAGAGGGGATAAACTCTCTGCTCAAAAGCAGACATGGCAGAAAAGAAAGACAGATGGCCCCACCACAGACCATAAATCAGAGATGGTACTAGTGTTTGGGTGTGGTTTTTCCCCTCAACGGGAGAGAAGTTCCTTTACTCCACGTTTGGGAGTGATGTAAACTTCTGTCATCCACCGGGTCTTTGCCTGAGTGAGTTCAGGATTTGATGTCAGTGTATGCCCAAATCCCAGCCACGATTCAACCCTTTTTCATCCTGTTCTGCCGCGATAATTCTGCCAGCAGAACAGCTCTATTACGCCTGGGATGGATTTCAAGAACCTCTGGCATGGGTGGCCTTCCATCGCTTTCTAAATGTCCCTTAGCCAGAAAATCTCTGCAGGCTAGACTCCCAAATTTAATCTGAGCATCAAATCAGTTTGCTGCTTTCTTCTGCTTTGTACAAACAAAAAAAAATCCTTCCAGTAGCACCTTAAAGACCAACTAAGTTAGTTCTTGGTATGAGCTTTCGTGTGCATGCACACTTCTTCAGATACACTGAAACAGAAGTTGCCAGATCCTTCTACATAGTGAGAAGGTGGGGAGGGGTATTACTCAGAAGGGTGGTGGGAATGGGTGGTGGGAAGGGTGGTGGGGAATGGGTGATTGGCAGATAGCTGTGATGAGCCTGTTGCTGCTTTGTAGTATTGGAAAGTTACCATAGAATCAAGTTGGAAGGTTCCTGCTGTCAGGAAGAGTCATCCCGCAGTTCACCGGCTCAGTCTACACAAGCGAGATTATGCGTCTCTGTCAAGGTCACAGATCAGGACAGTGTTGGAGCTGAGAAAAGAATGTAATCTCTCAGCTTCCTCTTGATTAGTCATATCATTATCTCCTTCCTCAGTTTTGTCCTTTTGATGTCCATGCAGCTGGTTTTGTGCTTAGATTGTCTCCTGCCATCTCCCAAATCATCTCTTTTGTATTCTTCTAACCCAGGCACGTCCAAAGTCCAGCCAGGGACCTCAATCCGGCCCGCCAGTCGGTTTAATCCGGCCTCTGTGGCAGTTTATTTTCTGGGTTAAAATCCTATAAAAAGGCCAACAACTTTGGTCGGCCCTCACGCATGTTCACTTCATCAAATTTGGACAGCTCTGTATCTAATCTATTCTTTTTCTCATCCTTCTGATGTCATCTTCAGCTGCAAAATCCAGCGATTTTTACCTGTGCTCCCCACATGGGACCTGGTTTTACGGTCACGTCTATTCTCACAAGTTTTCAGATGGCATGATATTGTGCATAGTGCCTATAGCGATTTTGTTCTGCAGAGAGTGTAGCACTATGTTGATTAATTTGAGTGGCATTGCCAAAGTCCATAATTACCTGGTTTAGAATATGATTTTGTCCAGCTCATAATGCATGCATGCATTATGAATCATACAGAAGTTCTTTTCCACTTAGAAAAATGCAAAATGAACAGAACGTGCTCTTAGCTGAAGTACTTTTTGCGCAATACACTAATCACAGCTCAGACTGAGTTAAGCAAACATCTTTAAGCACTGATTTAAATGCCCCTGCAAGCTATGGGGCAAGCCCAGGGAATCTCTGGAGCCAAAAGTGGGGAGGGCAGAGGTACAAAAGAGTTGCGTAGTTCTTGAACTTCTCTGACCAAGTGCAGTGGTGTAGCGTGGGTTGTCAGCACCCGGGGCAAGGCAAGTAATTTGCGTCCCTTAACCCGTGGTAGGGGCAGAGAGCTGCGAGTGCGAGCGCCCCCCCCCAGATGTTGCGCCCGGTGCGGCCGGCCCCCCTGCACCCCCCACGCTACGCCACTGACCAAGTGCATGACCTGAATGATCTATATTGTAAAGGTAAAAAGGTACCTTTTACCTCTATATTGTTCACAAAGGGCAAACCTACCTAACCAGTAACTGAATGTAACAGAGTTTTGACGTGATCACTTCTCTCAGCTTTATGATGCAGTTCTTTGACCCAAACATGTGCAGAAAAATGCACATACTGATTAAAATAACGTATGCATTAGATGATGAGATATTGCATGAAAAAAATTCCATGTATGAGGAGAAACGCACATGAAAACGCATGCAGATTTTTACCTGCTGATTTTTTTAAATAAAAATTTGCAAATTAATGCACAACTGATGGGCAATCTGAACATAAGGATGGAAACAGGAGAGAAACTGAAATGGACAGGTTTTGACTTTCATCTCATGGCTGTACACACTAGCCTCTTTTGCTTAGGCTTAAAAGATAGGACCTCTCTTCCAAAAGTCAAGGCTATGTTAAGTTGTGGGTGAACATATCAGATGACACAGCGATTCTTCAAACAGCTCTTGTTTATTCACAGGCCAGGACAGAACTGAACTGAAGGGTTCAATCAGCCTGCTTATATAGAGCTCCAATACAACGTTACTGTAACAACTTTCTAAAACTATCCAATCACTGAACGTCACTTTCGATCCCTTATTTGCATAACTATCTACAGTATCCCCCTGCTGGCCCAGGATGAGAACTTCAGTACATAACAGGCTATACTTGTTAGTTCCAGATATCTTCTTGTCAGGTGTTTTTTTCAGCATCTTTCAGGTGGGTGCCATTGCCATTCTAAGAGAACAAGGGAGAAGTTCATGGCGAGCTCTGGCACCTATTTTTCTTGGAAAATAGCACTGCTTATTGTTATAAGTATGGCTCCCTTACAGCCCTGCAATTCTTATTTATTTTATTTTTTTATCTATTGGAAATTTTATTTTCAACATAACAAAAACCCCCACCCCCCCAATACAGAAATCCACCCTCATTAAACGTGAACATAACATACAACGGGCCAGTCGTGTCCGACTCTAGGGTTGTGCGCCCATCTCACTTAAGAGGCCGGGGGCCAGTGCTGTCCGGAGACACTTCCGGGTCACGTGGCCAGCGTGACGAAGCTGCAGCTGGCGAGCCAGCACCAGCGCAGCACACGGAAACGCCGTTTACCTTCCCGCTCTAAAGCGGTACCTATTTATCTACTTGCCCTTGGGGGTGCTTTCGAACTGCTAGGTGGGCAGGAGCTGGGACCGAAAGACGGGAGCTCACTCCGCCGCGGGGATTCGAACCGCCGACCATGCGATCGGCAAGCCCTAGGCACTGAGGTTTTACCCACAGCGCCACCCGTGTCCCATAATGAGCATAGCATGCAACAATACAAACAACCAAATAAAAGACTTCCTTTATCCTGTATCTGGCCTCCTTATTTACTTCTTATAGATTTTCCTAATTATAACTTAAATACCGTATTTTCCCCTCTATAACACGCAGATTTTTTCTCCTAAAAAGGAAGGGGAAATGTCTGTGCGTGTTATAGAGCGAATGTGTGGTCCCTGGAGCCAAAAAATCAAGCAAAAGTCAAATCGCGAGTCACGGAGAAGGGAAACCTGAAAAGAGGAAGTGGCTGCTTTCCTGCATTCTGCCTCAGGGTCTTACTGCCCACCCTCCTCTGTTTCGTTGCTGTGATTGCTCAAACAGAACAAAGAGCAGGGAAAACCCCTCCCCTCCAGGCAAGCAGAGTGTCGTTCTTTCTAATTCCTCTCTGTGCTCCGGTGCTGCTGGGGGAGAGGGAGAGAGAGTGGGGGAGGGAGAGGGAGAGGGGGGGAGGGAGAGGGAGAGAGAGGGGGGGAGGGAGAGAGGGGGGGAGGGAGGGGGGAGGGAGAGAGAGAGAGATGGCTGGCTTGGGGGGGAACTTTTGCCTTTCTTTCCTCCCACCCGTTATCCCTCTCCAGCATTCTTAGCCAGCTGCTTCTCTGCACACCCCTCTCATGTCCCTTCTTTATTTTTCCTTCGCTCCCCACTTAAAATGTGGTTACAAAGCATAGATCAACATGGATCCTCAGGATCTTTGCATTGGGTCACCCCAAATTCACCATCAGATCACATAGCATGTCCATGGCTACAGCCTGCACCAAAAAAATCACGCACCCACTGTTGCCTGGGGCTGCAATGGTGCAAAAACGTGGTTAAAAAGCATGGATCCACATGGATCCTCAGGATCTTTGCATTGGGTCACCCCAAATTCACCATCAGATCACATAGCATGTCCATGGCTACAGCCTGCACCAAAAAAATCACGCACCCACTGTTGCCTGGGGCTGCAATGGTGCAAAAACGTGGTTACAAAGCATGGATCCACAGGAATTCTCAGGATCTTTGCATTGGGTCACCCCAAATTCACCATCAGATCACATGTCTGTGGCCACAGCATGAAGCACAAAAATGATACATCCACTGTTTCATTCAGAATGTTTTCCCCCTTGTTTTCCTCCTCTAAAAACAATGTCCGTGTTATGGTCAGGTGCGTGTTATAGAGCGAAAAATACGGTATCCACAAAGTCTCCTGCAGATATTAATCAAAACAAGTCCAGGTCTGTATTTTAGGGCACTGTTTTGTGAAGTATTCTCTGCTTTTCCCCCTTGCTTTTTGAAACTCTTGTCTAATTGCCTGTTAATCTAGCCAGTTCAATATACTCTGACAGTTTGTCTTGCCATTCCTTTTTTGTTGGCACAATTTCTTTTTTCCAATTTTTAGCAATTGCTAACAATTGCCAATTGCAGCCCTGCAATTCTTGGTTGTAAGCCTGAAGTTTGGCCAGGAGAAGGTTAATGAAAGAAGCAGGGCATCTGGAGATTATCTTGATGGCTCTGGCTGAGTGGCCAAGGACTTTGCTTCTCTGAAGGAGATGCCTCTCTGTGGAAGGGCTCTCCTGGAATGTGAGAGCCATTTGAGAATCAGCTGCACCTCTCTCTGTTGTCATCAGGGTATCTCTCTTTGTGTGTGAGATAAGAGAGGCAAAAGCCAAGACCAACAGGCATGTATTAGCCGTAAATAAAGAAAAATAAAATCTACGCACTAATTTGTAAATATGATACAGTCAGAACAAGTTAAGGAATGTAATACATGGTGAGAAAGGGCTCAGGACAATGTCCCAGTGGCTATCTGGGGATATATATATATATATATATATATATTTGTAAAAGCACATACAGATTTTGTTTAAACATGGCAACAAGAGAAAATTGTTTTAAAACAATGAGCAAATAGTATACAGTGGTACCTCGGGTTACATACGCTTCAGGTTGCAGACTCCACTAACCCAGAAATATTACCTCGGGTTAAGGACTTTGCTTAAGGATAAGAACAGAAATCGCGCGGTGGTGGCGTGGTGGCCCCATTAGCTAAAGTGGTGCTTCAGGTTAAGAACAGTTTCAGGTTAAGATCGGACCTCTGGAACGAATTAAGTACGTAACCAGAGGTACCACTGTACAGTCGTACCTCGGGTTACATACGCTTCAGGTTACATATGCTTCAGGTTACAGACTCCACTAACCCAGAAATATTGCCTCAGGTTAAGAACTTTGCTTCAGGATGAGAACAGAAATCGTGCAGTGGTGGCGCAGCAGCAGCAGGAGGCCCCATTAGCTAAAGTGGTGCTTCAGGTTAAGAACAGTTTCAGGTTAAGAACAGACCTCCGGAATGAATTAAATACTTAACCCGAGGTACCACTGTATTGCCCCAGTAAAGATACACACAGTCAATAAAAACAACCCGGCCACTTGTTGGAAGTGTCGGAAATAGAGCAGGGACTTTTTTCCACATGTGATGGGAATGTCATATGCTAAATAAATATTGGGGGGGGGGGGGATAAAAAGTCAACCGAAAAAGTATTTTAAGTTATGTGGAAGGTTCAGTGAGGTGGGAGCATAAAGGATTGGTTTCTTATATGCTGACAGCAACTAGAATTCTATATTCCATCAGTATCCAGACATTACATACGAAGATAAGGTAAAGGTAAAGGTACCCCTGCCCGTACGGGCCAGTCTTGCCAGACTCTAGGGTTGTGCGCCCATCTCACTCTATAGGCCAGGGGCCAGCGCTGTCCGGAGACACTTCCAGGTCACGTGGCCAGCGTGACAAGCTGCATCTGGTGAGCCAGCGCAGCACACGGAACGCCGTTTACCTTCCCGCTGGTAAGCGGTCCCTATTTATCTACTTGCACCCGGGGGTGCTTTCGAACTGCTAGGTTGGCAGGCGCTGGGACCGAACAACGGGAGCGCACCCCGCCGCGGGGATTCGAACCGCCGACCATACGATTGGCAAGTCCTAGGCGCTGAGGTTTTACCCACAGCGCCACCCGCGTCCCACACATACGAAGATAGATTGTTATTAATTTTAAATGTGATATTAATCGGTTTATTGTCATCTTACTTTCCATTTGTTGAGCTTCTTATTAAACCAGACATACAGTGGTACCTCTGGTTACGTACGTAATTCGTTCTGGAGGTCCGTTCTTAACCTGAAACTGTTCTTAACCTGAAGCATCACTTTAGCTAATGGGGCCACCACGCCACTGCCACACGATTTCTGTTCTTATCCTGAAGCAAAGTTCTTAACCTGAAGCACTATTTCTGGGTTATCAGACTCTGTAACCTGAAGCGTATGTAACCCGAGGTACCACTGTATAATGTTCCGTATTGTAAGTGGTAATATAACATATGCATAACGGTGCATATGAAAATATTGAAGGGATTTTACCTCTCTGAAATGCTTACTAGGGATAACTTCACAAAGAAACTGGTATCTGGAGCAGAATTTAGATACTTAGGAATGTCAAAATCGTATTTTATGTTTGTAGAATGGAACATACACCTGAAGAACTGCAAGTAGGGTCTCCAAAGGGTCTTGGTGTTCTGGGGTGAAGTTTCACTATACAGTATTCCTAGATTATGTTAGGCACGTTTATTTGGCCAAACAGTTCCTAGGGGAGAAGCTGGCCATCTCTCTCATGGAATTCCAGCAATTTGTTCGTGCTATCTTGTGGCGCCACGTTGCATACTCCTGACTAGCTGCAAATTAAACTCAGGCATATCTCCTCTTTCACCTGGCGTAGGAGTGTTTTCTACAGCATTGCTCCTGCGGAGCTGCCAGCATTTTGTTGAGCTCACACCAAGAAGGGAAGATTTTTTTTCCTCCGAAGAGCAGACCGCACAGCCTATTGGTGCAGAACGGAAACATGTCCGACCTCTCAATCATTCCAGAAGGAGGAGGAGGAAGCAGTGACAAAACAAGCAAAGGTAGGTTTCTGTCTTCTGGCCCACTGACCTTAAAGTATAATGCACTTATTATGGAATAGGTCTTAATCGGCGGCCACAGTCTCTCAGTGGGTGAATGCAATAGGACATTTCTGAGTAGACATGGGCAACATTACACAAAGCACATGCTTTTCACCAGATCTGCTCCCAGATAATTCCTTTCTAACACAGCCATCACTTTAACAGGGGCAGTAACAGACCCTCCAAGTGTCCCTGTTCTCCAGGGACAGTCCCAGATTTACAGACGCTGTCTCAGTTTCTGGTTTGATCCCAGAATGTCCCGCTTTTCCTTAGGATGTCCCTATTTTTATCGGAGAAATGTTGGAGGGTATGGTAGGGATGTCTCGATTTTTATTGGCGAAATGTTGGAGGGTATGGAGTTCTGCAACCCCCGAGCCAAGGAGATAATTACAGTGGTACCACGGGTTAAGTATTTAATTCATTCCGGAGGTCTGTACTTAACCTGAAACTGTTCTTAACCTGAAGCACCGCTTTAGCTAATGGGGACTCCTGATGCTGCCGCTCCGCCGGAGCACGATTTCTGTTCTCATCCTGAAGCAAAGTTCTTAACCTGAAGCACTATTTCTGGGTTAGCGGAGTCTGTAACCTGAAGTGTATGTAACACGAGGTACCACTCTAACTGTACAACCTTTAGAAGTCATCTGAAGGCAACCCTGTATAGGGAAGGTTTTTTAAAAAATGATTACTCTTTCATTATATTTTATATATGTTGGAAGCTGCCCAGAGTGGTTGGAGCAACCCAGTCAGATGGACAGGGTATAAATGATAACTATTATTCTTATTCATGTCCCTGTTTTCATCAGAGAAAGGTCAGAGGGGAGGCAGTAACTTTGGCTTGGATCTCTGAGTGACCAACACATCATGGCATTCTCTAGCTTAGTCTTTGCATATGCTGTGTATCTCCTTCAGGGCCGGCCCTGCCGTTAGACAGAATGAGTTGGCTAGGAAGTGGCAGCAAGGTGTTAACAGCACAGTGCTGAATGTGCCAGGAGGCCTGCCCTGTGCTCCCTAAACCAGTGATGGCCAAATTTGGCCCTCCAGCTGTTTTGGGACTACAATTCCCATCATCCCTGACCTGTTAGCTAGGGGTGATGGGAGTTGTAGTCCCAAAACAGCTGGAGGACCAAGTTTGGCCATCACTGCCCTAAACCAGTGTTCCCCAACCTTGGGCCTCCAGCTGTTTTTGGACTACAATTCCCATCATCCTTAACCACTGGTCTTGCTAGCGAGGGATGATGGGAGTTGTAGTCCAAAAACAGCTGGAGGCCCAAGTTTGGCCATCACTGCCCTAAACTATCCTGCGGCTCTCAGTTGCAGTGGAGAGTGCTTTTTCATCACAAGGATTGAAGTAAGATTCAATACTTCAAGTCCGGTTGGCATTTGCACATGGAGTGGAAAGGGGGGGAGACATCATCTTATCCTTTGCCTCAGGCGGCGAGATGTCTTGAACCATTCCAAATCTCCCTTCGCCACTACACAAGAAGACAACGGCAGAAAACGTACACTAGGCGCTCGCTTTTCTAACTCTGAACGGGTGTAACAGCTACCTGTTTATATCGGTCAATTTTCTGACTGCAGGGAGAGATGTTCGCCTGGATCCGGAAAATAACCAGCTGATAATGGACTTACAGCTGTCGAATGGAAAGAAAAGTGGAGAGAATGAGTGCGGGGATGGATACTGTGCGACGGCCGGCCAAGCTCATCTCCTAAAGGAGTCAGCCATGAAAAGGGTGAGCGATATATGTTCATGTGGCATAGGTTTTTGTGGACTTTGTCGGACGCACTTTTACAGTGGAAGCTGGTTCTGCAGCAGCTGCTATTGCACATTCCTGCACATCTTCTCAACCTGTCTGCAGAGGAGCAGCTCTCATCATAATACTGGATGATATCAAGATAAATTTTGATTGCATCCTAACAGGACAATGCAATACTTTGCGCTGGGTGGGGTGGGCAGAGCGGGGGTTATACTGCACCCTCGACCTGCTTCCCTTAAACAGCTTTGCGCTGTTCATACGGTGGCTGGAAGGCTTTAGAGCTGATTCTAAGGCGTACTCCCAATATTAATTCTATGCTTTCTTCTTTTTATTTCTAGGGCTTTGACATTAGCAGAAATGCCTCGGTAAGTAATCACTTTGGGAAAGCAATTCATACCAAATTTCCCCTTGGATGCTGCTGCTACCATTCATTGTTTCCCTACTTTCTCCTCCCTCTACTGAAATGAAGATTGCGCCTGGCTCAGAGCAGGAGCGTTCCTTTGTCATATATATATATATATATATATATATTACTTTAGAGAGTGACATGCAATGATGCACCGATATTCATTAAGCGCTAATAGCATAATGAATATCCTGTTAAGTAGACTAGGAGGGCAAATTCCTTGTGTATCACACAAAAAACACGGCATATTCCTGCTGTGTGGTGGTGGTGCTGTCATGGGGATTATGCCATCTGGCAAGTGGCTCTTGCTTCTGAAGGCAGAATGGAACTCATGTATGACACCACTCCATTTCTCAGATAGGGAAGAATAATAATAATTATTATAATTTTTTATTTATACCCCACCCTTCCCGGTTTAAAAACTGGGCTCAGGGCAGCTAACAGCAAATATAAAACGATGATTAAAAATGCAACTTAAAAACAGCATAATACAATATAAAATAGGTAAAGGGTAAAGGGACCCCTGACCATTAGGTGTAGTCGCAAACGACTCTGGGGTTGCAGTGCTCATCTCGCTTTACTGGCCGAGGGAGCCAGCATACAGCTTCCAGGTCATGTGGCCAGCATGACTAAGCCACTTCTGGCAAACCAGAGCAGTGCACAGAAATGCCGTTTACCTTCCCGCTGGAGCAGTACCTATTTATCTACTTGCACTTTGACGTGCTTTTGAACTGCTAGGTTGGCAGGAGCAGGGACCGAGCAACGGGAGCTCACCCCGTCGCGGGGATTCGAACTGCTGACCTTCTGATCGGCAAGTCCTAGGCTCTGTGATTTAACCCACAGCGCCACCCACATCCCTACCACAAAAACCACAAAAGCCTGCTTTAAAAAAAGAAGGTGTGACTGCTGCGCTAGGGTGACATTGTGTTTTAATCGCACAAACCTAAAGTTCCACTATGTGAGCCAACCTGTTAAATGCTGACAACCCAGAGGCACCTGCGGCTATTGCAGGCTTTTTTCCTGGGCTGTTTTTCTCACGACGCCAGCATATTATCACGGATCATCCTTTTACAGTATACCGGAAGCTGCTGTCGTTGCAAATTATATCCTACGTCTCAAAATAACTGACTGTAAAGAGGCTACTCTGAACCTTTTTTGAGAAAGAGATTTCACCTTTCAAGCATGCGCCTTGTGTTTACCAGTTTCGTGGGGACCATGTGTGAGCTTAGGAACCGTTTTCATGTCCACTCGCCTTGTGCTAAAACGGCTTCGCATATTCCGCAGGGTGACAATCTGGCCTGGGGAAGAATGAGAGACCTCCTGAGAAAGAGTAGGGGAAGGAACCAGAGCAGGCTGGGCTTGTCGTCAGCTGCCTTGAAAAGGTCATGCCCTCAGCTCTATAGGTAAGCTTCCTAGGTTTGTGGCTACACTCAGGTGTTAACGGGTCACTGTTTCCATGTTTGTCAACTTTCATCCATACTCTCATGAACGCTCTCAGTTTGAGGCCTCCGATACCTGTCTCGGTGTTTCCTGCGCTTGAGAAAGTGTGGTTGCCACTAGGATAAGGGAGGCTGTTGAATATTGTGAAAAAGATAAAAAATAGAGATACAGAACAGCTTCTTTTTTAAAAAAAAGATATTTATTAAAGTTTCCAAAAAGTTATATAAAATAAAAAACAAAAATACAAACAAAACACATACAACAACAAGTATAATTTCAATCCCTTATTTTCTTATAACTAACTTTCCTGACCTCCTCATAACTCCCCTTTCTGTATTCCAATTTCTAATTATTTAATTCAGCAAATCCCTCCCCTAATTTCTATTTAATGTTTAACCATTCTTTTCTTAATTGCATAATCATTACAGCTAGAAACCACTTAATTTCTAAACCAACATCGTTCTAACATTCAATAATTTTACAATGTTTCTTAAGATAGTCCTTAAATTTCTTCCAATCTTCTTCCGCCATCTCTCTTCCCTGGTCTCGGATTCTGCCGGTCATTTCTGCCAGTCCCATATAGTCTATAACCTTCATCTGCCATTCTTCCATGGTGGGTAGATCTTCTGTCGATACAGAACAGCTTCACGTCTGCAGTAAACTCCGGTGTGGCTGAGACCTAGGATCTGAGCATTCATTTGAGGATGCAAGGCTGATGGGGGGCGGCAAAGATTCTGGGAGGCCGGTCCTGTTCTGGACCGCATGCTATTTACGGCACATTGTAGAACTACTGTGGTTTAGTAACTGGACTCCTAAACTTGGACCGATTCAGGAGAGTTGGCTTCCAAGTCCTGTCTGTATATGATGGAGCGAGCTTGTTCTGTTCTGCTCTGGAGGGTGGGACCAATGGCTTTAAATTACGAGAGAGGAGATTCCAACTAAACATCAGGAAGAACTTTCTGACAGTAAGAGCTGTTCGACAGTGGACTGGTCTCCACTGTGAGTTGTGGACTCTCCTTTGGACATTTTTAAGCAGAGGCTGGGTGGCCACCTGTCATGGATTAGTTGAGATTTCTGCATTGCAGGGGGTTGGATGAGATAGCCCTTGGGGACCCTTCCAACTCTACAACTCTATGGTTCTATGAAATCAGAGATGATAACAACAACAACAACAACAACAACAACTTTATTGTCATTGTACAACCTGTGTACAATGAAATTAAACAAGCCTTTCCCCCAACACTCAATCTCTTACCGAACAACACACCACCTCGCAAGTCAATTTTGCTATGTTATTTCCCGTTCAACAGCCTAACAGCCCACGGATAGAAGCTATTTTTTAGCCTGTTGGTACGGCTGATTATACTTCTATATCTCCTGCCCGAGGGTAGAAGATTAAAGAGGTGATGGCCGGGGTGTGAGTCATCCCTGAGAATTTTTCTCACTCCCCTAAGGCAGTGATCCCTTGCGGTGTCATCTAGCGGACTCAAGGGACAGCCCATGATATCATCTACCCTCTGTAGAGACTTTCTGTCCGTGGCTGTCAGGCCAGCATACCACACTGTGATACAATATGAAAGGACACTTTCTACTGTGGACTGGTAAAAGGGGTTCATCAGTTGTTGTTTAACATTATTCTTTTGCAAGACCCGGAGGAAATGGAGTCTCTGTTGGGCCTTTCTGACCACCTGAGTTGTGTTGACTTTCCAAGTGAGGTCCTCACTAAACTCCCAGGAATTTAAAGGAGGAGACTCTCTCCACACAGCCCCCCCCCCCCCGATATACAACGGGGCAGAGCCTGGACAAGCTGCTAATTCTGCATTGGGCAGCTCACCAATAAAAGTGGAGGGTTATTAAGCATTCTTCCTGAACATGAAGGTCAGGTTTGGAATCCTCTTTGCCATTCTCATCAGGCTGGCTGAGATGAGGGAGAGGCCACTGAAGTCTTCTCCAGAGGAATTGCATTTGTCTGCTTCAGTGCAGGGTTTCAAATGGGCCTTAAATGTTACCTCTTCCAGGCCGACTTCCTTAATGTGTTATAGACTACGTGACTGTGAACTACTTCTTCCCTCCCTCCAATACTGAAATCTTGTGGTTTCGCCTAAGTTTACAATGCATAAGTGTTTTCATAGAATTACAGAACCGGAAGGGACCTCATCTGGCCCAATCGCTGCAATGCAATAACATGCAGCTGTGGCGCTGTGGGTTAAACCACAGAGCCTAGGACTTGTCGATCAGAAGGTCGGCGGTTCGATTCCCCGCCACGGGGTGAGCTCCTGTTGCTTGGTCCCTGCTCCTGCCCACCTAGCAGTTCGAAAGCACGTCCAAGTGCAAGTAGATAAATAGGTACCACTCCGGTGGGAAGGTAAACGGCGTTTCCGTGCGCTGCTCTGGTTCACCAGAAACGGCTTAGTCATGCTGGCCACATGACCTGGAAGCTGTACGCTGGCTCCCTCGGCCAATAAAGCGAGATAAGCGCCATGACCCCAGAGTCGGTCACGACTGGACCTAATGGTCAGGGGTCCCTTTACCTTTACCTTTATCCCATATGAGCATTGAACCTGCTACCTTGCCATTATCAGCACCACGCTCTAACCAGCTGAGCTATCCATGCACTGATTTCTTCTAATAACTTACATTGATTTGCTGTTATCTATCTTGACAGGCTTTCTGCTGTTGTTTGAGGTGTCTATTAAGCTATGTATCTCCTCCATTTTGCAAAGGCACAGCCCGGAATGGTGTCCTAGGAATACTTTAAATCAATATGTAAAATATGAACCATAGAAATGGCAATGATGAGGTTGACAATACTTTTGCCTGTAGCATACATCTGAGTTTATGCTAGTCCATATAGGCTGGGAGCTGCAACCACCCAAATTTTCCAAGTTCTTGTTTGTTTTTCCTTTTCTTGGGGTTTTTTGGCCATGGACAGAGGAAACGGATTATCTTGTTTGCGTACGCAGATGTGTTATGCAACGCTGCGAACCCCCCATGTCCCTTTAGCTGGGGATTCTGCCAGAGCCCAGGGTCTTTCCTGAAATGACTGTCGGTGTCTTTTGATTTCCAGTGGGATGAGCAGCTGTTTAATCATTCCGCCTGGGATTCTCCTGTCGTGTGCACTTGAATATCAAATGCACCTGGTATTTACACTCCAGTTGCAGCTGTGTAGTCCTTTATTAGCCCCCCCAACCCCAGAGCAGCTTCACAGCTGGAACAGAAAACTGGGTTGGGACAGACAGGCGTCCTGCTATTGTTTGAGCAGCTGAAACAAATACAGAGGTGGAAGAGATCAAAATGGGTGCTGTGAGTAAAAACAGCTGGGGATCAAACGAGCAGATGTGGACATTTCTTGAAATATGGACTGGAAGCCCAGCTTACCTTCCTTTTGAGAAAGAGCAGCTCCTAATTTCATTTATGAGCAGCAGTTTCACCTTCTGCGCCCCAAACTGCTCTCACTTGTGTACTACATGCAACAGAAAATATTGTTGATCTTCAGCAAAAGAAGAGCAGAGTGCCTAAACATCTGCTGCTATACATTATCCCTTCACCTCAGTGGAAGAACCATATTATACGTTCAGCAGAACTGAGTGGCAAAAATCCTTAGCTCTCCCATGCTGAGATTTGTAATTTTGACATCATTCGTTTGCTTTCATAATAATCATAATTTATTATTTATACCCTGCCCATCTGGCTGAGTTTCCCCAGCCACTCTGGGCAGCTACCAATCGAATATTAAAAACACAATACAGCATTAAACATTAAAAACCTCCCTAAACAGGGCTGCCTTCAGATGTCTTCTAAAAGTCAGATAGTTGTTTGTTTCCTTGATATCTAATGGGAGGGCGTTCCACAGGGCGGGCGCCACTACCAAGAAGGCCCTCTGCCTGGTTCCCTGTAACCTCGCTTCCTGCAGGGAGGGAACTGCCAGAAGGCCCTTGGCGCTGGATCTCATCATGTATAAGCTGCCTTAAGAGCTTAGTTACAAAAGTCTTAAAACTAAAATAATATTAGACTGCCGGGTTGGATTTGTACGTTTAAATAGCCTGCCTTAACTCCCTCGTAGCCCTGATAAAAAAACCCCTAGAAATCCCATGATCCACTGTAGAAAATATTTATTCTTTTTATGTACCTCTTGACAGACTCTGGAACATCGTTTCCAAAGAGATGTCAAGAAGCCCTTTGCTTTCTCCAAGTGTTTCACTTGTAAAATGGGGTGGTGGTGGGGAGAGATTGGCAAGGAGAGTTGGCCAGCAGCAAAGGTGGGATGAATCACATTTTGAGCCACATTTGAATTTGAAGGCATCTTGGCCCAGCTCCTATCCTGAACTGGTTCTTGGTCCTTGAAGAGTGACAGTACCTCCTTATAGCAGGATGGATGTAACGTTCGTGTTTATCTGTTTTCCCCATGCCGGTTTGCTTGTTTCTCAGTGCAGCGAGGGATTGGGCAGTAGGTTGCTTTTACCCTCAATAACTATTTTTGAAAGCTTACACAAATGTTTTGAAGAGCAGCTGTTTTGGAGTATGGGTGGAAAATATCTGGTGCCAGGTGTGTCTGTTTTATCATCCCACAACATGCGGAAAATTACAGCCGTTATTCCCAGTGCTCTGTATTAACGGTAACTTTTACCTGTCTGTTCAGGCCAGATTCTGCGTGTTTGGATTTGAGGAAAACAGAGAGGAACTCGATGATTGCCTTGGGACAAAGTTCAAGGAATGAAAGCCTTTGGCCTTTCTGACTGGACAGAGGTAAGAGAGCCAGAAAGTGGCTGAGAAGACTTCTCCCCACCATGACACAGTGATGATATATAACTAAGCCTTTGTGGTCATTTTCAACGTCCAAAATGAAGGAAGGGAGCTGGCGCTAGCAGACCCTGCTGTCGTTGTTCAAGTGCAAGACCTGATCTTTCAAGGACTCCTTGTTCAGATGTACGGAACAAGGTGTTGGAGAAGTTGGGGAAACCAATCTAAATGATCGGGTGAAGGAGGGAGAGAGCACTGAGGAAAAAGGAAGGAAGCAATTGCTTCTCAAAAGGTTATTACCTCTGCCGCAGGCCCCCAACTTTAAAGACAAGTTATTTTGTAGTTATTTGTCAGATAATAAGTAGCATGGTTGGTTATGCAGGCATAGCATTGCCTTCTGCGATCTGGTAAAAATGCTGGAGGTGAGAACATTTGATTCTACCGACCAATTACACTTACTTTTGCTTACTGCGTCTTTGTTTCAGAAAGAAAAGCGTTTGAGCTCCGAAGGTTGCGATGCTGAGACTTGTCAGAAATTGCTTGGTTTATAACCCTCCAGAATGACTGGGTAAACAGATTCTTTCTGAGAAGCAAGTTGGTTCCTGTGTAATTTAAACTTACGTATCCAGATACAGTTGGCCGCAGTAACTGTATTAAGTTACTTTCTGGGGAATTCCAGAGGGGTAGCCTACATTACTGTTGTACCAAAATCAAACAAAGAAAACAAATGTACTACGCGCTGTGGAACAGAGCCAATTTCATCCTACATACGTACTCTTAATACCTGGACTTGGTATATCCTTTGTTCTAAGCAGCCAATGGCTGCCAGTTCTCTGGCGTTAACTTCTTCAGACTCGTTTGTTTTTTTAGGAGCAAGGAAAGTGGGCTCCATCTTAGTTCTAATTTCGCATTGGCCAGATCACGCAGCAACAGCGTAAGAGTAGTTTAAAAGTAATGGTGGGGAAAGGAATTTTGCAAGGAAACAGGAGCCGGTTTATTCCTTTAAGCAAAACTGTGCTCGGTTTTTTTGGCTGTGATTAAGAGAGGAGAGAAAGTGGCAAGAGAATGTCGTGAAACGGTGGGCATTGTTACAGGAGAAAATGTGGCTTTGCCCGATATCGCCGCTAAAAGACAAACCAACTTAAATGAGAAGTTAGTGGTTAAGCAGGAGAACGGAGAAGTGTTCTGGGAAGGTCCCCCACCCCCCTTAAAGGCCAAAACCTGCATGGGCATTTGACAGCAGGGTGAAATGAAAAGCAGTATCTAGGTGGTGCCCATTGAGAGTCCATGAAACCATTTACATGCAAGAGCTCAACAGCGCAGAGGCTTACAGCAAACAGAGAATCCCATTGCACCAGTGGCCAGGATGGGACGGGGGTTTCAGCATTGGTAGCACAACTTGGAACGATTAAGATGGCATGTTGGGCATCACCATTTGACTTGTAAAAATGTCCTTAGATGGTAAAACAGTCCTTAGCTTTTATATGCACAATTTTTTTTTATAAAACAAGCCAGCCTCCTCTTCTTTTTACAGTGGTGCCTCGCAAGACGAAATTAATCCGTTCCGTGAGTCTCTTCGCCTTGCCGTTTTTTCGTCTTGCGAAGCACGGCTATTAGCAGCTTAGCGGCTATTAACGGCTTAGCGGCTTTAAGAAAAAGGAAACAAACTCGCAAGAACTCGCAAGCCCATAGGGAAATTTGTCTTGCGGAACGACTCAAAAAACGGAAAACCCTTTCGTCTAGCGAGTTTTTCGTCTTGCGAGGCACCACTGTATATTGCATGGAAGATTATACATTTTCATAAATATATTTAAAGAATGATATATAGTATGTTTAATTTTGAGGATCAAACTAGATGCGACTTGAGGAGTGAAAAGGTGCCTAGCCTGTATTCCACACCCTGTAATACAAGGTGCTTCACCAAAAAAATCAGGGAAAGATTTCCCTGTAAAAGATTGACGTTGACTACATGTACAGAAAAGCCTGCAGAGAAATTGCTAAGCTAGACTATATAATGTGCAGTTGGCCAAACTATATATCAGGGGGCAGCTAACCTTTCTTGACCCAAGTTCTGCATTCGAGGTTCGCCATTCCTTGGGAGGCACAAGACGTGCTCTCACATATGCAGACTGCACATTCACATTAAGATTCCGACATCTTTTACTCTGCTTTAAAGGAGCCACAGCAGTTCGGAATGGTGCTCAGAGGAGAAGGATTACTGTTTTCCATTTGCACCATTTCTTCTAACTGAATCTTCACTCCCTGGAAAAAGTTGAGATTAACCTCTAAGGGATAAAAAGACAGGTATTTGAATTAGGGAAATGGCTGTTAAGATATTGTCCAGAAAGTTGAAAATCGGTGTACAAATAAAACATGACATCCTGATTGCGAGGAACGTCCGAATCACAGGCACTTGGTCAGCAATCTCTGTGATCCATGAATGTTACCTGGTAGTAACTGGTTACCACAGAGCAGGGCAAATTGAATTATTTCTACAAGTGGTCCTAGCTAGTGACGAATATTACCACCCATAGCATCGATAGGTTGTCGATATAAATAACTCACAAAGCTGAAATTCTGTGGGGCTCCTATATCAGAAAGCCACCCAGACAGCCCTAGGTGGGTATAAGAAAATGTCTATAAGAATTGGGGGACAATTGGAAGTACACTTCAAAGGAAAGCTCAGTCTGGATCACATCACTATTCAGTATTGCTAAGGGGCTAAGCTGAAATTCACCAGTGTACATTTGAGTCACCACCATTTAAAAATTAGGACTTGTTTTTTTACAAAATAACATTTCTGGGAGTGTTCCTCCATTTAACATTTTTGTATCTTGTGGAACAATGACTGTAATACTGGAAATATCAAGTTTTGGCTTTTTATATAAAGAGTTGTTTAAAAATTAAAGATCCTTGTGCGTTATTTCACTTACTATGGGAAATTACTGTTATCACCAGAATTTTCACATTATACCAAATTGTTACGTTGTTGTTAAGCAAAATTAATACAAAAAATGGAGAAGTCGGATGCTACCCTGAGGCAGACTGGCATGAAGTAGGGAGAACCTTTCTTTTGCATTCAGTTCCTGGTACCTTGTGAGTGGGTGGGTGAATCCTGTCTGAAACAATGGAAAGCTGGTGCCATGGAACGTCAGCATTGCAGAGCCAGGTGGACCAATCATTAGGAAAACAGGAAATTGCTTTATGCTAACTGGGTCGGACAAAAGTCTGTATAGTTAAAGCTATGGTTTTCCAAGTAGTGATGTATGGAAGTGAGAGCTGGACCATAAAGAAGGCTGATCGCCGAAGAATTGATGCCTTTGAATTATGGTGCTGGAGGAGACTCTTGAGAGTCCCATGGACTGCAAGAAGATCAAACCTCTCAATTCTTAAGGAAATCAGCCCCGAGTGCTCACTGGAAGGACAGATTGTGAAGCTGAGGCTCCAATACTTTGGCCACCTCATGAGAAGAGAAGACTCCCTGGAAAAGACCCTGATGTTGGGAAAGATGGAGGGCACAAGGAGAAGGGGACGAAGAGGAGGAGATGGTTGGACAGTGTTCTTGAAGCTACCAGCATGAGTTTGACCAAACTGCGGGGAAGCAGTGGAAGACAGGAGTGCCTGGCGTGCTCTGGTCCATGGGGTCACGAAGAGTCGGACACAACTAAACAACAACAACTGGGTTGGAAACTAGTCGAGGCAGCAAATCCTCCCCCCAAACTGTTCTTAAGAGCCGTCCACTCCCAAAGTGTTGAGATTGTTAATGCAGGAGCTTAGCAGGAGGGTCTCAAAATCTTTTAGCTGCATGTTGCAGATAGAAATCTTTAACCACTGGAAATTTGTAGACCAGCTGAAAAACCCTCACAGCCCTCATTAAGGTAATGAGGCTACTTATGAGTAGTTATGTAAGTTATGTATAGCTGCCTCTTCATAGTAAGAGGCCCTCTCAAACTAGAGAGTTATCAACCATGTCTCTCCCAAAAATATTTGTTGCACAGGCTTGGCGTATTCTCAGGAGACATGTGCCATAACTGAGACTCATCCAACAATAGAGGGCGGGCCGGGGGGCATGGTAGGAGTCAGTTTTAGTGACGCTAAGGAAAGGGAGCTGGAGATCGACTGCGATCTACCAAAACCTCGTGGGGATCTACCAGTAGATCACGATCGACCTGTTGGACATCCCTGATATAGGGGAAGACCTTGAGTTAGACTTCTAGACTCCAGCCTTTGTAGAAGAACTGGCAATTGAGATTCCAGGGAAGGTATTTGCCAGTGCATTCCTATATAATCAGCATTCATTGATGCCACAGTGCCACTTCTGCCAATAAACATAGCTGTGACAACCACAGAGGAAGCTACGAGACATGATTAGAAAAAAACTACACCAATTTTCCAAAGCAAGCGTGGGACTGTGAACGAGGAGAGGGGCTCATATTACTAGATGGTATCCAGACCTGAGAAATCATGCTAGGATACTAGTCTTGATGTATGACAAAATCTAGAGTTCTTCTAAACTCAGAATTATGTTGAGTGTACCAATGTAGATTTCAAACACAAAATTCTAGACATATATAGCCTTGGCACAATGAAAGCATAGTGTTAATTTAATTAATTCATGTCATCACTCTTTCCTCTCCTGATCACATGACCCCTACTGACCCATTGCCCCATCTTCCCATCCAGTTCTTCATAACATATTCTCCACTTCTGTATCAAGCTGGTACCCACATGCGGAAGCTACGGATTGCAACCTACTCCTGTCCCAGTTGTCCATGTCGAAAAATTGTTGAGTCAGGCAGACTCAAGCTACAGCCAGTTCTCTCCATGCAAACTGTATCTAACCAGGCTCCAAAGAAACAGCAGTCTGGAGGAGCCCCATGCGTAGTTCTGAGAGTCAGCCCTCAGGCCACACTGGATGAAGCGGAAGAGAATTCTGTCCCCCCGAGAAAGAGTAAGAAAAGGGCCGCCTTAATTTCCAGGTGTTTATTTCTCAAAAAAGCACGGCGAGAGAAGATGCTTTGCTGCAAGGCCACACCACGTCACCTGCCAACACGGCATATTGGAAACTTCCACGTTCACAAATGAAGCAATTTTCAGAGCACAGAAGGGACTTGCTCAATAGGGAAGGAGGTACAGAACTGCCCAGTTAAGCAACTGCAGGGCCCTGGCTGAAGCCATTAACAGCAGCTTCTACTGATAGTTTTCTGTAAAACGAGGGACAAAAATAGTAAAGAGCAACAGATTCTACAAGAAGGGGAAGATGTCTCAGCCTCAAACAAAGGGGGGGGGAGGGACCACTGTTCCTTAGAGTGCCCACATGACTCTCTCCAATGGTAGTTTTGTAGTATTTTGTAAAGTCCAGTTTTCTTCAGAGAAGAAAGTCATGTATTCTCGAAGAAAAGTCCTTTCACGCAACACACTTCTTTCACCGTTTCTCCAGCTTTTTGTACTTTGCTTCTGCGGAAGACAAACACACAGCCATTAGGGAGAGCAAACTCCCTTTCAGTTATGAACCCAGGACCTATGTCACAGCCTCGTGTAGTGACACTTCGACAGAGACTGAACATCCAGAAGCTGTTTTCAGTGGCTAGCACATTGCCCGGGTTCCGCTCACCTCTTTCAATTTCAAAAAGTTCTCCACAGATGGAGTATTCTGGCTATTGCGATAATATGATTCAGGGTACATTTTACCACTTTGTAGTGTCAGTCATGCCCTGTACTATTTAAGAAACCTGAGTGGGACGCTCTGGAAATCCATTAGTGCACAACAGCAACCTCCACAGATACCGCCTTTTTCGCTCTATAGGACGCACCTTTTCTCCTCCAAAAATGAAGGGGAAATATTTGTGCGTCCTATGGAACGAATGCAGGCTCCTTGGCTTCAGCGAAAGCAACATGAAACCTCCAAAGCGCAGAGGGAGCAATCCCTCCGCGCTCTGGAGGCTACGCGTTGCTTTCACTGAAGCCTGGAGAGCGAGAGGGGTCGGTGCACCCCTCTCACTCTTCAGGCTTCAGGGATAGCCGCCTGAAGCCTTTGGAGCGCAGCGGGACCTTGCGCTGCGCTCCAAAGGCTTCGGGGTTAGCTGCGCAAAGCCTCCGCAGGGCAGCGGGGTGAAGGCACCCTGCTGCCCTGTGGAGGCTTGAAAGGCTGTCCCCGAAGCCAGAACAGAGAGACGGAGCGCTGTGCAGCGTCTCGCTGTTCTAGCTTGAGGATGCCGGGGCTTTATGGGGAAACCCTGGGCTTCCCCCTTCAGCCCCGACACTGATTTGATTCAGAATATTTTTTACTTGTCTTCCTCCTCTAAAAACTAGGTGCGTCCTTTGCTCGGGTGCGCCCTATAGGGTGAAAAATACGGTATATCACGTTCCAAAAGGGTAAAAAAAACTTGTCAGGGTTCATGGAGGCGATGCAACCCCCCTCCTTGTGGAAAAGGGGTAAAATAGGCACCGTTTCTGTATACTTTCGAGCAATGTCACAAGTACTTACCAAGTTTCTTTGAATATGCATCTAGCTTGTATGCGGCCTGTTCCAATGCTGCCACCTGCTCTTCAATCAGATTGATTTGCTCCAGATACGGCTGAAGTCCGGCATCTTGGAGGAAGTGAGAGGTGAGGGCAGGGAAAAAACAATAAGGATTAGTTGCTGACTCACTGAAGGCGTACCACTTGTGTCACCTCTTCGGTCACTAGATTTGTATATTTGCAAAACTGTCAAACTGCAAAATAAAAATAAGAATGGAATGATTACGCAGCTGAGCCCAGGTAGCCGAGTATTGTCTACTCTGACGGGAAAAGGCTCTCCAGGCCTCCCCAGTATAGTCATCCAAAATCCTTTTCAATGCTGTATTTACTCGAGTCTAATGCGCCATCAAAGGGACGCGGGTGGCGCTGTGGGTAAAAGCCTCAGCGCCTAGGGCTTGCCAATCGAAAGGTCGGCGGTTCGAATCCCCGCAGCAGGGTGCGCTCCCGCTGCTTGGTCCCAGCGCCTGCCAACCTAGCAGTTCGAAAGCACCCCCGGGTGCAAGTAGATAAATAGGGACCGCTTACTGGCGGGAAGGTAAACAGCGTTTCCGTGTGCGGCTCTGGCTTGCCAGAGCAGCGATGTCACGCTGGCCATGTGACCTGGAAGTGTCTCCGGACAGCGCTGGCCCCCGGACTCTTGAGTGAGATGGGCGCACAACCCTAGAGTCTGTCAAGACTGGCCCGTACGGGCAGGGGTACCTTTACCTTTACCTAATGCGCCATCAAATCTAATGCGCACCTCAATTTTCAAAACCTTGAAACAAAAGAAAAAAGGATTCACTGGCGCTGAATGCAATGCTCATCGGCAAAAAGTGCACTCATTACAACAATTTGGACTCTTTATAACAAGATTACAAAGCTGAAAATGAACGAACTGAAGCTAAAATCTTATGTTCATTTTTCACATGGTCTCATCCTCATCTGAAGACTGAAAAAAATTAAGCCACACTTCCCCTGCCCGCCCTCCTAATATTCTTCTGTGGGCCAATTCTCCAGTCTTCAGAGAGTTGCTGGAAGTGGGAAGGCAGAGAAAGGTCCTCCTTTCCTTCCACTCCGCAGACAATTTTCCCTGTACCCCCTTTCCTTCATATTACATATAATTTTACAGCACAACAACACATAATACAGGTCTACACAACCTGTCACTCAATGATCCCACTACAAAATTTGTTTAGATTTTAAGTGCCACTGTAAGAGTCTGAAGTAGATAACACTTTAAAATGCCTTACTTAAACCACCATAAACTAACCAAAGTCTGCCAGGCTTTGGGAAGGAGCTGGCTGGCTTAGGGAGGGAGGATGCTCAGACGGGTCCAAGAGCCCTTCTGCCACCTTCCCAAAGCCAGGCAGGCAGGCTTTGGGAAGGAGGCAACAGGGCCAGCCACCTCCTTCCCAAAGCCAAGGACGCCCCCCACATTGCCCTTGCAAGCCACTGCCGTCTAGTATACAGTGGTACCTCGGGTTACATACGCTTCAGGTTATATATGCTTCAGGTTACAGACTCTGCTAACCCAGAAATAGTACCTCAGGGTAAGAATTTTGCTTCAGGATGAGAACAGAAATTGTGCTCTGGCGGCACGGCAGCAGCAGGAGGCCCCATTAGCTAAAGTGGTGCTTCAGGTTAAGTTTCAGGTTAAGAAGGGACCTCCGGAACGAATTAAGTACCGTATTTTTCGCCCTATAGGGTGCACTGGCCCATAGGGCGCACCTCGTTTTTTTGGGGGGGGGAGTTAAAAAAAATTATTCCCCCCCCCAGCCGCGGGGCTGGGGCGGGGGAAGCCCGAGCTTCCCCCGACCCCAGCCCTCAGAACAGGCTGCTATTCGCAAGGCTGCTATCCTGCTTCGGGCTGCAGGCTGCTGCTCGCATCTGCGCGAAGCACGGGGCACGCTCCGTGCTTCGGGCTGCAGGCTGCTGCCTGCAAGCCTTGTGAGCCCGGCGGGCACTCCCGCCGGGCTCGTAAGGCTTGCGGATAGCTTCCTGAAGCCTGGAGAGCGAGAGGGGTCGGTGTGCACCGACGCCTCTTGCTCTCCAGGCTTCAGCAAAAGCCTGCATTCGCCCCATAGGACGCACACACATTTCCCCTTCATTTTTGGAGGGGGGAAAGTGTGTCCTATAGGGCGAAAAATACGGTACTTAAGCTGAGGTACCACTGTATTTCAAATTAAAAGCATATCATACATTACAAGTACATCACACAAGGCAACAAAAATCTAACCCAAACATGTTGGGTTTAAAATAAAAAAAGGATTTTTTTTTGGAAAGCACAAGTTCAAGAAAGGAAGTTTAATCCCCAAATACCTCCCCTTCTCAACAGACCCTTTCTGATATTGCTCCAGCTTCCTAGACTCGCCAACCATCCTAATAACATTGGGATTATTGGGATGTTATTGCCAAGTACAGTCCCCTCCCCCATAACCCTTACATGCCACTAATACCTAAGCCCACTCTTAACTTTTGCTTCTGCCGAAAGACTTTTAAATAAATTCTTACCTGCTTCCCACCCCAATATGACTCCAACATCCATCGTGCCCACCCATTCAGGACAATACTTAGCAACTTCACACTGCACATTTTGCATTCAGAGAGGACTGCCTGTGCAAACATTTCACTAATTAACTGCTGCAAGTTTCCCCTCTGCAAAAGTTCTCTGGTGGCGCACGGTCTTATCTGAATTATTATTTTTTATCGTATTTTTATACCACGCCCTGTGACTGGACATAGATCCAACCTATAATCCAAACATATTACAAGACACAAATGAAAGTATCTCTCTACTTACATTTCTGATTCAAATCTTTCAGGTTTCGACTTATGTTTATTGCAATATCTTTCATTTCCAGGTACTTCAAACTAGTCAGTTTGTTCATGTTTTCCAGGAGTTTGTAATCTTCACTAGTGGCTTTAAAATGAAAGAGAAAAAAAGAAAGGAGGGGGGGGAGAGACAGCTTTAAAAATATAAATTATTTACAAGATGCCATTTTAACCTCAGTTAAAATTCAATGGAATAGCACAATAGGCTCACCCCTCTCTCAAGTTGACCACTCCTCTTACTATTTTAAACATGGAATTTAAACGCCAGATCAAATTTGATTGAGCAAATTAGTTGTCTGCTGCTTGGGACAGTAGTAGTAGTAGTAGTAATAATAATAATAATAATAATAATAATAATAATAATTTTTATTTATACCCCACCCTCCCCAGCCAGCCAAGGTCAGGCTCAGAGCGGCTTACAAGCAATAATAAAAACAAGTTGAATTAATACAACTTAAAAACAAGATTAAAATACAACATTAAAATACTGAAACATTAAAATATTAAAATGTAGCCTCATCGCAGGAGGAGAAGGAAAGGAAAAAAGAAAGAGAGGGAGGGAATCAAATTGGCTCCAAGCCAAAGGCCAGGTGGAACAACTCTGTCTTACAGGCCCTGCGGAAAGAAATCAGATCCTGCAGGGCCCTGGTCTCATGAGGCAGAGCGTTCCACCAGGCCGGAGCCAGTGTTGAAAAGACCCTGGCTCTGGTTGAAGCTAATCTAACTTCCTTAGGGCCCGGGACCACTAGGGTGTTGCTATTTATGGACCTTGAGGCTCTCCGTGGGGCATACCGGGAGAGGCGGTCCCATAGGTACGAGGGTCCTAGGCCGTGAAGGGCTTTAAAGGACAAAAGTAGGACCTAAACCAGTGGATTCAAGTTATAAGAAGGGGGGGGGGGAGTTTAGATTAAACACCAAGAAGAGCTTCTTGGTGGCACCAGCTGTTAACAGACTGCCTCAAAAGAAGGTGAAGGCTCCTTTGTCTGGTGGTTATCTAACCTCTGCCTCTATCAGGGAACTGTACAGCGCAAGAGTAGCATCAGCAGGGAGCTGGATTCCTACTCTACGACCATGCTCAATCAAATTTCAGCTTAATAAACCACGATGATAACAAGCTTTATACACCCTTTGCTTCTGCTTCATCCCTCCCTTTGTGCAATTGAGAGAACAAGTCAGGAAGCCACAGTTAATTACAACTTCCGCTTATAGTGAATGGCTTCCAAACAAGACAAAATCCAGAAACTAATTGGTTTTATTTTCAGTTTGGAAGCCATTGAGTAAAGGGTCTCAGCTGAAATGTAACCAGATATGTAAACCGTGGCTGCCTACCTTGTTTCACCGCACAAGCAAAGGTATGAGCAAAAGAACTCTATATGGATGCCTGGCACCCATGCATATTTCAGCACATTTATGATTTAGGAACGATAGTAAAGGCCTCTTTTTTCACTGCAATCCCCCAGACATGCATTCATGAATCATGGGGAGCCAGAAGAAAATTAAAAGTGTGTTGCATCCAGCACTGTGCAAGTAGTACTGTACTCTGCTCATGCAATGGGACTTCACCCTTTGCTCCTCTCTCTGCACATCCCCAATCTGCTCAAGGAAAGGACACTCAACCTCTGGAACGTATTTTGAGGGTATGAGGGGCCTTAGGGGAGAGGAGGGGAAAGTTCCATTGTGCAAGCAGAAGTCTGTTGCACAAGCAGAACAGCAACTTTCTGGGAGTTTCCTAGCAAAGCCATGCTACATGGATCAACTCTACTCCTTTGTGTGATATAGTGACATTCCTGGAAAACATGGGAATCTTAGAGCTGAGCTGATATATGTGGCTGGTTTGAGAATTTTTTTATGAAATGCTAATTCTACTTGGGGGAGGTAGAAGACACAAGACTCTGGAGCAGGGGTCAGCAAACTTTTTCAGCAGGGGGCTGGTCCACAGTCCCTCAGACCTTGTGGGGGACCGGACTATATTTTTTTGAGGAGGAAATGAACGAATTCCTATGCCCCACAAATAACCCAGAGATGCATTTTAAATAAAAGCACACATTCTGCTCATGTAAAAACACCAGGCAGGCCCCACAAATAACCCAGAGGTGCATTTTAAATAAAAGGACACATTCTACTCGTGTAAAAACATGCTGATTCCCAGATCATCTGCGGGCAGGATTTAGAAGGCGATTGGGCCGCATCCAGCCCCAGGCCTTCGTTTGCCTACCCATGTTCTGGGCGTTCTCACTTGGAAGCAAGCCCCACAGGACTCAGCAGGCCTCTCTGGCATGGAAACTCCCCAATGATACTGCAATGTGTTATATTTAATATAAACTTACCTGTCAGTTCACCTGTTAGGTAAATGGCCATTTTGTTGAACATATCCTTGCAAAGTTCATTGATATCTGCTTCGGCTGGTTCTGTTGCTTCTTCTGCTGTTTCAACAGCAGGATCCTCTGTTCAGATTTTTTTATATATAAAAGAAAACAGGGAAACAAGAGTTTAGCTGCTTACCAGCTGTATCCGCTGACGCAAAATCTTTGACATGTAGCACAATACCAACAACAGCAGACTTGTTTAGTTTGCAGCCTCCATCTGGGCAACAGCCTGAAAGCTGCACAGGATATATCACTGCGGGGAGGCACTCATACTGGTATAAGTGATGTATCAATACACTGCCCTACCCCTCACAGGGTGGTTGTTGTGTGGGGGGGGGGGGTTAAATGAAGAGACGAGAGAACAACAAACACCACTTTGTGTCCTGTGGAGGGGGGGGAAAGGTGGCATTTTTTAAAAAACATATTGCATGATCCAGGCAAGGCTGGGAGAGATTCTCTCTCTCTGTGTGTGTGTATATATATATGTGTATATGTGTGTGTGTGTGTGTGTGTTGTGGCATTGGAAGGGACCCTAAGGATCATCTAGTCCAACTCCTTGCTATGCAGGAATTTGCAGGGATTATTATTATTAATTGAATTTATATACTGCCCTATACCCGGGGTCTCAGCGCGGTTGACAGAATAAAATCAAGATTTTGTTGTATATAAAACCACAAAACTCATAATAAAAACAAAAACAACCCAATAGCCCGCTAAGGATCATCTAGTCCAACTCCTTACAACGCAGGAATTTGCAGGGATTATTATTATTAATTGAATTTATATACCGCCCTATACCAGGGGGTCTCAAGGCAGTTGACAGAATAAAATCAATAATAATATAAATAAAAACAACCCAATAGCCCCCCCCCAAAAAAAAAACCACACATTTTAATAGGTCACAGGACTGAACCCGCGACCTGGGCGTTATCAGCACCGCTGCTGCCAGCCCGTGTAGGCAGTACTGAGGTAGGTGGGCCCAATGGGTCCGTCTCGGTACATGGAGTCCCCTCACACACCCCTTGCTGGGGTGACAGTTGGGAAAGCCCCTCCTCCTTGGAACCACGTGACCAGAGGCCCCACCCACTCCATCTTACGCTTGGGGCCTTGTCGCCGGGCCTCCGAGGCCTCCTCAGGCGGGACAGCGGCGGCGGCGGCGGCGGCGGCAGCCATCCCAAACCCACCTCCCCCTCCCCCACTTCCGCCGCTTGGGAAAAAAACACACCACAGGTTACTTCCGGTTTCCGCCTTATGCACCGCTTCCGCCGCTCGCTGCGCATGCGTCAGGAGCAATCGCGTCGGGCGGTTCGGGAAAGAGGTTAGTGTGTGCGCGTGCGTGCGTCATGTGGTCTCTTCCCTGTCCACGGATTGGGTGAGGTTTCGTCCGCAGACGACATAATGGTTATTTGGGTAGAGGGAGCTCCTTTATCTTCGGAGCGGGCTTCCGGGTATGCTTGGTGCCATTTCACTCCCCATCACCTGAAGCGGGTTGAAGAAGTTCTCAAATGAGGGACGTCATCTCACGAATCTCCCGCCAGCCCTTGAGGGAGAGACTCTTAACCTAAGGGTCGTGGGTTCGAGTCCTACCTTAGGCAAAAAAGTTGGGGTTGGACTACATGACCCTCGGAACCAGTGCCGCATTTACATATGAGCTAAACACACTCTAGCTTAGGGCCCCACTCTCTTGGGGCCCCCAAAAAATGTAAAGGGAAAAAAACAACTGGATGTACATTTCCAAAATAAAAAACAAATAAAATAAATAAAACCTACATACAGCAAGTGTGTTTTGTGTTTTGTAGGCTCCTGTGATGTAAGTCATGGGCCCCGCCTGCTAGCCTGCTCCCTAAAATATCACTGGTTTGCTATTATAATTTCATGTTATAGCAAGTTTCTAGAGACCAAATTAAGAATCTTTGTAAATTGTATTTCTAAAGGAACTTTGTTATTGCCAAATGCCAACGTGTTTGCATTAAGTTTATTATGAAGAAAAAATCATTTTAAGTTAGAGCTTAACTATTTCACTATTACTAAACTTCTTAATTGTATTTCAGTTCAACAATTACTTTGATAAAATACATATTTTGTTATGGGCAAATGGCTTTAGATACCTATTACGTCCATAAATCACCATATAGCATATATTCAACACAAAAAAACAGTGACAAATTGTTGTTGACAAAGGACAGCTGGACATATAAGGGGCCCCATTACCTTAAATAGCTTAGGGCCTCATAAAACCTAAATCCGGCTCGGAACCCCTTTCAGCTACCATCCTTGCATGAGGTCCAGGCAGGATTAGCTCAGTCATTAAGCCATGTCAGAGATGACTACAAGTGCCAGGCAGACCTTTTTCACAAACATTATTTTAAACATTTTTTTCAACTCATTGCAAATCATTTCCCAGAATGCTTTTGTTATTTTGCATGTCCACCACATGTGGTTTGTTTGTGAAAAAACCAGAGGCTTTTTTTACTAGGCATTTGAGATGCAGAGATTCCGAAGTGACAGCAGCACAAATGCTACTGGCCTAGAGACGGAAAGAAGACAAAGTTCTGACCAGAGACGAATGGCTGATGAAGATGATGGACTATGGCGAAATGGACCGGGAAAATCAGAAACCAGGAAGCGAAGAACTTTAAGAAGGAATGGGGGAAATTTACAATGTATTTAAGAGAACATTGTAAACAACTAAAAACTTTGGCAGGTTTGAGTAATGCTTGTAATGCACAAAAAACAATGGTAAAAATGGATTTTTAAAAATAATAATAGAGAAAATAAGGGAAGCAGTTGAAAATAGATTAATAATGGTCTTCTTCTTCTTCTTTGGCGATCACTCGTAGCCGAGTAAGATTGTCTTCCATAAACACGGTTTTAACAATGAGTCCATAAGTGACGGTGGAGGACAATTCTGGATCCACACGTCCTTCCACAGTGGGGACATTGGTTTCTGGGCGGGAGTTGATCACGGTGTGGATTTGCCAAGCATGCCTTCCTCTTGGCACGTTTCTCCCTTGCGTCCTGAGTTTGAGTGTCTTCAAAGCCCATGACACCTTTGGTAAAGGCTGTTCTCCAACTGGAGCTCTCGCAGCCCAGTGTTTCCCAGTTGTCAGTGTTTAGATTTGCCTTGAGACAGTCTTTAAACCTCTTTTGTTGACCACCAGCATTACACTTTCCATTTTTAAGTTCGGAAGGGAGGGCAGAGGGAAGTCAAAGGATTCAGAGAATCCTAAATGATTATGCTGATGTTTAATGTTTGAATTTAAATTTGTTATGTAAAACTTTATATATATAAAAATATTATATGTGTGTGTGTATACACACACACACACACACACACACACACACACACACACACAAACACATACTAAAAAACATGTGCCATGCAGACCAGCATTGCCAAGCAGCGACCACTTGGCTGTCAGAAACGATGCACGGGGCTTCCCCCCCCCCCCCCGCCAATAGCCTTTTTAGCCACATTGCGCAATCCTTTAGCAACTAAGTACAAATACCTGCAACAGTTGCCCGCTCTTCCCCTGTTTGACCTTCCCCTGTAGTTCCCTCCTCACAGCACAGACCTGACCTCTCATCTTTGCAAAGCAGCATGCAATAATAGATTATAACATGTCTGCATTTAGATGAGTTCTGGAATGAGGGGAGAATGGTGGCAGAAATTTAACTAGATTACAGCCTGCGATGGAGTTTGTGTGTGTGTTGGCTCTCTTTTGGTTTACTGTCTGTTTCCAAACTGACTGCTTATTTCCAGTGCCCTATATTTGTGTCTGTTATCCCAAAGTCAACCTCTCCTTCGCCGTCACCAATAAATAAGCAGTGTAGATGTATTATATTCAGCAGCCTTTATTCTTTAAGGCGATATATATTTTTCAACGTCAAAACAATAGACAAACATTGCACATTATGAAACAATAGATACTTTCCCGAGTTTTGAAACACAACAACGTAATGAAAGAATATTTACACCGGCAACACAAATGTGCATGTGGGTTTAACCCTGGAATGAATATGATTATTTACGTTCCACCAATCGGAAAAAGACTTAATTTTTAACCCACTAAAATATTGAACCCTGGATCGCAATCCAACATTAATTAAATGTTGGTTTGAAGACTATGATCCAACCCTATATGCCTATACCTAGTCCTGAGACTAGTGGTCTCAGATGAGGGTGTTTAATTCCAGCCAGCCAGCTCAGTGGAGGTTGGAGGAGCATCATGATGGCAGATGTGTGTCTAGATGCACATCTGTATCTATTTCCCATGTGCCCCAGAAGGCTCCTTTTATGCACATCTCTCAGTGAACCTAATACAGATAGACAAATGGTCTGTTTAGTCCAGGCTTCCTCAAGCTCGGCCCTCCAGATGTTTTGAGATTACAATTCCCATCATCCCTGACCACTGCTCCTGCTAGCTAGGGATCATGGGAGTTGTAGACCAAAAACATCTGGAGGGCCAAGGTTGGAGAAGCCTGGTTTCGTCCTTTGAAACCTAATTGCTACCTGAGCTCCTGTAACCAGAGGTTGACTGTAGGGTTTCATATTACATGCTCTCTAAAATCCTTCCGGCCTCCCCTCTTTCTCAGCGATCTTCTATGGCGATATTCTGCTAGTGCTGTGGCTTAAAATGGATCCCACATTATTTCTGATCGTTGTTCGCGAATTCACAAGAAAGAAAACGCACCAGAAAATGATCGAGGATATTCTCGAGTGCCCCTGAGAACGAGGTAGAAAAAATGGAAGGCTCATTTGGAAGGGAAGAAAACCTTTGAGTAACTGAAGATTTCAGCACGGCGCTAGGAACCTCATATGGTTTGGATTTGTGAAAGTTGGCTGTGCAATGGTGTCCCATAAAAGTCAGGAATACACTGCATTCCGTTATCAGAGCTAAATATGATCCTCAGTTCGGGTTGTGGATGTGTCTCTCAGGCTTCCTCTAGTCCTCTCTTACTGCATGGTTGCTCAGATTCCTCAGATTCATCTCACGTGTGTCTCAGCATGCTAGAACAAGTGGAGACTATGTTATAGGTGTTATATATTCCTTAGGAGAACTGCTCGGCTTTAGAATGAGTTGTTTCATCCTTTCTTTTGGTTTAAACCATAACCCATATTAATGTAAGGTATTATGGGAGGTCCTTACGTAGAATAGCGTGCGAGTTTGTCTTCCTGAGCAATGTTGTGCCCTGGGGCTAGTTTTTATATAAGGTTCTCTTGCAAGGATACTTAGGCTGTTGTATGTTGTCCTCACTTGGCAGGTAGTAAAATGATTTTCACACTGCACTTCCAACCAAGGAGAGGGCCTTTGATTTGATTTCTACTTCAGGAGTTTTAGCTGAACCTATAAAGACCTGCTCCCCTAAAGAAAGATCAACAACTTTGGTCTGCCCCCTGCCACCCACCCCTGATCACTGCCAACCCCCCGCCCCCCAGGAGTAGATCGCAGTCTCTTGGGAGTTGGACGTCACTGGACTAGAGGAAACCTCAGGGTCCCTTCCATCTCTATGATTCTCTGAACTAAGCAACTACTTACCTATAATGTCATCTAGGGTGCACACCCGGTTTGGTAATCTGTTGCTGTTATGTACAGTACCTCTTAACCTGAAGCTGTTCTTAACCTGAAGCACCACTTTAGCTAATGGCGCCTCCTGCTGCTGCTGCTGCACCGCCAGAGCACGATTTCTGTTCTCATCCTGAAGCAAAGTTCTTAAGCCGAGGTACTATTTCTGGGTTAGCAGAGTCTGTAACCTGAAACGTATGTAACCCGAGGTACCACTGTACTAAGCTAGGATCCTATAACAATAGGCAAGTAGGATCCTAGAATGTATTTTTTTTAAAATATTTTTTATTAGTTTTACAACATTTTTATAGACAATACAAACAAATAAAGAAACAAACAAACATGTATAATTTCCTCTCCTTTTTTTCATAGACCTCACTTCTCTGACTTCCCCAAACCTCCCCTTTCTACATCCCAATTTCCAAACTTGTTTCAGCAAACCCTAAATTTAATTTTAACAAATTTATCTCTTATTGTTCTTTTCTTTTACTTAATCTTTTGTCGCTGTAATCTCCTTTTCTTACAAAAACCTCAACATTTTAACATTCATCCAATTTGTAGTATTTCTTGAGATAAGCTTTAAATTTCTTCCAATCCTCCTCCGCCGTCTCTTTCCCCTGTTCACGGATTCTGTCGGTCATTTCAGCCAGTGTCATATAGTCTATCACTTTCATCTGCCATTCTTCCAGAGTGGGTAAATCTTGGGTCTTCCAATACTTTGCGATGAGTATTCTTGCTGCTGTAGTAGCGTACATAAAAAAAGTTCTGTCTTTCCTCGACACCAATTGGCCAACGATGCCCAAAAGAAAGGCCTCTGGTTTCTTAAGAAAGGTCACATTTGAGTACCTTTTTTATTTCATTATATATCATTTCCCAGAAAGCCTTAATCTTCGGGCACGTCCACCAAAGGTGGTAGAAAGTACCTTCAGTTTCTTTACACTTCCAACACTTATTGTCAGGCAAGTGATATATTTTTGCTAGCTTGACTGGGGTCATGTACCACCTATAAATCATTTTCATAATATTTTCCTTTAAGGCATTGCATGCCGTAAATTTTATACCGGTGGTCCACAACCATTCCCAGTCAGCAAACATAATATTATGACCAATATCCTGTGCCCACTTAATCATAACTGATTTAACTGTTTCATCTTGTGTATTCCATTTCAGCAATAAGTTATACATTCTTGACATATTCTTAACATTGGGTTCTAGCAGTTCTGTTTCTAATTTTGATTTCTCCACCTGGAAGCCAATTTTCCTGTCTTGTTTATAAACCTCCATTATTTGATAATAATGGAGCCAATCTCGTACTTTTGTTTTTAGTTTCTCATGGCTCTGTAATTTCAATTTATCCCCTTCTTGTTCCAAAATTTCCCAATACTTTGGCCACCTGGCCTCCATATTAAGTTTTTTCACCGCTTTAGCCTCCAAAGGTGACAACCACCTTGGAGTTTTATTTTCCAACAGATCTTTATATCTAGTCCAAACATTATACAATGCTTTTCTGACAATATGGTTTTTAAAGGCCTTATGCGCTTTAACCTTATCATACCATAGATATGCATGCCAACCGAGTACGTTATTAAAACCTTCTAAATCCAAGATATCTGTATTCTCGAGGAGCATCCACTCTTTCATCCAGCAGAACGCTGCTGATTCATAGTACAGTTTTAAGTCTGGCAGGGCAAATCCCCCTCTTTCCTTTGCATCCGTTAATATCTTAAATTTTATTCTGGGCTTTTTGCCCTGCCAGACAAATTTCGAAATATCCTTCTGCCACCTCTTGAAACAGTCCATCTTGTCAAGAATTTGCAATGTTTGAAACAAAAATAACATTCTAGGCAATACATTCATCTTTATAGCTGCAATTCGGCCTAACATTGAAAGCTTCAAATTCGACCATATTTCCAAATCCTTTTTAATTTCCGACCAACATTTCTCATAATTATCTTTAAATAAATTCAAATTCTTAGATGTCATATGAACCCCTAAATATTTCACCTTCTTAACCACCGTCAGGATCCTAGAATGTAACAACTGATTGGCTGGCAGGAAAAGACCAGTCAGGCTCCAGGAGGAAGTTAATCAGCCTATTAGGCTGGTAGGATCATAGAATGCAACAACTGATTGGTTTGCAGGAGAAGACCAATCATGCTCCAGGAGGGAAGCAGAATCAGCCAATCAAACAGGACTCATTGTGTAAATAATGTATATAAAAGCCTGAGGTTTGGGGGGCAATTCAATCACTGTTTTACAAGCTGCAATAAAGAGCATGAAATCACTACAGGACTCTGAGTATATCTCAGTTGTTGTTTTTTTATGACAACTGTCTCTCACCTGTGTGTTTTAAATAATAAAACCTAACCTTTGGGTTAAGTAAACTTATATTAACCACACGCATAAAGGGATTATCCACACTTAAATTTTGCCCCACTCTTTCCAGACAGAAATCTGCACCTTAACACTCCCTGTCCAAGCATTGTTGTTGTTGTTTTGTCCCAAGCTTCCCCCAAAGAAAGCTGCTCTTTAAAGCTGAATTGGAGCAAATGTCAATTTGGGTTTTACGTGTGTTGACATTTGCTCCAAATGAGTTTTAAAGAGTGAATTTTTGAGGGGAAAGCTTAGGAACGGGGAGGGTGGGAGGGTGCTCGAATATGAAGCTTTTAGACCCTCCAAGCGTCCCTATTTACCAGGGACGATTCTGGATTTACAGAAGCTATCTCAGTTTCTGATTTGATCCCGGAATGCTCTGTTTTCCCTTAGGACGTCCCTATTTCCATGGGAGAAATGTTGGAGGGGATGGAGTAGAACGTTTCTGTTTTCATTAGAGAAATCTTGAAGGGCATGAGATGGTGTCTGGGAGGAGTGTAGGAAAGGTTAAGTGTGGATAAGCCTTCAGTAAACACACAGGTTAATGATCTCCTGGGCTTATCTCACACAGACACCAATGCCTTTGTCAATAGGCACACGGGAAGCTGGCCTACAGAGAGTCAGATCACTGGCTGGTTTAGGTTGGTGTTGCTCTCACTGACTGGTAGGGCTTTGTTGTAAACAAAATTGCCCTTTTCCCTTATGGGGTATCCAAGAGCCCATATAGAGTCCTTACATAGGTTCCCTATTGGTAGGAGAGAATAACAGAGGCCAACCAGAGAATACTGAGAAGCAAAGCAGCTAGTAAGCTTGATCTTTATTGATCTATTGCAACAGGGTGCTCCCCTCAACCGCAGGAGAGGAGGAGGAATAAAAAAAAAAATGGTGTGCAAGGCCTTATAAAGACTTTTGAAATTGCCCCCCCTGTAGATCAAGACCACCCCCAGAAACATCATACATACATCACAGAAGGGGTGTAACCTAAGACCACCCCTCAGATACATCACACCTACATCACAGAAAAGGCAGTCTAAAACAGAAATTTTAATGTTGTTTTTCTCCTGTTGTTGTTTATCTCCTGTCTGGCAGGTTACTTGATTGGATTGCCTGGGGAGCCCGGCCATTCTTTTGTAGTGATAAATACTTAGTTCCTGGGTCAGGTCACAGGCTCACACCTTATTCAAACACAGACATACCTTAAGACAGGATTTGTGAAGGAAAAGACAATGGGGAGGCTTTCCCACTTTGACCTTGCAGAGAAACATTTGCTCAGTTTAGGAATCAAAATGGCTTCAGGTCGGTCTTCCTGTGCTGATCTATGTACGTGCAGTTATGAACATTACCATATATCTAAGACCTCAAAATTCCTATCACAGCTTCTCCAGGATTTTTTACAGGAGTCTTTTCCTAACCCATCTCTGGCACAAGTGGCTGGTGTGGTTTGGTGGAGCAGTCCTTCCAACACTAGTATTACCGTAGCTTACCTGGTTTGGGCTGCAGGGGAGCCAATCCAGGAAAGCTACGGCAACACTGGTGTCAGGAAGGCAGCTGTGAGATTCGGCTGGCAAAGTTATTTAGAAAGGGGGGGGGGGTGAGAATTCCTAGGTGCTGGGTGGTTTGGGGTTGCCAGCTTGCAGAAATGTAACCCAGTACAACTGGAGCCATTAAGAATTTCCATTGTTCTGTGGAATTATAGTGGGTGCTAGCAGCGCCGGATTTACGTATAAGCTAAACAAGCTATAACTTAGGGCTCCACTCTCTGGGGGGGGGGGGGAATTTAAAGGAAAAAAAACCTGGATGTACATTTCCAAAATATAAGATAAAAAAACAATTAAAATAAAACCTACATTCAGCAACAGTGTTTTGTGTTGTGTAGGTAATGGGCCCTGCCTGCTAGCCTGCTCCCTAAAATATCACTGGTTTGCTCATTTCTCTATATAGGGTGCCTATATTCTGCATGTGCAAATGGCTTTAGATACCTATTAGGCCCATAAATTACCATATAGCATATATTCAACACACAAAACAGCGACAATTTGTTGTTGACAAAGGACAGCTGGACATATAAAGTGCCCCATTACCTTCAGTAGTTTAGGGCCTCAAGTTTAGGGCCTCTGAGACAATATAGTCCCCAATTTATTCACTGAATGATACATTTCTTTTTTTAAAATAAAATTTTATTTTTCACAATACAGTAAAAATAAAAAAACCAATCTAAATAAAGAATAATTAAAAGAGAGAGAGAAAGAAAGAAAGAAAGAAAGAAAGAGAAAAGAACTACAGTGGTACCTTGGTTCTCAAACTTAATCTGTTCCAGAAGTCCATTCCAAAACCAAAGCATTCCAAAACCAAGACACGTTTTCCCATAGAAAGTAATGCAAAACGGATTAATCTGTTCTAGACTTTTAAAAACAACCCCTAAAACAGCCATTTAACATTAATTTTACTATCTAACAAGACCATTGATCCATAAAATGAAAGCAATAAACAATGTACTGCAGTCCCACAATCAATCAATCAATCAATCAATCAGTAGCTGAACTGGGTTCCACACAGTCACCAAAACAAAATGAAAAAGCCACAAAAACGCAAAATAAATAGCAAAAACAGACAGACCTCAGCGTCACACTCAAATCGGAAGTGTAACACTCAAAATGGAGCATGTTCAGCTTCCAATAAAAATTTGCAAACCTGAACACTTACTTCCAAGTTGTTCAAGTACCAAGGCATTTGAGAACCAAGGTACCACTGTGGAAGAATCCTCTCTCAACGATATATCCTAACTTTTATCCCGTACGGAGAAGGATGCACCCTCCCATCTCTTTCTTTCGCAAGCCGACCTCCTCCTTTCCCTGCCTAGCACACAGCGTCTTTCACCTACTCTGCAATATCTTCACCTGCCTCCAATCTTACCATAATACAGTAAGAGAGAATATTAAAGGAAATAATCATAGAAGAAAAAGATAAAGAGAAGAAAAAGGGATAGCTCAAGAACAGATAAAAGTTACTTCCAGCTATCCACTTGCCAGTTGGACGTACAATAATTTTTGAACGATAAGTTTATTTAGGGGGAATTCAGCACAGCGCTAAGGAGATCATTCTGTCAGCATAAGTACCGTCTTTTTTGCTCTATAAGACTCACTTTTCCCCTCCTTAAAAGTAAGGGGAAATGTGTGTGCGTCTTATGGAGTGAATGCAGGCTGCGCAGCTATCCCAGAAGCCAGAACAGAAAGAGGGATTGCTGCTTTCGCTGCGCAGCGATCCCTCTTGCTGTTCTGGCTTCTGGGATTCAGAATATTGTTTTTCTTGTTTTCCTCCTCCAAAAACTAGGCGCGTCTTGTGGTCTGGTGCGTCTTATAGAGCGAAAAATACGGGATTTCTGCTGGCCTGATGGAACAGCCTTCCCTCTGCTCCGTCTGTGTTCTGTTTGGGGCAGGGGTGGGGGGTTTCCTCCTGACCCTCCAAAGCAGATTGATGGGGTGCATGAGGGGAGCGAGGAAGCCCCATTGCACAAGCAGGAGTCTTCCCACGAGCAGATCTGGGTGCTTGAATCTTGCCCTTCACCTTTTGGGAGGTCACTTCCCATAGCGCTCCTGAGGAAGGCAGCTAGCTTACGCTTGGAACGCACTAGGACTTTCAACCGGGAGTGCTTTCTCAAATAAAAACATACATTTTCTTAAGCACCGTTTTAGGTTCACCTCCTTTATTGATTTCCCCTTGCCCTCTGTTTTCTTTAGATTTATTATTTTTTATAAGATATTTATTAAGATTTTACAAAAGGCAAAAAATAAACAAAGATTTACAAAGAAAAGTAAAAAGAATAATACATAAACAAAGAATACAGTAATACAAAAATCTAAAAAAAGATAAAAGCACATAGTTAAAAGAAAAAGAAAAAAAGAAAAAGAAAAAAAGAAAAATTAAAAAAACAAATCCAATTTTTATATCTTTTGGTTCGTTTGCTAATTTCCTTGACTTCCACCCGCCTCCCATTTTTGTATTCCCATTTACATAATCAGTTCAGCAAATCCTTAACCTCTTTCATTTGCCTTGACTTTATATCTTAACATATTTATTCTTTATGTTATATTTATAACATATATATTCTTTAGATTTAACCGCTGCTGCCCTTTTTACCCAGGTGGAATCTAGAAACATATTAAAAAAAACGCTGCGAAAATGCTTTTAAAAAACCCACACATTTTGAAAAATATACAGATTTTGCCATAGCTCACGATGCCATCTAGTGTCACCTTTGCATAATGCACTTTACCACACACTTAAAACGTTTTCATTGCAGCTGAGTCCCCAGACTCAGTTTACAAAGTGCTCCCCCTTCCCCAAAGAAAACTAATTACAGATCTAAACAAATTTCCTGAGAAATATACAAGGTTAATCTCAACGTCAAAGTGAATGACAGAATTCCATATAAAAAAACCGAATCAGTTAAAACAAATCGCTTCCTTTACAAAAAAGATTAAATATCAGCAATGTAAAAAAATGTGGTTAGTGCAGTATGGTCCTCCCAGTTAATTGAAACAATGACTTTTTCTGGTTGGACCTAGGAAGATTTAAATGTCCGTCTTGTAGGTCATCTTTTCCGCATTAGGTGAACTTCTTCATGAACCGCAGTTTGGCATATGCTATCAGGAGGAAGATGACTGTCATACAGCTAAGAGCCACAATGTTCTCCCACATTGCCCAGTTGGTAGCCTCTATTCCCTGTCCGCAGAGGTATTGTTCGCCATAGCACCTGTCAAAAAGGATAGTACACACATTCAGAATGTTATTCATTAACTGAAGCAATGCTGCAGCGCTAGGAATACAACCCTTTCACTATTCCCAAGCACGGAAAACAAATGTTTGCTGATCCAAGGTTGCCATTGTGAATACACACAATTTCCCCCAAAGGCCAACTCTTGCTGCATTCTTCATTTCATTTTTACTGGGTATTTTCCTACCCCTTTATGCAGCTCTGACAATGCCCTCTGCAAATAATTTGTGGGAAATGAGCACCGGGAGAAGAGTTAGACCCTTTTTCATTGAATTCATAGAATCATGGTGTTATGTATTAAGATTAGCTGCAGTTCTGTATTGTTATGTATTAAGATTAACTGCTTCTGGCGAACCAGAGCAGCGCACAGAAACGCCGTTTACCTTCCTGCCAGAGCGATACCTATTTATCTACTTGCACTCTGACGTGCTTTCGAACTGCTAGGTTGGCAGGAGCAGGGACTGAGCAACGGGAGCTCACCCCGTTGCGGGGATTCGAACCGCCGACCTTCTGATCAGCAAGTCCTAGGCTCTGTGGTTTAGACCACTTCGCCACCCGCATGTTGAATGTTGAGGAGCCTTCTGTAGCCAAAATGTAGTAATCAACACACAAGGATGTGGCTTAGGGGAACTGAAATATTTTGTACAAGAACACAATGGCTTTAGGAGGGAAATTCTTGAGTGGGGCACAGTCCAGGGGGTAGATATGGATAAGTATTTCCCAGAAACCCAAGGCTTTTGACCCAAAGGTTTAGCCAACCCATTAATCCTATGAGTTTTAAACAATTTAATGTCTTCTCAAAAATAAGTCCAGTTCAACACAATGGATCTTACTCCCTGGTAAGTAATATAGGGCTGCAGTTTCAATCAGGTACTCTTTCTTTAAATCAGGAGACAGTCTTTATCAATAGTCTTTGTGAGTTTGGTTTCTGGGTTCTTTATATGGGACCTTGATGAGAGGGACTGTTCTTCCGTTACTGGAAATAAATGACTAGTTTTCAACAGAATTGTGAAGAACACACCATGACATGCATATCCTCAAACTGACGAGGATAGTAATTCTTCTGGAAGAGAATGTATGTGCTCCACCCACCTCCAGCTGGGATACTCACATTTCTCTGGTCTGAGGAGAACTTGGGGGACAGCTTTGCAATGGAAAGGGTTCTGTGGCGTTTGCACAGAATCGCAGGTCTCTAAACTCGTTGACTTCAAGGGCCTGTGTAGGAAGCCAGAGAGCAAAATAGAGCCACAATAATACCAAAAAGAGAATCTCCAAACCAGCCTGTTGTACCAACAGAATATTTGCTGATTTTAATACAGCCATGGTCAATCTGTGCAACTTTGTCTTTTTTTAAAAAATAATTTTTATTGGTTTTAACATATAAATTATAAAATGTACCACAGAACTTATCACTTATACCAGTGTTTTTCATCCTTTTTTGGGCAAAGGCACACTTGTTTCATGAAAAAAATCACGCGGCACACCACCATTAGAAAATGTTAAAAAAATTAACTCTGTGCCTATATTGACTATATATAAAGTAATTCTCTTGAATAGGAATAAAATAAACACAAAGAAAGTATTTTATAATTACTTTATTATGAAATAGTAAGTAAACAGAAATATGAAAAATTATAAAATACTTTATTTTAAAATCTTTCGAATTTTTCAATTTTTCCCACGGCACACCAGGCAACATCTCGCGGCACACTAGTGTGCAGCGGAACAGTGGTTGAAAAACACTGACTTATACAATCTTTTTAGACTTCCATCAGCACCTCTGATGATCCACCGTTTTATCCACTTCTTATGCATTTCTTAACTTTATATTGCCTTTACATCTCTTAACAAATCATCCTTCCCCTTCTCCATTTTTGCAATACTCCCAATAATACTCCTCACAAAACTTCTTGCAAACCTACAAACGCCGTCTGATCTTCACAAATACTTTTCAAATAGACAGTAAATTTACTCCAGTCTTCCGTGAATTTCTGGTCCCTCTGGTTTTGAATCCTTCCTGTGAGTTTATCTAGTTCTGCATAGTCCGTTAACTTCATAATCTGTGCAACTTTGTCAACAGCAAATATGCCTACACAGAGTTTCATGACTTCACAGCTTACAAGTATCAACATTTTATTTATTGTTCAGGTTGCTCCATTGGAAACAGCTTTAAAAACAGACGTGCCCTTATTTTGTGGGGAAAAACACGCTTTTAATCAAGGGCCGTAACAATCGCGATTCTCTTCTGAAAATCCTGCTTGAGAAGGAGTGGCTTTCTCAACAACTGTTTATATTTAAGTGCATCTGATATTTAACTTGAGGCTCATCTGATGCATAGAAGCTGCCCAATGTAGCCATGCATCCCTAGAATCTAAGGCATCTCTCCCAGTGTGATAGCCTGGGATTCGGACTCAGAGGCTGAACCTGAGGAATCCCAGCCTGCACAGGAGTCCCCACCTCCAGAACCAGCTGAGCCGGGGCTGGGGCTTGAGCCTGAAGGGTCCTCACCTGTGCTGGATCCTCAGGTGCAGGCACCAGCTGAGTCTGCTCTGGCTCCTGAGGTGATGGAGGACCCATTCCCTGCAGGTGCTCCACTCTCAGCCCCGTCAGGGGAAGCTGAGGTTGCCTCTGGGTCCGGTAACCCTCCAGCTTCTCCTGAGCTGCAGAGGCTCAGGGCAGAGAGGCGGAGGGAACTAAGTTCCTGCAGGAGGAGTGCTCGCCTCCAGGCCAGGAGAGGTGAGTCACCTGAGGATTGGGGCCGCCCTGTGCCTCGGGGCAGATAAAAGCCAGCCAGCCTCAGTCCCAGGTTGCGGGAGAAACATTGTTGGTTGTCAGTTCCTGCCTGAACCCTGTCCTGCTCTCCTGCCAGAGCTCCTGACCTCACCCGACTACTTGCCCTGCATCCAGCTTCAACCTTTACGGACTGTCTCCATACTGCACCTTCGACCTTGGACTGGACTCGGACCTCGCCTCTTGGTTAGCCCACGGGACCAGCACACCCAGCCAGCCTTCAGCCAGCCTGCCCAAGATGGAGCCCAGTCTTTCTTCTTCCTTCTTCTTCCCAGAACCCCCTGCTAAAAACTCTCTCTTCCTGTCACTTCAAACGCATACCCCATCACCTTGCCAACATCTGTCTCCCCATCAACCCCTTTTGTCATGTTAACAGAAGACAAGCCAGGCTGGTTTGCAGAAGCCAGCCCAAGGATTCCTTGTCTGGCGCAGTCCTGCAGCTTGTACTTCCATCAATATCCCAACCAATCAAAATCTTACCATTTATTAATTTCTAGGGTTTAGAGGGGTCCTCCCCAATCTATGTATCAACAGAATATTTGCTGATTTTAATACAGCCATGGTCAATCTGTGCAACTTTGTCTTTTTTAAAAAAAATAATTTTTATTGATTTTAACACATAAATTATAAAATGTACCACAAGGATCTATGTTAACTGTAGCATACTCACCGTGAGGCCGTATCTGGGAATGCTGAAATATTTCAACCAGTTCAGCCAACCCATGACGGTGGGAAGGTTCACCAGTAAGCCAGAAAATATCTGGAATGTGGAGAGAGAGAAACAGTGCAGATAAATTCACTATTTAAAGAATTAGGCCCGAGGCAACTACCCATCGTAACACTCCCGCCCATTCAGCAACAACTCCTTTTATTGCATGAACTGCGGCGGGATTGCGGGAGGTCAGGATTTGGGATTGAACTTTCCAAAATATGGAACTGCAAAAAAGGCAGCCATGGTTGTAGTAGAGCTGATCTAATTGGAGCAAGAGGTCACCAACTCCAGGAACACACTCTGGCGCTGTTCCCGGACTAGGTCTGTGCGTGTTTGTGGTCAGGATATAAGATAAGGCACAGACGTGTCTTCCCTGTTCTACTGGTACAGTCAAGGCCATCCTTGCTGTCACAAACTGATAAAGGAGAGGGCTCTGAGCACTTGTTTATACAGCTGGGTTTTGGCTCAAGAGCTCAAGTTAAAGCATTTTAGCTAAGGAAAAATAGGGATTTTGGTGCAGTTTCAAACTACCTGCACAGTCAGTTTTGGGTTTGGGAAACCCATTCCTGCAGCATGACACATGCAAGACTCACCAGCATGAAGACAAAGCAGATGGTGATAAGTAAGTTGGCAATGGCTACTACATCCATCCCTGCGGAGATTGCGAGGGCCATTGAGGTGGATGTGTAGCACAACAGCACAAGAGTCAGCATGAAGAAGAAGAATCGGCCCGCATCAGCCTGGTAGCCTGAAAACAGGAAGAGGATAGGTGCAATGAACAATCAAATCACGAAGTAGAAAACTGGAAAGGACATTTCTAAAAACAAACAAACCCAGAAGCTTTCATTTTGGGAATTATAGGGACAGAACTACCCAAACTGTACAGAAACTTATTAATGTATGCTACTACAGCGGCCAGTGGGATGTGGGTGGCGCTGTGGGTTAAACCACAGAGCCTCGGACTTGCCGATCAGAAGATCGGCGGTTCGAATCCCGGCGACGGGGTGAGCACCCATTGCTCGGTCCCTGCTCCTGCCAACCTAGCAGTTCAAAAGCACCTCAAAGTGCAAGTAGATAAATAGGTACGCTCCGGTGGGAAGGTAAACAGCATTTCCGTGCACTGCTCTGGTTCACCAGAAGCGGCTTAGTCATGCTGGCCACATGACCCGGAAGCTGTACGCCGGCTCCCTCGGCCAATAAAGCGAGATGAGTGCCGCAACCCCAGAGTCGGTCACGACTGGACCTAATGGTCAGGGGTCCCTTTACCTTTTTTACTACAGCGGCAAGAATGTTACTTGTCCAAAAATGGAAAGAAGAAGAAGAAGTCCCAGCAAAAGAAGAATGGATACAAAAACTGATGGAATATGGGGAAATGGCGAAAGTTACTGGAAAAATAAGAAATTAAGATAACAAACTTTTTATAAAAGAATGGAACTGGTTAACAGCGCAGGCCTGGGGTAAGGCCTCTGAGGCATATGAAGAGTCCCACCAAGGAAGGATGAGGTTGACATGTTCGTTGGTATGACAGCGTACAAAAATACAGATTATTATTTACCAATCATCCAGTAGCTTATACATGAAAATATGATTGCAGGCATGGTCCTCATGGGTAGCAGGTCTCCAAGCATCAGGGCAAGGAAATATGCAGAGACTCTGTAATAACCGCTGGTATACTGGTGGCTGTGAGGACAGGAAAGAATATGGCTTACTGGAAAGGCACACACATGATAAGAGAAATTTAAGGACTTGCTAATTAGGAAAATACTTTGGCCACCTCATGAGAAGAGAAGACTGCCTGGAAAAGACCCTGATGTTGGGAAAGATGGAGGGCACAAGGAGAAGGGGACGACAGAGGACGAGGTGGTTGGACAGTGTTCTTGAAGCTACCAGCATGAGTTTGACCAAACTGCGGGAGGCAGTGAAAGACAGGAGGGCCTGGCGTGCTCTGGCCCAGGGGTTCACGAAGAGTCGGACACGACTAAACGACTAAACAACAGCAAAATTAGGAGAAGAGAAAGGAACCATTTCATAGAATCATAGAAGTTGGAACGGAGGTCCAACAGAGTTGGATCATTGAATCCGACCAAGGGTCATTGAGTCCAACCGCCTGCAATGCAGGAATCTCAACTAAAGCCTAAACTAAAGATGGACATCCAACATCTACTTAAAAACCTCCAGTGAAGGGAGTCTGTTCCACTGTCAAAATTTTATCAGACTCAGAGTTTCACATCTGCCACTGATGCTCTCTCTTGCTTAATAATAATAATAATAATAATTTTTTATTTAACCCCGCCCTCCCCAGCCAAGGCCGGGTTCAGGGCAGCTAACAAGCAATAATAAAAACATTATTAATGAAATATTAATGAAATATATCTCCAGCTCACTTCTAAGAAAAAAATGATTCTCTTCTCTTCAGCTGGAGTTGCAATCCCTCTAGCAATATTAATTACAAAATGTGCGTGTTTATAAATACACGGTCAGGACTCGATCACTTCTAAGGTTTCATTCCTGACTTGGAGCTCAAGGAGACATTCTCAGCATTCCCAAGCAATCTCCCTCATGGAAACCTCACCACTAGACCTGCTCAGCTTTGGTAAGTTTGCGTTCTGATCTTCCAGATAGTTTTCTCAAACTCACGCTAGTGTTGAAATACTGCCCAGAGCTACAGAAATTCCATTTTCATGAGCTAATGGGATTTGCTTCCAAGAAGTCAAGGGCCAATTATCACATCAGGCTTTACCAGATGCGGCTCGGCTCTTTGACGGATTTCCATGCTTTATCAGTGAAGGGTATTCTACTTGCACTGTTCTCACACTGCAGTGGTCCACATGGGATGTGAACTGAGAGTATGTAGTTCACATACTTAGAACTGTTCACTGCTCCCATATGTCTCCAGCTGCAATACAGTGGTACCTCGGTTGTTGAACGGCTTGGCTCCCGAACAAATCGGTTCCTGAACGCCACAAACCTGAAAGTGAGTGTTCCAGTTTGCGAACGTTTTTTGGAAGCCGAACGTCTGACGCGGCTTCTGATTGAGTGCAGGAAGCTCCTGCAGCCAATCGGAAGCCGCGCCTTGGTTTTCGAACTGTTCTGGGAGTTGAACGACTCCTGGAATGGATTAGGTTTGACAACCAAGGTACCACTGTACAGTGGTACCTCGGGTTACAGACGCTTCAGGTTACAGACTCCACTAACCCAGAAATATCACCTCGGGTTAAGAACTTTACTTCAGGATGAGAACAGAAATCGCGTGGCAGCGGTGTGGCGGCAGCGGGAGGCCCCATTAGCTAAAGTGGTACCTCAGGTTAAGAACAGTTTCAGGTTAAGAACGGACCTCCGGAACGAATTAAGTTCTTAACCCGAGGTACCACTATACTGTACTCCCAAAAGGTTGGTTTTTTTACACCCCCTTTTTTATATAAAAAAATGGTCATGCCTGCTTATAAACTTCAACCACACCCATTTTGATATGCAATTTCTGGAGGATTGGCCATGGGTGAGTGCAGCCCTCAGCCGAAATAAGGTTAGCCACTCCTGTGCTTTGAAACTTCCTACTAAAGCATAGAATCATAGAGTATAGAGTTGGAAGGAAATGAATGAATGAACGAATGAATCTTTATTTGCGTCAGCCATCGGCCATAGCAAAAAAACAACAATACAATATACAAAGAATAGAAATAAAAAGTCAATTATATAAAATACATGTTAGGGTTTTGAATCAAGTCAAATAGCGGATCGTACTCTGATTGCCCCAGCTAAAAACCTTGCAACCTTTGCTGTTACCTCCTCATCTTGATGTGCCAAGAGAAAGGACACTGTGGCAGTGGTTGGGCGACCCGGAATGGACAATAAAAGAAGGGTGATAATCTCATTCCTCAAGTCTTTATAAAGAGGGCAAGCCGGAAGGGCATGCGCCACCGATTCGGTGCTGCCATCTCCACAGGGACATAAGCGTTTTTCGTGTGGAATCTGTTGGAATCATCCCTCAAATACAGCCGAGGGCAATACAAAGTGGCTGGGGAAGCCCAGCGAGATGGGCGGGGTATAAATAATAAATTATTATTATTATATTATTATTACATTCAATCTTGTGAGAGTAAAAGAGAGTTGAAAGGGACCCTGAGGGTCATCTCATCCAAGCCCCTGCAAATGCAGGCATCTCAACATAAAGCATTAGATGTCAGGGAAAGGGGTGAATCACCAGTTCTGTTGAATAGCATGGTGAATTGTCACTTCCGTTGCTACCCCCAACAGAAGCCTTGTTTCCTGTCCTGGTGTTTCCTGAGTCTCAGGCGAAATGAGAGTACAGTCATACCTCGGGTTACAGCTGCTTCAGGTTGCGTTTTTTTGGGCTATGGAGCGCTGAAACCTGGAAGTACCGGAATGGGTTACTTCCGGGTTTCGGGGGTCACGCATGCATCTGTGATAGATGGCTATCCAGCCTCTGCTTCTAAACCTCCAAGGAAGGAGAGTTCACAACCTCCCGAGGGAGAGAGACCATTCCACTATTGAACAACTCTTATTGTCAGGAAGTTCTTCCTGATGTTTAGTTGGGATCTCCTTTCTTGTAACTTGAAGCCATGGGTTCTGGTCCCACTCTCCAGGGCAGGAGAAAACAAGCTTGTTCCCTTCTCCATGTGACAGCCCTTCAGATACTTGAAGATGTCTATCATATCTCCGCTCAGTCTCCTTCACCCTCATCTTCTCCCCTGCCCTCCCAGGGTGCCCAGCACCCATGCCGCATGGCCCCCAACGCAACTTCTGGTGCCTCGTGAAACACCAAAAGTCACGTCGGAGGCACACGGCAGAGCGGAAATACAGGGCAAACAACATGCTGTATTGAATGAATACAGAGTGTAGTACAGTGGTACCTCGGGTTAAGTACTTAATTCGTTCCGGAGGTCCGTACTTAACCTGAAACTGTTCTTAACCTGAAGCACCACTTTAGCTAATGGGGCCTCCTCCTGCTGCCGCACCGCCGGAGCACAATTTCTGTTCTCATCCTGAAGCAAAGTTCCTAACCTGAAGCACTATTTCTGGGTTAGCGGAGTCTGTAACCTGAAGCGTATGCAACCTGAAGTGTATGTAACCCGAGGTACCACTGTACAGTCATACCTTGGGTTACAGCTGCTTCAGGTTGCGTTTTTTTGGGTTATGGACCGCCAAAACCTGGAAGTACCAGAATGGGTTACTTCCGGGTTTCGGGGGTCACGCATACGCAGAAGTGCTAAGTTGTGCTTTGCGCATGCGCAGAAGCGCCAAATCGCAACCTGCACATGTGCAGATGTGCCACTGGGGGTTGTGGACGCTCTGGGTTGCAAACACGCATCCCGCACAGATCACGTTCGCAACCCGAGCGTCCCCTGTACCCCTAAACATTTTTTAAAGGAAAAAAAGCACTGGGAAGGAGCACACTCTGAAGGGATACAGCCCACAGATTTACCACCTCATTGCGAACTAGGCCTAGGGCAGGAGTCAGCAACCCATGGGGTCGTTTAACCGGCCCATGGACCCCCGCGGCCCGCTTGGCCGGCTCCCGTGCATCGTGCTAAACCGGCCCGGAGCAGAGCAGGGACCGCCTTCCGCAATGCTGGCTGGCTTCCCATTGGCTGCAGGAAGCTCCTGCAGCCAATGGGAAGCTGCGCACGCCTCCTCTGTGCTGGAAGGAGCGCCAGAAATAGCGTTTGCGCACTCACACACACACTACTGCCCACAGCGGCGTCTGCGGGACCATGAGCTACCCCAAGCCACAAAAACTTTGCCGATCCCTGGCCTAGGGTTTTGCATTATCCCAGGCACTAGAAATAATAAAAAAGGAACTTATTTCAAGGAAACGGGATAGCTCAGTTGGTTAGAGCACGGTGCTGATAGTGCCAAAGCTGCAGGTTCAATCCCCATATGGGACAGCTGGATTCAGGGGGTCAGACTAGACGATCCCCAGGGTCCCTTCCAACGTTACAATTCTATCAAATCTATGCTTCCAGGTGTCATAAGAAAGCTGCAGAAATAGTGCAGGATAGTAGGCACCCTGGAAATGATCTATTTCAGCTTCTGCCTTCTGGAAGAAGGTACAGGGTTATAAAGACTAGGACTAGCCGTCTGAGAAAGTTTTTATCCAAATGTGATTTTGGTTTTAAACGCAGTGTAAGGTAGTCTCTGTGGGAGTATATTGTATTTCATTATGGGGTATCAGAGTTTTTAATTATGGGGTTAACCAGGCTGGGATAGTTGGGATAGCAGGCTTGTGGGTTTTTGAATGTCTGATGTAGATTTTTTTCCATTTCGTTGTTCTGTATGGGACAACGACAATAAAGATTATCGTATCGTATCAACCAGCCCCTCTTTTCCACTAACAAATCCATCTGCCCTTCCGTACCTCCCCATTTCCTTAGAGGAGGTTTGATACTTACACAAACAACTTCTTATCCCTGATAAACAGCTCGATGGCCGACACACTGGAGAAGCACTGGTTTGTGGTTACGAAAAACAAAGATCCAACTCTGAAAGAAGGAACCAAAAGTCAAGCAACTACCTTCATTAACCGCTTCGGAAGCTTTCTTCCGGATCTTTCTTTCAGGATCACTGTACCCTGTCTATGGTAGGAACACATATTGTTTCTTATGCAGGCAAGACACCATGGTTTTCTGCTGTTAAACTGACATGGCTCTTGACCTTAGATTAGGGTACGTTAGAGCATCTTTTCAAGAACTGCTCATAGGTCATATGGCTGTGTTTGTTTCAACTCCAAAAATAATTTAAAAAAGGAAATTAATTTTGCAAACCATTAGCCGGGAGGGAGGGAACGACTTCCCTTTCTCCTGGCTAAAGGTTTACAAAATTAATTTTTGCATCTTTGCATTTTACTTCCTTTCATATTCTTGTTATGCCATTACCTAAAATGGCTCAGTTGAGCCAAAGTGATTATATATGAGCCAATTATATATGAGCCAATTACCGTATTTTTCTCTCTATAAGATGCACCAGACCACAAGACGCACCTAGTTTTTGGAGGAGGAAAACAAGAAAAAAAATATTCTGAATCTCAGAAGCCAGAACAGCAAGAGGGATCACTGCGCAGTGAAAGCAACAATCCCTCTTGCTGTTCTGGCTTCTGGGATAGCTGCGCAGCCTGCATTCGCTCCATAAGATGCACACACATTTCCCCTTACTTTTTAGGAGGGAAAAAGTGAGTCCTACAGAGCAAAAAATACGTTATATATGAGCCAATGCGATTATATGTAAAACTAACAAAAGTTATTTAAAAAATAATAATGATATGATGGAAAATAAACCTCGAGAAAAGCATCAGGGATTACCGGTTTTGAATGCCGCTTTGATCAAGTTTTACACCAAAGAAAATGGCCCCCACGATCAGTGCCAGGACAACTGTCACAAGGACCTGGAATGTGGGAAAGGAAAAAGAAAGAGATTAATTCTGTACCCGTCCACTGGCACAGCAACAGAATGCAATGGTCAAAGGGTATCTGACCATCCTGAACAAACAAACAAGGAAGGCAAAGATATCCACAGGCTCGGAATTAGTTCAGGGTGCTTTCAGATAACACATTTACAGGGGTGAACGAAGGCGTCGTGACACTGGGGGCGAGGCGTCGCTACGTAGGGAGCATGTGAGGCGTTGCTACGTACGACGCATGCATCATCATTATTATTATTATTATTATTATTATTATTATTATTATTATTATTATTATTTACCCTGCCTATCTGGCTGGCTTGCCCCAGCGACTCTGAGCAGCTTCCAACATACTGTATATAAAAACATAATAGTGTTTTTATATATGTGAAGAAGTGTGCATGCACACGAAAGCTCATACCAATAACAAACTTACAGTAGTGCCTCACAAGACGAAATTAATCCGTTCCGCGAATCTCTTCGTCTTGCGGTTTTTTCGTCTTGCGAAGCACGGCTATTAGCGGCTTAGCGGCTATTAGCGGCTTAGCGGCTATTAACGGCTTAGTGGCTTAGCGGCTATTAACGGCTTAGCGGCTTTAAGAAAAACGAAACAAACTTGCAAGAACTCGCAAGACGTTTCGTCTTGCGAAGCAAGCCCATAGGGAAATTCTTCTTGCGGAACGACTCAAAAAAACGGAAAACCCTTTCGTCTAGCGAGTTTTTCGTCTTGCGAGGCATTCGTCTTGCGGGGCACCACTGTAGTTGGTCTCTAAGGTGCTACTGGAAGGATTTTTTATATATATAATAAAACATTAAACATTTAAAAACTTCTCTCTACAGGGCTGCCTTCAGATGTCTTCTGAAGGCTGTAGAGTTACTTATCTCCTTGGCTTGGGGGTCGCATAACTCCATACTCTCCAATAAAAATAAGAACGTCCTACCATACCCTCCAACATTCCTCTGGTGAAAATAGGGACGTCCTAAGGAAAAGCGGGACATTCCGGGATCAAATCAGAAACCGTGAGGGCTTCTGCAAATCCGGGACTATCCCTGGAAAATAGGGACACTTGGAGGGACTGTGAAGCCAGCTGAGCCCAGTGAAGGTTTATGGTTTTTAGACTAGGACCTCCAGCCAAAAGCACCCTGCTACGATATGCTTCTGGATGCACCAGACATTCTCACTTGAGGGTCCACAATAGCAGACGGTTCTGCTCCTTACTTGCGCCACAGAAGCTTGGGGGTTTCGGATGAGGTTTTTGAGGGAGCGCTGAGATACCCAGTAGAGCTGAGTGAGGAAGCCGTTGGCATAGGTCACTTGATTCATGAGCCTCGGCTTCTTCTGAGGGATTCCGTGGAGATTTTCATATTTCTTCAGCTGCTCCATCATGCTCTCGTACTGGGAGGAGCTGAGGTATTTCTCGTGCAAGGAATCCACCAGTGTCTTCTCCACGCCTTCCTCTTCCATGCCATTTTCATTACTGGTTTCTGGGGGAAAACCAAAAAGGGACCCCACGACCCGTTTTTTAAAGGTAAAGGTAAAGGGACCCATGACCGTTAGGTCCAGTTGCGGACGACTCTGGGGCTGCGCGCTCATCTCGCTCTATAGGCCGAGGGAGCCAGTGTTTGTCCGCAAACAGCTTCCGGGTCATGTGGCCTGCATGACTAAGCCGTTTCTGGTGAACCAGAGCAGCGCAAGGAAACGCTGTTTACCTTCCCGCCACAGTGGTACCTATTTATCTACTTGCACTTTGATGTGCTTTCGAACTGCTAGGTAGGCAGGAGCAGGGACCAAACAACGGGAGCTCACTCCGTCATGGGAATTTGAGCCACTGACCTTCTGATCGGCAAGCCCTAGGCTCTGTGGTTTAAACCACAGCGCCACCTGCGTCTCCCTCGTTTTTTAGGACTATATAATAGAATGCTTTTCAGAAATATAGTACAGTGGACCCTCTGTTTACTTTAGTCTCGGGTAATGTAAACTTCGGGTTGCGAAAGCAGCAAACCCACCAGAACAGATCTCGTTCACAACCGGAGGTACCACTGTACTAGATCCCCAGTGGTGATCAAGAACCTTCCCCGATGTCAGCTTCTTACCCATGTGCTCCTGATCGTCGGTCTTCTTCACTTTCTGACCGCATTTGCTTGCAGCTACAGCTGTGGAGTCACCATTGATCACGTCCAGGAAGAAGTCAGCTGGGTTATTAAAAGGCTCACACTCATATCCTGTAAAGAGAGAAAGAGAGTAAGTGTTGGAGATGTAATGAGACTGAGGGTACGTTCCTTCATATGTGGTGGACCTGTAAAAGGTTAAAGGAGTACAGTCGTACCTCGGAAGTCGAACAGAATCCGTTCTGGAAGTCCGTTCGACTTCCAAAACATCTGGAAACCAAAGCGCAGCTTCTGATTGGCTGCAGGAAGCTCCTGCAGCCAATCGGAAGCCGCGGAAGGCCCTTTGGACGTTCGGCTTCCAAAAACGGTTTGCAAACCGGGACAGTGACTTCCGGGTTTGCGGCGATTGGGAGCCAGAACGTTCGAGAGCTAAGCTGTTTGAAAACCAAGGTAAGACTATATTGGGAAATAATTCATAATGAATGGGGGGAAATGATTTAAAGTACTTTAAAAAACAAACAAACCAGAGTTCTTTTTGTTGGGAATAACTCAGATGGAAATTCCCATGTGTCAGAAAAGGTAGTTTATGTATGCCACTATCACGGCTCGTGTTTTGTTAGCCCTAAAATGGAAAACGAGTGAAGTCCCAACTAAGGAAGATTGGCAACTTAAACTGGTGGAATATGCGCAGCTTGCGGACCTAACATATAGAATAAGAGAACAAGAACAACATACGTTTAAAGGAAAATGTTTATTGAATATAGGGAGGAAAATTGTGTTTATCTGAAAACGTAGGCAGCATTAAGATGAATTCAACAGTGTAAATAAGTTTTGATGGATGTAATAATGGAATACTGGATGTTTTAGTTTATGTTAAATATGCATGGATTTATGTTGTGCAAAATGAACCATGGAAAGAGAGGGAGGCAAGTCATTGATATTTTAAGGTTGTTTAAGTGAACATTCTAAAATGTAAAACAGAAATTTAATTTAAAAATTAGACTCAAAAAAGAGAGCGAGGCAGGGAGAGAACTGTTTTAAGATGTCTAACTAGCTCAAATAGTTAAATGTTCTAAAAATATCATAGTTTATTAATTGCTGCTCATCCCCAGGCATTTCCAGAGGGTATTTTGTCTCTTTGGAGTAGTAATCAAATTTTAATTTTTAGGGGTGGTAGTGGGTTAAAAAAAAAATCTTCCTTTGATTGGGCGTAATGTATGGCAATATTTAAACTTCAGTGACAAAATCCGAACATACGCAAAGTGGACATCCAAATGGCTGAACATTTTTAATTAACTTTTAAATTTTAAGTTTATGAGTCATGGGAGGGAGGCATGGAGATTGTTTGTATGAACTTAGCAGTACTTAGCTTATTTTCTTTTAGTTGCTATTTTGTTAATGTTGTTGTTATTGTTTTACAGATTATAAATGCCATGTTGATTTGTTTTGCTGTAGTTGTGATGTTTAGCTTATTTTTTTCAGTTGCTGTTTTGTTAATAGTGTCTGATAGATGGTTTTATTGATGATTTGCTAATTATTTTATATGATTTATCCTGCATTTGTGATCATGGAATCATAGAATGATAGAGTTGGATGGGACCACGAGGATCATCTAGTCCATTGGTAGGCAAACTAAGGCCCAGGGGCTGGATCTGACCCAATCGCCTTCTAAATCAGTCCTGTGGACGGTCCGGGAATCAGCGTGTTTTTACATGAGTAGAATGTGTCCTTTTATTTAAAATGCATCTCTGGGTTATTTGTGGGGCCTGCCTGGTGTTTTTACATGAGTAGAAGGTGTGCTTTTATTTAAAATGCTCTCTGGGTTATTCGTGGGGCATAGGACTTCGTTCATTTTCTTCTTCTTCAAAATACAGTCCGCCCCCCCCCCCAAGGTCTGAGGGACAGGGAAAGTTTGCTGACCCCTGATCTAGTCCAACCCTCTGCAATGAAGGAATCCTTCACCCAACATGGGACATGGAACCCACAATCCTGAGATTAAGAGTCTCATGCTCTACCTATTATGTTGTTATTTATTGTGGATAAGCTGCTTTGAGATTCATTTGAAGGAAAAGCAGCAGTGGAAAACAAGAAATCAATCAATCAATCAATCAATCAATCAATCAATCAAGTCAGTTATGTCAAATAAAACCTTTTGTGGAATTTGTACTTCCCCACTGCTAGCACCTACCATATTTTTGCTCTATAAGACTCACTTTTTCCCTCCTAAAAAGTAAGGGGAAATGTGTGTGCGTCTTATGGAGCGAATGCAGGTTGCGCAGCTATCCCAGAAGCCAGAACAGCAAGAGGGATTGCTGCTTTCACTGCGCAGTGATCCCTCTTGCTGTTCTGGCTTCTGAGATTCAGAATATTTTTTTTCTTGTTTTCCTCCTCCAAAAACTAGGTCCGTCTTGTGGTCTGGTGCGTCTTATAGAGCAAAAAATATGGTGTTTTACCTCGATGGGAGTGGTCTTTCCCCAACAACACAGGTGACGACGTGAGTCACCACAGCTGCGTTCCAGAGCACATTTATGTAACAAATGAGATGTCTAAGCAAATTGGTTTTAAACACAGGTATGAACGAGACTAACACCAAATGTTTCCCTTGTTACCTGCCCCGGAACCTTGGAGTAAACGACAGGTAATAAATTGTAGTTCTAATAATGAATGAATAAATAAAAACTGTTACTCAGAGCTGAGAAACAATGCCACAACTCTTAAGCCCCAGACCTGTATCCTGGAAACACAACTTCTTTACTTAAGACTGGAATAGGGAGTTGTCTTCAACCCATATAAACCACACCTTAACACACAAGTGAGGCTCGATATCTAAGTGTGCTATGGAAGCTGGCGTGTGTATGCCTCTTTTCCCATGATTATTTATCCTGTGATAGGATTTTTGAGGTCTTAGATATATGTTAAATGTTCATAAGTGTACCAACCAAGCACGTACATAGATCAGCACAGGAAGACCGACCTGAAACCATTTTTGATTCCCAAACTGACCAAATGTTTTCTATGCAAGGTCAAAGGAAAATGGAAAAGCCTCTCCATTTGTCTCCCCACAAATCCTGTCTCAAGGGCACATTTAAGATATGAATAGGGTGTGAACCTGTGACCTGGCTCAGGAACTAAGTATTTATCATTACAAAAGACTGGCCAGGCTCCCCAGGCAATCCAATCAAGTGACCATTAAACAGGTAACCTGTCAGACGAGATAAACAGATTTCTGCTGTAGATAAACAACTTTCTTTCTGTGATGTAGGTATGATGTATGGAGGGGTGGTCTTGAGCTCCAGGGCAGGGAATTAAAAATGTCTATATAAGGGTTGATGGAGGAGGCTCTTGAGAGTCCCATGGACTGCAAGAAGATCAAACCAATCCATTCTGATGGAAATCAGCCCTGAGTGCTCACTGGAAGGACAGATCCTGAAGCTGAGACTCCAATACTTTGGCAGGAGCAGGGACCGAGCAACGGGAGCTCACCCCGTCGCGGGGATTCAAACCGGCGACCTTCTGATCGGCAAGTCCTAGGCTCTGTGGTTTAGACCACAGCACCACTCGCGTCCCTCTAATTGTTGGGTTAATGAACGGCAAAAAGATCTATATGCATCTTCTCTTTCAATGCAGAGAGCTTGCCTAGACTTCACACAAATTCCCCAGATACAATGCAATATGTTAACCAGGTCCTTCTTTCTTAAGAGCTAAATAGGAGTCAGAGAAGTGGAAGCTACTGCAGATTATGCCCCAATTCAGGTGAAATTGGCACTTTGCAATAAATAAGTGGGTTTTGGGTTGCAACTTGGGCACTCAGTCTCTAAAAGGTTCGCCATCAATGCCCTAGGGGTCCCTTCCAATGCTACAACTCTATGATTCTATGCTTAATTTTGACACCAGAGGAACAAAAGCAAGGTGAAACAATCCTGTACATTTGGATTCAAATTTTGTGTGTGTGTGTTCAGCGCTACAGTGGATGCTTGGGTTGTGAACGTGATCCGTGTGGGATGCACGTTCGCAACCCACAGTGTTCGCAACCCAGAGCCGCGCGTCTGCGCACATGTGGGTTGTGATTCAGCATGTCTGCGCATGCACAAAGCGTGATTTAGCGCTTCTGCACATGCGCAGCCACAGTAACCCATTCCAGTACTTCCGGTTTTCGGCGGTCCGTAACTCAAAAAAGCGCAACCTGAAGCATCTGTAACCCGAGGTATGACTGTACAATGGTACCTCAGGTTACATACGCTTCAGGTTACAGACTCCGCTAACCCAGAAATAGTGCTTCAGGTTAAGAACTTTGCTTCAGGATAAGAACAGAAATCGTGCAGTGGCGGTGCATCAGCAGCAGGAGGCCCCATTAGCTAAACTGGTGCTTCAGGTTAAGAACAGTTTCAGGTTAAGAACAGACCTCCAGAACGAATTAAGTACTTAACCTGAGGTACCACTGTACTAACAACAGAGACGGCAATCCCCAACACAACAGCCTCCTTCCCTGGGGGCAACTCTCACTATGCCTTCATCATAATTTATCCTGTTCACACCTGCAAAGAGATGGAACAGCTATCATGCTCTTTCCCTCCTTCAGGGTTTTTTCGTAGCAAGAAGAAAGACGGAGGAAGCAGTGGCGGGAAGGGAGAGAATGGAAGAATTCCAATTGGCTCGTGCTATTTCCTGGAATCCCCATACAATTATGTAAAGGAGACATGGCAATTGGCCATTAAAAGGCTTGTCTGGAAGTGCCCACAGTTCCTAGTATATAATGAGATGAAGAAAATGTTGAAATATACATTTATAAAGAAACCAGAAGCATTTTTACTGGGCATTGTGGGGAGTGATATAAATAGAAAGGAATGTAAGCTCTTTTTATATGCAATAACAGCAGCAAGAATATTACTGGCCCAAAAATGGAAGCAAGAAGTATTACCGACGATTGAAGAATGGAGGATGAAGTTAATGGACTATGCAGAACTAGATAAACTAACAGGAAGGATTCGAAACCGGCGGGACCAGAAATTCACGGAAGACTGGAGTAAATTTACGGACTATTTGAAAAGTATTTGTGAAGATCAGACGACGTTTGTAGGTTTGCAAGGAGTTTTGTGAGGAGTATTATGGGGAGTATTGCAAAAATGGAGAAGGGGAAGGATGATTTGTTAAGAGATGTAAAGGCAATATAAAGTTAAGAAATGCATAAGAAGTGGTTAAAATGGTGGATCATCAGAGGTGCTGATGGAAGTCTAAAAAGATTGTATTAGTGATAAGTTTTGTGGTACATTTTATAATTTATATGTTAAAATCAATAAAAATTATTTAAAAAGAAAAGAAAAGAGAGAGACAGAGACAGTCTTAGAAGTCTCTCTGCTAGGGTCTCCGAGGTGAATCTTGATCTTGACATGAAATCTGCGTGCCATTGGCAGCTCTCGGTTGTCTTCAAAAGCTTCAGTGAACCCCTTGAGTTTTCTAATCCCTGCTATGGTGAGTTTTGCTGACATTCCCGCGCCTACAAACTCTTATAATAACTGTCGGAATCGCCACTCGGCCAAGCCGATAAGGCCTCATCTTCCTCCGAGCTGAGCCTTTGAAATCGCCTCCGACACGTTTAATGGCCTGAGCCTTTGATAAGGCCTCAAGGACATTCTATCCAGCAGGGTTCGCAGCACAGGGAAGAGACGAGAGCTTTGGCTACATTGTATAGAGTTTTATTTCTTACTATGCAGACAGCTAAGAAATATACAGTGGTGCCCCGCAAGATGAATGTCTAGCAAGACGAAAAACTCGCTAGACGAAAGAGTTTTCCGTTTTTTGAGTCGTTCCGCAAGACAAATTTCCCTATGGGCTTGCTTCACAAGACGAAACGTCTTGTGAGTTCTTGCGAGTTTGTTTCCTTTTTCTTAAAGCCGCTAAGCCGTTAATAGCTGCTAAGCCGCTAAGCCGCTAATAGCCGCTAAGCCGCTAATAGCCGTGCTTCGCAAGACGAAAAAACCGCAAGACGAAGAGACTCGCGGAACGGATTAATTTCGTCTTGCGAGGCACCACTGTACATCCTCTCTCTTCGAAAGCAGAGAGCAATTGAGCAAAGGAACAAAGGAACCAGGAAACCACTAACGTCACATCCCGTCTCCCTTTCCCGTGAGACTGCAAGGTCTCTGGAATGTAAACAGAGTCCTGTGACTCCCAGCAGCTGCCCAGTGAGAAACAGAAACTAACAATAACAAGAGCAAACTTACCAATAGACTGGAAATACCCCAGGGCTTCCTTTGCGGGTCCATGATAGAGTACCTTCCCCAAAGCCAGCAACGTCAAGCTATCGAACAGCTTGAAGATGGAATAGCGAGGTTGGTGGATGGAGAAAATGATGGTTCTGCCTCTTCTGGAGAGCCTAGGATGAAAAGCCGCACCTTTTAAGTTTTAGCCCTCTCAGTGAGGAAGGACGATGGCAAAAATGCAAAAAACCACACAAGTCTGCCCCCAGGCCTTAAATTTACAAACAGGATGCTGCCGCCTTTCTGAAGCTAAGCAAGGTTGGGTTTCTCAATGCCTGGATGGCCAACCACCTAGGGCAGCATCCCCACACTCGACCCTCCAGCTGTTTTGGGACTACAACTCCCATCATCCCTAGATACCCAGCTCTACCTCTCTTTTAAATCAGAACCAGTGAAGGCGGTGAAGGTCCTGTGTGAGTGCCTGGAGGCGGGTTGGAGGATGGATGGCGGCTAACAGATTGAGGTTGAATCCTGACAAGACAGAAGTACTGTTTTTGGGGGACAGGAGGCGGGTGGGTGTGGGGGACTCCCTGGTTCTTGAATGGGGTAACTGTGCCCCTGAAGGACCAGGTGCGCAGCCTGGGAGTCATTTTGGACTCACAGCTGTCCATGGAGGCACAGGTTAATTCTGTGTCCAGGGCGGCTGCCTACCAGCTCCATCTGGTACGCAGGCTGAGACCCTACCTGCCTGCGGACTGTCTTGCCAGAGTGGTGCATGCTCTAGTTATCTCCCGCTTGGACTACTGCAATGCGCTCTACGTGGGGCTACCTTTGAAGGTGACCCGGAAATTGCAATTAATCCAGAATGCGGCAGCTAGACTGGTGACTGGGAGCGGCTGCCGGGACCACATAACACCGGTCCTGAGAGATCTGCATTGGCTCCCAGTACGTTTCTGAGCACAATTCAAAGTGTTGGTGCTGACCTTTAAAGCCCTAAACGGCCTTGGTCCTGTATACCTGAAGGAGCGTCTCCACCCCCATTGTTCAGCCCGGACACTGAGATCCAGCACCGAGGGCCTTCTGGTGGTTCCCTCATTGCGAGAAGTGAGGTTACAGGAACCAGACAGAAGGCCTTCTCCATAGTGGTGCCCGCCCTGTGGAACGCCCTCCCTTCAGATGTGAAGGAAATAAGCAGCTATCTTCTTTTTAAAAGACATCTGAAGGCAGCCCTGTTTAGGGAAGTTTTTAATATTTGATGCTGTATTGTTTTTAACACTTGATTGGAAGCCGCCCAGAGTGGCTGGGGAAACTCAGCCAGATGTGCGGGGTATAAAAAATAAATTATTATTATTATTATGATAACAGGGCCAGTGGTCAGGGATGGTGGGAATTGTTGTCCCAAAACATTTTGAAGGCCGAGTTCAGGGATGCCTAACCTAGAGGACCCTATGTACAGCCCCTTAAGATCACAAGGAAATCCCTGCTGCATGAGACAAGACACCCATCTGGTCCAGAATCCTGTTCTTACTGTGGGCAACCAGGTGTCTATGGGGAGTCCATGACCAGGACCTGAGCACAATCGCTTTCTCTTCTCCAGCAGCTGGTATTCTGACAGTGGAGGTAGAAAATATGCATCATGGCTAGTAGCCACAGATGGCCTTTATCCTCTGTGAATCTGAGGACAATGATGGCAGAAAGGCAGGGTAGAAATAAATATATCATAGAATCATAGAATCATAGAGTTGGAATAGACCACAAGGGCCATCGAGTCCAACCCCCTGCCAAGCAGGAAACAATATATCTGCCAAGCAGGAAACAATATATCTATATATTGGTCCATCATTGCAGACCCTCCAGGTGTCCCTATTTCCCAGAGACAGTCACAGATTTGCAGAAGCCGTCCTGGTGTCCGATTTGATCCCGGAATGCCCTCTTTTCCTTAGGATGTTCCTATTTTCATTGGAGAAATGTCGGAGGGTATGGAGTATGATTCCCCAGGGATTTTTTCCCCAGCTGGGAGTCACCGGAACACAGTTCCGGCACCTCTCAGGTGAGCGCCATTGCCACTCTAAGAGAACACTCTAAGAGAACAGTTCCGGCACCTCTTTTTCTAGAAAAACAGCACTGGGAGTCCCTATTTTCATTGGAAAAATTTTGTAGGGTATGGTAGGACACACACACACACACACACACACACACACACACACACACACATATATATATATATGGCATTGCTATTATTATTATTATTATTATTATTATTATTATTATCACACACACATTCTTTATTATTGCCCAAAGACCCGCAAAAACAATTTTGAAAAATTGTTTCATAATCAAAACTACGGTGGACGCTCGGGTTGCAAACGTGATCTGTGCGGGAGGCATGTTCACAACCTGCAGCACCACGTCCGTGCACACACGGGTTGTGCTTTTGCGCATGCGCAAAGCACGATTTAGCAATTCTGCACATGTGCGACCGCCCAAACCCGGAAGTAACCCGTTCTGGTACTTCCGGGTTTCGGCGGGTCTGTAACCCGAAAAAGCACAACCTGAAGCATCTGTAACCTGAGGTATGACTGTAGAATTATTACAGTGGTACCTCGGGTTACATACGCTTCAGGTTACATACGCTTCAGGTTACAGACTCCGCTAACCCAGAAATAGTGCTTCAGGTTAAGAACTTTGCTTCAGGATGAGAACAGAAATCATGCTACAGCAGCGCGGCAGCAGCAGGAGGCCCCATTAGCTAAAGTGGTGCTTCAGGTTAAGAACAGTTTCAGGTTAAGTACGGACCTCCGGAACGCATTAAGTACTTAACCCGAGGTACCACTGTATTATTATTATTATCCTTAAGCACTTTCAAGGGTTTCCAGAAGGGATAGGGTGTCTTACCTCTTCAGCAGGAGGAGAACAGCGTTGGCAGTGCTGGCATCGAGGCCTGTGGTGGGTTCATCTAGGAACAGCACTGGTGGTTCAGTGATCAGTTCCATTGCTATATTAGTTCTCTTCCGTTCTCCCCCAGACACGCCTCGGATCAGTTCAGTTCCTACCTGCAAAAAATTTAATTTAGGCATACCAAGCGTGTATCAGACACTGGAAAAACACCTCTAAGTGGTTCTTATGGTATTCAAGCTGGGAAGTTAGAAAGCTATACAGTTACTGACTGACAGACACCTGTGTGCATGAAAGCAGCCTCTGTCCCAACCCCTTTTTCTTTGTGTTTCCTGGAACAAGCAAGAAGCCCTGTGGAATGGCTCCCAGCTCAAGCGTATAAAATCTCTCTAAAAGGGAGATTTTACAGCCTGCATCTTTTCCAACCCAAAGATTGCATGATCCTTTCTGTAAGGAAACCAAATCATTTTCTTTTCAAGTTATTTGTTCATCTTTGTTTTGCTAACAGCAGATAAGAGACTTGTTGGATGTAACTTCTGCAAAAACTCTGTGAATAGATAGCTTCACTTATATGGAAAGCTAAGTGTCTGTGATTTATTCTAACCTAAGTATTTTGTGGGTAACAGTTGTTTAAAGGTGGATGAAGGCATAAGTAAATCTAACCAAGTTTTAAGGTGCATTGAGCAATCTGCTACAAGGGAGTAAAGATATTTCTTCCAAACCTCTCTTTCTAACATGGGGTGGGTAAAGGTAAAGGTAAAGGGACGCCTGACCATTAGGTCCAGTCGTGACCGACTCTGGGGTTGCGGCGCTCATCTCGCTTTATTGGCCGAGGGAGCCAGTGTACAGCTTCCGGGTCATGTGGCCAGCATGACTAAGCCGCTTCTGGCGAACCAGAGCAGCGCACAGAAACACCGTTTACCTTCCCTCCGGAGCGGTACCTATTTATCTACTTGCACTTTGATGTGCTTTCGAACTACTAGGTTGGCAGGAGCAGGGACCGAGCAACGGGAGCTCACCCCGTCATGGGGATTCGAATCACCAACCTTCTGATTGGCAAGTCCTAGGCTCTGTGGTTTAACCCACAGCGCCACCCACGTCCCATGGGGTGGGTAGGGTCACACTATTAACACTAAGCTTGTGCTAACAGCTATGGGAACATCAGCAAAGCCTTTTAAATTACCCCCAAGATGTGCTCACCTTAGTATCAGCCACTTTGCTCAGCCCCAGCTCATTGATAATCTGGACTACCCGCTCTTCCTTCTCCTGAAAGCTGATAGTGTTTGGAAGCCGCAAGGCTGCTGAGAAGAGCAGATTCTCCCTCACTGTCATTGTTCCCATGACAACATCATCCTGAAAGCAGAATATTTTGACTGTAAGAAAGCACATGCAAAGGAATATCCTTCTTCCCTCCGCCCTGCCATTCCAGGTGCAGAAACTGAATGGACTAGCAGCTGACTCTTACTTGAAGAAAGCCCATTAATTTTAATGGGTCTACTCTCTGTTTAGGCCCCATCTGCCCTATAAATTCAAAGCATCATCATACCATTTTAAACAGTCATGGCTTCCCCCCTAAGAATCCTGGAAGCTGTTGTTTGTTAAGGATGCTGAGAGGTGTTATTGGTGGACAGAGTCTTGCAGTAAATTAAAAAAGACCACGCAGAGTCGAAGGTCCAAAAGAAAAAACTTTTACAGTGGTACCTTGGCTCTCAAACGCCTTGGTACTCAAACAACTTGGAACCCAAACACTGCAAACCCGGAAGTAAGTGTTCTGGTTTGCAAACTTTTTTTGAAAGCCGAACATGCTCGGTTTTGAGTGCCACACTTCCGTTTTCAGTGTTACGCGAGGTCTGTCTGTTTTTGCTATTTATTTTGCGTTTTTGCGACTCATTTTGTTTTGTTTTGGTGACTGTGTGGGACCCAGTTCAGCTACTGATTGATTGATTGATTGTGTGTGTGACTGCAGTACATTGTTTATTGCTTTCATTTTATGGATCAATGGTCTCGTTAGATAGTAAAATCCATCTTAAATTGCTGTTTTAGGGGTGCTTTTTAAAAGTCTGGAACGGATTAATCCATTTTGCATTACTTTCTATGGGAAAGCATGCCTTGGTTTTGGAACGCTTTGGTTTTGGAACGGACTTCCAGAACAGATTAAGCTTGAGAACCAAGGTACCACTGTCCTAAAAGCCAAAGGTTTGTTACAAAAAACTTCAGACACACAAGGTACAAATGAAAGTAAGAGAGAGTGATAGAGAGCAGCTCGCTGAGTGCAGGAATTTCTCTCTCCCGGCTCAGTGTGACCTTGAGATAGTCAAAACAATATTTGCATCGGAAATGAACCTTCTAGAATCTTCCAGAATTTTCTAGCACTTTCCAGTTTCTGCCCACAAAGACTTTAGTCATGACAGTTAGGAGGCCCTTATTCCCCTCACAGAGCAACAGTTCTCAAAGTGGTTTAACAGTCAGTCCTTCTTCCAAGGGAACTCTGGGAATTGTAGTTCTGTGAGGGGGAAGAGGAGTCTCACAGCTCTCGGCAACTCTAGTTCCCAGGATTCTTTGGGGGGAAGCCACGGCTATCTGAAGTGGTATGATAGTGCTTTGACTGTGTCGTGCAGATGGGTGCTTATCGCCCCAAGAACTGGGGTGGCAGGGGAAATAGATATAGCAGAATCAAAATCCAAACAGCTGAGACACTCACCTGAACTACATATCCTGAGATGCACTTGAAATTGGGAGGTTGTGGGACACCATCTATGAGAACATCCCCTGACAAGCCGGCAGGATCTTTTCGAGCAGCCAAAACATCTAGGAGGCTAAAAGTAAAGGATGCAACAGTTGTTCAGTTGCAGACGACTCTGGGGTTGCGACGCTCATCTCACTTTACAGGCCAAGGGAGCCGGCGTTTGTCCACAGACTGTTTTTCCAGGTCATGTGGCCAGCATGACTAAGCCGCTTCTGGCGAACCAGAGCAATGCACGGAAACGCCATTTACCTTCCCGCCACAGCGGTACCTATTTATCTACTTGCACTGGCGTGCTTTCGAACTGCTAGGTTGGCAGGAGCTGGGACTGAGCAACGGGAGCTCACCCCGTCGCGGGGATTCGAACCGCCAACCTTCTGATCGGGAAGCCCAAGGCTCAGTGGTTTAGACCACAGCGCCACCCGTGTCTCTAGGAGGCTAGAGATGGTAAAATGTTCTGTCAAGTCCTCCTGCTTTTGAGACTACGATTTCCAACAGGGATAATAATGAACAACACAGCGAGGTCTTTTTCTGGACCCAAACTCTGAGGACTGTTATTCCTAACCAGCTCTGGAAGAGACATTCTCACTCTAAAAACACTGATAAGCAAAATAAAATAAAATAAAAAATTCTTATAAAACGAACCAAAGAGGAATTCAAATCTTGTGCTAAGGAAGCCCACTGGAAAGCAAGCAAATGATGCTCTTAAATGGAACATTGGAGAAACAGGTTATTACAGTGGTACCTTGGTTTGCATACGTCTTGGTTTGCATACGTTTTGGATTACAAACACGTCAAACCCGGAAGTGCATGCCCCGGTTTGCAACCTTTTTTTGCATTCCAACCTATTTTTTCTGATTACGAACAATTTTTTTGGAGGCCCCACTGGAGAAAGCGCGCCTTGGGTTACAACTTGTTTTGGTTTACAAATGGACCTCTGGAATGGATTATGGTTGTAAACCAAGGTACCACTGTAGTGGATTGTTGCTATGAATAAGTAGTGGTGCCAATACTTTGGTCTGGCAGGGCTCCTTTTGCGCCATTACTGCACGACAAGAAGAAATTCAGCAGCTGTGTTGGTGCTGCCATCACTGTATCTGCAGGCTGAGAAAAGCCTCATTTTCTTTTTTGTCCGCTGTCCCTATTTTTCAGGGACAGTTCTGGATTTACAGAAGCCGTCCCAGTTTCTGATTTGATCCTGAAATGTCCCACTTTTCCTTAAGGTAAAGGGACCCCTGACCATTAGGTCCAGTCGTGGCCGACTCTGGGGTTGTGGCGCTCATCTCGCTTTATTGGCCGAGGGAGCCGGCGTACAGCTTCCGGGTCATGTGGCCAGCATGATGAAGCCGCTTCTGGCGAACCAGAGCAGTGCACGGAAATGCCATTTACCTTCCCGCCGGAGTGGTACCTATTTATCTACTTGCACTGGTGTGCTTTCGAACTGCTAGGTTGACAGGAGCAGGGACCGAGCAACGGGAGCTCACCCCGTCACAGGGATTCAAACCACCGACCTTCTGATCGGCAAGTCCTAGGCTGTGGACACCCCTATTTTCATCAGAGAAATGTTGGAGGGTATGGGGTTATCCAACCCCCAAGCCATTTGAAGGCAGCGTTGTATAGGGAAGCTTTTTTTTAATGTTAAATGTTTTATTAATTTTTTATATATATTGGAAGCTGCCCAGAGAGGTTGGGGCAACCCAGTCAGATGGGCGGGGAGTAATGATGATGATGATGATGATGATGATGATGATGATGATGATGGAATAGGGCATCTCTTTTTTCATTGGAGAAATGTTGGAGTGGTTTAAAGAACAGGCACCCTGATCCCCCTTTCAAATAGCACCCACCATTACATGCAACTTCAAATAGCATTCTTCAAGCACAATTTATATGCAATTAGGATTTTAAAGCCAATTCACAACTTCACAGGCTTGCTTTGAAACCTGAGGAAGTGTATCTGGAAGGGAGATTTGTAATCCTTTCTTTCCTGGACCTTTCTTCTTTCTTAATCCTCTTCCCCAAAACTGCTCTCCGTTCCATAAGCAGGGGGTGGGGACAGGCTTCTGGGCAAGCGGTTTCGACAGAGAAAGGAAAATCCTCACCCATCTTCAAAGCATGTGCCAGTAGCTTCTGATTAAATAACTATAATTCCAAAAATCAAAACTTTCTGATAATAGATTTCCCACACCACTTGGAATTTGGCCTTAAGATATACTCACGAAGATTTGCCGCTTCCTGTTGGTCCCAGGATAGCATTCATGCCTGGCCTCATGATGCCACTAGAAGTAAAAATGAATAAAAAGGAGGTTCAGTTTATCAATTGTTTTCTGCGTGATCTATGTGGCATAATGACATCAGATCCTTTCCCCATGTCTTCTGCCACACCAACATTTTGTTACATAAATTTCCGTTCTGGAATTGTTGGTGATATAAATGGTTCACCTGCTATTATTCTGCTCATAATTTTATTCCTCCACCTGCCCACAGGTGTTTGTGAAATCCTATATTTGGTGTTGAATCTGGATTCTTCAATACCTCCTCTTCCATTTTAAAATACCAAGTTTCTGGCCCGTATGTATGGAAATATACAAAGAAACCTATGCCCTGCCCATGGCCGGATTTACCATATTTTTCACTCCATAAGATGCACCCTAGTTTTTTGAGGAGGAAAACAAGAAAAAAAATATTCTGAACGAAACAGTGGGTGTATGATTTTTGTGGTTCATGCTGTGGCCACAGACATGATATGTGATTTGACGGTGAGTTGGGGTAGCCCAATGCAAAAATCCCGAGGATCAATGTGGATCCGTGCTTTGTAACCACGTTTTTGCGCTGTTGCAGCCCCACAAAACAATGGATACGTGATTTTTTTGGTGCAGGCTGTAGCCATGGACATGCTATGTGATCTGATTGTGAATTTGGGGTGACTCAATGCAAAAATCCTGAGGATCCATGTGCTTTTACCTCCCCCCTCCCAGGCAGCCTCCTTTATCGCTAGCGTCCCTTATCTCCCTCCTGATCGCTTGATGATCAGCTGCTCAGCTGCTTCCTTTCAACATCCCCTTTCCTCTTGTTTACCTTAGTGTCTTTTCCTTAGCTGGAGCAGTTTTTTGCTCCTCTTCTTCTTCTAATTTCTCTCCTCATTGCTTTACTCTTCCTGTCTCCTCTCCTTGCAAGTTTGCTGTCTTTACCTCCCCCCTCCCAGGCAGCCTCCTTTACCAGCAGCCTTATCTCCCTCCCAATCGCTTGCTGATCAGCTGCTCAGTGGCTTCGTTTCAACACCCCCTCACCTCTTTCTAAAAAGAAAAAGAAAAAAGCACGAGCTGATTTTCGCCCCTGGGCAATTCGGCTCCAGGGACCACGCATTCGCTCCATAAGACATACAGACATTTCCCCTTACTTTTTAGGAGGAAAAAAGTGCGTCTTATGGAGTGAAAAATACGGTATCTGACTTTTAGAAGATATCTGAAGGCAGCCCTGTTTAGGGAAGTTTTTAATGTTTGATGTTTTATTGTGTTTTTAATACTCTGTTGGGAGCCGCCCAGAGTGGCTGGGGAAACCTGGCCAGATGGGTGGGGTATAAGTAATAAATTATTATTATTATTATTGGTTTCCAATCTTCTCACTTTAAAAAGGAAGTCAAATGAAAGGAAAGCTATCCCCCTAGAATTTCTCAAGGCTTGAGGAAGTTTGTGCACATAACACTCTATTGTTTTCCAAATTTGGATGCTCTTTCATGTGCCTGCCCATGTAATTGTTTGAGCTATCAGATTGGCACTTGCATAATGTGGACCTTGCAGAGTAATTTAGTGGCTCTGAGCAGCAGCAGTAGCAGCAGCAGCATTGTGATGGCTTGGGATTCAGACTCAGAGGCTGAACCTGAGGAATCCCAGCCTGCACAGTCCCCGCCTCCAGAACCAGCTGAGCCGGAGCTGGGGTCTGAGCCTGAAGGGTCCTCATCTGTGCTGGATCCTCAGGTGCAGGCACCAGCTGAGTCTGCTCTGGCCCCTGAGGTGATGGAGGACCCATTGCCTGCAGGTGCTCCACTCTCAGCCCCGTCAGGGGAAGCTGAGGTTGCCTCTGGGTCCGGTAACCCTCCAGCTTCTCCTGAGCTGCAAAAGCTTAGGGCAGAGAGGCAGAGGGAACTAAGTTCCTGCAGGAGGAGTGCTCACCTCCAGGCCAGGCGAGGCGAATCACCTGTGGACCAGGGCTGCCCTATGCCTCAGGGCAGATAAAAGCCAGTCAGCCCAGTCGCTGGTTGCGGGAGCAACGTTGTTGGTAGCCAGTTCCTGCCTGCTCTCCTGCCCTGCTCTCCTGCCAGAGTTCCTGACCCCACCCGACTCCCTGCCTTGGACCCCGCTTCAGCTTTGATGGACAGCCTCCATACCGCACCATTGACCTCGGACTAGACTCGGACTTCGCCTCTCGGTTAGCCCCCAGGACCAGCACAAGCATCCTGAAGGGAGAAACCCATTCTCTTGATGGGAAGCTCAAGTCTCCCCAAGGGAAATGTCACATCTAACATGTGGTACACATTCCTCCAGCAAATAAAACAACAGAATTAAATCACAGCAGGTTTATAGGCAGAGGAGGATGGGCTTGTGTCTCATACTGAGGCCGAGCTGAAGAATGGGTTTGGATGCTCCTTTTTGACCTATTCAAGGTGCCTGTTTCTGTCACACATGAGGGTCCTGCTTCAATAACGTATTCTCCCCATCTTTATGTCATACTGCCTCTTCGCCCTGCTTCCCAGCTGTAGACCTGGGCCTCCCAAAGGCACATCCAGCACTTTAAGGCTGGGCTTTTCTCTCCACACACAAAATCTCGGTAAAGATATTCGCAGTGATCCTTTCAGAATTCTGCCATTAGCTAAGCAATTGATATTGGGAACTCCCCACCCCCAAAGAAAAATGACACCTAAAACATCAGCTCACCCATTCCATTTACTATCTGAAAACATTTATTGTCTTGAGCTCTCAATGAATCAGGAAGATGAGCTCCTTAAGTACCGTATTTTTCGCTCTATAAGACGCACCAGACCATAAGATGCACCTAGTTTTTGGAGGAGGAAAACAAGAAAAAAAATATTCTGAATTCCAGAAGCCAGAACAGCAAGAGGGATCGCTGCGCAGCGAAAGCAGCAATCCCTCTTGCTGTTCTGGCTTCTGGGATAGCTGCGCAGTCTGCATTCGCTCCATAAGACGCACACGCATTTCCGCTTACTTTTTAGGAGGGAAAAAGTGAGCCTTATAGAGCAAAAAGTACGGTAATGTTTGATACATTACTGTATTTTTTTTAATTCTTTTTATTAATTTTCATAAGCAAACAGAAAAACAAAACAACCGTACATAAAAAAGAGGAAAAAAAACAAAACAAAAACAAGAACAAACAACAGAAAACCTAAACGGACCAAAAAAGAAACACACAAATTGACTTCCCTCCATCTCGGTTTTGGATTATATAAGATTGTAATTCCATTCTGCAGTTTTCATTTTATATCATCTATGCATCGCAAGAATTATGTTAAACCTACTGTGATTTTTAGATTCCTAGAATTTGTTTCCATATATGTTATAAATTTGGTCCAATCGTCATTAAACTTTGTATCTTTTTGCTGTCTGATATTCTGCGTCATGTTTGCCAGTTCTAAGTATTCAAATAGTTTAATTTGCCAATCTTTAACGGTCAGGATATTAGGGGTTTTCCAATTTTGTGCTAGTAGAATCCTAGCAGCTACAGTTGCATATTGAAACATTATGTAGTCTTCTTTTTTAATCTCGTCTCCGATCATACCTATCATATGTGGTGGAAGTGTGAAGAAATAAAAAAAATTTGGGAAGCCATATGCAATGAATTGAAAAAGATACTTAAATACACCTTTGTTAAAAAACCTGAAGCCTTCCTCCTTGATACATTACTGTATTTTAATATTGTGTTGGAAGCCGCCCAGAGTGGCTGGGGAAACCCAGCCAGATGGGTGGGGTATACATAAAAAATATTATTATTATTATTATTATTATTATTATTATTATTATTATTATTACTTCCCCCAAAATTTTCTGTTAAGACGCATATTGCATGCACTTACTAGACGTTATGAAGGATTTTCTTTTCCACCACTTTCCGTTTGCACGGGGGTCCCCGGGACTGCTTGATGGAATACTGGATGCCGTGGAAGCTCACCACTGACCCCCGAGGGGATCGGAGAGATTCTCTGGTTGGGACTGAACGTAGGAACGGACCCCCTCGTTCTGGTTCATTCCCAGCAGATACATGCCTAGGGTTGGACACAGCGGTTGTTCCTGAACCGTTGCTGCATGCGTCGAACTCTATCGGCCCAACGCTGACAGAGTCTTCGATTTTCTCCAAGGTGCCCATCTGTCACTGCCTGAAATATTAAAATGCATTGAATTCGCTTTTGAACGGAACTCTTGCAGCGGATTTGAAGCACTCCCTTTGAGGATTCTGAAAAATGTTAAGAATCCCGTCATTTCTACAGCACTTTCAAGGCACATATTATCGTCACCCCCAAAATAACATGCCTAAAATCTACTAGGCTTTACGGAAAGATTACTTAAGGGTTTTCTGCAAATATAACAGACACAGCACAAAAGGGAAAAGGGAGTGGGAGGGAAGAAGAAAATAAACAAGCACAGGCACAATTTCTTAAGGTGACATAGTTATTATAATTATCGCTTGGATGGAGACCATTCAGGGAGGAGAGGAGTCCAATGGCAGCTGGGTTCTTTCTCTGCTGGTTGATTGGGCCCCGTTATCCCACTGAGATACAGGCAGCTCTCGACCTACGAAGGGGTTACGCTCTGGAGAAAGCGTGTAAAGCCAAAATTGTGTACAGTGGTACCTCGGGTTGCATACGCTTCAGGTTACAGACTCTGCTAACCCAGAAATAGTGCTTCAGGTTAAGAACTTTGCTTCAGGATAAGAACAGAAATCGTGCTCTGGCTGTGTGGCAGCAGCAGGAGGCCCCATTAGCTAAAGTGGTGCTTCAGGTTGAGAACAGTTTCAGGTGAAGAACGGACCTCCGGAACAAATTAAGTACTTAACCTGAGGTACCACTGTATAGTCAAAATACATTGGGTTCAATTTTGGGTGCGATTGCCAAAGTCTTTTTTCCCAGATGCCTTCCTTTTTTAAATTTGTTTTGTTTTGTTTTTTGCTAAGCACGTAAAACCAGTGGCATAGCGTGGGTTGCCAGTGCCCAGGGCAAGGCATGTATCCTTAGTACCACCTGCCTGGATAGGCTGGAATGAAGGGGCAATAGCTCTGCGACCTACCCAAGTGGCAGCTGCCATGCCCCATGAGCGTTGAGCATGGCGGAAAGCTGAATGTGCTCAAGTTAGATGTGCTTGCGTTACCTGTACTCTCTTACAGCAGTTTTGTAACTGAGATTACACTTCCTGTTTCACAGACCAGGGATCATGAAGATAAGAGCTAATTCTTTGCCCTAGACAACTGGACCTGAGCCATCTATATTTTATGATATGGTTGTATAGATATAAATTTATGAATAATTCTAATCAAGCTTCATTCCACTGTATAAGCAAACCAGCTGATCTCATTTTTGCTCAGTATGCAGTATTCTAATAGGAGCTAGGTGTTCATTTAGCAATTCAAGAGCTTGTTATAAGCACTGAAACAGGAATGAAACAACGGGCACAGTCTTCTGTGCAGTTCCCATTCATCGCACGATAGACAATGGAAGAAATACAACGGTGGTCAGTGTTTACATTTCTGACAGTGCAATCCTATAAGATAGATACAAGAGTCCCATCAGTATTGGCATTCTGCGGGCTCCTGTAGACATACCTGTTAAAGCACGGATTCCCCTGAACTGAACTTTTGCTGTTTCAGCTGTTTTTTCACTCTTTTAATTGTTACACATTTTTAATTGTCTAATTAACTAGGGATGTTTTAATGCTCAATGGATTTGTTATATAATAATAATAATAATAATAATAATAATAATAATAATAAAAACCATATATGTCTATCCAGAAGCCCCACTGAATTCATAATAAGGTTTGCGGAACTCAATGAGACTTTCCTTTCAGCAGACATGTATAGAATTTTACTGCAAGCCAGAAGGTCCCCAGATCAACTCATTCTTCCAATACGAATTCACACAAGCCACTATCCGCCTCAGATCCTGCCACTGTGGCCACAATCCCACACCGCAGTCTAGCGATAATATCAGCCTACTTTACTGGAAGCTGCCTTATATTGAGTTGGCTCATTGGTCCACCTAGCTGAATATTGCCTTTCTCAACCTTGCCCCATCCCATGTTCTTGAACTAAAACTCCCACCACCCCTGACCACTAGGCATGCTGGCTTGGAACGATGGGAGTCGTAGTACAACAACACCTGGGGACCAAAGGCACACTACACACTATAACTGGCCGGAGCTCTCCAGAATTTTAGGCAGGAGTTCTTTCTGTCCTGGCTCTACCTGGAAACAGCAGGGATCGAACCTGGACCCTCACGTATAGAAAGAAGATGCTCTAGCACTGAGCCATGGCCCTTGCCCTAAAATACAGGTGAACTACATTCTTATTATTACCTGCCTTTCACCCTGAGTTCCCAGGGCAGGTTACAGCATTAAAACACAATACTGAAAACTTACAATCAAAAAATTAAGGTGAGTCTTAAAACAAAAGCCAGGGTAATAAGGAGCATCTTAAGTATTTTCTGGAAGCTGGACAATGAAGGTGCCCGATGCAACTCTTTGGGGAATTATAGAATTGTAGAGTTGGAAGGGACCAAAAAGATTATCTCGTCCGAACCAGGAATCTTTTGCTCAAACCCACAACCTTGAGATTAAGTGTCTCCTGCTCTACTGACTGAGCTAACGGAACAACAAATCTGCAAATTGTTATTAATTCTGAATATTATTTTGCCCTCGTTCTGTTTCTTTACTTATGAAGAAAACTCAGAGAGCAGAGAGGAGCACAGACAGGCTTTCAGAAGCCAAGATGCTGGAGTAAAAGGAGACCTTTAACTGGATCATCCTCTGCGAACTGATGCGAGTGCAAATTCAAGTTACAAAGAACTCATGATCAGCCATGTCTTCTGCATTAGCCCATTCCAAGGGGGGTGGCAAAAAGGGCTTTTAAAAAATCATTAAAGATTTTCTTGGTTTGCAAAACCACATGCCTTTTCTCTTTTTTCAGGCTGTACAGTCTTTCTTACAAATCGGCTACATTTGTTGTGAGACATTAGTGTTGAGTACTGCTTTTGCAAGATCAAACCTATCCATTCTTAAGGAAATTAGCCCTGAGTGCTCACTGGAAGGACAGATCCTGAAGCTGAGGCTCCAATACTTTGGCCACCTCATGAGAAGAGAAGACTCCCTGGAAAAGACCCTGATGTTGGGAAAGATGGAGGGCACAAGGAGAAGGGGGCGACAGAGGACGAGATGGTTGGATAGTGTTCTCAAAGCTACCAGCTTTGAGTTTGACCAATCTGCGGGAGGCAGTGGAAGACAGGAGTGCCTGGCGTGCTCAGGTCCATGGGGTTACGAAGAGTCGGAAACGACTAAACAACAACAACAAACTGCCTTCTCTGCAGAGCAGCCCGGCAGACTCCCAGCCCTCTGAAAACTTAGCCCCAAGTAAGTAACACAAATTGCAGATAGCAGTGAGGCGAAAAGAGTGACAGGCAAACTAGCCATTACACAGCATCCTCTCTACTTCCACTGCCCAAGCGATTCAGTACCTCTTTGGTTCTGTTGCTGCCCAAAAGCTCCCGGTCCGATTCAGCTCAGCTGCCTACAGGTCTCTCCCCAGCAGAACTGAAGGTGAAAACCGCTATTCCCTGGTTGCTGCTGACTCAGTTCAAGGCAACTTACATAAACTTTTGTTTGAGGAACTCTCACTCATTAGCAGCTTCTGATGCTGATGGGAGTGTCAAATTACTGCTGTCACGCAATCTCCCCTGAGGTCACTGGAGGAGAAGTCACAAGCAGAGAGTCAGAGTGCCTTTGTAAAGAGAATTTTAACTGTATTTTTCTTGTGGTTGGTTTTTTGTCTTTTTCTTTTGGCAGATAGGGGGGTTTCGGAAGATCGTCGGAGATGTAGGAAAAAGAATCTTCCGGTTTTGAATTTGGAGACGTCCCCTTTCTCCCACTGATGATTCCACGTTTATCCCTGAAAAGCCTTATTCCTGAAAAGCCGTGTAAGAAACTGCATGCAGGTTGCAAACATGACTGCCGGAATTCCTCCTGTTTTTCCAGGTTGCTGTTTGAACCTGTGCCCTGTTCTTGCCTCAATTTATAAATTGGACAGAAATAAAAAATCCTTTCCCCTTGCAATCTCTTTTTGTGTTGCTTCGCAACCAGTGGTGAAGTACAAGTAGGTTTTTACACACTCTCCCTAGAATAACATACCCTCCTCTCTGGATGTCCTATTCCATAATAGGCCGTAAGGTTACCAGATTTTTTTCAATGAATCCGGGGACACTTCAATGGATTTTGTATGGGGACTGATTTGTAAATCCGGGGGCTGTCCCCAGAAAACGGGGACGTCTGGTAACCTTATAATAGGGACATCAAACAATCAAAGAAACAAAAGTTTCCCACCCTAAATGTATTTAATAATAATAATAATAATAATAATAATAATAATAATAATAATAATAATTTATTTATACCCCACCCATCCGGCTGAGTTTCCCCAGCCACTCTGGGCGGCTCTCAATCAAATGTTAAAAACAGTACAGCATCAAATATTAAAAACTTCCCTGAACAGGGCTGCCTTCAGATGTCTTTTAAAGACAGGATAGCTGATTATTTCCTTCACATCTGCAGGGAGGGAGTTCCACAGGTCAGGCGCCACTACCGAGAAGTCCCTCTGCCTGGTTCCCTGTAACCTCACTTCTCGCAATGAGGGAACCGCCAGAAGGCCTTCGGCGCTGGACCTCAGTGTCCAGGCAGAACAATGGGGGTGGAGATGCTCCTTCAGGTATACAGGACCGAGGCCGTTTAGGGCTTTAAAGGTCAGCACCAACACTTTGAATTGTGCTCAGAAACATACTGGGAGCCAATGCAGGTCTTTCAGGACTGGTGGTATGTGGTCCCGGCGGCCACTCCCAGTCACCAGTCTGGCTGCCACATTCTGGATTAATTCCAGTTTCCGGGTCACCTTCAAAGGTAGCCCCACGTAGAGTGTGCTGCAGTAGTCCAAGCGGGAGATAACTAGAGCATGCACCACTCTGGCAAGACAGTCTGCGGGTAGGTAGGGTCTCAGCCTGCTTACCAGGTGGAGCTGGTCGACAGCCGCCCTGGACACAGAATTAACTTGCGCCTCCATGGACAGCTGTGAGTCCAGAATCACTCCCAGGCTGCACACCTGGTCCATCAGGGGCACAGTTACCCCATTCAGGACCAGGGAATCCCCCACACCCTACCCCTAATCCTAACCCTATCCCTCAAAAACAGTACTTCTGTCTTGTCAGGATTCAACCTCAATCTGTTAGCTGCCATCCATCCTCCAACTGCCTCCAGGCACCTACACAGGACCTTCACCGCTTTCGCTGGTTCTGATTTAAAGGAGAGGGAGAGCTGGGTGTCATCTGCATAGTGATGAACACCTAGCCCATATGTATCCCACTGTCCTTTATTTGCTGTTGTGCATGTAGTTCCAGAATACTGTCTTGCAGTTTAAGTACAGTCGTACCTCGGAAGTCGAATGGAATCTGTTCCGGAAGTCCGTTCGACTTCCAAAACTTTTGGAAACCAAAGTGCAGCTTCTCATTGGCTGCAGGAAGCTCCTGCAGCCAATCAGAAGCCACAAAAGCAGCATCAGATGTGTGGGTTCCAAAGAACGTTCGCAAACTGGGACACTCACTTCCAGGTTTGCGGCGTTCAGGAGCCAAAACATTCGACTCGCAAGGTGTTCGACTTCTGAGGTACGGCTATACAACAGAGCCTGGAAACGTCTTACTTCTGAGTAGGCAGTGTCAAGCGCCATTTACAATAAAGGAATAAACACTCCATATGTTTCCTATGAAATGGCTGACTGTGGAAGCATTGCAATGAAAAATTTAAAGCGCATTGGTGACCTTTTCCTTTGAAAATATAGGAAGTGCTTTGTATGCCAGCTTCACCATTTCCTTTACAGTGGTACCTCAGGTTAAGTACTTAATTCATTCCGGAGGTCTGTTCTTAACCTGAAACTGTTCTTAACCTGAAGCACCACTTTAGATAATGGGGCCTCCTGCTGCCGCATTGCCGCCACACAATTTCTGTTCTCATCCTGAAGCAAAGTTCTTAACCCGAGGTACTATTTCTGGGTTAGCGGAGTCTGTAACCTGAAGCGTATGTAACCTCAAGTGTATGTAACCCGAGGTACCACTGTATTTGGTGCAGGGATTTTATTTTAGGATAAACAGGACTCTGTTTTTGCACCCACCCACACCACTTTAAATTGTTCTCTGAGACGTGGAGAGGAGGAAAAATGAAAACCAGGATATTTCAGGATCAAATCAGAAACTGGGACGGCTTCTGTCATTCCAGGACTGTCGCTGGAAAATAGGGGCCCTGGGAGGGTAAGCTATGAAATGGACTAAGCAGCTCTGTTGCCCTCTAGTGCAGGGGTCAGCAAGGTTTGCCTTGCCTGGGCTGGTTCACTCTGGCGAAGATCTCTCCATGGGCCGAATTGCACATGTGTGTGAGCGTGCGAGCCTGCGCTTTCTGCCGTCTGCATCTGCGCAGATGCTATTTACAGTGCCTACGTCTGCACAGATCCGATTTCTGGCACCGCAGAAGTGAGTCCCTGCGCCGTGCCGGTTTAGTGCAGCGCATGGGGGCTTGCTAAGCGGGTGGCTCAGTTTGGGGGCAGCTTGTCGGCTGGTTAAATGACCCCTGTGGTAAGAGAGAATATTATGAAAATGATATACAGGTGGTACATGACACCAGTCAAGCTTGCAAAAATCTATCATTTGCCCGATAATAAATGTTGGAAGTGTAAAGAAACGGAAGGTACATTCTTTCACCTTTGGTGGACGTGCCCAAGGATTAAGGCTTTCTGGGAGATGATATATAATGAAATGAAAAAGGTATTTAAATATACCTTCCTGAAGAAACCAGAGGCCTTTCTCCTGGGCATGGTCGGCCAATTGGTGCCAAAGAAGGACAGAACCTTCTTTTTGTACGCCACAACAGCAGCAAGAATACTTATTGCAAAGTATTGGAAGACACAAGATCTACCCACCCGGGAAGAATGGCAGATGAAGGTGATGGACTATATGGAACTGGCGGAAATGACTGGCAGAATCCGAGACCAGGGAGAAGAGTCAGTGGAAGAAGATTGGAAAAAGTTTAAAGTCTACTTACAGAAATACTGTAAAATTAATGAATGTTAGAATGATGTTGGAAAAGAAGTTAAGTGGTTTTTAGCTGTAATGCTATAAAGGAATATGAAAAAATGGATTATTAACAGGTAAAAATTTAATGTTATAATACTTTAAGATTAAAGACTAGGACAAACAAAGAGGGAAAGGATTTGCTGAACTAACAAATTGAACTGGAATACAAAAAAGGGAGGTGTGAGGAGGTCCGGGAAACAAGCAAATGAAAGATAAGTAATGGAAAGATGGAATTGTTTTTAACTATTTTTATTTTGTATTTTTCTTTTTTCTTTTTTCATTTTTCATTTTTGTAATATTTTGAAAATCTTAATAAATATCTTTTTTTTTTTTAATAAATGACCCCTGTGGGCTGCTTGTGGCCCATGGGCCTTAGGTTGCCTACCCCTGCTCCAGCGCAACGAGTCCTCTTTTAAAACAGCTGGCCTTCTTGCAGTGGGCAATTCACTGAAAAGTGTTGGGTGAACAAATGATTAACAGGGAGACGAGCAGAGTAAATTAGGGGGAATTCCTCAATGTCCTATAACCACCCTATCAACAAATCAGAATGAAAGCTCAGTAAAGACTGGACATTGTCTGACCTCCATGTGAGCATTGTTCAAACAGAATAGGACGAAAGCTCATTGCATAGGTCACTTCCCCTAGCGGTAACATTTATTGAAATTGTGATTTCCCACAAAACTGTGTGTCCGCTATAGGCCCACCACATATTTTAGCTTTATTCTTCACATATGGTAAGGATTCAACCTTTTTTTTGGTGATGTGGCACAAGGACTAATCGGAACTGTAGCAGATGTTGTCTTCTTCCATCTGGAAGGAGCCACAGCGTCAGTAAACAGCCGATCGTCTCCCCCAAACAGGCTCCCCCCTCCCTTTGGCAGATGGCTTTTGCACTGTAAAGTCAACTCCGCGCAAACAGATAAAAAAACAGGAGACGGAGCAGAAATTGCTTCCCTGTGTGTTTGCAAAAATGGAAAAGATGGGACGACACTATGGACTCGAATTTATGGTGTGTGTTGCAAGAGGGCAAGGAAATTTCAACATGCCCCTTTGTCATATATCTGATGTACTTTCAAGGTCCACATTTTTGCACAACGCGGCTAAGATTGGTGGTTTGGAAGGAGTATGAAACCCTCCAACTGACAAAAGTTATCCCCCCCCCTCCGTTCCGTAATGCACTAAACATGCGGCAGTAAATGTGTCATTACTTATTATTATGAGAAAACTCTACTGCTGTCAGGGGCTGGACTGAAGATGAATGGTGGGAACCGCCCCACCCTTTTTGCACCTTCCTGAGAAGAGGAGGACAGTATATATTTAGAACCCTGGTTTGCAGAAGGGCATAGTTCAGAGGCTGCAGAGGGGAGAAGCTGGGAAATATTGGGAGAGCAGCAGGAAGAAGAAGAAGCACCACCAGGGGAGAGACAGCTAACAGACTCTGTGTCCCTAGAAAGCCTTCCTGACCCCACCTCCCCCAGGAACAGGAGTGCCTTGAGAGTAGTAGAACAGAAAGCTCGGAGGCAGAAGGCACAGATCAGCCAGCGCAGGTATATCGTAGAATAGGAGGGACGGAGGGGGTGGGACTTCACTTGGAGCAACGCCATTATCTGAGACAGACCGCATTCCTTCGTCTCTCTGTGTGTATATTGAACAAACTACTTGGTAAGAACTCTTCTTCTTTATCTGCTTCTTGGCATCCCACCGTGGGTGGGATAGGTATCCCTGAAGCCTTCACAACTCCCCTTGCTCGTAACGCAACACAACTGTAGCTGAACTCTTCAATTCCCACCCAGACTGACAAGACAATTTCCTGTAGACAACACAGCTGTAGTGGGTGATTTGGCTTCCTGACTTTGAGCCAAGTCTTTGCTCTCCAGAGATCCTTCATTGCTTTGTTTACTAACTTTTCACAGGATGCTCAGACGATGCCATCTTGCAGTCGTCATCATTCTGTATTTTCCTTGTGGCTCTTCTGCCTTTTCTTAGCTAGCAGTCCAACTTTCTCAGAAGAGCAGAAGACATGTGCTGTCTCTTGGCAATCCAAATTCTGTGCCAAGAAAAGCTGAAATGTCCCCCATACGGGGATCAAACCTGTGAGCTTTGCATTATCAACACCACCCTCTAAGCAACTGAGCTGTCCATTCTCTATCTACTCCATCTACTCCCTAGATTTTACAATTTCCACTCTGTCTTAACAAATCTAAAAGCTATAAACTTGGCTTTGCAAAAAGGAAAACTGAGATGTTCGGGATGTTGGTTTCTGCGACCAGGAACAACTTCTGTGCCTGTGTTTGCCATTTTACATTTGGGCAGCTTCTTAAAACCCTTTTAGGGAAGTTGCTTTATCAAACTTTCCAACATCAGAAGCATGAGGATGGAAAAGTGTAATCTGTTGTTATTTCACAGGGTGAAAAATTATTTTTTTTTTCCATAACGAAAAATAGCCAAACACTCAAATCTCAAATACAGTCTACTCCGGAAAGTTACCTCCAAATACAGAAGTTATATTAAAAAACATGATGGGTAAATGTATTTTTTACTGTAAAAAACCCCTCATTCATAACACTGATAGCAAACATTCTAGTATCTATGGATTTAAATTTTGCATTTTAATATTTCATGGTAAAACAGCTATTTTACTCTACAATTGCAATTCAACCCTTTGACTTACAGTTCCCCAGCCCTGTCGAAAATACTAACAAACGGAATGTGTGACCAGTAAATGTATTTATTTATTTTTGTAAAAAACCCTCATTCCTAACACTGATAGCAAACATTCTAGTATCTACAGATTTAAATCTTGCATTTTAATATTTCATGGTAAAACAGCTATTTTACTCTACAATTCTAATTCAACCCTTTAACTTACAGTTCCCCACCCCTGTCGAAAATACTAACAAACAGAATGTGTGACCAGTAAAAGAAAGAACATGGCACTTTTTTTTTTTTGCTGACTTGTGTGACTCAGCAAAAGTGGAAGTCTGTAACTGCAGATATTTAATGCTGTTACACAAGCCAGGAAATGCACAGACTTTGGAGAAGTACTGAGCAAGGGTGCTGATGTTGCAGAGACCAGGTTTTCCATCTATCTACATCTTAACATTCTCGTTTCACCGAAACTGGTTCGCTCCGGAGTTCGTTGCTCCGATGTCTTCGAAGGAACAGTCAGAGCGACCTCCTGGATGTTTCTAGCCACTCCTGCCTGCACCCTTTTATAACAACATGACTCAACCACATTGAAACCTTGTCAGCACTCTCATGAGCCGCACAGGACTGGAGCAAAACCACCAAAAGCAGACACATGGTGAAACGTCCTGCAGAACCCTCCAGTATGTCATTGCTGGACAGTGCTGCATATAAGTAAAGGTAAAGGTACCCCTGCCCGTACGGGCCAGTCTTGACAGACTCTAGGGTTGTGCGCCCATCTCACTCAAGAGGCCGAGGGCCAGCGCTGTCCGGAGACACTTCCGGGTCACGTGGCCAGCGTGACAAAGCTGCATCTGGCGAGCCAGAGCCGCACACGGAAACGCCGTTTACCTTCCCGCTAGTAAGCGGTCCCTATTTATCTACTTGCACCCGGGAGTGCTTTCGAACTGCTAGGTTGGCAGGCGCTGGGACCGAACAACGGGAGCGCACCCCGCTGCGGGGATTCAAACCGCCGACCTTTCGATCGGCAAGCCCTAGGCGCTGAGGCTTTTACCCACAGCGCCACCCGCGTCCCAATAGTGCTGCATATACATATAAGCTAAACAAGTTATAGTTTAGGACCCCACTCGCTTGATGGCCCCCCAAAAAATTAAAGGGGGAAAAACTGGATGTACATTTCCAAAATACCGTATTTTTCGCCCTATAGGGTGCACTGGCCCTTAGGACGCACCTCCTTTTTTGGGGGGAAATGAATAAAAAAAAATTATTCCCCCCCCCAGCCGCGGGGCTGGGGCGGGTGAAGCCCGAGCTTCCCCCAACCCCAGAACAGGTTGCTATCCGCAAGCCTTGCGAGCCCGGCTGCAACTCCCGCCGGGCTTGCAAGGCTTGCGGATATCTTCCTGAAGCCTGGAGAGCGAGAGGGGTCAGTGCGCACCGACCCCTCTTGCTCTCCAGGCTTCAGCGAAAGCCTGCATTCGCCCCATAGGACGCACACACATTTCCCCTTCATTTTTGGAGGGGGAAAAAGTGCGTCCTATAGGGCGAAAAATATGGTATAAGATAAAAATATAAGGTTCATTAGGTAGAAGTGCATTTTGGAAGGAAGACTATTGGGGCAAGGCATTTTCTCTTGTCGCCTGCTAATTAGTCGAGAAACACATATAATTTCTGCAAAGGTGAGATTGCAATCTTAACATAGTCAGCTGCTTCGCGTATTGCATACCACCTGTGCCGGATTTACGTATAAGCTAAACAAGCTATAGCTTAGGGCCCCACTCTCTTGGGGCTCCCAAAAAAATTAAAGGGGGGGGAAACTGGATGTACATTTCCAAAATATAAGATAAAAAAACAAATAATATAAAACCTACATACAGCAACAGTGTTTTGTGTTGTGTAGGCTCCTATGGTGTAAGTTATGGGCCCCGCCTGCTAGCCTGCTCCCTAAAATATCACTGGTTTGCTCATTTCTATATATAGGGTGCCTACATTCTGCACGGATTGGTTGCATAGCAACATGTGCAGATGGCTTTAGATACCTATTAGGTCCATAAATTACCATATAGCATATATTCAACAACAACAACAAAAAACAACAGCGCCAATTTGTTGTTGACAAAGGCAGCCGGATATATAAAAGGCCCCATTACCTTCAGTAGCTTAGGGCCTGATCAAACCTATATCCGGCCCTGAATGTGGCCATGTTTAAAGAGAGTTCTGGTCCTTCAGTTCACTGAGACTGTAGCCAGCGCCATCTTTCCCATTGGTCTTAGTGGTTCGCTGTGCCAGGGCGCCGGCCTCTCAGGGGTGCCCTAGCAAGTGGGGGAACTGCACGGCTTTGCCGGCAGCCTCCCCTTTCGCTGCATGCCTGCCAGTTGCGCCCCACCAACTACAGTGGTGCCCCACAAGATGAATGCCTTGCAAGACGGAAAACCCGCTAGACGAAAGGGTTTTCCGTTTTGGAGGTGCTTCGCAAAATGAATTTCCTATGGGCTTGCTTCGCAAGACGAAAATGTCTTGCGAGTTCCTGCAGGGTTAAGCCGCTAATAGCGCTAATCTGCTAAGCCGCTAATGCTAAGCCTGCTAAGCCGCTAATAGCGCTAATCTGCTAAGCCGCTAATGGGCTTGCTTCGCAAGACGAAAAAACCGCAAGACGAAGAGAATCGCGGAACGGATTCTTTTCGTCTTGCGAGGCACCACTGTATGTTTGGGGGGAGGCCCCCAAGAGAATGGGGCCCTAAGCTATAGCTTGTTTAGCTTACACGTAAATCCGGCACTGGCCGCATTATAACGGTGCCATTAGAGCAATTCCATTAGTGCCCATGCTTTCATCGGGCCCCAGCTTGACCTTTCATTGTGTGTGTGTATGTGTGTGTGTGTGTGTGTTTATGCCCCTCAGAAAGAAAGGTATGAGGCAAAATGTGTGGGTATCCTTCTAATTGATTTCTGTGATGAGATGAGTCAGCCTGGCTATTCCCGCCTTTCAGTGGTCTTAGTGAAGTCAGATTCCTCAGATCCTAAAGAACTGCTATTTTCTGGCGTAAAAAAAGTATAAAGATAGAAGTAATCTACATTAGACACAACAATTGAGAAAGAGTAAAATTTTCGAGGTCTTAGAACAAAGGAAGGAAGTCAATATGTGTATATGTATGTAATGACTAGATTAGAATGAAGATACGGTTTTATTTGTAGATGTGTGCTTTTCCTTTTGTTTCTTCTTTTTTCTTTTCTTTTTTGTGTGTTCTGTTTTTCTTTCTTGTTTGTATAGTATTATTTTGGATTCAATGTTTGTAATTTTTGTTGTAATTCTGCATTAAAAAAAAATTTATTTACCATATTTTTTTGTTCTATAAGACGCACCAGACCACAAGACGCACCTAGTTTTTGGAGGAGGAAAACAAGAAAAAAAATATTCTGAATCTCAGAAGCCAGAACACCAACAGGGATCGCTGCACAGTGAAAGCAGCAATCCCTCTTGCTGTTCTGGCTTCTGGGATAGCTGCGCAGCCTGCATTCACTCCATAAGATGCACACACATTTCCCTTTACTTTTTACTTGAACCCACGAGCCTGAATTTAAGAGTCTTATGCTCCACTGACGGAGTTATCCCAGCCCTTCCTTTATTCCTAGCAACCAGGATCACTCAGCTGAGATTCCTTAAGCGTTATTTTCTACAACTACTCCAACAGGTATGGGTGGATGTTAAAGAATCTCCCCTCTCCCACAAATGGCACATACAAAATGTGAAAACCGATGGATCTTCGGCATGTGTGTTGCGCGGGAGCCAAAAGCACGCAACCAGAAAGCAAGATTAAGATTGGTCGCCCCCTCGGAGCTGTACTAATTTGGCTGGGGGCAAAAAACTGGTTATTTATAAGTTAAAGGAAGTTAGGGCTGCCATACGTCCGGATATTTCCCGAAAATAGCCAGGATTCTGTTGAAAATGGCGTCCGGGCAGAATTTTCAAAAATCGGGCAAATTGCCTGGGAGAGCCTGGACGTATGGCAGCCCATCTTGGACGTGTTGATTTTGGCGAATTCCCCACAAATTAGCTAAAAAATATAATTTACTTAACAATAATTTACTTTTTTTAAAAAAAGCTCAACAACTTTGAAATTGAAATATGGGAGCCCTAAAAGAAATCTTCCTCTTTGCAGCCATATTGCACATCCTTCTGTATCTGAGGTGGCCTTGCCCCATCTCTGAGATAGATTAGGATGAGAGTTGGTGACTGGCTTAAAAGCAGGAAGTGAGCAAATATGATGAGCTAAGTGAGTTCAAAACCTGAAACAGAATGTGCTCAGAGTATGTTTTTGTAGCCCATGACAGATTACGCCATTATTATGTACTGAGTTGAATAGGATCCAAAATGCAGCAGTCTGATTGGTCCTAGAACAATAGGGTCCAGAATGCAGCAGTCTGATTGGTCCTAGAACAATGCAGCAGTATGATTGGTCCACAGGAGCCACCCAATCCAGCTCCAGATGGAAGTGAATCCACAACCTGATTGGCCTACAGGAGAATCCCGGAATTAGCCAATCACGTGCAGCCCATTGTGTAAATAATGTACAGTGGTGCCCCGCAAGACGAATGCCTCGCAAGACGAAAAACTCGCTAGACGAAAGGGTTTTCCGTTTTTCGAGCTGCTTCGCAAGACCAATTTCCCTATGGGCTTGCTTCGCAAGACGAAAAAAATTCTGGGTTTGAATTTCTGTGTTGTGGGTGGCTGGGGGAACAGTTGGGGAGGGGTTTGCAAGAATCTGGAAGCTTGTGTGGTTTTTTTCTGCATTTTTATGATTTTCTGTGACCATTGGGCCACTCTGCTGTTTTTTTTAAAAAATTCTGGGTTTGAATTTTGAAATGCTCTTTACAGTATGTGTGACTTTAAAGAGCACTTAATAAACTCTTGTTGTACCAAATTTGGCTTTGTTTGGACTTTTTTTGACCATAGGAACGCATTAATTGATTTTCAATGCATTCCTATGGGAAACTGTGCTTCGCAAGACGAAAAATTCGCTAGACGAAAAAACTCGCGGAACGAATTAATTTCGTCTTGCAAGGCACCACTGTATATAAAGCAGATATTGTGGGGGAACTTCCATTTCTCCTCACCACTATGAGCTGAATAAAGAGCATGAAATCCACTCTTGACTCCGAGTATATTTCAGCCATAATAAATGGGTTAGTCTTAAACATGTGGCATGGCTCATTTTGTGGTATCTTATTTCACGTGTTGCGTAATTCACTCCCTTAATCCAGCCTTGCAAGAGAGTCAGAAAAGGGGCAACGGACAATTGAAAGTAGGTGGAATAATAAGGGATTTTTCAGTGAGGAGGCTGGGATTCTTGGAGGTGGGGAGGAAAGCAGTGACTTTCCGTGGTGTGGCTAGTGACGGCGGGGGCAAGAATATCCTTGCTGATCTTGGGCCAGCATGTCTCTGTAGCCTGTGGAGATCAGTGACCATTTCCACCCCACCCGAGCTCTCTAACAATGGAGGAGAAACCCTTTGAGATCAAGGAGCAAAGATTATTTTCAAAGGTGCGGTAAACAAGCTCACTTGCTCTGTAACGTGTAAGGAGGCCGGGAGCGACCTCTGCCACCCCTTCCTTCCTGAGGAAATAGCTGCAGGAAGCTCCTGCAGTTTTCTCCTGCTAAGGACGTGATGGTAGCCACTGATGAACTTCTTTAACCCTTATCATAGAATGGCTAGAGGCCCACTGGGGACCAATGGTTATGTAGGCAAATGGATTGTTGACGTACCAAAGGAAAGTCACCATGTTTTGCTGGCTGAAATGTTGTTTTCTTCAACCATTCATGGGTTCGTTGATGGTCCCAGCCAGCCTCTGCACCAGCCTTTCCCAACTTTGGGTCCCCCGATGTGGTTGGACTACAACTCCCATCGTCCCTAGTGAAAAAGGGGGGCCAGCAGTCAGGGATGATGGGAGTTGTAGCCCAACCACATCTAGGGGGACCCGAGGTTGAGAAAGGCTGCCCTACATAAGCAGGCGCTCTCTGTCTTTGAAGGGCCCATTTGATTGCAAAAGCTTGTTGACCTCTTGGTGGGCTGATTTGCGACTGGCCCAGGGACGTGGGTGGCGCTGTGGGTTAAACCGCCGGTTCCCTCGGCCAATAAAGTGAGATGAGTGCCGCAACCCCAGAGTCGGTCACGACTGGACCTAATGGTCAGGGGTCCTTTATCTTACAGCTGGGTCAAAATTCTTAAAAGCAGATTATTCCCTCAAAGTTCATCAATGTTGCTCAAGTGACAATTCAAAGTCTTGGTGCTGACCTTTAAAGTCCTAAACGGCCTCACCCCTGTATACCTGAAGGAGCGTCTCCACCCCCATCCTTCAGCCCGCACACTGATATCCAGCACCAAGGGCCTTCTGGCAGTTCCTTCACTGCGAGAAGTGAGGTTACAGGGAACCAGGCAGAGGGCCTTCTCAGTAGTGGCACCTGCCCTGTGGAATGCCCTCCTATCAGATGTCAATGAAACAAACAACTATCTGACTTTGAGAAGACATCTGAAGGCAGCCCTGTTTAGGGAAGTTTTTAATGTTTGATGTTTTATTGTGTTTTTAATATTCTGTTGGAAGCCGCCCAGAGTTTAATTGGTTGTTTTGATGGATGTTTTATCTGCTTTCTTATTATTTCATTGCTGTATTTTTGCGATTTATTGTATTTTACTGTGTTATTTCTGTTGGCGCCATTTAGTGGGAAGGTGGGCTCTAAGTTAAAAAACACCCAAAGGCCATTGCATTGTTTTAGATATTTGTGGGGTAGGTTGTGCTGAGAGAAAATGACTTGCCCAAAGCCATGGGGGGAGCTTTGTGGCTGAGCAAGGATTTCAACTGGGTTCATGGCATCCAAGCCTAACATTAAACAAGCTGTAGCTCAAAATCTGCTCCACTTCTCAGTGGGGAGGAGTTGCGGTGGACTGCGTGGCCACCCATTGCTCACCGGGGGCGGGCGACTTTGTCCCCCATTGCCCGGGGGATGCCGGCCATGTCAGAGCCCGGCCAGCCAATCCGCTGGCCGGGGGGGGTGTCTGGCCGGGGCAGTTTAAATGGTTTTTCGCCTACCTCGTAGCAATCGTCACAACTTTGTTAGGGTTGCGGTTAGGCATTGTTTGACCCTGTTTGGGGGAGGGGAGGTGTGGCCATCACCTGCCCCTCCAAGCTTAAGGGTATTCCGTTAAAGGAATCCGGGGGTCTTGATCTTGTTCGAAGCCCGGTTGGGGGCTAGGGCCTTGACACGACGTTGATGGGAACACCAGGGGGAGCTTGAGTTGGTACACATCGACAGGGCTCCCCCTATCAGTGGTTTACCCTTACTGGACTTCCTGCGCAGAGGGCAGGAATCAGAAATAGTCGGGTCCAATCAATGCCTAAGCCAATACCACTCACATTCTGTAATTCAATAAAGCTGTGGCCCAATTTGCCCAATAGTAAAGGTAAAGGGACCCCTGACCATTAGGTCCAGTCGTGACCGACTCTGGGGTTGCGGCGCTCATCTCGCTTTATTGGCTGAGGGAGCCGGTGTACAGCTTCCGGGTCATGTGGGCAGCATGACTAAGCCGCTTCTGGCAAACCAGAGCAGCGCACGGAAACGCCGTTTACCTTCCCGCCAGAGCGGTACCTATTTATCTACTTGCACTTTGATATGCTTTCAAACTGCTAGGTTGGCAGGAGCAGGGACCGAGCAACGGGAGCTCACCCCGTCACAGGGATTCGAACTGCCGACCTTCTGATCAGCAAGTCTTAGGCTCTGTGGTTTAACCCACAGTGCCACCCGTGTACCTTTGCCCAATAACATAAACTTAATATCTGTGTCCTGGTGTGAGTTATTTCCCAACGAGGGGGTGGTTGAGGGGTCTCGACACGCAAAGGATCAGACCTGCACATCTGGTTAAAATCAGTAATACTTCATTAGGTTGCATATGGACAGTTGTATTAGGGTGCTTCTAGACTGTTGCTATTTTGTGGGTGAGATTCAGTCACATTCTGGCAGTGAATGCGGATTTGGTGCTCTTACACAACAAACCACTTCGGACTTTTTGCGGGAAGGAAAGTGGTGAGGAAATGCGGGGTGACAAGTGCTTCACCAATAGCTTAAGAATGCTTAATAATATCAAACATTAAAAAGGAACTTCCCTATAGAGGGCTGCCTTCAGATGTCTTGGTTGTAGAGTTACTTATCTCCTTGACTCAGAGGTCACATAACTCCATACCCTCCAACATTTCTCTGATGAAAATTGGGACGTCCTAAGGAAGAGTGGTTCGTTCCAGGATCAAATCAGAAACCAGGACGGCTTCTGCAAATCCAGGACTGTCCCTGGAAAATAGGGACACTTGGAGTGTCTATGAGGGCTCGAAGCTACTGCAAACATTGCTAACTTGTCCCATTGATTTCAACAAGATTTCAGCGTGACTAATTGTCTTTAAATGAGGGGTTTCCCCCTCATGATTTATACAGAAAATGAGCAATGGTATAAGATGCAATAATCATGAGTGCTCCCTTTCAGGGCTGGCGTCCTGGTAAATTTTCACTAAAAAGCTTTCTTTGAAGAGGAATCAACCTGATGGCTCTTATTTATCTGGGAATTGAATTTCATAACAAAGACTTGCCTCCTTTTTCTGTGTTTAAATATGTTATCTTTTTCACTGAGCCTCTCCCAGAAAGATGGGAGTTGGCACAACATGCGAGATTATATAGTGGCAGCTGCCATAATCTTCGGGAGCAAAGTTCGGCCTGCTCTGCACTCGCCCTGAATCCATGCGCAGGTCACCATAACCTGGTCTTTCATAACTATATTTGATTTCTCATTTTTACATAACATGCTGCCAGAGGCTTTGGAGGCCAAAGTTCCTGTGGGAGCTGCTCATAATCTGAACTCTTCCTGCTCGAAAAGGAATGCCTCATATTGAGTCAACACCAGACCTGTTCATTTTCTCCCTTGTCTTAATTTTGAAAGATCTGGAGTAGGGGAAAATATTGAGGGTTCAAACCTTCCAGTGGCTCGCTCAAGAGCACACATGTTTTTTGTGTGTAGGGAGGCTAAGCAGAGTGAAATATACTTGGAGTCGAGTGTGGATTTCATGCTCTCTATTCAGTTCATAGTAGTGAGGAATGGAAGTTCCCCCGAAATGTCTGCTTTATATACATTATTTACACAATGGGACACACGTGATTGGCTAATTTTGGGATTCTCCTGTCGGCCAATCAGGTTGCGGATTCACTTCCACCTGGAGTTGGATTGGGTGGCTCCTGCGGACCAATCAGGCTGCTGCAATCTGGATCCTATTGTTCTAGGACCAATCAGACTGCTGCATTTTGGATCCTATTCAACTCAGTACATAACACAGAGCCTCCAAGTGTCCCTGTTTTCTAAGGACAGTCCAGGGAATTACAGAAGCCGTCCTGGTTTGCGTGTTCAGACCCAGAAACCTCCCCCCTAAATAAATTCACACAACTGAATTTTTTGGTTTGGTGTTTGGCAGAATTTAGGCCACAACTTTATTGATTACAGAAAGTGAGTGGTTGCATAGGCTCTGGTTCGACTAGCTCCCTGCCTTGCAGGTAGCGCTGACCCAGGGTTCCAGCACAGGTCAGCCAAGGGTGAACACCCGGATAACCGGAAAGCCAGGAACAGGCTATCTCCGCCACCCAAATGTCCCCCTGGACTCAGGCACGGGCACAACCCCCTCACAGGGGTTGACCAAACCATCAAGTCCCTGGATTCCTTTAACGGAATACCTTTCACATAGGGATGGCAAGAGCGCTGTCCCATCCCTGTCACCTGAACCAGAGCCTAGCCGCAACCTTACAAGTTGTGACGATTTGCTATGCGGCAGGCGAAACCCAAATGGCAACAGCCAATCAGCCAAGTGGGGGAAATTCCTGCCGTGCCCCTGTCCCAATGACAGACGACACACGAGGGCATAGCAAGGTCAAGCGCAAATCCCTAAAATTAGGGAGAGGTGGGCGAGTGTTCCGAATGCACACACCGAAAGAGGAAGCTCTGGGTCATGTGCATGGGCATAAATAGGTCCCTCAAACCGTTTGGACTGCGTCCCATTGGCCAGATTGCACCCAGCTACGAGGGACCTACCAATCGGGTGTTGTGGCTGACCAAATGTATCCACCCACAACACAGGGTGTTAAGTTGTGGGTGAACATATCAGACGACACAGCGATTCTTCAGACAGCTCTTGTTTATTCACAGGCCAGAACAGAACTGAACTGAAGGGTTCTGCCAACCTGCTTATACAGAGCTCAACTACAAAGCAACAGTAACAACTTTCTGTAACTATCCAATCACTGAACATCACTTTCATTTGCATATGTGGACCTGAGTGAAAACTATCTACAGCAACCCCCTGCTGGCCCAGGGTGAGAACTTCAGTACATAACACCAGGTGTTGGTTGTCCAGGTCTCACCGCAATACATGCCCTCTTTAAGGGAGGACCCAATTTCTGATTTGATCTCAGAATGTCCTGGTTTTCTTTTCTCATCCCCTCCACATCTCAGAGAACAATTAAAAGTGGTTTGTGTGTGTAGGTGCAAAAACTGAGTCCTGTTTATGCTGAAAATAAAATTCCTGCACCAAATGAAGGAAATGGTGAAGCTGGCCTATGAAGCTCTTGCTAAGATTTTGAAGGAAAATGTCACCCATCCACTTTAACATTTAAATTATTTAATTGCAGGCAGCCATTTTTAAAAAAGGAAATGCATTTACTGCTTATTCCTTTATTGTAAATGGAAGCTTACTCTGTCTACTGAGAAGTTAAGTCCCACTGAATTCAATGGAGCTTACTCATAGGTACTGTAACTGGATAAAGACAGGGCAGCCTTTCACTGCAATCTTAAGCATTTTTACTCAGAACTAAATCTCACTGAGTTCAATAGGATTTACTCTCTGGTATGTTTCTGATCAGGGACGCGGGTGGCGCTGTGGGTTAAACCACAGAGCCTAGGACTTGCCGATCAGAAGGTCGGCGGTTCGAATCCCCGTGACGGGGTGAGCTCCCGTTGCTCAGTCCCTGCTCCTGCCAACCTAGCAGTTCGAAAGCACGTCAAAGTGCAAGTAGATAAATAGGTACCGCTCCGGCGGGAAGGTAAACGGTGTTTCCGTGCGCTGCTCTGGTTCACCAGAAGCGGCTTAGTCATGCTGGCCACATGACCCAGAAGCTGTACGCCAGCTCCCTTGGACAGTAAAGCAAGATGAGCGCACAACCCCAGAGTCGGCCACAACTGGACCTAATGGTCAGGGGTCCCTTTATCTTTATGTTCCTGATCATGCTCACAGTTTCCGTTACTATTATTATTATTATTATTATTATTATTATTATTACCCGCATTTTCCGTGACAGAGACTTAAGGCAGCTCACATTTTATTTCTTTCCATTTATCTGTTGAAGGTGTTGTACCTGATCTCTTCCTCCGCACATTTTTCTCCTTTACAACAATCCTGCGAAGTAGGCTAGGCTGAGAGGTTGCACTTGGTTCAAGGTGGCAGTTGTGCATATGATGTCTCTGTGTGTGGCGAGACCAAATGCGGGAGAAGCTTCCTGATGCAGAAAAGGCTGTCCCAATTTTCATCAGAAAAATGTTGGGGTGGGGTGGGGTACGTAACCCCACACGCCACGCTAGACTTCATCGCGCACATGTGCAGAGGTGTACGACAATGTACAATGCGTTGCAACACCCAATTGAAGTATCTATGAGAAATATCCCAGTGAGCAACCTTCTGGGCATGAAGTTCGTATTGAGGAAAGAAGTTTTTGAGGGCAGTTCCTTTGCTTCAATAATGTCTCGACACATGGTTTCACTGGCATGGAAATGCTTCATGTCGTATATGTCAACAATCTAAAGCAAATTATGTGGTCCAGCCCTATGAACTTTATTTAGAAATAAGTCCCACTGAGTCCAATAGGCTTGCTCTAAAGCATGTTTGCATAAGGCTGACACCAACATTTCCGAACCCTGCCCTTGTCTGCTCCACAAAACATGTAGAGCTACAGGTGACCTGAGAAGATCAGGTTGGATTGAACAGCTCAGCTCTTAAGAAACACTTGCTCCTGTTCCTTCTCTTGTTTTTCTTCATAGCCAATAGCATTGTTTAGAAAACTTTGAAAGGAGAAACGCTTTAGAAAGTGTGATAGGAATTTTGAGGTCTTAAAAAGGTAAAGGTACCCCTGCCCGTACGGGCCAGTCTTGACAGACTCTAGGGTTGTGCACCCATCTCACTCAAGAGGCCGGGGGCCAGCGCTGTCCGGAGACACGCCGTTTACCTTCCTGCTAGTAAGCGGTCCCTATTTATCTACTTGCACCCGGGAGTGCTTTCGAACTGCTAGGTTGGCAGGCGCTGGGACCGAACAACGGGAGCGCACCCCGCCGTGGGGATTCGAACCGCCGACCTTTCGATCGGCAAGCCCTAGGCGCTGAGGCTTTTACCCACAGCGCCACCCGCGTCCCTTTGAGGTCTTAGATATATGTTAAATGTTCATAAGTGTACCAACCAAGCACATACATAGATCAGCACAGGAAGACCGACCTGGAACCATTTTGATTCCCAAACTGACCAAATGTTTTCTCTGCAAGGTCAAAAGAAAATGGAAAAGTCTCCCCATTGTCTTTTCCTTCACAAATCCTGTCTTAAGGGTATGTCTGTGTTTGAATAGGGTGTGACCTGGCCCAGGAACTAAGTATTTATCACTACAGAAGACTGGCAATCCAATCAAGTAACCTGCCAGCCAGGAGATAAACAAGGACAGGAGAAAAACAACATTCAAATTTCTGTTTTAAGACCGCCTTTTCTGAGATGTAGGTATGATGTATCTGAGGGGTGGTCTTAGGTTACACCCCTTCTGTGATGTATGCACGATGTTTCTGGGAGTGGTCTTGATCTACAGGGTGGCAATTTCAAAAGTCTTTATAAGGCCTTGCACACCATTTTTTTTTTATTCCTCCTCCTCGCCTGCGAGTGAGGGGAGCACCCTGTTGCAACAGATCAATAAAGATCAAGCTTACTAACAGCTTTGCTTCTCAATATTCTCTGGTTGACCAAACTGCGGGAGGCAGTGGAACAGGAGTGCCTGGCGTGCTCTGGTCCATGGGGTCACGAAGAGTCGGACACGACTAAACAACAACAACAACATATAAGGGCAGGCACACCTTTGTCCGGGGTTCCTCCTCCCTCCTGCATGTGGTGAGTGAGGACCCTGTTGCAACCGATCAATAAAGATCAAGCTTACTAGAAGCTTTGCTTCTCAATATTCTATGGTTGGCCTCTGTTATTTTCTCCTACCAATAGGGAACCTATGTAAGGACTCCATATGGGCTCTTGGATACCCCATAAGGGGAAAAAAGGGCAATTTTTGTTTACAACAAAAGCAAAAACCATTCTGGAAAGAAAGCAAATGAGAAGGTGGTGGTGGGGGCCCGGCCTAGCATTGGCCCCCAAATCCAAAATGTATGAAAGCTGTCCCAGTGTTGTGAAAACTTTAGATCTCATCTGCCCCATTACTTGTAGGTCACTTACTCCTTTCTTTCTTTTTTATTTCTCCCCCTTTTTTGGGGGGGGGAGAGAACAGTTCCTGCTGAAAGGGTGACATACTGATTTTTCTTAAGTGAAATTCCGCCTTTCCACTAACGGGGAGAAGAAACATAAGAAGCTAATCAAAATCTATTACTTGGCGCTTTTGTGGGTCAACATGCAGCCATGTATTCCATTTTTTTTTGGGGGGGGGGGTTATGTCTTAATTCCTCCTCTGTGCCACTCACCACGCAGCCAAAATAGTAAAGGGTCAATGACCCACAGCATGCCCTTTTGACTACATCCCTTTTACTGTTTTCCATCAATGGAGTGCTGGGATAAGGTTCAGGGAAGGACTGAATGGAAAACAGAGGCTGCAGTGCCTTGTCCTTCCTTCCTTCCACTAATACACACATCCAAGGCCGGATTTAGGTTTGATGAGGCCCTAAGCTACTGAAGGTAATGGGGCCCTTTATAAGTCCAGCTGTCCTTTGTCAACAACAAATTGGCACTGTTTTTTGTGTTGAATATATGCTGTATGGTAATTTATGGACCGAATAGGTATCTAAAGCTATTTGCACGTGCAGAATGTAGGCACCCTATATATGTTGTTGTTGTTTAGTCGTTTAGGCATGTCCGACTCTTCGTGACCCCATGGACCAGAGCGCGCCAGGCACTCCTGTCTTCCACTGCCTCCTGCAGTTTGGTCAAACTCATGCTGGTAGCTTCGAGAACACTGTCCAACCATCTCGTCCTCTGTCGTCCCCTTCTCCTTGTGCCCTCCATCTTTCCCAACATCAGGGTCTTTTCCAGGGAGTCTTCTCTTCTCATGAGGTGGCCAAAGTATTGGAGCCTCAGCTTCAGGATCTGTCCTTCCAGTGAGCACTCAGGGCTGATTTCCTTCAGAATGGATAGGTTTGATCTTCTTGTTGTCCATGGGACTCTCAAGAGTTTCCTCCAGCACCATAATCCAAAAGCATCAATTATTCGGCGATCGGCCTTCTTTATGGTCCCACCTCCATCCACCACTACTGGGAAAACCATAGCTTTTACTATGGTTTTCCCAGTAGTGATCGAAATGAGCAAACCAGTGACATTTTAGGGAGCAGGCTAGCAGGCGGGGCCCATGACTTACATCATAGGAACCTGCACAACACAAAATACTGTTGCTGTATGTAGGTTTTATTTGTTTTTTATCTTATAATTTGTAAATGTACATCCAGTTGTTTTTTTACTTTAAATTTGTTGGGGGGCCCCAAGAGAGTGGGGCCCTAAGCTATAGCTTGTTTAGCTTATACTTAAATCCGGCACTGAATACAAGTGTGTCAGAAAGTGTGCAAGGGCGGGTAGTTTCAGGGGTGGTCCACAGGCAGCCCACAGGGACGCTGGTGGCGCCGTGGGTTAAACCACAGAGCCTAGGGCTTGCTGATCAGAAGGTCGGTGGTTCGAATCCCCGCGACGGGGTGAGCTCCCGTTGCTCGGTCCCTGCTCCTGCCAACCTAGCAGTTCGAAAACACATCAAAGTGCAAGTAGATAAATAGGTACTGCTCTGGCAGGAAGGTAAATGGCATTTCCGTGTGCTGCTCTGGTTTGCCAGAAGCAGGTTAGTCATGCTGGCCACATGATCCGGACGCTGTACACCGGCTCCCTCGGCCAATAAAGCGAGATGAGCGCCGCAACCCCCGAGTCGGTCACGACTGGACCTAATGGTCAGGGGTCCCTTTACCTTTACCTTTACAGGCAGCCCACATATGGGCTAAGCAAAATGTGCTATATGAAACAAAATGCGTCATATAAATAAGGTGTGGTCCTTGCATCTATCCACGCAGAGCCGTGTGGGTTTTCAGGTGCAGTGCAGATGGGCCCACATATTGTAACTGTCTTGTACACTTGGCTTACGAAGGGTGCTGTTTCACTGATTTGGTGAAGTGTGAGATATAAAGAAATAAGCAATGCAGTTGCCTGCTAAATTGTGCGCTAGAGACATCTAGTGTTCTGCTGGAGAAGTGCCTGATAAACTTAACAGAAGGGTGCAAAAGGAGTGGAACAATTTTTGTGTTTTGGCGGAAGCTGAGGAAAACACTTCCCCAGAGTGGGGCTCTGTGTAGGATAGATCTGTTTTTAAATCTCTTCATTTGGAGATGAACAGCAGCATTTCCACATCTGTGGCAATCCCTAGGGTTGGCATGGAGGTGCCAAATATGCCCAACTCATGGAGCACAAAGATTGCACCTTCCATGTGCAATGCCGCTACAGGAAAGTATGTTTGGCTGCCTCCACATTGAGACTATAACATTAAAACCCAGGGCTTTTTTTCAGCTGGAAATCGCTCCCATTGCTCTGTCCCAGCTCCTGCCAACCTAGCAGTTCAAAAGCACACCAGTGCAAGTAGATAAATAGGTACCACTGTGGTGGGAAGGTAAATGGCGTTTCTGTGCGCTCTGGCTTCCGTCACAGTGTCCTGTTGCACCAGAAGTGGTTTAGTCATGTTGGCCACATGAACCGAGAAGCTGTCTGTGGACGAACACGGCTCCCTCCATGGGGTCACGAAGAGTCGGACACAACTAAATGACTAAACAACAACAACAACATCGGGTATTTATTCAGCCAGGACTATGGTAAGAAACTTGTTCCTTTCAAACATGGGTGGGTGTGTGGAGGAGGGGAGGAAAAGAAAGCCACCCACATTGTGTACATATTGTTCACTGAAAAATCCTTTACTCCTTTTGAGTTACATTAGAACTTTTAACCAGAAGCGCCATATTATTATTTTTTTACAAGAATACAAGAAGTCACAAATGACAATACGGCAGGTGACGGCACTGCATAGAATCGTAGATTTGCAGAGATGGGAAGGTACCACAAAGGACATCTAGTCCAACCCTAGCCCGGAGTGACAATCATTGCGTATCACACAAGAGGATGGGAAGACATGACAGGTTATCGTGCCTAATCTAGTCATCAAGCATCAGTAGCAGTGCTGAGATGTGTGTGTCGGTTCACAGGCATGATGGAAGGTGGGTCTAACACAAGGCTGAGCACTTGCAGGGTCTGAGCAGAGAACAAATCTACACAATGCAAGGAAGTATTTTAAGGCTGATGCTGGCCTTCACAAGCGAAACACTGCCAACAGGAGATCCAGGCAGGTGGACTCTGGATTAGGGGCCACACAGAGGCGGAGGAGGAGTTGGGCGGACTTGGCAAGTGATAGCAATAAGTCCAGCCCTGGGTGCAATGGTCCAGGCTCTGCATATGGCTTTGGGCTCTACCAAGAGAGAGGTACAAAATGATACGTGGAATTTTAGGTTATAATATCTGCAACCTCTATTTAAAGCAGGGGTCAGCAAACTTTTTCAGCAGGGGGCCGGTCCACTGTCCCTCAGATCTTGTGGGGGGCCCGAACTATATATACCGTATTTTTCGCTGTATAAGACGCACCAGACCACAAGACGCACCTGGTTTTTGGAGGAGGAAAACAAGAAAAAAATATTCTGAATCTCAGAAGCCAGAACATCAAGAGGGATCGCTGCGCAGTGAAAGCAGCAATCCCTCTTGCTGTTCTGGCTTCTGGGATAGCTGCGCAGCCTGCATTCGCTCCATAAGATGCACACACATTTTCCCTTACTTTTTAGGAGGGAAAAAGTGAGTCTTATAGAGCAAAAAATACAGTATATATATATTTGGGGGGGGGGGGCGGGAATGAACGAATTCCTATGCCCCACAATTAACCCAGAGATGCATTTTAAATAAAAGGACACATTCTACTCATGTAAAAACACGCTGATTCCTGGACTGTCCGCAGGCCGGATTTAGAAGGCGATTGGGCCAGATCCAGCCCCCGGGCCTTAGTTTGCCTACCCATGATTTAAACGAACAGTCAGGGAGAACATGTGTACAATAGACAAAGAAGCCATTTGAAGCTTCCATCTGAGGCAGTGGATTTGCACCAGACCAGCTACGGGCCCTTCCAGATTGCTGCCATTTCTGGATAGCAATCAGTCACACGCTGGCAAATTTAGGGGGCACAGTTAAATGCACTGGGAAGTGTGGGATAGTAATGGCCTGACGCACGGTTTTGTAACTTCCTCGCAAACAAATCAGAATAAACGCTCCATAAATGGCTAACCTTGCCTAAGCTCCCCACAAACTTTGTGCAAACGGAATAGGAGGAAGGCTCAACACGCTGGCAGTCTGGAACCAGTCCATATGCAATAAATACACAGGTATCTATTTAGCCATGTATGCAGGTGCATAGCTGTCAACTTTCCCCCTTTTTAAAGGTAAATTACCTTATTCCGAATAGGATTCCTCACAAGAAAAGGGAAAAGTTGACAGCTATGTGCAGGTGGTGGGAATTTGCTTCCTCAGATGGAAACGTTATGTTCGTCCTTGTCTATCATAATTGTCCTATTAGTTTTATTTTAAGCACATGTTGCACATATTATTATTAGTTTTTACAGCACTCGGAATACATACCATTCAATTATATTTATTATAATATATAGTGTGGGCATGATTTTCCTGCACTGATTTGAAATCCATGTCGAAAAATATTTTTGTGCAAAGCGACAACAACTTTCAGACTTCCTCAGGGCTTTCAATCTATCTGAGCAGGACTAGGGTCCATTTGAAACATACAGAAGCCAGTGGCAAAATTTGAATCCAGATCTGAAATCTGCCCCCCCACTCCAATGCCCAGAGGAAATAGTGATCCTTCTCCAGTTCATCGCATGTAGCCAAACATGGTTGTGTTGTGAAGACTGTGTTCTTTCTCTTCCAGGGGCAAAATGAGAAGAGACTTTAATTGCCATAGCTGTCAACTTACAGATTTGAAAATAAGGGACCAGCAGCCTCAAAAATAAGGGATCAGCAGCCAAAATAAGGGATTTTCAGAGCACAGCTATGTTCAGCTTCTGAGCCCCTCCCAGCCAAAGGCAGAAAGCCCAGCCAGCAGCCAAACGAAGCCTCAAGCGGCGGTTCCCACAGTGCAGCAACCCGGCAAAGGGGATGCAGCAAGGAAAACCACCGTCACCTCTCCGCTGGGAAGTGCTGAGCAAAGGCGAGTCCCCAGGCAATGCGGCCTATTTGATCGGCACAAGGCATGCAAGTTCCACCCCCCAGTCATTCTTAGACTCCTTATTGGGTGAGCAACGCAGCCAAGCAACACAGTTGGAGCCTCCCTCCTCCCTGGCCAGCAGGGAGGGAGGGAGGGAGAGGAGCTGCTTCCTTTGAAACCCGGGAAATTTAAGGCACATCATCAATAAGGGACAGCAGCGGGACACAGCGCTGGGATAAGGGACTTTCCCACTAAATAAGGGACAGTTGACAGCTATGTTAATTGCACTTTTGAATCCCATGCCACAAAAAAGTAGCTACGGATTTCCCCAACAAAGGAAGGGTTATTCTGTGCCCCTGTGCCATCTATCCACTCTAAATCACCCTCCTTGCCAGCTCCGATTTGCTGCAATTTTTAACGACTGAACATTGTATAATTTTTTAAGAAATCCAGCGGGGCAGGGGCAGTTTTCAGCAGGAAAAGGAGACGAGGTTAAACTGTCTCTCACCCCACTGCTCTGATCTGGACTGAGGCCCTTGAGGTTCCATTTTGGAAAGAGCGAGACATGGAGAGTCTTATGTATTACAGTATTTTAGGGGGGTTTTTTGGAAGCCGCCCAAAGTGGCTGGGGAAGCCCAGCCAGATGGGTGGGGTATAAATAATAAATTATTATTATAAATTATTATATTATAACCACGGGATTAAAAGCACAATTAAAATCACGCATAGGTGTTTGTTTTTTAGCCCTGACTAGTCTAAAAGTAGTAAAGTAGCGGAAATTGTGGTGGTGTTTTATTAGCGAAGTGGAGTTGTTCAGAAACGAGTTAGAAGCTTTTATTGGATTGTCGTGGGGTGCTCTTGGGTGTCTGAGAGCCGGGGAGCTCTGTCTTGGGGTAGAAAGCGCTGCTGCCACTCAGGGGGGTTAAGCGGACATCGTTCTCCTGCCTCTCCGATCCACCTTCTTCCTTGATGACCCACTCGGCGTTCTGAGGAACCAGACTTCCTTGGCTGAACTGTTCTTCCTGCAAGCAAGAAAAAGGGTGAAATAGACTCAGAGTCGAGAGTGGACTTCATGCTCTTTATTCAGCTCATAGTGGTGAGGAGGAATGAAAGTTTCTCCAAAGTATCTGCTTTATATACATTATTCACACAATGGGCTGCACGTGATTGGCTAATTCCGGAATTCTCCTGTAGGCCAATCAGGTTGTGGATTCACTTCCATCTGGAGCTGGATTGGGTGGCTCCTGAAGGCCAATCATACTGCTGCATTGTTCTAGGACCAATCAGACTGCTGCATTTTGGATCCTATTGTTCTGGGACCAATCAGACTGCTGCATTCTGAATCCTATTGTTCTAGGACCAATCAGGCTGCTGCATTCTGAATCCTATTGTTCTAGGACCAATCAGACTGCTGCATTTTGGATCCTATTCAACTCAGTACATAACAAAGGGAAAGGCAGCTGCTCATTCAGAGGCTTACGGACGGAAGCGGGGAAGGACTTGCTGCAACACTAGGATTACAAGTAGCACTCTCCGCCCTCCATGGGTTCCTGAAGCTGGTATTCAGAAGCATCACTGCCTCTTGTGGCAGGGAGTTCCAAAGTTTGACTATGCAGATTATCAAGTGTTACTGAGGTGGAGAGGAGACGCCAATAGGAATCTTTTCACTTTAAACCACCAGTCCACAGGGAAATGTAAAGGTGGGTTCAGATGACGCAAGAAACCACAAACCAGCAGGGGAGGGGTGCTCTGAAAAAACACACACACACCGCACACACACACACTCCCTTTCAGTTTTACAATTTAAAATACTAATTTAAACATCCTTGAGATATCAGTGACTTCCCTTCTTCTCTTTCCATGGTTCATTCTGCATATCACAAATCCCTGCATATTTTACAAAAACTAAACCTTTCAGTGTTCCATCCATCAAAACTTATTTACACTGTTGAATTCATCTTAATTAATTTTATAATGAATGATTTTAGAATGTTGTTTATGCTGTACCTTTGTACTGTTTTATTGTTGTTAGCCGCCCTAAGCCCAGCTTCGGCTGGGGAGGGCGGGATATAAATAAAATGTAGTATTATTATTATTATTATTATTATTATTATTATTATTATTATTATTAATGCTGCCAATGTTTTCAAATGTACACAATTCCCCCCAGGTACTCAAAAACCGTTTTCCACTCTTCTCTAAAGGTATGTTCTTCTTGTTCTCTGTTAAGTCTGCGAGCTGCGCATATCCTTTCAGCTTATGTTGCCATTCTTCTTTAGTTGGGCTCTTGCTCGTTTTCCATTTTGGGGCTAACAAAACACGGGCCGCAGTAGTGGCATAGATAAATAACCTTTTTTGGCACCTGGGAATTTCAGTCTTAATTATCCCCAACAAAAAGAACCCTGGGTTTTTTTGAAAGGTGCTTTTAAACATTCCAACCCCCCCAATTCATTATGGATGGATTATTTCCCAATACTCTTTTACCCTTTTACAAGTCCACCACATGTGAAAGAACATTCCCTTAATCTCACTGAATTTCCAGCACTCATCTGATTCAGTCTTATACATCTTAGCAAGCCTAGGTAAAGGTAAAGAGACCCCTGACCATTAGGTCCAGTTGTGGCCGACTCTGGGGTTGCGGAGCTCATCTCGCTTTATTGGCCGAGGGAGTCGGCATGCAGCTTCTGGGTCATGTGGCCAGCATGACTAAGCTGCTTCTGGCGAACCAGAGCAGCGCACGGAAACGCCATTTACCTTCCCGCCGGAGTGGTACCTATTTATCTACTTGCACTTTGATGTGTTTTCGAACTGCTAGGTTGGCAAGAGCAGGGACTGAGCAATGGGAGCTCACCCCATCATGGGGATTTGAACCGCCAACCTTCTGATCGGCAAGTCCTAGGCTCTGTGGTTTAACCCACAGTGCCACCCGCATTCCTTAGCAAGCCTACTCGGAGTTAAATGCCATCTGTAAATCAATTTCAAGACACTTCTGAGCAGTGTGGGCCAGCACAATTGTTGATTCGCATTGAACTACAGCAGGCTTCCTCAACCTCGACCCTCCAGATGTTTTGGGCCTACAAATCCCATGATCCCTAGCTAGCAGGACCAGTGGTCAGGGATGATGGGAATTGTAGTCTCAAAACATCTGGAGGGCCAAGGTTGAGGAAGCCTGACCTACATTTTGTTTTAAACTTGGGTTTCATGCGACTGGCGAACCAGGTCAAAGCCTTGGCCCCATTCTATTGCGTAGAGTGGATACCGTACTTTTCTGTGTATAACACGACCCCGTGTATAAGACACCCCCTTTTTGGGGGGACTAAAAATTCAGAAAAGGGGGGGATTGCCCAGAGTTGTTGAGATTTTTTTGGGGGGGGAGGATTGCCCAGTGTGGATTCTGCACCCTGAGAAGATAGGATGTTGCAATTGGAACCTACAGATACCTACTTTGCTAATGTTGTTGAGAAGTTTGCTTGCTGAGTCCTTGTTCTTGAATTTGCTTCTCTCCAGTCCCTCCAGCTTAACCACCAAGGCTTCCGTCTTGGATATGACACCACCGATGGAATGCTCCAGCTGCAGAACCCGTCTCAGGAGTCTGCGGAAGAAAGTGAGGTTTGTTCCTGTGCTGACCTTTTTGTGCATCAATCAGCAAAGGAGAGATTATTCCCATTCTCCACTTCTAGTTTTGAGCCCAACTCTTCCAAATTCATTTGATATCAGAAGGGGAATATTAGACCCTCTGAGTGTCCCTAATTTCCAGGGACAGTCCTGGATTTACAGAAGCCACCCCGGTTTCTGATTTCATCCCCAAATGCCATGCTTTTCTCCTATTTTCATTGGAGAAATGTTGGATGGTATGGAGTTAGGCGACCCCTGAGCCAAATAGTAAGTAGCCATACAACTAGTGTTTTTTTTTCTGGGGGGGACACAGGGGTATGCATACCCCTAAACATTTTGTGAATCTAACGGGAGAAGAAGCTAAAAATGTTAAATTTTAAAGGTTTTTTTCTAGCATGGTGAATTGTCAGTTCCGTTGCTACCCCCAACGGCGGTCTCATTTCCTGTCACAGTGTTTTTTCCTGAGTCTCAGACAGAAGCGAGTGTTTAACATGTTAAGTAAGGTAAAGTAAAGGGACCCCTGACCACTAGGTCCAGTCATGGCCGACTCAGGGGTTGCGGCGCTCATCTCGCTTTATTGGCTGAGGCAGCCGGCATTTGTCTGCAGACAGCTTCCGGGTCATGTGGCCAGCATGACTAAGCCGCTTCTGGCGAACCAGAGCAGTGCACGGAAACACCGTTTACCTTCCTGCCGGAGCAGTACCTATTTATCTACTTGCACTTTGACGTGCTTTCGAACTGATAGGTTGGCAGGAGCAGGGACTGAGTAACGGGAGCTCACCCCGTCATGGGGATTTGAACCGCGACCTTCTGATCGGCAAGTCCTAGGCTCTGTGGTTTAACCCACAGCGCCACCCGCGCCCCAACGTGTGAAGTAGGCGTTAATAATAATAATAATAATAATAATAATAATAATAATAATTTATTATTTATACCCCGCCCATTTGGCTGGGTTTCTCCAGCCACTCTGGGCGGCTTCCAACCGAATATTAAAACAATACAATACAATTGAAATCTAGCACCGTGATTGGTTAGTTTCATTGTTACCACCGCCAATGGCTGCCTCATTTCCTTTCCTGGTGTTTCCTGAATCTCAGACAGAAGCGAGCGTTTAATGTGTAAAGCAGTGTGGAATGTGGATGTGTGGTGCCAAAGCTGAGACTCCAATACTTTGGCCACCTCATGAGAAGAGAAGACTCCCTGGAAAAGACCCTGATGTTGGGAAAGATGGAGGGCACAAGGAGAAGGGGATGACAGAGGACGAGATGGTTGGACAGTGTTCTCGAAGCTACCAGCATGAGTTTGACTAAACTGCGGGAGGCAGTGGAAGACAGGAGTGCCTGGCGTGCTCTGGTCCAGGGGGTCACGAAGAGTCGGACACGACTAAATGACTAAACAACAACAACAACAACATTTTCATCAGAGAAATGTTGGAAGGTATGGAGTATAGGCGCCATACCTATGTTTTGCATAACATATAATTTAGTGATCTCTTTCTGGGTGTGTATATTCTGATGGGTGTATTTGACAGGTACTAATAAAATTAAATAATAATACAGACGTTTGGAACTCCTCCTCAGACACCAGGCTAGATTTGTTTCCTTGATTGTTCTTTGCATCCGCAATGGCAAATGGGCTGTCCAAATTGTTGTCCCTGAAGGATTTCCCCAAATTCTCAATTTCTGCATTCAAAGCAACCTAGGAAAGAAGAAGCAGCCAGTCATTTTTATCGTGTTCAGGTTTGACCATCATGCTTTTAAAACTCAGGACCACAAAGGCACTCCTGTGACACAGAGTGAGACTGCATCCTTACTCTCTTCTCCTCCAAGTCGTTTCGCATTCTCTTCTGCTCCTCCTCATCCAGAATCTGGTTCCCATCTTTATCGAACTTTGCAAAGGCTGCTGTGATCTCGTGCTCAGCATGGCCAAGCCTAAGGAAGGAAGGACAGCAGGAGAGAGATTGGAGCTGAAACACAGGGCCTGGACACATAACGTTCTTTTTTATAGACGAAAATTTGGCAAAACACTTTGGCTGCCCCTTCAGCATATGCTGTGAGTGTGGGAGGAGCAGTCAAGTACAACATTCCTTCTTTCCCTAGAGAAGCACCTGAAGCACCACTTTAGCTAATGGGGCCTCCCGCTGCCGCCACACCGTCAGAGCACGATTTCTGTTCTCATCCTGAAGCAAAGTTCTTAACCTGAGGTACTATTTCTGGGTTAGCAGCGTCTGTAACCTGAAGCGTCTGTAACCCGAGGTACCACTGTATATCCTCTCCTGCCTCCCTGAACATTCCCACAGTGAGACTAAGATATGTGAGGAAGTCTAGCATCAAACATTGTTTGTTGGCCGATGCCACTCTGCAATATGAGGGACTTCCGAGAAGGTTCTCTGCAAGCTCTGAAGCCACTTACTCTCTCAAGCTGTTCTTAAAGTCTTCAAATTCCAGCTCCTTGGTTCCTTTCTGCAAAGCTTTTTGCACGTCAGAGATCCGGTCTTTTTTCAGCTTCAGCTTCATTAGGGTCCTATTATAGCCCTGGAGTTAAAAGGTGCATAGAAAAATTCAGCCTTGCCGCCTCACCCTGCTGCAGGCAGAGAGAAGAGGTATGGCAGCAACATGAACAGTCTGGAATATGGTCACAATGAAATCAGAATAATCCTTCACAAGACATCAAAGTGAGTTCATATTTCACCCCCCCCCCACACCTTCCAGTTCTCTCTGCAGTGTGTCTGAAGAGCTTAATGATAATAATAATAATAATAATAATAATAATAATAATAATAATAATAATAATAATAATAGTGGAGAGCGGCTTGCACACTAATAATAATAATAATAATAATAATAATAATAAAATAATAATAATAATAATAATAATAATAATAATAATAATAATAATTTTGATTATTTATACCCCACCCATCTGGGCATCTAACAGCATACAGTGGTACCTCGGGTTAAGAACTTAATTCATTCTGGAGGTCTGTTCTTAACCTGAAACTGCTCTTAACCTGAAGCACCACTTTAGCTAATGGGGCCTCCTGCTGCCGCCACGACACCGGAGCACGATTTCTGTTCTCATCCTGAAGCAAAGTTCTTAACCCAAGATAATATTTCTGGGTTAGTGGAGTCTGTAACCTGAAGCGTATGTAACCTGAAGCGTATGTAACCCTAGGTACCACTGTATTTAAAAACATAATAAAACCATCAAGCATTAAAAACCTCCTGATACAAGGCGGCCTTTAGATGTCTTCTAAAAGTTATGTAATTCTTTATCTCCTTGACATCTGATGGGAGGGCGTTCCACAGGGCAGGCGCCACTACTGACCAGGTCCTCTGCCTGGTTCCCTGTAACTTTGCTTCTTGCAGTGAGGAAACCACCAGAAGGCCCTTGGAGTTGGACCTGAGGCTGATTGATGGGGGTGGAGACACTCCTTCAGGTATACTGGGCCGAGGCAGTTTAGGGCTTTAAAGGTCAGCACCAACACTGTGAATTGTGCTCGGAAATGTACTGGGAGCCAGTGAAGATCCTTTAGGATCAGTGTTATATGGTCCTGCTGGCCACTCCCAGTCACCAGTCCAGCTGCCGCATTCTGGATTAGTTGTATTTTCCGAGTCCCCTTCAAAGGTAGTGTTAAGTTGTGGGTGAACATATCAGACGACACAGCGATTCTCCAAACAGCTCTTGTTTATTCACAGGCCAGAACAGAACTGAACTGAAGGGTTCAGCCAGCCTGCTTATATAGAGCTCCACTACAACGCAACAGGAACCACTTTCTGTAACTATCCAATCACTGAACGTCACTTTCGATCCCTTATTTGCATATGTGGACCTGAGTGAAAACTATCTACAGTATCCCCCTGCTGGCCCAGGGTGAGAACTTCAGTACGTAACAGGTAGCCCCATGTAGAGCGTATTGCAGTAGTCCAAGGGGGAGATAAGCTGTTCCTCCCTCTTCCCTCTTCCCGGCACCCAGCGTGATGCATAACAGTGGGGCAGAAGGACCCATAGTTTTGTGGACCTTGAGGAAATTATGCATCCCAAGGGTTGCTGGGGTTCTGCATGCCAGGGTGCTGCTATGTAGCATCTGAAGTTGCAGAAATCGGGAGGAGGAAGAGACCGCCCTTCTTTTCCCTCCTTACGGCTTCTGAAGTAGAGCCTTTGTTGTCTCAGGATGTAGGGGTTCAAAAGAAAAGGGGTGTGTGTGTTTCTGTAGCAGGTCACCTGATTTTGAAGCTGGTGTGGGGGATCTTTCCTAGAGCTGACCTTAATCCTCTATCAGGTTTATTTCCCCACGACCACCATTCATTGACAGGATTCCAACAAACACCCCAAATTCCCCTCTTCCCATCATCTATCGTTTCCCAGAAAAGCATTATAATGGCGAGCGTTTTCTCAATGTGCAAACCCTCCGAAACATAATCCACATTTCACAGGTGAGGAAATGTGTATTTCAGTTAATGAAGGAACCTGTTTCAGGATGTCCGTGAGCTGCAGTTCATTCTTCTGGTTTGAAAGCTCCTCTTTGACTTCAGAATACGTGTCGTTGATAATAGCCAGGAACATGTTCTGTGGGAAGAGAAACAGAAGGGTCGGTTCCTCCATGTGGACTAGACACATAAAGCCCCCTCTTTGATCCATGGAGCAAATGAAAGTAAATTATACCTCCCAACTTTAACACTTCAAGAATATATATTTGCTCAACTGCTGTCATAAATAATGTAGTCTTTCCCACTCCACCTATTTAGTGGCAGTGCCAAAAAGAAGGAAATGTCCCACAAGCCACCTAGTTGAGTGCTGGGGGGGGACAGTCATTGTATTATAGCCCCCATAATCTCTGACCACTGCATACCCTCCAACATTTATCGCATGAAAATAGGGACGCCCCCTTCCATAATGATAATTTTACTATTTATACCCCACACATCTAGGGACGTGGGTGCTGTGGTCTAAACCACTGAGAATAGGGCTTGCCGATTGGAAGGTCGGCAGTTCGAATCCCAGCGACAGGGTGAGCTCCCGTTGCTTGGTCCCTGCTCCTGCCAACCTAGCAGTTCGAAAGCACACCAGTGCAAGTAGATAAATAGGTACCGCTGTGGTCGGAAGGTAAACGGCGTTTCCGTGCGCTGCTCTGGTTCGCCCGAAGCGGCTTAGTCATGCTGGTCACATGACCCGGAAGCTGTATGCCAGCTCCCTCGGCCAATAAAGCGAGATGAGCGCCACAACCCCAGAGTCATCCGCAACTGGACCTAATGGTCAGGGGCCACTTTACCTTTACCTTTACACATCCTACTGAGTTGCCCCAGCCACTCTGGGCTGTTTCTAGCACATATAAAAACATAATAAAACATTGAAAAAACTTCCCTATATAGGATTGCCACCAGATGGCTTGGGGGGGGGGTCAAATAACTCCATACCCTCCCCAACATTTCTCCAGTGAAAATAGGGACATCCTACCAAACCCTCCAACATTTCTCCAATGAAAATAGGGACGTCCTAAGGAAAAGCAGGACATTCCGGGATCAAATGAGAAACTGGGACGGCTTCTCTAAATCAGGGACGTCCCTGGAAAATAGTGACACTTGGAGGGTTTGCCATTGGCCATGCTGGTTCGGGCTGATTAGAGCTGGAGCCCAAAAACCTTTGGAGGGCTACAGGTTGCCCCACCCCTGACCTAGACAAACTGAGAAGAAAAGAAGATGGAGGCGCAAAACTCTTCTTCACGACACCACTTATAAGCACTCTTGCTTGAGACTTGCTCGATGCAAAGAACTGCTGCTTGCTCCAGGTAGTACTGCTTTGAGCAATCCCGAATAAAATATACAAGCACTTTTGTTTCGTTAAGTTTGCCGCCGCTGCTTCACACTTCCTGTATCATAGGGGCCAATGCCCTGGGAGCACCCACAAAATTCCCCATGAAGGGGCTGGGCACCCACAAATTTCGGTGCCAAAGAAGAAGAAGAGTTTGGATTTGATATCCCGCTTTCTCACTACTCTAAGGAGTCTCAAAGCGGATAACATTCTCCTTTCCCTTCCTCCCCCACAACAAACACTCTGTGAGGTGAGTGGGGCTGAGAGACTTCAGAGAAGTGTGACTAGCCCAAGGTCACCCAGCAGCTGCATGTGGAGGAGCGGGGAAGCGAACCCGGTTCACCAGATTACGAGACTACTGCTCTTAACCACTACACCACACTGGCATGGCACCCACAGGCCCGGGCTTCCCATGGTCACGAGGCCAAGCTGGGAGTCCTGCCATCTTGTTTGCAATATTTTGTTGGTGTAAAGCAGAGAGACTTCCCAAATCTAGAACAAAGCCCTACATTGAACTGTTGTGACAATAATCTGTTTGTTTGTTTGTTTGTTTGTTTGTTTGTTTGTTTGTTTGCCTGATGGTGTATAACTTGAGAACAGCATCTAATATATTCCAAAACGCAGGAGGTCTTGGAGTGGTTTCCACCCGGCTTTTTCGCAGCTTCATCTCTTTGCAAAATACCAATGCATTTGCTCCTATCTGCTTGGCTCAGAGCTCACATCACTTCATACCCTCCAACATTTTTCCAAAGGAAAAAGGGACGTCTTAAGGGAAAGTGGGGCATTCCGGAATCAAATCAGAAACAGGGACAGCTTCTGTAAATCCAGGACTGTCCCTGGAAAATAGGGACACTTGAGAAACAGCAGTAATCTCTGTAAAAGGTAAAGGTAAAGGGACCCCTGACCATTAGGTCCAGTCGTGGCCAACTCTGGGGTTGCGACACTCATCTCACTTTATTGGCCGAGGGAGCCAGCGTACAGCTTCCGGGTCATGTGGCCAGCATGACTAAGCCACTTCTGGCGAACCAGAGCAGCGCACAGAAATGCCCTTTACCTTCCCGTCAGAGTGGTACCTATTTATCTACTTGCCCTTTGACGTGCTTTTGAACTGCTAGGTTGGCAGGAGCAATAGAAAGCAATAACGCACAACTTACCAACAGCACAAAGAAGACAAAGAAGACGTAGGTGACAAAATATATCGGCCCCAAGACCCGGTTAGCGTTGTCAATGGCGTTGTAGTCAAAGTCGCCGAGGATTATTCGGAACTGGGTGAAGCTGGAAGGTAGGAAGAGGGTGAGGGTCAGCAATGTATGGCAGAATGCTTCGCTGGGTGCAGAAAATAAGTTCAAGTGGTAAATATGTCACTGTGTATCCCTAGACCTTGAGTGGAGGAGCTCAGGGCTTTGGCAGTCTAGAAGCAGAGCTTTGTAGTGTTGTGCTGGGCTTGTAGGACCCTTACTTCCCATGACAGAACCTTCTGTGCACAAAACATATAACTGAAGTTGTAAGGTTAGTGCCTCAGTGGGGAACCTCTTCATCCCACCAGGCCTCCCCATTTGGTCCATGAAGTAGTTTGGACCAAACAAGAACCACCTGTCCATTTCCTGAAATCACTGGGCATCAGGTACAGGGCAGGTCAACCTGTCGGGCCAAATTCAAGCAGAAAGTGGGGGTCTGCTTGCATCCGTAATAGCTTATGATATCCTTAATGAGAGAGATTAGGGTCAGAAGGTGTCAGGGACTGGGCAGAGGGGGAATGGTGGAGACCGCCTCCCCATCCTGACCCTTCCAGGGAGGAGGAAGAGGAAGACAGTATAGATTTACAGCAGGGAGTTGAGGAAGGTAGCAGCTCAGTGCTTACCAACCTATGTGGTGGCATGCGACCAAAAACCTTAAAGGAGGGGGAGGAGGAGGAGAAGGAAAGTGAGGCCCACTCACATGCATTTGACAAAGGTGCTGAAGTTTTCCACTTGGGTCCCGAAGAGAAGGTATCCCAGCTGGGCGTAGGCAAAGAAGACGATGAAGAACATGATGGCAAAGCCTAGGATGTCCTTGGCGCAGCGGGCTAAGGTGGAGGAGAGCTGTGTCATCGTTTTGTTAAAGCTAATGTATTTAAAGATCTGGATGGGGAAGGAAAAGAGAAGGACAGGTTAAGGGCAGGTTAAGGTGAGATGGGATGAGGAGAAAGCCTGGGGCAATTTATGGACTTCCTCTCAAGTGACAAAGATTGACAGGGCGCTAATGGTATACAGTGGTACCTCGGGTTACATATGCTTCAGGTTACATACGCTTCAGGTTACAGACTCCGCTAACCCAGAAATAGTGCTTCAGGTTAAGAACTTTGCTTCAGGATGAGAACAGAAATCGTGCTCCGGCAGCGCGGAGGCAGTAGGAGGCCCCATTAGCTAAAGTGGTGCCTCAGGTTAAGAACAGTTTCAGGTTAAGTACGGAGCTCCAGAACGAAATAAGTACTTAACCTGAGGTACCACTGTACCTCAGATGCAGGTGTTCTGTGGCTGATGGTTTGAGGGAGCAAGGTGTGTCTCTTCCATACTCTCCTACACAACTCTGTTGAAAATAGAAAATGTCCCCTCCAAAATGGGGTTGTCTGTATGTGTATCAGGTTGTAAGGGGTTGTGCGACAGTTTTCCAAACAGGCCTGTTTTATTCATGACAAAAGGGGCAGACATTGCACACAACATCCGGTAGGTGGCTCCCTCTGCAAGTTTTGTCGCCCTGGAAATTTCTCATTTCAACATTTAAAACGCATTCACCTCATATTGTCTGGCCAGCAGCTGCTGCCTTAGCCTTCAATGGAGCAGCAAAACCTGAATGACTTTTGAACTACTCAGGACTTCACCCAGCCAATGAAAGCATGCCGTCCTCAGCCAGCTTGAGTACAGCACATAAATAGTTTTTGCCAAAAACCAGAGAGGGAAAATGATATGCCTTGTAAAAAACCACAGTTAAAAGTGTCGAGGGGTCCATTTCCAGCACGTTTCCAGCATAGCTGTCAACTTACAGATTTGAAAATAAGGGACCAGCAGCCAAAATAAGGGATTTTAGTCAACGAGTTAAAAGGGACCAGATAATTTGGGAGAGCAGCTCCGGTTTTTAGCCCTTCATTTCCAGAGGTTGCTGCTCAAGACACCAGCCGATGAAACACTGCAATTAAATAACTACATGCAGCAACCACTTTTCGCGCAAAACGAAGTCCAAGCTACGAAGATGCTGCTGCAGTTCTGTATCTTTTCTCTCGTGCTCCAACTGCAGCTCTCAGTTCCATCAGGCGGGGTGGGAGGAAGAGAGGGGGGAATAGCGCCCGAAGTAAACCCGCAGATCAGACCATCTATGCTAGTCTACCACTACAAATCTATGGGAGAAGCGCTTGCGGTCCTTCCCTTGTAGCCCTTGGAATACCTGCCTGCACCTCCGCCTCCTCCTCTTCCTCCTCTCTCTGAACTGCTTTCTCTATGGTTGCCCTCGCTCTCCTCTCCTCTGGTGAGAGGAGGCCAGAGGGGGGCGGGCCGGGCAGCCAAGCAACACAATTGGAGCCTCCCTCCTCCCTGGCCGGCAGGGAGGGAGGGAGAGGAGCTGCTTGCTTTGAAACCCGGGAAATTTAAGGGACATCCATCAATAAGGGACAGCAGCGGGACATGGCGCTGGGATAAGGGACTGTCCCTCCAAATAAGGGACGCTTGACAGCTATGGTTCCCAGTTGCCACCTATCCTGTATAATACATTTCAATGTAAAATACTACATCCTGTATTCATTCAATACAGCAAGTGGTTTGCCCTGTATTTCCGCTCTGCTGTGTGTCTCGGACGTGACTTCTGGTGTTTCACGAGGCACCAGAAGTTGCGTTGGGGGCCATGCGGTGTGGGTGCTGGGCACCCAACAAAAAGTTTTGGTGGGTGTTCAAGCACCCAGGGGCCCCTAGAAATGGCACCCTTGGAGGGCAGGGGAGAAGATGAGGGTGAAGGAGACTGAGCGGAGATATGATAGACACCTTCAAGTATCTGAAGGGCTGTCACATGGAGGAGGGAACAAGCTGGTTTTCTTCTGCCCCGGAGAGTGGGACCAGAACCCATGGCTTCAAGCTACAAGAAAGGAGATCCCAACTAAACATCAGGAAGAACTTCCTGACAATAAGAGTTGTTCAATAGTGGAACAACCCTTGAGAGGTTGTGAACTCTCCTTCCTTGGAGGTTCAGAAGCAGAGGCTGGATAGGCATCTATCACAGATGCATTAGTTGAGATTTCTGCAGGGCTTGGCTTAGATGGCACTTGGGGTCCCTTCCAACTCCACGGATCTATGATTCTATGCATAATGTAGATGCTCCATCCTAGGAGCGCTGGAATCTTTGGCTGACAACAGACAGATTCATAGTCAGGAAGCCAAGTTTTTATCTTGTAAATCGCCCTGTGATCCTCAGATGAAGGGCAGTATAGAAATCAGATAGATAAATATATAGATGATAGATAGATAGATAGATAGATAGATAGATAGATAGATGATAGATGATTGATAGATATATGATAGATAGATAGATGATAGATAGATGATAGATGATAGATAGATAGATGATAGATAGCTAGATGATAGATAGATCATAGATAGATAGCTAGATGATAGATGATAGATAGATCATAGATAGATAGATAGCTAGATGATAGATGATAGATAGATCATAGATAGATAGCTAGATGATAGATATAGATATAGATGATGATATAGATATAGATATAGATATAGATATAGATGATGATATAGATATAGATATAGATATAGATATAGATATAGATATAGATATAGATAGATAGATGATAGATAGATAGATAGATAGATATAGATAGATATAGATAGATAGATGTTAGATAGATAATAGATGATAGATAGATGATAGATAGATGATAGATAGATAGATAGATAGATAGATAGATAGATAGATAGACAGATACCTTGATCCAGGCAAAGAACAAGTTCACAGCGTTCATGTTGTTGTACTGAGTCTGCCAAAAAGCCAGGAATTCAAAGTCCGCATAGATGCTGGGGTTTCTCAGAAGCTGTCCCATCAACCTGTTGACCTCAATGGTGCGAAAGATGTGGAATCCGATGGCTACAATAGAAAGCTGGGGAGAAAATCCTGGGATTTAAAGGAAATTCTACGGAGAGTGGAGCCTCATCATCCTTTCGGACTTTCTGTAGCCATATTGCTCGACTACACCAGGGGTGGGGAACGTCACATATGACGTCAGGTGTGAGAAAGGTTGGTTTGGCCCAAAGGGACTTTGACAGCACTGCTGGTTGTCAGGTGCTTTAGAACTGCTGAACAACTTGTTATGCCAGCCTTGTGCTTGGTGCCTAGGAAAGATACCATGCCCTATCACACCCTCCTAATGAAGGTGTCCCAATGAAGGTTCATTAGGTGAAAGTTCATTTTCGAATGAAGACTATTGGGGCAGGGCAGTTTCTTCTGTCGTCTGCTAATTAGTCGAGAAACACATATGATTTCTGCAAAGGTGAGATTGCAATCATACTTAACATAGACAGCTGCTTCGCATATTGCATACCACCAGTGCTGGATTTACCTATAAGCTAAACAAGCTATAGCTTAGGGCCCCACTCTCTTGGGGGCCCCCAAAAAAATTAAAGGAAAAAAACCTGGATGTACATTTCAAAAATATAAGATAAAAAAACAAATAAAACCTACATGCAGCAGGTATTGGTGTTGTGTAGGCTCCTATGATGTAAGTCATGGGCCCCGCCTGCTAGCCTGCTCCCTAAAATATCACCGGTTTGCTGATTTCTATATATAGAGTGCCTACATTCTGCAGGGAATGGTTGCATGGCAACATGTAGCATGCAGCTGCAGACTGCAATGCAGCACAGTTGAATTTTAGGTCAAGCTGTTGTACCTGTTATCTAATATTAAAATACATATTTTGTCATGTGCAAATGGCTTTAGATACCTATGAGGTCCATAAATTACCATATAGCAGATATTCAACACAAAAAACAGTGACAATCTGTTGTTGACAAAGGACAGCTGCACATATAATGGGCCCCATTACCTTCAGTAGCCTAGGGCCTCATCAAACCTAAATCCGGCCCTGCATACCATCCAAGTGTCCCTGTTTTCCAGGGACTGTCCCAGATTTACAGAAGCTGTCCCAGTTTCTGATTTGACCCCAGAATGTCCCCCTTTTGCTTAGGACGTCCCTATTTTCATCAGATGAATGTCGGAGGGTATGTTGTTTCCCTGTCTTTCTCTGATCTGCGCTGCTCTCCTTGTCAGCTCCCGGACAACCTTAGTCTTTGGTGGAGGGGCGGTTGCAGCCTCCGCCTGCCCCTCTAAAAGTGCAGAGGTATCCTATTAAAGGGATCCAGGAGGAGCTGCTTTTGTCTGGAAACCCAGTGTCAGGAGTCCAGGTTCTCAGCTTGATAACACAGTAAGCGTAGCTAATTAAAAAGGAGGATTTATTGCAAAAAACCACACACAACCAGATAGCTCCAGGCGGCTTGAACAAAGCCTCCAGCACCGTTATTCAAGACGACCCTTCTGAAGACTGCATGACCAGAAGCAACTGAGCTTTCGCTTCTGACGTCTTTTGTTTTGCTTCCTATCTTGTAGCACTCTCACTGAGTGGGTCAGCTCCCGCCTCTTCCCCGTACTCTGAGAGGCTGTCTCTTCACTCTTTCCTGCCTGTTTGTACTTCCGGCGAGCTTCGACTGCATTCTAGCCTGCTCTCTGTTCCTGTCTTATCAGCTTGCACATCAAGGTCAGGAGGAGCCAGAGTATGCAGCTGCTGGTTTTCCTCTGTCTGACTAACATCAAAGCAGCCTCTCTGTTCCTGGCTGTTTTCTGCATTTAGCTGCAACCTTTCGCTGGGAGCTGACTCATTCCTGACACCCAGGCAGGGGTGAGGGCCATAGCACTCCTCAAGGTGTCAATCCCATGGGGGGACCTCCTTGATGTGTGTCATTAGGTCCTCTTCTCCTTGGGTTGACCCCAAACGGTATATACCTCAGCAGGCAGGCTGATGGTCAAATTAGTTCCCCAATACCTTGCCAAACCCTTCATCTGTCATCAATAAAAGTTGTGGCCTTCTTGGACCCAAGCTATGTGTCTTTCCTGTGTAATCATTCAATGGTTTGTTCAATATGAATGGAAAGAAATCTCACCAATATGACAACGATGTCCAAGATGTTCCAGATGCTGGTGAAGTACTTGAGCCTGTGAATGCGCAGCTCCAAGATCTCTTCCACCACGTAGTAGAAGATGAAGACGCAGAAGACAATCTCGCAAGCGACAATGAAGAAGTCCCAGGTGCTGACGTAGCGGAGGAGCTTTACTGTTCGGATCTGCCACGAAGGGATGGCTCCACCGGTGGCTGGGAATTCAATCACTAACCTAATATGGAGGGAAGAGGATGCGTATGGGCAAAAACCAATGCTGCATTTTCCATTGACGTGCCTCAAAGAAGAATGGCAGATCAATAGGCGTATAAACAAAACGTGATTGAAAGATGAACTCACCCGCTCTGCAAATTGGTTTTGTAACTATTCTGCAGTCTTTGGTAATAATTCTTATTAGTTTTCAATTGCATTCCAATAATTGCCTCATTATAACAATGCCAAATTATAATACAATTACTAATACCAATCATCCTGATACCAAATTAAATACAGTGGTACGCCGGGTTAAGAAGTTAATTAGTTCTGCAGGTCCATTTTTAACCTGAAACTGTTCTTAACCTGAAGCACCACTTTAGCTAACGGGGCCTCCCGCTGCTGCCGCACGATTTCTGTTCTCATCCTTTAGCAAAGTTCTTAACCCGAGGTACTATTTCTGGGTTAGCGGAGTCTGTAACCTGAAGTGTCTGTAACCTGAAGCGTCTGTAACCCGAGGTAAAAGGTAAAGGTAAAGGTACCCCTGCCCGTCAGGGCCAGTGGTGACCGACTCTAGGGTTGCGCGCTCATCTCGCTCAAGAGGCCGGGAGCCGGCACCGTCCGAAGACACTTCCGGGTCACGTGGCCAGCGTGATGAAGCTGCATCTGGCGAGCCAGCACCAGCGCCGCACATGGAAATGCCGTTTTACCTTCCCGTTAGAAAGCGGTCCCTATTTATCTACTTGCTTTCAAACTGCTAGGTGGGCAGGAGCTGGGACCGAATGACGGGAGCTCACCCCGCCGCAGGGATTCAAAGTGCAACCTTTCGATCAGCAAGTCCTAGGCTCTGTGGTTTAACCCACAGCGCCACCCGCGTCCCAACATAACCTGAGGTACCACTGTAATTTAGGTGACCCCTCAGCTGTCAATGTTTTCCTTTTTTTAAGGGAAATTCCTTTATTCTAAATAGGATTCCTTGCAAGAAAAGGGAAAAGTTGACAGCTATGACCCCCCCCCCCCCGCGTGCTAGAATTGATGGTTTGACTATTTTCTTTATTTCTACGTTCCAAAGTCTTATTAATTTCAATCGCATTCCAGTCAAGATAACAATTCCTTACACAACAACTGCAATATTAACAACTTCCCTTTGTATTGACACATTAAATGATATATGAAATGGGTAATAGATGGTTTCGCAGAAATGAACAGGAGAAGAGGGAAGAGCTGCTCACTCACCTCAGGACGCAGAAAAGGTTGATATTGGCATTGTACACAGAAAAGTCAATGAAAACCACGCGAGTTCCCCGATTCAGCCACAAGTTTTCTTTCAGGACTCGGAGAGCTCTAGCGCTTTCCCGACGCGTCATTTTGAGATCCATGTAATAACCTCCTCCGCTGTAACTTGTCAGTCGGCCCCAGTGAGAGGAACCGTCCAGCTCTTCCTCTGTGTGGTACTGCCACCTGCACACAGAAGGCACGACAAGAGAAAGAGGCGGCTGATGGACAAATCCAAAATGTTATCTATTCCAGACTTGGGATGCCATGTTCATATTGCACATGAATTCCCCCCCCCCCCCAAAAAGATTTTAATTAATGCCCCAGAGGTGCACACAACCAGTAACACAGTTCTTGGGACTCCGGCCAATATTCTTCACATCAAATATTTTCAGAACCCTTTATGCGACGTTGGCTCAGTCTGCGCCGAAACAAGACCTGGAGCGAATGCACAGGCTTCCAGAATGGAGATTATGGCTGGCCTCTTTGCTCTCCCACAGGTCCTCCTGTTTGGCTTCATGGTTAGGCTTAGCATGTTATCCGAACCCTGGGCTCATGGTTTATCTAAAGGTAAGAACTGTCACCTTGAAGGGACGCAGGTGGCACTGTGGGTTAAACCACAGAGCCTAGGACTTGCCGATCAGAAGGTCAGAGGTTCGAATCCCCGCAACGGGGTGAGCTCCCATTGCTCGGTCCCTGCTCCTGCCAACCTTTACAGAAGCCATCCTGGTTTTTTATTTGATCCTGGAATGTCCCACTTTTCCCTAAAGGTAAAGGGACCCCTGACCATTAGGTCCAGTCGTGACCGACTCTGGGGTTGCGGTGCTCATCTCGCTTTATTGGCCGAGGGAGCTGGCGTACAGCTTCCGGGTCATGTGGCTAGCATGACTAAGCCACTTCTGGCAAACCAGAGCAGTGCACAGAAACACCATTTACCTTCCCGCTGGAAGGTATCTACTTGCACTTTGACGTGCTTTCGAACTGCTAGGTTGGCAGGAGCAGGGACCGAGGAGTTCACCCCATCGTGGGGATTCAAACCGCTGACCTTCTGATCGGCAAGTCCTAGGCTCTGTGGTTTAACCCACAGCGTCACCCGCATCCCTAGGATGTCCCTATTTTCATCGGAGAAATGTCAGAAGGTATGGAGTTATGTGACCTCCGAGCCAAGGAGATAAGTAACTATACAACCTTTAGAAGACACCTGAAGGCAGCCCTGTCTAGGGAAGTTTAAAAAAAATGTTTAATGTTTTATTATGTTTTCATGTATTTTGGAACCTGCCCAGAGTAGCTGGGGCAACCCAGTCAGATAGGTGGGGTATAAACAGAATAAAATAATGAATAGAATAAAAATAAAATAGAACATGCCTATTTTCATCAGAAAAACGTTGGAGGATATGAAGGTGTAGACGTTACTTTAGTGTAGTGTAGTGGATATGAAGGTGTAGTGCCAGATTTACGTATAAGCTAAACAAGCTATAGCCACCCCAAAAAATAAAGGGGGAAAAACTGGATGTATATTTCCAAAATATAAGATAAAAAACAAATAAAATAAAACCTACATACAGCAACAGTGTTTTGTGTTGTGTAGGCTCCTGTGATGTAAGTCATGGGCCCCACCTGCTATCCTGCTCCCTAAAATATCACTGGTTTGCTCATTTCTATATATAGGGTGCCTACATTCTGCAGGGAATGGTTGAATGGCAACATGTGCAGATGGCTTTAGATACCTATTACATCCATAAATTTCCATATAGCATATATTCAACGTGAAAAACAGCGCCCATTTGTTGTTGACAAAGGGCAGCTGGACATATAAAGGGCCTCATTACCTTCAGTAGCTTAGGGCCTCATCAAACCTAAATCCAGCCCTGTTTCCCACAGTGGAGAGGATGACCAAATTCTTAGTTTGTGAAACTCAAGAAAGGCAGAAATTATGATCTACTTAGGGACACGGGTGGCGCTGTGGGTAAAACCTCAGTGCCTAGGGCTTGCCGATCGCATGGTCGGCGGTTCGAATCCCCGCGGCGGGGTGCGCTCCTGTCGTTCGGTCCCAGCGCCTGCCAACCTAGCAGTTCGAAAGCACCCCCGGGTGCAAGTAGATAAATAGGGACCGCTTACCAGCGGGAAGGTAAACGGCGTTCCGTGTGCTGTGCTGGCTCACCAGATGCAGCTTGTCACGCTGGCCACGTGACCCGGAAGTGTGCGGACAGCGCTGGCTCCCGGCCTATAGAGTGAGATGAGCGCACAACCCTAGAGTCTGGCAGGACTGGCCCGTATGGGCAGGGGTACCTTTACCTTTATGATCTACTCACGCTGTTCCATTGAGGAGCCCAAAGGGGGACCTGTCTTCCTTCTCCTCACTGTAGACATCATAACAGCCAAAAATGTCTTCCTTGAAGTCTTCGTGCACCACACACGAGTTGTTCTGCACCTTCAGTTGACGCATTCGTGGGACCCCCAGCAGCAAGTTCTCGTAATAGATGTACGACTGAGTGTTGTGGCCTAGAGATTCGTTGTTGTACCATTTGGTCCAATACAAGCTGTCCAATAAAGGGCCTTGAGTATACTGCGGAGATATGCAGAAAGGGGCAAGAAGAAGGATATGAGATCTGAGACAGCAACAACACACAGAATGGCCGGAGACTGGAAACTAGGGTTGCCATATTCCCAAAATCCACACAAAGTTGTTGGAACTTTTTTGGGGGAACATCCCCTCCTCCCATCAAGTTTCCGGGCTTTTCTCAGATTTTTTAAAGCATTTTATAAAAAAGAAATCGCCCTACTTGCCCTACATCCGGATTTCCCCAGACATTTTGCCGATTCAGCAAACATCCGCCTGGGCGCTATTTTTGCAACCCGATTCGCTTATGTGTCCAGGAAAACCCGCATGTATAGCAGCCCTACTGGAAAACTGCCTTTCTCCTATGGCTAAATGTATTATTGGGTTCTGTTTGCAGAGAATCTCAGTTTAAAAGGGGATGGGGCAATTAGGACTCTCCTTGTATAACGGGGCCTCCCTAAAAGGTTGGGGAGCAGAGCCAAGTTGGGAGTGCACTGGGGGTGAGGCAAGCAGATAAGAGTTATGACTCTGAGCACCCAAGGGTGGGAGAGTCCCTTTGTGTGTGCTGGGGGAAGTATCTTTGCCAACGGGCTACTAGCTGACATGTGCACAAATTGCTAACGCATGATGGCATGGGCTGTGTGTACATTTTCTCACATAGCTCATTGTGCAGTCACCAACACAATTGACTCCCAAGTCCAGGCAGGCTTGATGTCTATACAAATTGAAAAGGAACCCTGATCAGCTGGGATGAATAAGTCGTTCTATTTCTGGCCTGGGTCTCTATCACATGGGTTCATTCGTAAGTCCATACCATTCATTTTCTCCCTACATTCGAATGTTTAAAAAAGAGTCTTCAAAGATTGTTTTCAAATACACATTTTATCACAAAAATACATATTTAAACATGTATTTTATAGCAATATTTTAAAGTGCACATTTAAACCTAAAATGCACACATTTCTTCTTTTTTAAACATTTTTGGAGCTAAGAACTGTTTTGCAAAGTTCGGAGAGGTGCAAAGTCCAAAGAATGGTTGCATTTTGATCCACGTGTCCTGGAGGCACAAATTTGCTTTCAAATGAATGAAAATTCTCCCCCGTTCCTGATAATCCATTTTGAGCTGTTGGATGAACAGCTTTCAGCTGAACCTGTGCCGATTTGCAACGGCCAGTTCAAGCCAGTTAGTTATGATAGGCCAATTTACGAGAGCCACTTTCAGTTTGCTAGGAAAAATCTGACACAGGAAACACAGAGCTTGTTGGGTACTCACTCGCCAAAAGTCAGCCATGCTTCCAATCTCCTGGAAGGAGATACCACTGTCCGTAGGAGTTTCCAAGAAGAGTTCGGACATCACTTTGGTGTAGTAATAGGCATTTGAACTTGTCATCCCATAAGTCACTAGAGATAAATCAGGTTGGGGAAAACAGCATGCAATTCAATAGGATTTAGACATTCATTCCACCTGACTGGCTTAAGTACGCAATATTAGAGTGGGAAGGTAAGTTTTATTATACTGATAAGTTGGAATAATGCAGATATGATCCCCATTGATCAATGGATTGACAGTATGACAACACTCGTAAAGTATGAACAGACTGCTTAAAGATTTAGATTTTGTTTGGATAAATATTACAACATTTGGAAAGAGTTCGTACAGGGCAAAGTATGAAATTAATATCTACATACATATTAGGATAATAACACTATATAAGAATGCATGAGAGTATATTATATTGCGGGTGGGGCTGTGATCTAAACCACTGAGCCTCTTGGGCTTGCCGATCGAAAGGTCATAGAATCATAGAGTTGGAAGAGACCACAAGGGCCATCGAGTCCAACCCCCTGCCAAGCAGGAAACACCATCAGAGCACTCCTGACATATGGTTGTCAAGCCTCTGCTTAAAGACCTCCAAAGAAGGAGACTCCACCACACTCCTTGGCAGCAAATTCCACTGTCGAACAGCTCTTACTGTCAGGAAGTTCTTCCTAATGTTTAGGTGGAATCTTCTTTCTTGTAGTTTGGAACCATTGCTCCGTGTCCGCTTCTCTGGAGCAGCAGAAAACAACCTTTCTCCCTCCTCTATGTGACATCCTTTTATATATTTGAACATGGCTATCATATCACCCCTTAACCTCCTCTTCTCCAGGCTAAACATGCCCAGCTCCCTTAGCCGTTCCTCATAAGGCATCGTTTCCAGGCCTTTGACCATTTTGGTTGCCCTCCTCTGGACACGTTCCAGGATGTCAGTGTCCTTCTTGAACTGTGGTGCCCAGAACTGGGCACAGTACTCCAGGTGAGGTCCGACCAGAGCAGAATACAGTGGCACTATTACTTCCCTTGATCTAGATGCTATACTCCTATTGATGCAGCCCAGAATTGCATGTGGTTCGAATCCCCGCAATGGAGTAAACTCCTGTTGCTCTGTTCCAGCTCCTGCCAACCTAGCAGTTCAAAAGCACACCAGTGCAAGTAGATAAATAGGTACAGCGGTGGCGGGAAGGTAAACGGCATTGCCATGCGCTGCTCTGGTTTTGCCAGAAGTGGTTTAGTCATGCTGGCCACATGACCCAGAAAGCTGTCTGCGGACAAACGCCGGCTCCCTCGGCGTGAAAGCAAGATAAGCACTGCTACCCCATAGTCGCCTTTGACTGGACTTAACCGTCCAGGGGTCCTTTATCTTTACCTTTTTACCTGATATACACACACTTTTTCCTCACGCCCCACTTTTTTTCTCTGTATCATTTTATTTCTTAAAAAATGAAATTCTTTCAATAAAATATTAATATTTTTTAAAAATTGCTTTTTTATTAGAGTATCTTGAGGCAGGAATGGGAAGGGGTTTGAGTGACAGGAAAATCTTTCTTAGGCAGCATCGATGATACAGAATTTACAACAAAGGCAAAATCTTGATGGCGCCTATATCAATAAAAATATGAAAGATTTCAACTTTTATATCAAGAGGAAGTAAACAGCATTAGCAAGCTCTGTGGCTCAGGCTAAAATCTCAGGCTATCGAAAGCACCTGATCTACAGATTAGCCAGCATTACAGCAGTCAAGGGTTGCCACCCTTCCTTTCTGCAAAAAAAAATTATCCTTAACACATTTTACAGAGTTTCCAACATACTATAGATCCTAAAGGGACCGTTTAAAGGGCAATGATGCATTTAGGACAGATCCTTTGGCATATCAGCATATGGTGACTGGGAGTGGCCACCGAGACCATATAACACCAGTCCTGAAAGACCTACATTGGCTCCCAGTATGTTTCCGAGCACAATTCAAAGTGTTGGTGCTGACCTTACAGCCCTAAACAGCCTCGGCCTAGTATCCCTGAAGGAGCGTCACCACCCCCATCGTTCAGCCCAGACACTGAGGTCCAGCTCCGAGGGCCTTCTGGCGGTTCCCTCACTGCGAGAAGCGAGGTTATAGGGAACCAGGCAGAGGGCCTTCTTGGTAGTGGCACCCACCCTGTGGAACACCCTCCCACCAGATGTCAAGGAAATAAACAACTATCTAACTTTTAGAAGACATCTGAAGGGAAGTTTTTAATGTTTGATGTTTTATTGTGTTTTTAATATTCTGTTGGGAGCTGCCAGATGGGCGGGGTATGTATAAATAAATGAATGAATAAATAAATTGCAGTGATTATATAAAACAAACATGCCGAGACCAAAACTTTTGTGGAATCCATAATGCTCCTCACATCTGAAGCCTAGCTTCAGGGGGGCTGTCTGTAAACCTCTCTGGTGAGAGAAACCGCCCCAGCTAATAACCAGAGTTTGGTTGCTGGAAATTAGCATCTGACACATAGGAGCCAACTCTTAGGGGCTGAGGGGTCTAAAAAAATTGAGCCCCTTCCAAGTTGATAGGCTTTGCTATTCAAATGGTGTGCATGTACTGTGTCATGTGACCAATTATGCAGGATGGGGCTTCTCTGGGCCCCCACAATATTTTATTCAAGTTGGCACCCTTGATCTGAAATACCTCTTCAGCTTAATTTCAGCCCCTATTCTGTCCCTGCCCGCCTCATTCGAAGCTACGACTGTGGGCTTAACAGCACCTCCATTTGCCTTGCCGATTTCTGCGGGGAAAGCCGACTTTGAGTGCTGAATTGGAACAAACGGCGATCGCTCGAAGCCGTGCCTTGAAATTGTGGGGCAAGTTGAAAACTACTTGGACCTGTCTAGGCACAGAACAAGGGGGCGTGTGATGTAAAAGTATTTTTGCATGCCACAACTGCTGCACGGATTTTACTAGCCAAAAAATGGAAAACACAAGAACTACCAGAATGGCAGATGAAGATAATGGAGTTTATGGAGCTGGCTGATCTCACCGGGAGAATCTGCGACCAGAAAGAAGAGGAACACCCAGAAGACTGGAAGAAATTCAAAGACTATTTGAATATATATTGGAATATTAAAGATATGTAATCACTTGAAAGCATCAATTAGGCCTAGGATTCAATTGGGATTACATATATATAAAAAAGAAAATGTACGATAAGAAAAGTTAGGAAATATGATTATGACTGTGATATGGTTTTATAAAATAATGATATTGGAAACTGCTATGTATAAATACTAAGAAACTCAGATGGAAGAGATTTGAGGAAGTCACATAATATGTTTATGAAGATGGATTCTAATTAAGGGTTAGTTTATGTGGTGATTTGTTGTATTTTATGTTTTATATTCTTTTTTCTTTTTTCCGTTTCATTCCCCCGCCCCCTTTCCTTTATTATTGTTAACTTTTTCTTCTGTTATGTTTATGTATGGGAAATAATAAATATTATTGGGGGGGGGAGAACAAGGGGGCGTGTGCATGAGCTCTGAGCCCTGTGACCAGTAGGAGTCCATGTCTTTTCCCCCTGAGTGGAGACTAACCCATAGAATTAGTAGATCCTATCTGAGGCTGGTGTCGGAGGCCTCAAACACAGGCATTTCCCAATGTCCTCCTGACTCATCTGATTCACAGGCTTTAGAGTAGGGCAGCCATAGTTATTTGCTTCTCGTATCGGCCTGTTCAAAGCAGGCTCCCAAGCCAGCATCTTGAAAAACAGAGACATCACCTTGCCAACAAAGGTCCGTATAGTTAAAGCTATGGTTTTCCCAGTAGTGATGTATGGAAGTGAGAGCTGGACCATAAAGAAGGCTGATCGCCGAAGAATGGATGCTTTTGAATTCTGGTGCTGGAGGAGACTCTTGAGAGTCCCATGGACTGCAAGAAGATCAAACCTATCCATTCTGAAGGAAATCAGCCCTGAGTGCTCACTGGAAGGACAGATCATGAAGCTGAGGCTCCAATACTCATGAGAAGAGAAGACTCCCTGGAAAAGACCCTGATGTTGGGAAAGATGGAGGGCACAAGGAGAAGGGGACGACAGAGGACGAGATGGTTGGACAGTGTTCTCGAAGCTACCAGCATGAGTTTGACCAAACTGCGGGAGGCAGTGGAAGACAGGAGTGCCTGGTGTGCTCTGGTCCATGGGGTCACGAAGAGTCTGACTCGACTAAACGAATAAACACAACAAGCCAGTTCAGTTGTACAGAGAGTAGCAACGAGACGCAGAGGCATAGCATGGTGGGGGGAGCCAGTGGGGCCATGGCCCCAGGCGCACATTTTTGAGGGGACTCAATCAGGCACCCGCACGACAGCTGAGTCATGACAGTGGGTGGATTTGTCTAGTGGGCAGGTGGATAGAGGCAACGGGCAAGGACGAATCTGTTGGAGGTGGGCTCCGTTCACCCTCCATGCGCCCCCCATCCCAGCTGCCCAGTCTATCACAGGGGTGCAACACTTGCTGTTAAGTTGTGGGTGAACATATCGGACGACACAGCGATTCTTCAAACAGCTCTTGTTTATTCACAGGCCAGAACAGAACTGAACTGAAGGGTTCAGCCAGCCTGCTTATATAGAGCTCTACTAGAACGCAACAGTAACCATTTTCTGTAACTATCCAATCACTGAATGTCACTTTCAATCCCTTATTTGCATATGTGGACCTGAGTGAAAACTATCTACAGTATCCCCCTGCTGGCCCAGGGTGAGAACTTCAGTACATAACACTTGCCCCACCCCGGCCACCAGCAACCCACACTACACCACTGGAGGACGATGGCTGCTCCTCTCAAAGCACAGCCTTGGAGGTAATTTTCAAGGTCACAGATCTCCGCATAGCATGGGTTTGGGCTACATTTGGGGAAACGGTTGCATCTCTGAAGAAACCGATATGGACGTCCGCTACACCAGATCTTTCCAAACTGTTCATGTTGGTGACAGACTCTTTACACATGCATCATTTTGCGACACAGCAATTCAGTTTTACTGGCAAACCGGAGGTTAAATTAACCCCTCCGCAGCCCTGGGAGGAGCTTAGGGAGGATTGTGTGACACACCTTACACCAGGGGTCAGCAAACTTTGTCAGCAGGGAGCCAGTCCACTGTCCCTCAGACCTTGTGGGGGGCCAAACTATTTTTTTTGGGGGGGGGGGAGAAATGATCAAATTCCTATGCCTCACAAATAACTCAAACATGCATTTTAAATAAAAAGACACATTCTACTCATGTAAAAACACGCTGATTCCTGGACTGTCCGCGGGCTGGATTTAGAAGGCGATTGGGCCAGATCCGGCCGCCGGGCCTTAGTTTGCCTACCTAGCTGACCACTAACGTGCCAAAATGCACAATTTGGAAAGCTCTGATCTACACCAAAATGGAAGTTAAGAAGCTTCGCCCTCAAACAGTAAAGGGTAAAGGGGACCCCTGACCATTAGGTCCAGTCGTGACCGACTCTGGGGTTGCGGCGCACATCTGGCTTTATTGTCCGAGGGAGCCTCCGTACAGCTTCTGGGTCATGTGGCCAGCATGACTAAGCCGCTTCTGGCGAACCAGAGCAGAGCACGGAAACACCGTTTACCTTCCCACCAGAGTGGTACCTATTTATCTACTTGCACTTTGACATGCTTTCGAACTGCTAGGTTGGCAGGAGAAAGACCAAGCAATGGGAGCTCACCCCGTCGTGGGGATTCGAACCACCGACCTTCTGATCGGCAAGCCCTAGGCTCTGTGGTTTAACCCACAGCGCCACCCACGTCTCCTCAAACATATAGCAGCAGTGAAAGTTTTTCTTCCACATGTGAAGTGATATAAGGGCTTGTGTGACAAGAAATCATCAGGAATTATGGCCATAAACATGGTTTGGGATTGTCGTTGCCATTTTAACCAGTCCTAGCGCCTAGGACAAATGCCTCATCCATTCAGCAAAGGGGTCAGGCTGTGCTTGCTCCGCTAAGAGCGGGATCAAACTTATCACATGCATGCATACACTCAGAGAGACGTAAGCGCTGCCTAAGCTGTAACGTCAATGGCAGGATCCTCAGTGGGGAGAAAACTCGATAGGCATCCTACACAAACAACAAATTTTCAAAGCTCCTCTTTTGCCCAGGTCAGAACATCATTACTGTATGGGAAGAGTGATTTGAGCTTTGTCCCCCTGTTTGCAAGTGATAACTATTATTGCCATACCTGTTCTGCCGTGGAGTGCATGAAATATAATCTGTTGCCCTATGAGACATCACAGGTGCACCTTTGAGATAACAATAAATCTTCCCAAAACAAACAGCCATTGTTGTGCCCACACAAAGTGGCTTAGTATTTGGCACACAGCTGCATTAAATCTACCCAGAGAACACAATAGGAACGGCCATCTATGTTATCGTTCAGACCATCCTTCCTGCATAGTTCTTTGCGATGGAAAGGGGGGAAACATCAGGGTGTTGTGGAAGTTCTAACCACGCATGTCAAATTCCGAGTAGCTGCAATAAAATGTGGATGTTCCTACGAAATGAGAATGGGTCGTTCCTTCCACTACAACAGTGTCCCCCAGACTTGGGTCTGCAGCTGGTTTTGGACTACAATTCCCATCATCCCTGACCACTTGTCTGCTAGCTAGGGATGATGGGAGTTGTAGTCCAAAAACAGCTGCAGACCCAAGTTTGGGGAACACCACCCTAGAATAAGGTTACCAGATTTTTTTCAATGACTCTGGGGCCCCTTTTCAACTTCAGTAGGAATGATAGGATTTTGTACGGGGACTGATTTGTAAATCTAGGGACTGTCCCCAGGAAATGGGGACATCTGGTAACCTTACCCTAGAAGAACCAATGAATTTGTGGGCAGGAGAGGAAGGAGGGGAAACCAAGAAGACACCATTACTTTCTCCTACCGCAATCCAGTCCAGGAAGCCAAGTTCAAAGCTTGTGGGTTTGGCATCATTTGAGACAGTCCCATGGTTACCATGGAGGCCATGAAGTTCTGAGCTACTCTCAACAAGGGTGTCCCAGTAGGAAGTCTCACTGCTTTGGGGCAATGAAGGGGACAGTATGCCAATCGGATTCCTGTTCTGTCCCAAACACCCAGCCTCAGGAACAAGCACCAGAAACTGGCCACAAACACCTGATAAGGGAGAGCTGGACCATAAAGAAGGTTGATCGCTGAAGAATTGATGCTTTTGAATTATGGTCTGGAGGAGACTCTTGAGAGTCCCATGGACTGCAAGAAGATCAAACCTATCCATTCTTAAGGAAATCAGCCCTGAGTGCTCACTGGAAGGACAGATCGTGAAGCTGAGGCTCCAATACATTGGCCACCTCATGAGAAGAGAAGACTCCCTGGAAAAGACCCTGATGGAGGACGAGATGGTTGGACAGTGTTCTCAAACTACGAACATGAGTTTGACCATGAATCGGACACGACTAAACGACTAAACAACAACAACAAGGGAACTAGGTCCCAGTAGACTACAGTATCTCTGGCTCCCTATCCTCGGGGCCCAGTTTGCTGCTGCATGGAGAACTTGTCTTTTCAAAAGCCACCTTGTCAAAAGGCAGGATGCAAGTGTAATGAACCAACACAAGCCATCTATAAGAATATTTGTCCCTCGTTGGGTTGGAACCAACCACATGAATAATAAAAAGGAAAAGCAGCCCGGGCAAACTTACATAAACAGATATCCACCAAGAATACAATGTAGACCAACAGTTCGCGCAGTGTGGTCTTTACGTAAAGCTCTCGGTTCTCAGCGGTGTTTTCCGTTAGTGTGGTGCCCCAAAGTCCTGCAAAGAGAGAGAAAAGGGAAAGAAGTGAATAAACGTGCTTCTGTATTCACCTATTTTAGGTGCTAATCCACAGCACAATTGCCCCAGAGTGCTTCATCTGATGTGAGCAGTACAATCCCAGAAAAACTGAGTGAAGGGGGGAAGTTTTCAGGGCTGCTAGCAGGAAAAACTGGGGGTGTATATATGACAGGCCCCAGCCCAGCAAGGGCCCCAGATTCTTAGCTTTCTTTCTTTCTTTCTTTCTTTCTTTCTTTCTTTCTTTCTTTCTTTCTTTCTTTCTTTCTTTCTTCCTTCCTTCCTTCCTTCCTTCCTCCCTCCCTCCCTCCTTCCTTCCTTCCTTCCTTCCTTCCTTTCTTCCTTTCTTCCTTGTAAGTTAATTAGTCACTTTTAAAGAAAGTTAGCCCCTTCGTGGATCACTGCCTTGTTGTGGCAAAGGGGCTTGAATAACTCAGAGAAGCTATGAGCTATGATGCCGTGCAGGGCCACCCAAGACGGACAGGTCATAGCCGAGAGTTTAGACTAAATGTGATCCACCTGGAGAAGGAACTGGCAAACCACTCCAGTATTTTGCCAAGAAAACTCCATGGACATAAAAAAGGAGAAGCTTTGAGAAGAAAGTGAGTGTTTCCAAGGCATGCTCTGGTTCATGGGGTCACGGAGAGTCGAACCCGACTAAGACGACTAAACGGCAACAACAGAAAGTTATAAAACAAAATGCAGAGGCAACTCTAAGGCTTCAGCACTTAGCAGGCAGCACCTTTGCTAAGGACACATAATCACTTCAACACTGTTGCCAAACAATCCAAAGAAGGAATGCTGACCACCCCCATCTCCCCAAGAGAAACTTCTTGTTACTGCTATTCTAATGCTGAATAGAGGAGGATACTGGAGTGGTTTGTTTAAGCACCTTCCTTGTATCTCATTCACTCTTCAAGGGTGCTGTCTTTACAGAATAAAGCACAATTACTTGGCTTTGGTATGTTGTAGTCAGAAGCAGGGCTTTTTTCAGCCAGAGCATGCCGGAGCACAGTTCTGGCCCCTCTAAGGAGAACGCCATTGCGGGGCGGTGCTCCTCTGCCTGCTTCTTGCCTTTACGTACTTCTGAGAAGCCCAAAATGAACATTTCAAGTCAAAATGGAAGCTGACCAGTGTGCGTGAGTCTATAGGAACCAGCTCTTATAAATTAAATAGCGGTTCTTATAATGACCAGCCGGAGTGGAAACCAGTAGCAGTCAGTATGGCAGAGCATCCCCACTCCTCCTGACAGTGAGGTCAGTGCAATGTGAGGACACTAGTGGGAGCGATTGGCTCTGCTGCTGCATTAGCACCGTGCTAGTCTCACCCAGTCTAAGTGATGCAACTAACCAGGGCCCAGGTGAGTGTCCTTTCGGCCGAGCTGATGGGACGCATTCTGCTCCCCACCCCTTCCACTGAGGCAGCCTGACGGAGCTCATGCGCTCGACTGCCATTCCAGATTCAAATCAAATGCTCTTTGGTGCTCCCAGTGGTGCCAAACCTGAGCCTAAGAACATGGGCTGGGCTCCGTTTGAACATTGTTTTCTTTCATCAAGTCACTGTTTCATCAGCTAATAAGCTGATGAGATAGGTCAGACCATTAATGGCTTCTTCGTTGCCTTCTTCTTCTTCTTCTTCCTACTTAAACTTTGATCTGGTGTGCATGTGACTCCCCCACTTAAAAGCCGAGTAGGTGTACTGACATCAATAGCCTAAGGGCTTCCATTCCTTTAATACAGTCTCAAGTGCTTCAGCTCTAAGGACACCTGCTATCAGCCATCTGTGATGGATATTGCTCCACACCCCTAATCAAAAGCACTAAGTACAGAACAGAACAAACTGTTCTGTAGTAGGGAATGCTAATATATCGTGCAAGGGAAGCTTTTTCCTCCTTCATACTCGTGCTGCAAAGGCTTCCTTATCACGACACAAGTCTGTCTCTGTGTTGAGATAGCCTCTGGAGGCCTCTCCTCACCGCCACCATCAGAATTAAGGCAGGGTTTCTGATTTTAGTCCATTGTCTAGAAGAACAGGGACTAAGGTAAAGGTAAAGGGACCCCTGACCATTAGGTCCAGTCGTGACTGACTCTGGGGTTGCGGTGCTCATCTCGCTTTATTGGACGAGGGAGCCGATGTACAGGTTCCGGGTCATGTGGCCAGCATGACTAAGCCGCTTCTGGCAAACCAGAACAGCGCACAGAAACGCCGTTTACCTTCCCGCCGGAGCGGTACCTATTTATCTACTTGCACTTTGACGTGCTTTCGAACTGCTAGGTTGGCAGGAGCAGGGACCGAGCAACGGGAGCTCACCCCGTCACGGGGATTCGAACCGCCGACCTTCTGATCGGCAAGTCCTAGGCTCTGTGGTTTAACCCACAGCACCACCCGCATCCCTGTTTAGAAGGACAGGGTAGTGAGTCTTTAATTCATTAATTCAATCTATTGGTATCTGTGAGAGATGAAAGACATTGGGTTCACTCGCAAGTAATAACCCTCAATCAGCTATGTGGATCCACATGAACAAATAAACATGTTTCTGAATGCACATTCCCATCTGGATTCATCCTGGTATGATAAAAAAATGTATTGTGCATCGTGCAGTGTTAAAAACTCTACTAGTATTCGCAAGGCTACTAGTTGGGCTCAAGGGTTTCTGGCTTAGGGATATTGTATTTAAAAGTGGTGGTGGGATTTTCCCCTACCCCTGACTTTTCGGTCTTTTTTTAATACATAATGATTTCTCATGATCATCTTTGTTAGTGTATCAGTTGCCTATTATTTGCAGAATTTATGGGGGGATTATGTTCTTGTTTTCCTTTCTGTCTTAAACTGCACCTGAACAATTGTGCCACATGATTTCTGTTCTCATCCTGAAGCAAAGTCCTTAACCCGAGGTACTATTTCTGGGTTAGCGGAGTCTGTAACCTAAAGCGTCTGTAACCCGAGGTACCACTGTATTTAAGTTACAATTAGAAAAATCTTAATAATTATTCATAAAGGAAACAGTTTATAAGAAGTAAGTAAGGAGGCCAGATACAGGATAAAGGAAGTCTTTTATTTCGTTGTTTGTATTGTGTTTGTTATGCCCACTGTATGTTATGTTCACGTTTAATGAGGGTGGATTGTGTATTGGGGGTGGGGGTTTATGTTGTAAATAAAATTCCAAGAAAAATTATTTTTTAAAAAGAGAGACTGTTAATATCAGGGTCATGGGTTCAATTCCCGCTTGGGCAAAAGATTCCTGCATTGCAGGGGATTGGACTGGATGACCCTTGTAGTCCCTTCCAACTCTACAATTCGACACTTCTGTATTATTTATTCATTTACCTATAATACTAATTTCCCTTGACAGAGACTCAGGGCGGCTTAGAAATAAAAGCAAGATGCATGGAATGGTCTGCAAAGTTTAATAATACGTTACAGTTTCGTTTTCTACACACCTGTGCCCAAGGATATATTTCTAGGAAACATTCCAGATTACGGCACCTATCTGAGGCAAAGTGAGCTCCGGTTTCCGAAAGCTGAAGCCACCACATTTGTTACTAAACCTGTTCGGCTTTACAAAATGAAGGAGGAGATATTAGTATAGCATGCAAGCCAACCTTATGCATGTTCAGTCAGAAGTTAAGTTTCACTGTGCAGAGTAGCATTCACTTCCAATAAAGTGTGTACAGTGGTGCCTCGCAAGACGAAATTAATCCGTTCCGCGAGTCTCTTCGTCTTGCGGTTTTTTCGTCTTGCGAAGCACAGCTATTAGCGGCTTAGTGGCTATTAGCGGCTTAGCGGCTATTAACGACTTAGTGGCTTAGTGGCTTTAAGAAAAAGGAAACAAACTCGCAAGAACTCGCAAGACGTTTCGTCTTGCGAAGCAAGCCCATAGGGAAATTCGTCTTATGGAACGACTCAAAAAACGGAAAACCCTTTCGTCTAGCGAGTTTTTCGTCTTGCGAGGCATTCGTCTTGCAGGGCACCACTGTATGTATATATGGGATTTGCAGCCGAACAGTCCCTGACCTTAAAGGGATGTGGGTGGTGCTGTGGAGCCTAGGACTTGCCGATCAGAAGGTCGGCGGTTCGAATCCCCGCTACGGGGTTTGCTCCTGTTGCTCGGTCCCTGCTCCTGCCAACCTAGCAGTTCGAAAGCACGTCAAAGTGCAAGTAGATAAATAGGTACTGCTCTGGCGGAATGGTAAACGGGATTTCTGTGTGCTGCTCTGGTTCGCCAGAAGCAGCTTAGTCATGCTGGCCACATGACCCGGAAGCTGTACGTCGGCTCCCTCGGCCAATAAAGCGAGATGAGCACCGCAACCCCAGAGTCGGCCACGACTGGACCTAATGGTCAGGGGTCCCTTTACCTTTACCTTAGTCCCTGACCTAATTTTGTTTCAAAGTTTTTGTCTTCCCTAAGAGCAGAGGTATGCTGAAAAAACTGTGGTAACTTTTAATCAGTGTGTGCGTGTGTGTGTGCTTACATCAACTGGGTGAGGGGTTCATCACAACCCAATGAAAATTGACCTCTTTAAGGGCATCTTTTATCATATGTGGTGGAACTGTAAAAAGATAAAGGGATTCTGGGAAATGATATACAATGAATTAAAAAAAAATGTTTAAAATAACCTTTGCCAAAAGACCAGAAGCCTTTCTCTTAGGAATTTTAGGTGCAAATATTCCGAAGGATTTGAGAAGACTGTTCATGTATGCGGCTACAGCTGCAAGGATGCTGCTTGCTCAGTGATGGAAAGAGGACAAGACGCTGACAATGGCAGACCGGCAGATGAAATTATTGGACTACGCAGAGATGGCCAGATTGACGAGAAGAATCAGAAATCAGGGGGATCAAAACATCAATCGAGAATGGGACAAATATAGATTGTGTTTAAAAGAATACTGTAAACACTTTGGCAGCCTTTGAATAACACTTGCAATGTTCCGAAGACTTTGGATATATTGGAGGACTATAATTCGGATGAAATTTGATGAGCATTCCCTCAGTTCCTTCCTCGAAGTGTTTTTTTTACAAAGACACTGAACAACAATGGGCCCAGGACAGAACCCTGCGGCACCCAAATTGCCACTTTTTCCCAGGTTGGATAGTAACCAGAGGACGAACGTTGGAGCAACTTGGTTCATGCCATCTCTCTGTGTTTCAGGGAATCCACAACCACTGTTTCAGTAAGGGCACAAGTATCAGCCAGAGTTCATTCCTCGAGCCAAGGGAGCTGGAGTCATGCCCTGAAATTGCTTTGTAATTTACAGGTGAAACCTACGTAGAAAGAAAAACATTTCCGGGCAGTGGAATGGCTCTGACACCTTCCTGGAAAACCAAGTTCAGTTCTGCTTTTGGGGATGATCAAGAGAAATCCGAAGACCGGTGGTTCTATTCAAGCTGAGAGCCTCCATCATTATATTGAATACGACCAGGGAGGGCAGATGTCTTTGAACCCAACTCGCTGGGGCACCCCTGAGAGGCTGGCGCCCTGGCGTGACGAACCACTAAGCCTTATGGGAAAGACGGCTCTGAGTCTAATATAATCTGTACTGATAATCAGTCACATCTAACCTGGAGCTGCAGTGTTCAACCCACAAGGACTAATGGGAGCCGCCCAGAGTAGTTGAGGCAACCCAGTCAGATGGGTACCATATAAACAATACAATTATTATATGTCTATCACATCCATCTCATACATAGCATACATAGTTTCTTCCTCCCCATTTTATCCACAAAAGATCTGTGTGAGGTAGGTTAGGCTCAGAGACTGTGACTAGCCCAAGGTTCACCCAGTGATTTTCATGGCTGAGCGGGGATTTGAACCCTGCTCTTCCCAGGTCCTAGGCAAGCACTCTAACCACTACACCACACTACACTAGGTACTTTCCAGGTCCCATCAGACTCCAGCTCCAACCAACGCTAGGCTAAGGTTTTCGCAACGGCTCATTTATCATCTTAACGAAGACTAGGACATAGCCTGTGTCAAGCCTTGGAAGTTTCTTAGCTCTCTGAAATGGAGGTATGAAGTTTAGCTGTGGCCCTCTGCCTTGTTTCTTAGTGCCTGGCTCAGTACTGAGCAATTTGTTCCAAGATGTCTCGAAGGTTGTTTATTGGGCCTGTCTTAATCCTGCCCTTCCTGGCCAAGACAGGGGACATTGCCAGCTTTCTTTGATGCTTACCCCGACCATGTAAAGTAGCTTGGTTTGCTTATTGCATTTTAGAGGCTAGCAAAATTGAGAAGAAAATCAAGGAAGTCACCCCCACGGAAAAGACTCTCCACTGGACCCAGAGCTCTGGGCTAGCTAGAAGAACTAGCAGTTTTTGCTTGATGTGAGCAGGAGGGGAAATCGTTTCAGCCTGTTAAACACGTCAAGCTGAAGGCAGCGGCGGCAGTGATCAGAGCACCATTTGAGCTGATAGTTTGAATCCAAGGCAACTATGGGAGAAACAGGACCCTCTTGGAGTGTAATGCCGGAAGCCCTTCCACCATAAGCCCAGGTTGTATATATGTAGAAATAAACCACATATCATAAAGACACCATCGTATCTGCTGTGCCTTATTTCCAAAGGAAGCACGAACCATGGACCCTGAAATCTTACACTGCTCCCATGGACTGCAAGAAGATCAAACCTATCCATTCTGAAGGAAATCAGCCCCGAGTGCTCACTGGAAGGACAGATGCTGAAGCTGAGGCTCCAAGACTTTGGCCACCTCATGAGGAAAGAAGACTCCCTGGAAAAGACCCTGATATTGGGAAAGATGGAGGGAACAAGGAGAAGGGGATGACAGAGGACAAGATGGTTGGACAGTGTTCTCGAAGCTACGGACATGAGTTTGACCAAACTGCAGGAGGAAGTGGAAGACAGGAGTGCCTGGCGTGCTCTGGTCCATGGGGTCACAATGATTCGGACTAAACTACTAAACAACAACAACCATGGGAAGGACTTTAACTGGTTTCTTTTCTTTCTTTTACTGTACAACAGCACTGTTAAGTCAACAAACACAAAGCACTCCAGTTTTACAGTACAGTTGATGCAACATTCAAAAACCAAGTTCAAAACTCAAAACTTTATACTCAGAATTTAAATTTGAAATGTTACAGAATGGTGTTGTTTTTTAAATAGCTGTTTGGGGTGGGCTGGGGGGGGATATTTTCTTCTGACTCTTCAGTTTATCCACAAATTAGTTAATCCCAGGCCTCTAATGGCTTCATTTGAAGTGTTATGGGGAACCAGGCAGAGGGCCTTCTAAGCAGTGGTGCCCGCCCTGTGGAACGCCCTCCCATCAGATGTCAAGGAAATAAACAACTACAGTGGTACCTCGGGTTAAGTACTTAATTCGTTCCGGAGGTCTGTACCTGAAACTGTACTTAACCTGAAGCACCACTTTAGCTAATGGGGTCTCCTGCTGCTGCCGCGCCGCCGGAGCACGATTTCTGTTCTCATCCTGAAGCAAAGTTCTTAACCTGAAGCACAATTTCTGGGTTAGCGGAGTCTGTAACCTGAAGCGTATGTAACCCGAGGTACCACTGTATCTGACTTTGAGAAGACATCTGAAGGCAGCCCTGTTTAGGGAAGATTTTAAATGTTTGGTGTTTTATTGTATTTTTAACAACAACAACAACAACAATTGACGATGATTTGGATCCCTGCATTCAAACTCAAGGGTCTACCATTGCCCTCTCTTATCTAAGCTATGTCTATTCAGAGCAGGGGGATTTGGATACACTGATACAACACATCACAACCCTACCAGCCAGCAGCTTAACAGCCGAAATCTCTGGGCAGGAGCAGGCATGTAAGAGCTGTTGTATCGGAAGCAAACACAAAATCTGCCCAAACAGTCCTTAGCGGCACATTTGCCATTTAACCAGAATTTGACACAGCGGTGGCACTGAATTGGTCATGGGCTCTGGGTCTAGAAGGGAGCCTGCATTATATCACAAGGTGCGTTTGACAAGACTGTGTGCCCATTTGCTGATCTCATTGGGTGCTGCGCAGGTGAGCCAAGGGGCGCAGGGCAGACCCTGAACTTCTGCTTCTCATCTCAGCCACTCTGCAATCTCTTTATCCACCTTGAGCACACCTTTGACTCCCTCATCTCCAAAGGACCAGTTGCCTCCTAGCCAGTTTCAGGAAAAAGAGGTGCCGGAACTCACCATGAACATCTCCCTTGTTCTCTTATAATGGCAATGGCGCCCACCTGAGAGGTGCCGGAACTGGGGGGGGGGGGGGAGAGCCCGGCTAGTCTCCTGCTATGAGTATATTAAATGTTTGTTGATGATGCTGATATTTGTGTTTTGAGCAACTTGGTGCTCAGTTCATTTTTAGCATCCTCTTGGCCTTGGGGGTAGCGTCCTTCATCTTTGGCATACATTCAAGCCAAGCTTTTGATATTGTGGTTTTAAAAAAATCTCCCGAGCACTTTAGGGAGACTTGACCCTCTTCCCTTTGCATTTCTGCTTCCTTTTTTTTAAACACCCCCCCCCACCAGTGGCGAAGCTGCATGCTCCGCTACCGGGGGTGGAGAGCAGGCGTGGGTGTGGCTGGTGCTCCCGGGGGCATGGCGCTTATCCCGGGGGCGTGGTACGCCGCCCGCGAGGGCATGGCATGCGTTCTGGGGGCGTGAAGCGCTGCTTGTGGGGGCATGGCACCCAGCAAGCCCGGGGGATACGCAGTGTGTGTCCGGGGGGGGGGGCATGCCGTGATGGCACCCTACTGGAATAGGGGCACCAGAGGCGGTCCGCTCCATAGGTGTCAACTTTCAGATTTGAAAATAAGGGATCAGCAGCCTTGAAAATAAGGGATCGGCAGCCTCACCTGCCCTGGGGACAGTCTATGGGATATCTAATTATCCGGGATAGCAGCGGGAAGCAGCGGGAATAAGGGAATTTCCCGCAAAAAAAGGGAAGGTTGACAGCTATGGTCTGCTCCCTCCACACTCCGGTTCCTCCGCCAGTGCTCCCCCCGCCCCCACTTTTGGGATGTTTCCTCTTTGAAGACAAATGTGACTGTCGGGTCCGTGGTACCTCGGGTTACATACGCTTCAGGTTACAGACTCTGCTAACCCAGAAATAGTGCTTCAGGTTAAGAACTTTGCTTCAGGATAAGAACAGAAATCGTGCTCCGGCGGCGCAGCAGCAGCAGCAGCGGGAGGCCCCATTAGCTAAAGTGGTGCTTCGGGTTAAGAACAGTTTCAGGTTAAGAACAGACCTCCGGAACGAATTAAGTACTTAAACCGAGGTACCACTGTACCTTTCTGTGAGATAGCAAAGGCTGAGAAACAGCACTATTTAACCTGGGTGGGGGGGGGGGGAGAGGCAGGGGCATGTATGGAAATCTAAGAAACTCCACGTCACCACACAATGCTCATTGAACAGATGAAAAACTGGTGGTGTTCAGAACCGCCCCTCGAAGAAAGGGGAAACAGAGCTCTCCCCAAACCCAAGCAACCCAAGATGAATCGAAAAATAATAAAAGAAATGGGGGGGGGATCAGGGGATCTTGTTGGGCATACCACAAATGCCCACGACTGCCACTGTGGGGACCCCAGGATTAGCTTACCCAATGAGCTTCATAGCTGCATGGGATATGAACCAGGGATTCCGCAATGCTAGTTCAAGACTTGGCAGAGCAGCAATAATAATAATAATAATAATAATAATAATAATAATAATAATGTTAATATTTATACCCCACCCATCTGGCTGGATTACCCCAGCCCCACCAAAGGCTGTGTACACAGCTTTAAATCCCTTTCAAAACACATTCTTGCGCTTCAAGAATTTAGGGCACTGCTATTTACCTCTCACCAAGTTCAAATCCACAGCAACTCTTAACCACTCACAGTGCCCAGAATTCTTTGAGGGGAAATAATGTGCTTCGAATACGCTTTAAAGGTACAGTGCGTACACAGGGCCTCCCCACACAAAAAAAAAGTGCCAAGAGAGTATAAGCTCAGGCAAGTGAGTCAAGCTACTACAAGATAAAGCAAATACAACAACATTGTGACCACCTCACATGTAGCAGATCGTGGGATTAGAGTGATGGAAGTGTTTATGGAGGAGGGGGAGATACAGGTATCCCTCTTAGTTTCAAAGAAACACTTCCATTGAACTTTCGAAAAGTTCCCCCCTACCTTCAAGTTTTTAACCAGCCTCTCCTGTTATTGTAACAATCCTCTATCAACATTCAGGACAGAACACACCCACCCCATTAAAAAGAAGCAGCAGCAGCAATAAATAAATATTTCATTTATATAACTGCCCTGTGATCCTCGGATGAAGGGCGTTATAAAAATTTAATTACCGGTAATTAAATTAAATTAAATTAATAATAGTAATAATAATATGTTTGGAGCTCAGGGAAATTACTCTGGCATTGCATCCCTCTACGAGTTCAGCAGTTGCGAACTCTGAGGTTCAAGCTCTCCAGCTGGAAAAGGCTTTCAGATAACCCCTCTTCTCCTTTCCTGTCTCTCTATCCCTGCTTTTCATCCTGTTAATCAAACAACATGGCTGATGCAGTACGGAGAAGTGCTAGGCGCAGCTGTTTTGCTGCAAGCCACTTCCACAGCAATCGCTGTACAAAAGTTACCGTTCTTGCTTCCCTCCTGCACGGAGGTGGAGTTGCCGTGAATTGCTGGCCCTCTCCTGAGTCTAGAAACCAAGCCTCGCCATCGCTTCCACCAACCACCCAGTTACCTCGGATGCCTTTGCAGATATAGAAGCAGCACGCAGAGAACGGCTTCTTCCTGCCAACTCTCATCTCATCTTTCTCTCTCTCCTTCTGGTAGGGCAGGGAGTCGGTCAGCTTCTCAATATTCTCATAGGGGTTTTCCAAGATGGATTTGGGATTGTAGATGGCCCTGATCTTCAGGGAAGAGGAAGGCGAACCATTATATACGGGGTTGTCCCATGCCTTATTCCCCAGAGTTTCCAGCTCGTGCTCTTCTCTGGCTTGGAAATGGCTCTCAGCTCGGTTGTTCAGGTGGGAAGAGCTCATGGCGAGGCAAAGTGAGCCGAAGTTCCTGTTTAGTTCAGTTGCTGGTTTGTTTGGAGGAACACAGAGGAGAAAAACTCTGTGTTTTTCAGGTCAGCAATAGGGAGAGCATAGGTTCTGTTCTGCTCTCAGCTGCTGAACGGCCTCCTTCTTTTATACCAATTCATTGGGTGACAGGTACAGAATGGAGGCAGAGACCATTGTTGGAACAAGCGCAAGGTCTATTCTTCGGTGAGCAAAGCTACACCCAGGGGAGGATCTCTTCTTCGCTGTGAACAACAGCCATGAAAACCAGCATGATGTGGGGAGACAGAAGACGGCGAAGATATTGGCTGATTTGGCCTGGCTTCCAGGGAAGGAGGGAGGCAAGAAAAGGCCGGGTGTTCATTGGACACCTTGGGTTGCCGATAATGGTGAGTGACACCTGGCAGATCCCCAAATGTGCTGCTTTTTAAATAGAGCTGCGCCGGCAGAGCGTTTGAGGTCTGTAAATCAAAACGTCGACTTGTTTTCTGAGGCCGCTCTTTGAACTGGGGCCTTTCAGAACTCCTGCATTCAAAATGGCAACCTGGGAACAGGATCTAATCAGCAACAGCGACGGCCATATAAAATCCACACGCAGGCCAATTGTAAGATCAAGGGTGGCAGTTCCTGGGGGACAAGCCCTTTAGGGGGCCCCCAATATTTTGGGAGTGCAGGCTGGCCCCACCAATGTCCAAAAACTACAGAGGCAAAGTGCAGAGCTTCTTGGGAGAAAAGCAATGACAAACCTAGACAGCATCTTAAAAAGCAGAGACATCACCTTGCCAACAAAGGCCCCTTTAGTCAAAGCTCTGGTTTTCCCAGTAGTGATGTATGGAAGTGAGAGCTGGACCATAAAGAAGGCTGATCGCCGAAGAATGGATGCTTTTGAATTCTGGTGCTGGAGGAGACTCTTGAGAGTCCCATGGACTGCAAGAAGATCAAACCTCTCCATTCTTAAGGAAATCAGCCCTGAGTGCTCACTGGAAGGACAGATCCTGAAGCTGAGGCTCCAATACTTTGGCCACCTCATGAGAAGAGAAGACTCCCTGGAAAAGACCCTGATGTTGGGAAAGATGGAGGGCACAAGGAGAAGGGGACGGCAGAGGACGAGATGGTTGGACAGTGTTCTCGAAGCTACCAGCATGAGTTGGACCAAACTGCGGGAGGCAGTGGAAGACAGGAGTGCCTGGCGTGCTCTGGTCCATGGGGTCACGAAGAGTCGGACACGACTAAACGACTAAACAACAACAACAAAGCGCGGAGCTGAGCTCAGCATGGCTCCAGGAGCCAACTCCTTCCTCTCCTCCTCTTGCCTAGGAGGGGAAGGAGGGTCAAAGCAGATTCCCGCTAGTGGCAGCACTAGGAGAGTGTCAGGGACTGGTTGGATGAGGAAGAGTGGTGGGAGTCCCCTGCCCAAGAGCCCCCCAGGGAGGGCCCTGAAGAAGATGACTTAGATCCCAGATCCTGAAGGTGGGACACCAAAGAGCACTCTGTGGATCAATCTGCACACAATGTGTATCGGAATATGTTTGAAGTAACTGAGCCAGTTATTAAATCATTTTAAGTTAATGTCTGGATCAGAGGTGAACAGGATGAGGGAGAAGAAATACTGCTAAATGCTGAGGTTCAGTTCTGTGTTAGGGTAATGTCTCAGCTATGCCAGTTTCAAAATTAAATTATACTGTACACTTCAAGGAAAGAGCGGTAGGAGAGCCAGTGTGGTGTAGTGGTTAAGAGCGGTAGACTCGTAATCTGGGGAACCGGGTTCGCTTCCCCAGATTAGGGGTTCTGGATTTTGGCATCGAACAGGGCACCACTGAAATCTGAGGTGTCAAGGTCCGCCATCGGCCCACAAAAAGGTCTGCAAAAAGTCTGGTTTTCGTGGGTTTGTTGTGGAATCTGACTTTGCTGGTATGCCGTTGAATCCCACCCAAAATCAGTGACGGCGTGGAAATGGCTGCTGTCTTCGCCATTCTCTTAAGGTTTACGACGTAGAGAGCAAATGGTTTTGCTGATGACTGAAGGCTGTCCAATACACATAACCGCCAGCTACATAGAGTCCTCTCTGCCTCCTTGCCTGTTATATTTGTGCCAAACAGGTTGGCACAATAACATTCCTCATGGTACCTCGGTTATCGTGCCTATACTGGTAATTTCACCAATAGCTTAGATTCCAGATCCTGATAGTGGGGTACCCAAGAGCAGTCTGTTGAAGGGACGAGCTGGGAGGTGCTAGAAGCAGGGGGCTTGAGTGATTGGAGTGGGTGGGTGGGTCAGGAGAAGGAGAGTCTTCCAGGACAGGGTTAAAGGCTGAGAGTCATAGTATGAGAGCAAACTTAGACAGCATTGCTGTATTAAGAGGACCACCACGATACATGGCGTGGGAGCTATTTTTCTAGAAAAGGAGGTGCCGGAATTCACCATGAATGCCTCCGTTGTTCTCTTATAGTGGCAATGGTACCCACCTGAGAGGTGCCGGAACTGAATTGCAGTGAGTTCTTGGGGGGGGGGGAGCCGGCTAACAATGATAATAATTATTTTATTATTTGTACCTCGCCCATCTGACTGGGTTGCCCCAGCCACTCTGGGTGCCTTCCAGCATATGTTGTTGTTGTTTAGTCGTTTAGTCATGTCCGATTCTTTGTGACCCCATGGACCAGAGCACGCCAGGCACTTCTGTCTTCCACTGCCTCACGCAGTTTGGTCCGACTCATGCTCGTAGCTTCAAGAACACTGTCCAACCATCTCGTCCTCTGTCGTCCCCTTCTCCTTGTGCCCTCCATCTTTCCCAACATCAGGGTCTTTTCCAGGGAGTCTTTTCTTCTCATGAGGTGGCCAAAGTACTGGAGTCTCAGCTTCAAGATCTGTCCTTCCAGTGAGCACTCAGGGCTGATTTCCTTCAGAATGGAGAGGTTTGATCTTCTTGCAGTCCATGGGACTCTCAAGAGTCTCCTCCAGCACCAGAATTCAAAAGCATCCATTCTTCGGCGATCAGCCTTCTTTATGGTCCAGCTCTCACTTCCATACATCATCCAGCATATACAAAAAAATAACTAAACATTAAAAACTTCCCTATACATGGCTGCCTTCAGATTTCATTTGAAGGTTGTATAGTTGCTCATCTCCTTGACATCTGATGTCAAGGAGTAGCCCAAGACATTTTGGCACTTGAGGCAAATCAGAAAATGACGCTTCCTTCCCTGTCAGGGAAGAAGGGGTGTTCCATCAGGAAGAAGGGGGGGGGGTAAAGATATACACTGAGATCTGCTGCCCTTGTGGATCCTGCCACCTAAGGCCATCACCTCACCTTGCCTCATGGGTGGGCTGGCCCTGTTTGGAGGGAACAAGGCCGCAAAAGTTGAACTCGAGTTATGACAGCAGTTTTCCTGCTCTGAAGGAACTTGTTTGAACAACCATGAGATTGCTTTGATCACCGTGGCAGAGTTTAGGAAGGAGCCCCTCACCCCTGCCCCCCCCAGCACCCACATTATTGTCTATACTTTGAGACAGGCAGACCTTGTTATTCTTTGTAAGCTGTGGAATTAAACAGCGCACTTGTTAAAAAAAGGTGGGGAAAGGATAGCATCTCAGTCGGTGGCCACAAAGGAGAATCTCAAAACACTGGCATTGATTTATTGGGCAAACAGTGAAAGCGCCGATGGGCCATTAGCTCAGGGCATAAAAGAAGATCTGCCTTACGTAAGGTATCACAAGACAGTTTTGTGCATTGCCTCCAAGAAATCCTTAGGGCTTAGTTAGGAAACCAACGAAAGGCTGGAATCCTGGCTACTTGTTTTCCAAACACCAAGAGGGACTGAGATGTGGCAATGGACATGAGAGGTAAAGGACCCCTGGATGGTTAAGTCCAGTCAAATTCAACTATGGGGTGCAGCACTCATCTCCGCTTTCAGGCCAAGGAAGCCAGTGTTGGTCCACAGACAGCTTTTCTGGGTCATGTGCCCAACATGACTGAACCGCTTCTGGTGCAATGGGACACCGTGACGGAAGCCAGAGCGCATGGAAATTCCATTTACCTTCCTGCTACAGTGGTACCTATTTATCTACTCGTGCTGGTATGCTTTTGAACTGCTAGGTTGGCAGGAACTGGGAGAAAGCAATGGGAACTCATCCCCATCGAGTGGATTCGAACTGCTGACCTTCCGATTGGCAAGCCCAAGAGGCTCAGTGGTTTAGACCACAGTGCCACCCACGTACCAGACTGCACAAGAGAGGGGACGCCCAGCACATCCTAGCCACAGGAAGCAGCTTGTTCCTGGGGTGCTTGGAGATCTGGTTTACTTGCTGCAACAACAAGCAGCAAGAATACTTATTGCACAGTATTGGAAGACACAAGATCTACCCACCCTGGAAGAGTGGCAGATGAAGGTGATGGACTATATGGAATTGGCGGAAATGACTGGCAGAATCCGAGACCAGGGAGAAGAGTCGGTGGAAGAAGATTGGAAGAAATTTAAAGATTATTTGCAGAAATATTGTAAAATTAATGAATGTTAAAATGATGTTGGATTGAAAATAAGTGGTATTGGTAACAAGGTTAATAAGAATATGCAAATATGGATTGATAATGGATGAAAATACATAGTTATAATAGGTTAAGATATAGAGTTAAGATAAATGAAAGAGGGTAAGGATTTGCTGAATTGATTATGTAAATGGGAATACAAAAAGGGGAGGTGTGAGGAGGTCAAGGAAACAAGCAAATGAGCTTAAAGATATTGAAAAATGGATTTTTTTTTTTTAAATTTCTTAGCTATTTGTTTTTTGTACTTTGTATTTTCTTTTTCTTCTTCTTCTATGTATTTTCTGGTAATTCCTGTATTTTTCTTGTTATTTTTTTTCCTTCTCTCTTCTATGTTTTCTTTTTAGTTCGTCAATTTTTGTTTTAATTTCTTTTATTCCGTAAACCTATGTTTTTTGTAAAACACTAATAAATATCTTATTTTAAAAAAATGGAGATCTGGTTTATTTGCATCCCCTTCAGCATGTCAAGGAGGCCCCAGACTCTCTCACTGGTCATAAGAATTCTCCACATTTGTATAGCACTTTTGACTGTCCACAGTGCTTCCTGTGCAGAACTTTGTTAAAACTCATAGGAACAGAGGAAGCTGCCATCTAGGCCCGAGTTGCCTGCACTGACAGAGAACATCTCTCCAGGGTTTCGGATATGTTTCTCCCAGACTTACCTGGAGATACGAAGTACTGAAGCTGTGGCCTTCTGCATGCCTGGCAGGCACTCTAACGCTAAGCCATGTGCAACGTTAGAAACCTGTAAGCTAGGCATCAAACGGCTCCTTAAACCAAAGTTGTAGTAGCCAAAATAGAATGTCTAGTTGCCATTTGTGGGCAAGTAAAAGGTAAAGGGAGGGACGCGGGTGGCGCTGTGGGTAAAAGCCTCAGCGCCTAGGGCTTGCCGATCGAAAGGTCGGCGGTTCGAATCCCCGCGGTGGGGTGCGCTCCCGTTGTTCGGTCCCAGCGCCTGCCAACCTAGCAGTTCGAAAGCACTCCTGGGTGCAAGTAGATAAATAGGGACAGCTTACTAGCGGGAAGGTAAACGGCGTTTCCGTGTGCGGCTCTGGCTCGCCAGAGCAGCGATGTCACGCTGGCCACGTGACCCGGAAGTGTCTCCGGACAGCGCTGGCCCCTGGCCTCTTGAGTGAGATGGGCGCACAACCCTAGATCCTGTCAAGACTGGCCCATACGGGCAGGGGTACCTTTACCTTTACCTTTAAAAGGTAAAGGGACCCCTGACCACTAGGTCCAATTGTGGCCGACTCTGCGGTTGCGGCGCTCATCTCGCTTTATTGACCGAGGGAGCCGGCGTACAGCTTCCGGGTCATGTGGCCAGCATGATGAAGCCTCTTCTGGCAAACCAGAGCAGCGCATGGAAATGCCGTTTACCTTCCCGCCGTAGTGGTACCTATTTATCTACTTGCACTGGTTCGCTTTCGAACTGCTAGGTTGGCAGGAGCAGGGACCGAGCAATGGGAGCTCACCCCGTTGCGGGGATTCAAACCCTGACCTTCTGATCGGCAAGCCCTAGGCTCTGTGGTTTAACCCACAGCGCCACCCGCGTCGCTAAAATCTTATTTTTCAAATAATGGACCGGCAATCTGTTAAACATCTGGCTAGTTCTAGTGAGAACCTTAAGCTAGGTTAAGAACTTTGAGAACTTAAAGAAGAAATGTCATTTGATCCAGGGACAGTCCACATATCCGTTGGCCTATTCCGACCTCCTTCTCTTAATGGCAACACGGACCGCTCATAACGTAAGAATATTCTTTGCAACTCTGAGCAGAGAGGTGGGGTAAGAGCAGTGAAGAGAAGCGACAACAGTTAACTATAACATTGTTCACTGCTCAGGCCACTCAGAAAAAGCGTCTCCTGAAGTCCATTCTGATTCTGCGGATAAAATAGGATAGATGGAATTCTACAGGATGTGGTGTTAGTGTGTGAAAACAGCCAAGATCCAGTGATCACCAGGCATTTGCCTAAGCAATTATGTGGGCTTCTCCAATTTCCCCTTCCAACTGCAAGTTCCCAGGCTTCAACAAACCCTGTTCAGGGAGGAGTCTTTTTAGGATCATGGCAGAAGAAACATGGTCCTTTGGATCCGTCCGCATGTTTTACGAATTAAAAAAGTTCTCTAGTTAAATATTCATCATTACAGTCATTCCCATAGGACTGAAATCCACAAGAATAATGGCTAATGACACCAATGTGTATCTGAATATGTTCAAAGTAACTGAGCCAGTTATTAAATCATGTTAAGTTAATGTCTGGATCAGAACTGAACAGGAAGAGAGAGAAGAAATATTGCTAAACGTTGAGGTTCAGTTCTGTGTTCTGTCTCAGCTATGCCAGTTTCAAAGTTAAATTATACAGTGGTACCTCGGGTTAAGAACTTAATTTGTTCTGGACGTCTGTTCTTAACCTGAAACTGTTCTTAACCTGAGGTGCCACTTTAGCTAATGGGGCCTCGTGGTGCCGCTGCGCCACCACCACACGATTTATGTTCTCACCCTGAAGCAAAATTCTTAACCCGAGGTACTATTTCTGGGTTAGCAGAGTCTGTAACCTAAAGCGTCTGTAACCCGAGATACCACTGTACTGCACACTTCAAGGAAAGAGTCTTCTGCTGCTGTGCTACTTTGAGAGTCAGCTGGCTCGTGGCAGCAGAAGACTTTTGGGGTTCTGGATTTTGGCCTCGAACAGGCCACTGAAATTTGAGGTGTCAAGGTCTGACACCGGTCCACAAAAGGGTCTGCAAAAAGTCTGGTTTTCTTGGGAGGTGGGTTTGTTGTGGAATCTGACTTTGCTGTTATGTGGTTGAATCCCACCCAAAATCAGTGATGGCGTGGAAATGGCTGCTGTCTTCACCATTCTCTTAAGGTTTACGACGTAGAGAGAAAATGGTTTTGCTGATGACTGAAGGCTGTCCAATACACATAACCACCAGGTACATAGAGTCCTCTCTGCCTCCTTCGCCTGTTATGTTTGTGCCAAACAGGTTGGCACAATAACATTCCTCATGGTACTTCAGTTATCATGCCTATATTAGTAATTTTGCATGCCAGGTTCTGCTTGCAACAAGTGTGTGTGTTGGCAAAGGCAGTAGCTCTCTTCTGTAAACTTTGATCACCTCCAGATAACCTGCTTATTTAGCGCTCCTTGTGATTCGTTTACAGGGGGATTCGACGGTGGCTGTTATTTTTGAGTGGAAAACTTTCCTGTTTAGGGGTACTGTAGTTGGAAGGGACCCCGAGGGTCATCTAGTCCAAACTCCTGTGATGCAGGAATCTCAACGGAAGCATCTGTGCCTCTGCTTCCAAGCTCCAAGGAAGGAAAGTCCACAACCTCCTGTGAGAGACCGTTCCACCACCGAACAGCACTCACTGTCAGAATGTTCTTCCTCATATTTAGTTGGAATCTCCTTTCTTGTAGCTTTCGATTCCTACCCTCCAGAGCAGAAGAAAACAAGCTTGTTCCATCCTCCACATTACAGCCCTTGAGATATCTGAAGATGGCTATCATATCTCCACTCAGTCTCTTTTCCAGGCTGAACATACCCAGCTCTTTCAACCATTCTTCATAAGGCTTTGTTTGCAGACCCTCAGTCATCTTGGTTCCCCTTGTTCCAGCTTGGTAACATCCTTCTTAAATTGTGGTGCCCAGAATTGGACACAGCATTGCAGGTGTGGCTTGACCAAGGCAAAATAGAGTGGCACTACCTTGATGGCACCCAGGGAAATGTCAGTGCACAGGTAAAACATAACCCCACACGCCATGTGCTTCAGTGCATACATGTTCAGATACCATATATTGGATTGTCTTCCCTTATTGGATTATCTGCGGACCAGGAAAATCTTAATTAATTGGGGGTGAGGCGGCTCTCCGTTTGAGACACAAGCAACTTCAAATCCACGTTAAACTCCCATGTAGAGGAAAACCCAAATGTCCACACTATATCAAGTAAACAGAATTATCCCCAGTAGGTGGCAGCAAAGTATTTCGCTTTGCTAACTTCACCTGCAAACAGTCCTATTTATCCTCCTTATCCTTGTGCAACAGAGAGCATCAGTTGTTTCTTCTGATGTGACTTTTGGGAGACACAGAGGGACTCTTAATCTTGATCCTACCTGTTTCTGCAGATTCGTGGATTTATTTACTTCAAGACACCCAAGCATTCCAAACACAGCCCCCGAATTTTGTGTTCTTCTAGCCCACGTTGTAGCAAGATGAGGCGGGGGATAGCGGAGGCTCACATGATTTCATGCTCCTACAGATTAAAATAATTATTATTTGAAATTCCTTGCACACAGAAGACTAGATGTCAGGGGGAAGGGTATAGCTTTCTTCCTGATGTGTTAGTTTTCTATGAGAAGGGCTTAATTACCACATTTTTCGCTCTATAAGACGCACCAGACCACAAGACGCACCTAGTTTTTGGAGGAGGAAAACAAGAAAAAAAATATTCTGAATCTCAGAAGTCAGAACAGCAAGAGGGATCGCTGCGCAGTGAAAGCAGCAATCCCTCTTGCTGTTCTGGCTTCTGGGATAGCTGCGCAGCCTGCATTCACTCCATAAGATGCACACACATTTTCCCCTTACTTTTTAGGAGGGGAAAAGTGAGTCTTATAGAGCAAAAAATACAGTAATGTGTGGCCCATTGAGTTGGAAGTACAACCTGTTAATAGTTTTACCATCTCAAATGATGTTTGTGAAAACTTGGCCTCAGAGCGTGAGAGAAGTGCACAGGTGAAATTTGTGTGGGTGCTTGCGGCTTTGAACTTAGCTAGGCCCTTAAATCGGGCCAGAGATCAGGTCCTGTGTGGGTGTCATTGTGTGTGTGCCAACTGAACTAAAAATACCTAGCTGGGAACTGGTGAGAGCATGAAGTACCTACAGATCCTTTCTTAAAGGCCCTTTCCGTGACTAGCCAGAAAATATTTCCCAGGATAGAACTTTCCCCGCTGCTATGTTTTGAAGTGCCGTTGTAGGTAGACAATCTTAACTCTGCATAATTTTGACAATGAATCTTCCAGTCTACCTGGGGTGGGGCAGAGGAATCAGAACGACATTCTCCCCTGAAAGAAGCTGATTGTGAAAGAGCTCAGTTTTTGAATATTGTTTTGATTTTATTTTTCATCTCCCCAAGCAGCCATTTCCCCATTCAGCCTCCCCCGCTCCCTGCCTCAATGTTCCAGACGTGCATTTATGCTTGTAAACATTCTGAAGGGACGCAGTCCTTGGAGGGCTTTCTCTTTTTAAGCATCTGAGTAAAGCCTTATGCATTCTTTCTCCACTGCGGACTGATAGGTACCATCCAAAATGGAAAATGCTTATTGGCAAGGGAGAACAACAACAGCAACAGCAGCAGCAATAACAACAACAACAAAATTTATTATTTATACTCCGCCCATCTGGCTCCCAACAGAACACTAAAAACAGAATAAAACTTCAAACATTAAAAACTTCCCGAAACAGGGCTGCCTTCAGATGTCTTCTAAAAGTCAGATACTTGTTTATTTCCTTGACATCTAACAGGAGGGCATTCCACAGGGCGGGCGCCACTACCGAGAAGGCCCTCTGCCTGGTTCCCTGTAACCTCACTTCTCGCTGGGAGGGAACTGCCAGAAGGCCCTCGGAGCTGGACCTCAGTGTCCGGGCTGAACGATGGGGATGGAGATGCTCCTTCAGGCATACTGGGCTGCAGGGCCGCCTTTACCTGGGGGTGCAGGCGCTGAATTCTATGGGGTGCCAAATGTATACCTACTGCATACTGGTCCCTCTCAATCGGTGGCAGTGAAAAGCAATGGAGCGAAAGTCTCCACCCCTCCCCCTTAAAAATTATTATTTATACCCCGCCCATCTGGCTGGGCTTCCCCAGCCACTCTTATTCCATAGTGTTAAATATTCCTGATGAGTTGTTACAGTTGAGCGATTCCCCCCTCCCCCCCAAAAGCTGAATAAAAGTTAATTTGGGGGCGGCTAAACTAAATTTGGGGGTGCTGGGCGGATTTTTGCATCCCAGTGGCCCTGGGCTGGCCCTGCTGGGCCGAGGCCGTTTAGGGCTTTAAAGGTCAGCACCAACACTTTGAATTGTGCTCGGAAACGTACTGGGAGCCAATGTAGGTCTTTCAGAACCGGTGTTATATGGTCTCGGCGGCTGCTCCCAGTCACCAGTCTAGCTGCCGCATTCTGGATTAGTTGTAGTTTCCGGGTCACCTTCAAAGGCAGCCCCACGTAGAGCACATTGCAGTAGTCCAAGCGGGAGATCACTAGAGCGTGCACCACTCTGGCGAGACAGTCCGCAGGCAGGTAGGGTCTCAGCCTGCGGACCAGATGGAGCTGGTAGACAGCTGCCCTGGACACAGAATTGACCTGTGCCTCCATGGACAGCTGTGAGTCCAAAATGACTTCCAGGCTGCGCACCTGGTCCTTCAGAGGTACAGTTATCCTGTTCAGGACTAGGAAGTCCTCCAAACCTGGCCGCCCCTTGTCCCCCCAAAACACAAGAGGCATTAAAACTGTGTCTTGCCTGGCCTGCCTTGGTGAAACAATCCACTGTGCCATCACTCAGTTCCTGTCCTGCTCCTTCCTTTTCCCTATCTCATACCCTCCAACATTTCTCTGATGAAGATAGGGACGAACAATTCAACAACAACAACAACAACTTTACTATTTATATCCCACCCATCTAAGTTGCCCCAGACATTCTGGGTGGTTTTCAACATATATAAAAACAAAATTAAACATTAAACATTTAAAGACTTCCCTATGCAGGGCTGCCTTCTAAAGGTTTTATAGTGACTTATTTCCTTGGTTCTTCACACCATGCATAATTCTATACACCTCTATCAGGCCTTGCACTGAGAGCCAGTGTGGTGTAGTGGTTAAGAGCGGTAGTCTCGTAATCTGGGGAACGGGGTTCGCGTCCCCGCTCCTCCACATGCAGCTGCTGGGTGACCTTGGGCTAGTCACACTTCTCTGAAGTCTCTCAGCCCCTCTCACCTCACAGAGTGTTTGTTGTGGGGGAGGAAGGGAAAGGAGAATGTTAGCCACTTCGGGTACTCCACTTCGAGACTCCTTCGGGTAGTGATAAAGCAGGATATCAAATCCAAACTCTTCTTCTTGTTGTCTTTTTTTCTAAATTAACCCCCCTCCCCATGAATACGGCAGACTCTTGATCATTTCAGTTGCCCTGTTCTGTACCTTTCCCAGCTCTGCAATGTCTCTTTTGAGCACTGCAGCATCGAGTCAATAGGAAAAGCCCCAAAGTGCTAATCCCATAATAAGAAGTCTCCGTGCTGCCCAGTTGAAAAGTTAAAAGAAGTCCGGTACAGAAAGTGTGGGTGGATTTTTTGACATCTGATACATCTGAGTTTCACAATATAAGATAAGCGGTAAGTTTCAACACCCAAGCGATATTATCTAAATTATTTTGATTTAAGCAAATGGATTCCAGATTAGACCAGGGAGAATTTGGCTAGTAACAGAACTGGCTCTGTAAGGAAGCTGCTTCAAGTTCCTTCGGCAAGCAGTTCACCTTGGCTTGCCTTCCCACCCATTCTTATGGCAGGTTCCGTATACAGCAGCTGTCCGTCAAATAAATACCAGCCATCCAACATCTGGCCCAGGAAAGAATGGGGTCAGGGCTGGTGCACCCAGGAGGCAATGGGTGTTTCTTGGAAAACAGGCAAAAATGCAGTGCTTTTTTTCTTTAAAAAATGTTTTTTAAAGTGGTACCTTGGGTTAAGTACTTAATTTGTTCCGGAGGTCCGTACTTAACCTGAAACTGGTCTTAACCTGAAGCACCACTTTAGCTAATGGGGCCTCCTGCTGCTGCCGCGCCGCCGGAGCACGATTTCTGTTCTCACCCTGAAGCAAAGTTCTTAACCTGAAGCACTATTTCTGGGTTAGCAGAGTCTGTAACCTGAAGCGTATGTAACCCGAGGTACCACTGTACTCTCATTCCGTCTGAGACTCAGGAAACACCATGGCAGGAAATGAGGCTGCCATTGGGGGTAGCAATGGAAGTGAAGATTCACTCTGCTAGAGAAGAAACTAATTTTTTTTAGTGTCTTCTGTTAAATTCACAAAATGTTTAGGGGTATGCGTACCCCTACGTCCCCCCCCCCGAAAAAAGCACTGTATAAATGTTGCCTGAATACACACACCCACACACCGCTAAAACCTAGAAATTAAAAAATGGTAGGATTTTGATGAATTGGGATATGAATGGAAGTACAAGCTGCAGGACTGTGCCAGACAAGGAATCCTTGGGCTGGCTTCTGCAAACCAGCCTGGTTGGCCTAGCTGGAAGAGCAACTCTGTATTGGAAGACACAAGAACTACCCACGCTGGAAGAATGGCAGACAAAAGTGATTGACTACATGGGATTGGCAGAGATGACCGGCAGAATCCGAGACCAAGGAAAAGAGACGGTGGATGAAGATTGGAAGAAATTCAAAGTTTATCTTAAGAATTGTTGTAAAATTGATGAGTGCTAAAATGTCAAGGTTAAGAAAATATAGAATTACAGCTGTAAATTGATTAAGTAAGAGAGGAAAAGGGGGAAAAAGAAAGAAAATGAGTAATCAGTCAATTGAAATGAGGGGTTGCTGAAGAAACTTTGAAACAGGGATGCAGAAGGGGGAGGTATGGGGAAGTCGGGGAAGTAAGGTTTATGAAAAAGAGGTTGTGAAATTATACGTGTTTATATGTTTGTGTGTTTATGTATTGTCTATTGTATTGTTTTTTATTTATGTTGGAAAATTAATAAAAAAATTATTTTAAAAAAAAAAAAGGAAGAGCAACTCTGTTACCATGACAAAAGAGGTTGATGGGCCATCCGAGAGGAATCCTTTGGCCTGGGGAGGCAGGTGTTGCCAAGGTGATGGAGTCTGTGTTTGAAGTGACAAGAAAAGAGAGTTTTTAGCAAGGTATTCTGAGAAGAAGGAGGAGGAAGAAAGAATGGGATCCATCTTGGGCAGGCTGGCTGAAGGCTGGCTGGGTGAGATGCCTTGGACACAGCAGGGCTGCACTGCTGTGGGGGAGAAGCCCCTCTTGAAATGGCCATGCTGTAAGATCTGGACTTCCTCCATGGAGACTGAAGGTGTAAATAGGTGAATAAACCACATTTCTTAAAACTATAACAGTCTCTGCAGTGTCTCAATTCTCCAAAGGAACACAGACTCTGGTGAGTGTCCGGACCCCCCAGGAATCTTGCAGAGAGTGGAGGTGGCTCACAGCTTTTGTTACAATATTCTCTCTCTCTCTCTCTCTCTCTCTCTCTCTCTCTTCTCCTTCTATCCCTTGAAAAGGAATTCATGAGTCAGGTTCTCTGCACATCTGGAGAAGTTAGAACAGAATGTTCTAGTCATGACACGGTGACAGGTAACCTTCCTATTATCCTTTCATTATGTTGGGAGTTAAATATTATTTTGACACCAGCAATGGAACGGCACCTTCCTAATGGCTGCCGGTAGCTTAGGAAAACAGGCAGGCAGTCTTCCGATCTGTTGCTGCGCCCACCCCGCCTCCCATCTTCTGCCACCTGAGGCAGTAGCTGCATGCTGCCACATGACAGGGCTGGCCCTAGCCTCAGCAGGCAAAGATGTTGGGCTGGCCCTGTCCAGTAACACTCATTTCGTCCCCATAATTAAAGCAGCGTTGAGGTGGAGCAAGGAGTCATCTTGCCTCTCCTCCCTTCCAGGGCTAACCTTTGGCCTGAACAGGTGAGTGGGCAGCTCCTCCTTCAATTTCCTGAATCTCAACAACTGTGTATTTAAAACAAGGCACCAAGTTATACTGATTAGATCTTCAGAACTGGAGGCAAACGTTAGCCCTTTTCGCAAGTGCCGTCCTGTTCGTTCGCTGGATGCATGGAGAAGATCTGTGGGACTGCCGCCCCCTCCTCCACCCAAACTTGCCTACTTTGCTTTGCCCTGTTCTGGGAGAAGTTGAACTTCTCTCCGAAGGAGCAGGTTTCTAGTTGGTGATTCCATAGGGCTGCCATATTCCAAAGAAGTGAAAATCCAGACACAATCCCCCCCCCCCCAATGTTTAATGTTTTATTATGTTAAAGCAGAGACATCACCTTGCCAACAAAGGTCCGCATAGTTAAAGCTATGGTTTTCCCAGTAGTGATGTATGGAAGTGAGAGCTGGACAATAAAGAAGGCTGATCGCCGAAGAATGGATGCTTTTGAATTATGGTGCTGGAGGAGACTCTTGAGAGTCCCATGGACTGCAAGAAGATCAAACCTATCCATTCTTAAGGAAATCAGCCCTGAGTGCTCACTGGAAGGACAGATCCTGAAGGTGAGGCTCCAATACTTTGGCCACCTCATGAGAAGAGAAGACTCCCTGGAAAAGACCCTGATGTTGGGAAAGATGGAAGGCACAAGGAGAAGGGGACGACAGAGGGCAAGATGGTTGGACAGTGTTCTCAAAGCGACCAGCATGAGTTTGACCAAACTGCGGGAGGCAGTGGAAGACAGGAGTGCCTGGCATGCTCTGGTCAATGGGGTCACGAAGAGTTGGACACAACTAAACGATTAAACAACAACAATATGTTGGGAGCTCCCCAGAGTGGCTGGAGCAACCCAGTAAGATGTGTGGGGTGTGAATAGTAAAATTATCATTATGGAACAGGACATCCTTATTTTAACTGGAGAAATGTTGGAGGCTATGCAATCGCTGTGCCTGCTCCTTCGGGGGGGAAGACTTGGCATGTAGACTCTGTTTTGAGAGGACCGAGAAAGGAAGCACAATTGGCTGCAAGGAGATTCCTGCGGATTGTTCTGGAACAGGGGTCGGCAAGGCTTACCTCACCTGGGCCGGGGTTTTTTTATTATTATTATTTAATCCTTTTTCAATACAAACAACAACCACACAAAAACACATACAACAAAAACCGCAATAACACTAATAACATAATTTAACATTTCAGGTTTGAGTACTGATATACCTATGACTACACTGGTTCACTCCAGCAGAGATCCTTCTGTGGACCAGATGCGTGCGCTGCCGCAATTTCCAGTGTCTGCGCAGATGCGATTTCCGGCATCTGAGCATGTGCAGACGCAATTTTTGGCACTGTGGAAGCGAGTCCCTGCGCCGCACCGGTTTAGACAGCACACGAGGACTTGCCGAGCGGGCGGCTTGGTTCGGGGGCGGCTCGTGGGCCAGTTAAATGACCCCCATGGGCTGCTTGTGGCCCATGGGCCTTAGGTTGCCTACCCCTGTTCTGGAGGGTTGAGAAAAGCTTCACCTGCAGAAATGTCCTCTTTTAATTTAATTCAAAGCATAGGAGCCCCGGGGTCTGCTTTTAATTCTTATTTTATGGGGGGTGGAACAGGGAGAAAGGAACGAAGCACAGCAATTGTTATAGCAGCATCTGGCGTCCCGGCTGAAGAGCTGACTAAATTTCTGCTTTTGCTATCCTTCTGGCTTCTGTCCAAAGGGGGAGCCAAAAGTGGACCTTCTTCTCCCTGTCAGTACTTGGTGGAAACGCTGGTTTAGGGTCTAATCCCTAAGACAGAGCTATTCTGCTTGGCCTTTAATTTGAATTAGCCCGATCCTCTATTCCCCTTTTCCCTTTCCTTTTCTATGAAGAAACCATTCTGGGACCCCACATTTAAACTCATCCCTGGTCCCCTCGTTGGCCCTAGTAGGAACAATTTGGCCAGTTAGCCCTGGGGATCATTTGATGTCTACTGACTGGGGTTCCCACCCCCCAAATGACCCCTGAATTTTGAATTTTATTGATATTGATGCTGCATTTATGTTGTATTCTATGCTGTTTTTAAGTCCCATTTTAATCAATGTTTTATATTTGCTGTATATTTGGGGTGTGCTCCCGTATATTTGGGGTGCGCTCCCGTCGTTCGGTCCCAGCGTCTGCCAACCTAGCAGTTCGAAAGCACCCCCGGGTGCAAGTAGATAAATAGGGACCGCTTACTGGCGGGAAGGTAAACGGCGTTTCCGTGTGCTGTGCTGGCTCGCCAGAGCAGCGATGTCACGCTGGCCACGTGACCCGGAAGTGTCTCCAGACAGCGCTGGCCCCCGGCCTCTTGAGTGAGATGGGCGCACAACCCTAGAGTCTGGCAAGACTGGCCCGTACGGGCAGGGGTACCTTTACCTTTTACCTTTATATTTGCTGTTAGCCGCCCTGAGCCCGGTTTTTAAACTGGAAAGGGTGGGGTATAAATAAAAAATTGCTATATTTTTTGCTCTATAAGACACACCAGACCACAAGTTTTTGGAGGAGGAAAACAAGAAAAAAATAATTCTGAATCTCAGAAGCCAGAACAGCAAGAGTGATCGCTGCGCAGTGAAAGCAGCAATCCCTCTTGCTGTTCTGGCTTCTGGGATAGCTGCGCAGCCTGCATTTGTTCCATAAGACGCACACACATTTCCCCTTACTTTTTAGGAGGGGAAAAGTCAGTCTTATAGAGCAAAAAATACGGTATTATTATTATTATTAATCCATGGGGAACTTCTCCTGGGCAAGAGCACTCTTGTTCTTTTCTCATACAGCTCCCTTTTGTCTCTGTTGTTCTTTCAGTCCGCAGGAGAGCTACACAGCGGTTTGTGCCATTGCTGTGCGATGCCGATAGAGAGTTGCCGGCTCAACGTGGCGGTGAAGTGAGCGAGGACCACACAATGAAGACAGTGTTCCTTTCGGAGCTCTCTGCCCAAGTCAAAAAAAAAGACATCATTACAGAGCTACGGAAGCAAGCCAAAGGGGGCAGGGTTGTGAGATCATCCTGGACCGGGGCAAATTGCCAGAGTCAACAATGCTGACCATTGTGAAGCTCCGTTTACACAACACCGTATTTTCCTTCTTTCTGATGCTCCCAGGGCATGTTGCGTGTTGCAAAGCGAGGCTCAGGTGATGGCCGGGAGACTGGGGCTTCTAGTCATGTCACTTTGAAGTGGATGCAAAGTTTGAAATCAGCTGATCAGGACAAAGTAGGGTGACAAATACCCCACTCTCTCCTGAGCTGCTATCTTGGTGCTTTCGTAGGCTTCTGATAAGATAAGGGATCCCACGGCAAGGACTTTATCCAGAAGCACACCACCAGGGTTATACATAGCTCTGTTCAAATATGTGGTCACAGCCATCGTCTTTCCCGCTATATCCTATTGCTAAAAATAAACTGGGCTTGGGTGGATTTCAAAAACTACCTGGAGCAAGCTTGCAGGGGACGCAACAGACAAAGGAGGAAAGTCATCACAATGAAGAGTTGTGGCCTAGTTTCATTTGCAAATTGTTATTATTATTTTTTACAGCTGCTTAGAGTATAGCTATAATTAGCCTTCGTGACGAGACAGGGGCCTAGTAAAATTGTAAATCTGTCTGGGCCCTGCAACTTCAAACTGCCGGTGAGACTCTCAGGACTGAATGTTCTTCCTTATGAAGGGCCTTGTCTCAGTGGTCAGAGCATCTATTTTGTGAGCAAAAGATCCCAGCTAGATGGACCAGTGTTCTGGCTCAATATAAGGCCCTATGTTCCTAAAAAATACATTGTATCTAGGAAACTAGTTGCAGGTTAATCTCCTTAGTGAGACCCAGGACTCAGCTATACAGCTGCAAATAAAAGGTTTTGTGTTGTAAAATGCAATATACAAATGTGACACTAGATGGCGACAGTGAGCTATGGCAAATTTGATATATTTTTCAAAACTTTTTAAAAAGCATTTTCACAGCATCTTTTAAAAATACATGTGTAGATTCCACCTCAGTTTCATTATATCTAAAAGCAACAGCACACATCTTTATGACGAAGAAGAAAAGCCATGAGACGAAATGGAAACCTCTCAGAAGTGGAGAATCTCCCAGTCTTTGATGTATAGCTTAATCATGCTTCATGCTTTGTTTTAGGCCCCCTCACTGTTAACTCCCTTCAAACCAGCCCTAATGCTGTATTTCACATGAGCATTTAATCCAAACAGTGTATAAGAATTTCAACAACAACAACAACAATTTATATGCCACCCATCTGACTGGGTTGCCCCAGCAACTCTGGGTAGCTCTCAACAAAATATTAAAAGCACAATAAAACATCCACCATTAATGCTCCAGAGGAAGGTAGAAGTTAGTCTGAGGCAGACATGCTGGAGAAGAAGACTGATCAGTTACTAGTCTCTCAGGACCCTGAATCACTGTCCAGGGAGAAGAATACAGTAGTTGCTGCCCCTGAGCTCTTATATTCCACCTAGCTCTGACTACCCTTCTCCCAAGCACATCCTTCCTCAGAAATGAAGAGTCTTACATGAGCGGCCCTCAAAGCCAAGACTCCCTTGTCTTACTATCAGTTCCCACCTGGTTCAAGACCTATCTTCTTCTTCTTTGGCGATCACCCATAGCCGAGTAAAATTGTCTTCCATAAACACGGTCTTAACAGTGAGTCCGTAAGTGACTGTGGAGGCCAATTCTGGATCCACATGTCCTTCCACAGTGGGGACATAGGTTTCCGGCTGGGAGTTGATCACGGTGAGGGTTTGCCAAGCGTGCCTTCCTCTTAACACGTTTCTCCCCTTCGTCCTGAGTTCGAGCGTCTTCAAAGCCCATGGCACCTTTGGTAAGGCTGTTCTCCAACTGGAGTGCTGGCAGGCCAGTGTTTCCCAGTTGTCGGTTTGTATATTACATTTTTAAAGATTTGCCTTCAGAGAGCCGCTAAACTTCTTTTGTTGACCACCAGCACCACGCTTTCCAATTGTAAGTTTGGAATAGAGTACAGTGGTACCTCGGGTTACATACGCTTCAGGTTACATACGCTTCAGGTTACAGACTCCGGTAACCCAGAAATATTGCTTCAGGTTAAGAACTTTGCTTCAGGATGAGAACAGAAATTGTGCTCCGACGGCGCGGCAGCAGCAGGAGGCCCCATTAGCTAAAGTGGTGCTTCAGGTTAAGAACAGTTTCAGGTTAAGTACGGACCTCCGGAATGAATTAAGTACTTAACCTGAGGTACTACTGTAGTTGCTTTGGAAAATGTGTAACTGTGTGCTGGCATTGGGGGGCAGGACCCCTGGGAAGAACCCCCTGGCTAAGGGGGTGCTATCTCTGGGAATCTTGGTCCCAGAATCTTGGGCTCCCTTGAAAGGTTCAGGTTCAGACATTCTGCTCATTCTCCAACACTGAATAAATTGTTCAAAATGATCCCGGGGAATGTAATTTCCCGGATATATAAAAATGAAAGGCTGTCCTCATGCAGTCGACACTGGAGGATTTCTACTGCCGCATCACAACCCGGGATTTCTGTGAAGTCAGAGAGGGGAAGAGGAGAAACCAAAAATATCATAGAATTGTAGAGTTCGAAGGGACCAGTCAGGTCATGATGCCTGAAGATGAAGCCGTTGCACAACAGCAGAGGGAAATTGAACCTTCACCGTGAGAGGGAGGATAAAGTATGCACAGCCCTGAAATATCCCATAATCCCTTCCCACAATATGTTGCCTTCAACATGAAGTCACAGATTCCGTGTGGAAATTGGGAAGGTGAGCTGTTTTATTAACAAGCAAGCAAACACCCATGTAAACAAAGCAACCATCAACTGACTTTCACCTTCTCTAGCTGAACAAACTGAGAATTTGACCTTAAGGTTCTTAAAACACAGCAAGTATCGGGTGTGCACACAAGCAGAGCTGCAGAATCGGAAGGGACGGTGGCTTGATGTTAGGGCAGAAGGCGGGTGAAATATACCTGGAGTCGAGTGTGAATTTCATGCTCTTTATTCAGATCGTAGTAGCAATGAATGAAACTTTCCCCAAAATGTCTAGCTAAACAGTCATACCTCGGGTTGAAGACGCTTCGAGTTGAGCGCGTTCGAGTTGCACTCCTCGGCAACCCAGAAGTAACGGAGCGCGTTACTTCTGGGTTTCGCCCCTTGCACATGCGCAGATGCTCAAAATGATGTTACGTGCATGCGCAGAAGCAGCGAAAAGCGACGCGTGCGTGCGCAGACGCGCTGTCGCTAGTTACGTTTACTTCTAGATACGAAAGGGGCTCCGGAACGGATCCCGTTCGTATCTAGAGGTACCACTGTATAAACATTATTTACACAACGGGCCTCACGATTGGCTAATTCCGGGCTGCTCCTGTAGGCCCATCAGGTTGTGGATTCACTTCCTCCAGGCGCCTGATTGGCTGCTCCTGCAGGCCAATCAGGTCGCTGATTCACTTCCACCTGGAGCTGGATTGGGTGGCTCCTGCGGACCAATCAGACTGCTGCATTCTGGATCCTATTGAACTAGGATTCAGCTCAGTACATAATACCCCTTCCCTCTAAGTTCCAGTCCTGCCCGGGAGGTTGCATTCATTTGTAGTCCTCAAGGTACGCCAGCTGCCTACATATGCGGCCTGGGGTGTTTCTTGGTCAGGGGTTCTGGTTCTGGTTCGTGTTCCGAGGCTGCTGGCTGTGATGGGGCTGTTTGGTGTGGCGCAACTGGCGCACTAGGTCATGGCTCTGGTTCCAGTGTCCTTTCAGCCTCGGGGGTCCCCTCTGTACTTACTGATTCTGCCTCCCCTGCCCACCCCTCCTGCTCTGTGGGCCTCACCGCCCAGCTGTCCCCTTGGAACAAACAGCATGCAGAGTCACTGCAATGTTTGGGTGGAGGAAGACCCACAGCAGCCTCCGTGGAGGTGGTCTGTGTACAAGGGGGCTTGCCCCAAAGGAGGGGGGAGGCATGGTCTTGGAGGGTAAAATGAGGGGTTCGAGGTGGGGCTGCAAAAGAGAGAAGTGGCTTCAGAAATAGGGCTGGGTGAAAAGTCTGCGTGTTTCTAAATTCCCCTCCATAATAGCAGCAAGGAAAGGCTACGGCGAGGGACACATAGAGGCCCCTTTGGACCAATTGCTCAGCTTCAGTGTGTGGCAACCACAGGAATTGCATCCTTCTGCCCATGCAAAACCATGTCACTGGCTGCATTTCAGAGCCCATACAGGAGTGTGTTAAGATTTTTGGACGTTTCTTGGCGATTCCCATTTTTAGAACATACTGCCAGCCTAACTCCTAGCGGACAATGTCCCTCCCCCGCCATAAAATATGGGGGGGGGGGCTGCAATATGGGCACTGCCATTCAAACGGTGTGTGTGTGCTGTGTCATGTGACTGATTATGTGTGGAGGGGCTTACCTGGTTCTCCAATATTTTATTCAAGTTGGCTCTCCTGACCATGGGTGTAGGCAATAAAATAAAAATACTTAAGTAACTGAGGCTCTGCCCCCTGGCTACACGGGGGGGGGCGTTATGGGGGCAGTTGCCCCCCCCCAATCAAGACAAATCTGAGATTCTCCCCGCTCCAACAAAAGCCTGCCCCCCAACATGACCCCCGATGGATATTCAAATGGTGCGCACCACGTCTTGTGATTGATGCGGGACAGGGCTTGCCTGCCTCCCAACCCATATTATATTCAAGTTGGCACGCCTGGGCAGGGCACTCCCAACGCGCCAAGGGCTGCGGACCCCGGCGCCTGCTTGCCAACGCCTCGCTGGGCTGCGCCGGTAAGCTCCAAACCCGTGGGGAGCGGGCTCGGGGTCTGCACCGCCCCACAGAAGGGAGGACCTCGTGACCCACTTTGCCGGCGGAGGTCACTGTCGGTCATTGCCTTCCCGGTTCCGGGAGCGGCGTAAGCCTCTCGGGCGCGCGCGCGCACGCCCCCTTTCCCTCCTAACCTCTCCCTCTCCCCGGCAGCGCATCAGCTGCTAAGGGGAAAGTCCCGGCTGACGCGCCGGCTGCGCACCCGGCTGGCCATGCGAGGGCCATGCATGCAACGGAGTCCCTCCGCGGCCAACGGGGCCGTCCAACAGCAGATTGCGGGCAGCCAATGCGGAGCGCGCAGCGAGGTGGCACCAAAGTGCCGGCGACCAATGGGAGGCTCTCTCCAAGTGCCAAGGTACCAGCCTCCTGCTCGCCTCTGCGCCCAGCTGCGCTCCACTTAAGCAGCGCCACCGGACCGTCAAGGCATCCTTTTCGGCGGAGTTGCGCAGAGTGGACGGACCCTGATCGCCCCGTGGTGCGCCGCTGGACATCGTCGCCGTGCAAACAAAGGGCCAGAGAGAGAGAGAGAGACCGGGCACCTCCTGGGGGGTTACTCGCGTTCAGGGCTCGGGCAACTTAAATAGCTGCGCACCAGCGCGCACAGCAGCCAGAGGAGCGTGGGGACTTGGAGGCAGCTGCGCACCAGCGGAGCCGGGGAAGAGCATCGCCGAGAGAGCATCGCGCCGGAGGAAAAGCAGCACAAAGCCCTCTTCCGATGCCTGCCCAACTAGCCCACGGGGAGGTAAGGCGCCGCTTCCTCCTCCTTAATAATTTTTATTTTATTTTTTTAAAATGGTGAGTCGCTTTCTCTTGCCCAAGGCAACCCAGAGCGGCTGACGACTCATCCGTCCCCCTTGGTAGGTCGTTGCTGCCTGTCCCGCGGGATGGGGGTGCGTGGAGAGCTCCTTCTGCATCCGACCCCATGGCTTGGGAAGCCCGGTCCGCATCGTTTCCTGGGCAAGAGCCGAGGATCAGCATCCTTCCTGCCTGCCTGCCTGCTTCTCCCTTCCCCTCCAGCATCCCAGAGCAGCATCCCTTTCCTTTAGTGTTATTATCCTTCTTTGATGGCCGCGTCGAAAGGCCCTGCAAAAACATCCATTAAACCCCCCCCCCCCCAACCTATTCCGGTCTTTCCCCCTGCGCGCACCTCCTTAAACCAGAGGGTAAGTCGTCCCTCTCGTGTGAATAATGCAAGCCCCGCGCCGAGGTCTTGCCCTGCAGCCAGGCCTTCCACAGCCCGACCTGGTTTTTGCAACGGCTTCTGTGCGCAAGGGGGCGGAGGCGCTGCGCAATCGCTGGCGATGCGCGCCGCGGAGCGAGGCAGGGGGGCGTCACTAGCCGGGCCATTGGCAGCGGCTTTGTGATGGAGACAGTGGGGAAAGCTGGCGACTGCAGCCTTCTTTGCCTTTTCCTGGGAGCAAAGCCTGTTAAAGGCGGTGGGGTTTGCATGGGAGTAAACACGTATGCGCTGCGTTAGAGGGAGAGAACCCAGTCTCTCCAAGCCACGACTGCGCCACTGGTTGGATCTTCTTTTTCACCCGATGCCTCACTGCGGTCCTGGCAGCCCAGCTGCAGCTCCGAGTATGACAGGCTGCAGTCTCAATTTGCATTTACTTGCGAGCAAGCTCCTTTGCAACGCGCCCCCGGATTGAAACCTGCACGTTAGTTTCTCTTTGGCAGAAGAGCTTTCGGCGAAAAGGGTATCCTTGCCAGGGCTTTTAGCAAGATTATAGAATGAGCAGGTTACTCCCGGGAGGCCACCTGGCCTTTAGGAATGCGGTTTCGGCTGCCAAGTTGCCTTTAGCATGCTTGAGAGAGCATCCAGGTCATTCTCAAAAGCCGCTGACAATACCTGTCCAGTCAAAAACGGCAGGCAGCCTTTGGCGGATGGGCGGGGGGGGGGGGGGGACTGCATAGGTGCCACAGATCTACACAAGCTAAGCATCTGTGTTGTCTCAAGGCCAGGGAAAGAAAGTGGTAATACTAGCGTGTTCTTGCAGGAGTGGCCAATCTTTTATGTTACTCATAACTTGCTACAGTGCACATCTGGTTCCCTGGCTTTCAAATATCCAGGAGCCAAACCTCCTTAGGTGGTGGTCTCACATGCCCTCAGGCAATATTGTTAATAAATGTTGCTGCTAATAGAAATATTGTACATTTGACCAAAAGTTCTATGAAACACAAAAAGCTGCTTATTTTTTAAATTTTCCTCCATGCAAACTGGTTTGTTAAAAGGCAACGTGTTAGTCGTTCTGTATTCTCCAGGACCATCTTATAAAAGAACTCTCGACTCCAGTGTTCATTTCATATTCAATGCAGTAATGCTCCTTATTCAGTTCTCTTGCTTGAAATAGCCCGTCGTGTCCCAGAGGCTCAAAGCTGTTTCCAAAACACTGGTTGCCCCAATCCTAACAAATTAGACTGCAATCTCACACCCCCTAAAGCAATTACAGCACAGTACAGTACTGACTTCTCTGTAGACGTAGTTAGGACTGCAGGCCTAGTTACCATCTCAGTGACTCTCTGTATCAAACGATGTTGATTCACATTCTTCAGTGGGGTTTCCTTCCTTCCTTCCATGTGTGCATTACACAGGATTGCAGCCTAGATCTTTTTAAATTCTCCATTAGAATGAATGGGACTTAAGAAGTGTTTGACTTTGGCTATAAATTGTGTCCCTTGCAACTGACCATCGCATTGATACTATAGCAATGTTAATTGGTTTGTAGAAAAAGGTGGGAGCCTTTGGACTCTCAGACGGAATGGAAGGGTAGATCTTCCCCAATGAGCTTTCTTTGGCATTCCTGTTTGACATTTATTATGTTTTTATATGTGCTGGAAGCTGCCCAGAGTGGCTGGGGAAACCCAGCCAGATGGGCAGTGTATAAATAACATCATCATCATCATCATCATCATCATCATGACACTACCCCTTCCATCACATTTCTGTCACTCCTTGTTCCATCACCTCCCCCTTTGTTACATCATCCCTGCTTCTCCTGCATCTCTCTGAAGGCGTGACAGGGAAGCCTGTCTACTTGGGCAAGCTTGAGCCCTGATTTTTTGAAGGCTCCAAATTACACGAGCCACCCACACAAAGCAAGGAGGCTGCAACTGAAGCAATCATTCAGTTAGTGAAACGAGAACAGATAAAACAATAATAGCCGCTGTGAAACGCAGAGCGTCTAATTTGCTAACTGTTGCGCTGCAGAGTTAACAGCTTGTGGTGAATAGCCTGGCAGAATAGCCACATCTTAAACTGATGCTGTAACTGAGCTAAAGTGAGTGCCAAACATAACTCAGATTAGAGGGTTATTCCACATTTGGGGTGCCACCACAGGGAAGGCCTTCTCCTGTGTCACCGAATGGTTTCCAAAGTCACGATGATAAAAAGAGCCCATCTCAAAGATCTTAATGCCTGGCTACTGCAATGCTGTGTCAGATTTCTATGTCCCAAGCCTTTCATGGATCACACCAGAATTCTGTGATTCTGTGACACCAGAATTTCTGGATTCTGACCAGAAACATATTACAGTGGTACCTCAGGTTATGCACTTAATTCATTCTGGAGGTCTGTACTTAACCCGAAACCGTTCTTAACCTGAGGCGCGCTTTCGCTAATTGGGCCTTGCACCACAATTTCCGTTCTCATCCTGGGGCAAAGGTCTTAACCCGAGGTACTACTTCCGGGTTAGCGGAGTTTGTAACCCAAAGTGTTTGTAACCTGAGGTGTTTGTAATCTGAGGTACCACTGTATTTATTTTACGGTATGTCATTCATTTCACAAAATTTGCATGCCGCTTAATTGTAAAAAGAAAAAACACCATATTAAGGTCTGATTAACTACAATAATAATTCCCCCCTTTTTTGCAATGTACACAATATATTTTTGTTGTTGTCCTGTTTCGTTTTCCACATGGGTACTATTTCTTGTTTCTCCTGTGCGCTTGTAATTTTGTCCTTTTTATTTTTCAATAAAGAATGCATACCTATTTATATAACCGTGCATATATTCCAATCCTCTGGATATATTTAGAAAAAAGAAAAGGGAAATCCCTCAAAGGAGCTTACGGCCCTGCCTTAGCAGGGTAGCTTCCAGGCTGCGTAAGGGCACCATCCCACGCCTCTCTTCTCAGAAGTAAGCTTAGTGGGTTCAGTGGAGCTTGCTCCCAGGGAAGTGGGTGTCAGGATTACAGCGTTCATCACCCTGCAGCTTCACTGAAATGGATGAGCCGAACCGTGCCTAACTTTGGGATTAAAGCATGATGACAGGACCAGTCCTGATGCTATCACTCTCACCAGGCCAGGTTTAGAAGCCAGAAGCCGTGGGGAGACTCCTCCCAGCACCTATATGGGTTTTTGCAGCCTCCTGCAAAATGGTTCCCTCGGTCTCTATCCCTAGCAAGAAAACCTGGTTGCTAGAGGCAAGCAGTTCGTTTACCTGCCACTGCAATTAACTGCAGGCTTATTATTATTTTTTTGGAACCAGGGACTGAGGAGGAGCAGGAGGAGCCAACCTTCCTGGGTCCTCCTCGTGTGTAATTTTGGTACAGTCTGTGTAAGCTGCTTTGATTGGCGGAGGTGGCTGTGGGGTGAGGGTGAGGAGAGCACATTAGTCATTGTGGTTCTGGGCTGAGGTGATGAGGTGGAGAGATTTTAGGGGGGGGGGAGGGGCCCTCCTGCCAGTCCCAGCCCCTTTGATGCCTTCATTGTTCTGTCTCTCCCTACCGGTCAGAGGCAATAGACATAATTACAGCCAGCTCAAAAGACTATACAGGAACCTCTGTGGAGCTGTTCTGGAGTAGTCTAAAGAAAGCCAGGCTGATTTGTTTCCATTTACGAATCGCTTCCTGTCTCGAAGCTGTTAGCAATAAAAACCTCAAACAGAAGACATTAAATTATTTGCATGACATAATTATCTTTACAATTTTATTTCAGCTCCTTATTTATCTTTTCCTCGGGTTCTCTCTCTGTGTGTGTGGCCTTGCTTCTTTTAAATTTTGTTTTTCCTTTACCTTTTTATGCATGTTGCATATCGCCTCACCTTTCAAATGCCAGCTGAAAACTTTTTCTTTTCTATCATACTTATGCAGGCAATTATGAATACATTTTCCCACAACTTTCTTGACGTGGCCTTTATTGTACGGCTTCATATATTAATGCTGCAAAGTGCTCTGGTTTTCTCTCCAGTGAATGATTTATAAAGCAAACAAACGGATCATTTCATTTCCCCACTGATGACTGTTATTTCCTTCTGTGCCGAAGATTTCAATATACTGTATAGACAAACAAACAATAATTTAATATACAAAAACAATTCAAATCTAATGCAGATGCTGACTGGACTAATTTAACATGCCCATTTTCTTTCTACCGTACGGTGACTTCCAGCTAAAGTCATCATAAGGGGGCACGATATGTTATTGAACTACAGCTCCCATCATCCATTGCTGGGGCTGATGGGATTTGGAGTTCAAAACGTGCAGAAGGCACCACACTGACCATCCCTTCTCTGGTTGCTGTGAAGGCTTTAGAAGAGGAACAAACATGGTTAGGAAAAGAAGGGGAAATCAAGAGGGGAAATCTAGTACAGAGTTTCTTTGAATATGACCTATCAGGAAACTCAAGACATCCCAGGAATGAAAATCATTTATTTATTTTTTGAATTTGCATTTTATTTATGCAACGGTAAACGTTGTCATATTACATTACAGGACTTACTATAGTATAATTTCCAACATGTATACAAAAACTATATACAAATTTTATATACCGTATTTTTCGCTCTATAAGACGCACCAGACCACAAGACGCACCTAGTTTTTGGAGGAGGAAAACAAGAAAAAATATATTCTGAATCTCAGAAGCCAGAATAGCCAGAGGGATCGATGCTCAGTGAAAGCAGCAATCCCTCTTGCTGTTCTGGCTTCTGGGATAGCTGCGCAGCCTGCATTCGTTCCATAAGGCGCACAAACATTTCCCCTTACTTTTTAGGAGGGAAAAAGTGAGTCTTATAGAGCAAAAAATACGGTACCTAGAAAGAAAATGAAACAACAAAAAAAGAAAGAACAAAGAGAAAAAACAAAAACACCCCCCAAATCATATAAATACCAACACACAAGACTTCCTGTCTATCCTGTTGTATATTCCTTTTTTACAAATGAATGCACTCTTATTATTGTATATTTCTTTACATTTTATCTGATACATTCCTATATCAATATGATTGATATCAATCAATATCAGATAAGTCTTATTTCTCAACTCATTCTCACTGCAACGTCAATCAAATGCTAGCATAGATAGCGAACCTTTACTGTACAGGAATGAAAATCAAGATGAGAAACTGTTACTGTCCTCACCCTTTGTTATATACGGGGCTTTTTTCCCCTAGCCAGAGCTCACCGGAGCTCAGCTCCGGCACCTCTCTGGTGGGCACTGTTGCCATCCTAAGAGAATAAGGGGAAAATTCGTGGTAAACTCTGGCACCTCTGGGGATACGGCAAATGCTTCATGCCACTGCTCCTGGTCTGGTACCCATTACTGTGAGAAGAGGCTTAATACCGTATTTTTTGCTCAAGAGGTCTCAAGAGTAGCTTTTTGCACCATGTTAGTGCCTGCTCCCGCTTGCATTGTGATTTTCTCATGTGGGCGGGATCTCAGTGCTATTTGCCAGTCCGGAGGAGGAGGCAGCTTTGGAGAATGACTTCCCTGCTGCCAGCTGCGCCTGGCTGGAGCCTGTCTCCTGATCTCCTCTGTTCTCCACCGATCCTCTCATCAGGTCATGTCTCCTTCCTTGAAACCTTCTGATGGTGTGACGGTGCGAGTCACTTCTGAAGTAATCTATGTGGTGTCCTTTCGATCGAAGTGCCAGCAATTAGGAAGAATTAAGATCTGGAATTTAGATAAATGCTTTGTGTTGTTTATGAGAGGGAGGGTTATATCATTGATCACCTGATGCTTTATTGGGACAGTTGCATAAGGTCAAAATGGGTTGATTGGGAATAGCTACCGCTGACCTGTTTCCTTGTATGATGGCAGTCACTAGTCTGAAAGAACTGCCGCACTAAATGAAGGTTGCCATCTTGCTTATGTGTAGAAAAGAAGTGGCCGTGTGCCACGATACCTTGGTTTCTAGCCAGCTTGTTTAAATGATGATAATTACAAGCAACCAGAATTAGCAGTGGCTTCTCAACATGGCCCATCTCTGCCTGAATGTGCCTGAGGGCCCAGGAGCCATTTAGCCGCCTGTGGATTTGCCTAAGATAACAAGAGCTTTGGTTCCAATTCTTCTCTTTGTGACTTTGGTTTCCGTTTCCCTTTCTCTGCCTCTTGTGCCAGATTCCCTCAGATTTCTCCACCACCACTGCCTTCGCTCGCATGGCCCAGAATGGGGCAGCTAGCATGGAGAAGGTCCACTCCGCCCAGGATGACATCGGACCTCACAGAGAGATGACGGATGACGTTTTCGACGAGACCTATCGTGAGAAAGAAGGCCCCAAGCCGCAGAAGAGATACGTCTGGAGGAACATAATTCTCATGTCTCTCCTCCATTTAAGTGCACTGTACGCAGCTATCTGGCTCACCCCTACAGCGAAGTTTGCCACCTTGGTGTGGGGTAAGCAAAGAACGTGTTGATTTCCCTCTGAAGGAATTGCCTGCTTGTTTTGCTCTGTTTTCTGACCTCCTGCGCGATGGGATCTGCCTCTCATCGTTGCCGTGTTCAGCCTTGCTCTCAGAGGGCCTCGAGGAGAATTAATTACCACCTGTGAACACAGGAACAGGCTCCACTGGGAAGAATTGTGGTGTTTTTTTAATTAGTTCAAAAGCATATTGTAGCACACACTTAAGTTCCCTCCTCAAGGCAGCTGGAAGGCCCACCTGGAGTGCCAATACCCTCATAGCCATTAAGATACACATCCTTTCCTTCTAAAAAAAAATATTTAGTAAGCTGTTTTTTGTGTGCAAAGGCATTTTTTTTTAAAGTCCCTTTACACCTGGGCTGGTTAACCCTCTTGGGGGCAGCTCACCAGAGGTACTACGTTAGGGTCATGGCAGATGAGTCACTATTGCATACTGACAGGGAGAAGCATTGGGGAGTCAGTGCGGTGCAAACACACCAGCAGAGCCAATCTGGTGCTCCCGCTGAACCCTATTTGTTAAGTTTACTTATTGCATTTATATGTCTGCCAAGACATCCAAGGCAGTTTGAAATTTTAAAGTGTTAAGATGTCACATGCAAAAGTTAATCTTGTTGATGAGTGACTTCTGAGGATACAACTCAGAAGTCTTAGTTGGATACAACCTACAGCATGAAAGCAGGTCTGTTTGATATCTTTCAGGAAGGCTGTTCCTTCTCAGTAGAATTACAAACAGTTTTGTTTTTGATTCCGTCCCTCCACTGAACATGTGCACAGCTAAACTGTCCTAAGAGACCATGTGCTGCGCATATGTTCCTAATTAAATAGACAAAATAGTGGACTGAAGATATAAACAAAAACCGGTACAGTGGTACCTCTGGTTATGAACTTAATTTGTTCCGGAGGTCCGTTCTTAACCTGAAACCGTTCTTAACCTGAGGTACCACTTTAACTCATGGGGCCTCCTGCTGCTGCCGCCACGCGATTTCTGTTCTCATCCTGAGGTGAAGTTCTTAACCCGAGGTACTACTTCTGGGTTAACAGAATCTGTAACCTGAAGTGTTTGTAACCTGAGGTGCTTGTAACCTGAGGTACCACTGTACTCAAATCCTGACATCCATGTCATCCCCTTAAAAAGAAATGTGAAATACTCTTCAACATCCTATTTTCAACTAGAACAACAAACGTTTCGCCATGCTTGTCGAAAGCAGTGGGGCAAACAAAGCCTTTTCGAGTGGTTTGCCTCCATAAATTTGCACAAAATAGCAATTTGCTACCACTTGAGGGCATTAGACCAGCCACTGTGCAGGCCACAGAAGGCTCTCTCTCTCTCTCTCTCTCTCTCTCTCTCTCTCTCTCTCACACACACACACACACACACACACACACACCCCACAGCTGTCAACGTTTCCCCCTTTTTAAAGGGAAATTCCCTTATTCTGAATAGGATTCCTCACAAGAAAAGGGAAAAGTTGACAGCTATCACACACATACGCCTCTAAAATGGCCACTTCTTGGGTGACTTGTGAATAAACAGCATAGGAAGCAAAATAAATGCTCTCCTCCCTACAATGTGAACATTGGGGTTTCTTCTTTTTATCACCTTTGAAACTCTGCTCTTTAGAAAGCTTTAGCAGAGAGGCTGCTTTGTTTAGACTTTGCAGGGAGACGTAGCCAATTCCAGCCAAGGGTGCATCTCCACCTCAAAGTTGCATGCTTTCAAAGGGCAGTTTCAGAGAAGCTAATATTTATGGGGTGTGTCTCTTAACATTCCAGCTTTTGTTTATCTTCCTTCTGGGAAACGTCCATGCCCTCCATTTGAGAACGCTGCTGTTTTCAACGTTCTCTCCTTCTGAAATATGCGCTCCTTGTAGGAATGCGACATACAAAAATTCCCAAGATCAATGCCTGGCATCTTGAAGTAGGATTGGGGGAAGAGAACCCTGTTTATGACCCTGAAGGTTTTCTCAATGGATGAGTGAGAATGACCACTGGTCTGCTTCCTATCTCAGATGGAAAAGATGGGAAATGTATTCTGGGTGAGATGGAGTTGCAGATTGGGTGGATGAAAACCCTGTCTTTCATCTTGACATTCTGAAACTGGCAAGATAGCCTCTTCCAGGCCTCAGCCTGTTTGCCCTCGTCCCAATATCCGCCTTGCTGCATCACTGCAAAGAACAGCCGATGAACCACAAAATGCCACCCCACTTTGAATTGCCTGAGTTCTGAAAGATATGAATGTCTGATTTGTGGTAACTGGAGGACCTTTATCCTCTTTACTCTCTGATCCTCACTGTTCACATACTGCAGAATGGACTGGCTCCCGGGCATTGATTAGTACATATAATAACCAGTACATAATAACCGGTCCCTGCTTATTATCTTCTCTTTTTTATTGTAGTACATGTAGATCTTTATAGACAAAGCTATGGAGATCTTTTTTTATACTGCCATGTTTAGAATGTGATTTGACGCCGCCAGCAGCAATAATGATAACAGATTACAAGAGCTGAGTGTACCCACAGTTGATATGCAAACTGCTCTGTATGAAGCCATCAACCAGGGTGTTTGGAACTGGGCTGTAATGGGGCAATTTGCACTTTCTAATCAGGTGAACCTGTGGGGCTGCCCTCTTTAAAAAGAGGGAGGCAACCCCAAGTTACATATTTAGAACTTAAAGTGCCCAAAATGAAAGGCCTGGAAACAAGGAACAAGGGATAAATGTTCTGTTTTTGTTTCTTGTTGTTTATTTGGGTCCAGCTGACTCAGATTTTTCACAATAGAAGCCGAAATATTCGGCATCAGCTGAGTCCCCACAAAGGCCCTTTGTTCTGAACAAGGAGCCCAATTTTAAAGACAATGTTTTGGTCATTTCCCCTGAGAAGCCATTGTGCTTCGAGAACAGCACTGCCTTCTGGGTTTCAGATGTGCTAGTTATACGGTCTGTCCTCACAATTGATCCCTCTAGGTTGACTGTGTTAACAATCCTTCAGCATCAACTCAAGGCCATCGTTTCAAGCAGCCAATTTAGGAGACTAGCAGCGATATCATTACTACAAACAGTGGGAGGTGACTTTCCCTCTCACATACCCTCCAACATTTCTCTGATGAAAATAGGGACATCCTATTCCATAATAAGGGATGCGGGTGGCGCAAAACCACTGAGCCTCTTGGGTTTGCCGATCGGAAGGTCGGCTGTTCGAATCCCCGCAACGGAGTGAGCTCCCTTTGCTCTGTCCCAGCTCCTGCCAACCTAGCAGTACGAAAGCATGTCAAAGTGCAAGTAGATAAGTAGGTACCGCTCCAGCGGGAAGGTAAACGGCATTTCCGTGCACTGCTCTGGTTCGCCAGAAGCAGCTTAGTCATGCTGGCCACATGACCTGGAAGCTGTCTGCGGACAAACGCCAGCTCCCTCGCAACCCCAGTGTCGTCCGTGACCCGACTTAATGGTCAGGGGTCCCTTTACCTTTACCAGTCCATAATAATACTACTGCTAATTTTATTATTTATACCCTCCCATGTGACTGGGTTGTCCCAGTCATTCTGGGCATCTTCCAACACATATAAAAACATAATAAAACATTGAACATTAAAAAACTTCCCTGTGCCTTCAGGTGTCTTCTAAAGGTTGTTACTTATCTCCTTGGCCCGGGGGTCACATAACTCTATACCCTCCAACATTTCTCCAGTGAAAATAGGGAGATCGTACCATACCCTCCCAACAATTCTCCAACGAAAATAGGGGTGTCCTAAGGAAAAGCAGGACATTCCAGGATCAAGTCACGAACAGCGACAGCTTCTGAAAATCCAGGACTGTCCCTGGAGAATAGGGACACTTGGAGGGTCTGTAATTAGTGATTTGATTCAGAGCAGGGTTAACACCTGGGGTTCTAGGAAGCAGGGGAATTTTCAGCACTAGATGCAGTAAGGCTGTTTCTGCCCAAAGTGACTTGAGCACAATAACAGTCCCTTGCGACAGCTATGCATGCTGTCTACTCCTATGCGCAGCGCAAGATCAGGTTTTGCCAGCAGAGCGATCAGGTTTCTGAGCGTCTTCTGCTTACAGAAACTGAACTGCAGTCTTCTATTGATTCCCATATCAGGATTGGCACTGCCAGCCAAATTATGGCTTCTCTCCCCACCCCCAACCACTAGTTGCCAGCTTTTAAGGAAGCACCAAAAGCTGTATTATTTCAGCAGGTATTTGAAAAGGTCATTTTTCTCAGTTTGGCTTTTTGCTCTTCTGTTTCTGCCCTTTCTGGTTGTTTGGTTCTCCCTTTCCATTTCCCGTTTATGTTGTTTTAAGAAGTTGTTCAGTTTAAAGATGTCCAGTGTGTGTTTTTCCTAGAAAGGTGGGCTATACATTTTAATTTACATTAAAAAAAAAAGGTAATTTTGTTTTCCGCGTGAGCAGCTAAAGAAGCAGGAGAGCTGATCTAGTAACAGAGAAACTATTCGTTGGCTCAGCAGAGTTTACAATCTGTTGTTCTTGACTTATCTATGTGTAGTGCACTGGCTTTGTGGTTAATCTGTGGCTTGGTTGCTCCTTCCACAAGGCTTGCAGCACTAGACCTGCCCATAAACATTTAATGACTCTCCGTATCTTTTTAGAACTTCTGCTATTGCCTCCTTTTAATAAACTCTGCACTTGTGATGCATGCAGGAGTTGTGCAATTAACCCACCGGGATATTACAAGTATTGTTGAGGAGGGGTCCATGACTCACACGCCAAATGAAAAGCCTTGCTAGCTGGGAAATAATTGCATTTGCCCTATCAATAAGATATAATTTAGTTCTGGAAATATGTGACATCTCCGGCCCAAAGCTGCCTGGATCTCATGCAACAAATACCGCATGCCAAAAAATAATAACAATTAAGAAATCAGACGTTTGTGAAGTGGGTCTCTTGATATACCCTAAAAGATCAGACACAGATTTGCAGTGTTGGGTGAAACCTGTCTGAATGGCAATTCTTTGCCTTCTGTTTCCCTAACAAATTGAACTCCAGGTTCTTCCTTCAAATGAGTATTATTATTGTTGTTGTTTTTTTTTTAAAAAAAAATTATTAGATTTTCCACAGTGATAACACAAACCACAAAGCAAAATGATATGCAAAAACAGAAAAAGAAAAAGAAAAAAGAAGAAAGAGAGAGAAAAAGGGGGAAACAATAGATAAACAATAACAACAAACTTAATTCTTCACAAATCCAACCTTTTAAACATCTTGGTTGACTTCCTCAAATCCCTCCCTTCTGAGTTTCCTTGTAATTAAAAGTAACAGCTTTCCAATATCATTATTAAACTAAAACAATTTCCAATTATAGTCCATCTTATTCACTTTTATTAACATTCTAAAGCCCATTTATTTAGTTATAACTTAATTTAATCCTAGGCCTATTTGTTTCTTTCAAGTCATTTCTAATTTTTTTATATTACAATATTTATTCAAATAGTCCTTGAATTTCCTCCAGTCCTTATTACTGGTTTGTTTGTTTTAGCAATGCTTATGTTTGTGAGTTGCAGTGGGATAACGCTGAAGTAGGCTTCTTCCAATTCACTCTCTCAAGTCAAATCAAGTAACCTTTATTGGCACCACATAAGAAAATTCAGAATACATTCAGAATAGATAGGCCAGTGCGATCTCGTCGCCACCCCAGCGGCGCAGTCACCCACCAAGGGGCAGAAGAGGCGAGTGATCCGCCTCATCTCTGTGGGTTTCCAGCAAGGGCAGGATCCCGTAGCATAAGGTAAAGGGACACCTGACCATTAGGTCCAGTCGTGGCCGACTCTGGGGTTGCGGTGCTCATCTCACTTTACTGGTCGAGGGAGCCGGCGTACAGCTTCCGGGTCATGTGGCCAGCATGACTAAGCCGCTTCTGGCGAACCAGAGCAGCGCACGGAAACGCTGTTTACCTTCCCGCTGGAGTGGTACCTATTTATCTACTTGCACTTTGACGTGCTTTCGAACTGCTAGGTTGGCAGGAGCAGGGACCAAGCAACGGGAGCTCACCCGTCGCGGGGATTCGAGCCGCCAACCTTCTGATCAGCAAGTCCTAGGCTCTGTGGTTTAACCCACAGCGCCACCCCGTCCCTCTAGCATACGTCAGTGACAAAAAACCAAATAGAGGAACTTAGCTACTGTCTTGGTGAGCTCCTGGTCTCTCCCCTGCAATAAGAAGCACATAACCTCCGTCTCTGGTTTCCATGTTGGAATACATAGATGGTCTAGAAATTGTTGGCGGAGATCATCATACATTTAAGGGCCGTGTGAGCTAGAGTTTCCACCAGGTGGGCATCGCATGGACAGATCCTATCTCCTTCTGCCAAACTCGCAAACCTACCCCAAAGGAGGTTAGAATTGAACCTAGCCAACAAAAAGGCCCTTCTTTCTTGCAGATTAAACAAAAATTGTAAGCAATTAGGATTAAATTCCCGCGCCCAAGAGACTCAAAATTCACTCTCTCCCTTGCTTTTCTTGTTCGCAGTATTTGTTCTCTTCGTCTTGAGTGGGCTGGGAATCACAGCCGGAGCACATCGCCTTTGGAGCCACCGTTCCTACAAAGCCAGTCTGCCTCTCCGAATATTCTTGGCGATCATCAACTCCATGGCTTTCCAGGTAAGAATTATGAGATGATTAACATGGCCAGATTCCAGAATCATGGATACATGGGGAGAGGGCAGACAAGGCTACATGCCTCCTGCAGTTTGGCTAACTTGGAGTTCCGTACAAAAAAATTGGTATCTCACCCCCCTCTCTTTCCCCCAGTAACTTTTATTTCCCTTTTTCTGTACAGCGGTACCTTGGTTCTCAAACTTAATCTGTTTTGGAAGTCCGTTCCAAAACCAAAGTGTTCTAAAACCAAGGCGCACTTTCCCATAGAAAGTAATGCAAAATGGATTAATCCGTTCCAGACTTTTAAAAACAACCCCTAAAACAGCAATTTAACATGAATTTTACTATCTAACGAGACCATTGACCCATAACATGAAAGCAATAATCAATGTACTGTACTGCAAAATGAATAAGACAGTATTGTAGAGGATAAAAATTAGAAGTTTTTTTTTCTTACCTGCACTGATGATGGTCATTGTTTGGATGGGGGGCTTCTATCCATTTCCGCAGTCATGCAATCGATCAATCAGTAGCTGAACTGGCTTCCACACAGTCACAAAAACAAATTAACCAAAAAAGCCTCAAAAAGAGAAATGCAAAATAAAGAGCAAAAACAAAAGGGCCAAACTTAGTCTGTTTTGGAAGTCCATTTGACTTCCGAAATGTTCGAAAACCAAGGGGCAGCTTCTGATTGCTGCAGGCACCAATAGCCAACAGCCGCATCAGTTTGGCTTCCGAAAAATGTTCCAAAACATTCTCCTTTCCCTTCCTCCCCCACAACAAACACTCTTTGAGGTGAGCGGGGCTGAGAGACTTCAGAGAAGTGTGACTAGCCCAAGGTCACCCAGCAGCTGCATGTGGAGGAGCGGAGACGCGAACCCGGTTCCCCAGATTACGAGTCTATCGCTCTCAACCACTACACCACACTGGCTTCTTAGAGCATTGCATTCAGGGTGAATGAGTTAAGGAAGTACAGTGGTGCCTCGCAAGACGAAAATAATCCGTTCCGCGAGTCTCTTTGTCTAGCGGTTTTTTCGTCTTGTGAAGCAACCCAATTAGCGGATTAGCGCTATTAGCGGTTTAGCGGCTATTAAAGGCTTAGCGGCTTAGCGGCTAAAAGGCTATTAGCGGCTTAGAAAAAAGAGGGGAGCGAAAAAAATTGCAAGACTCGCAAGACGAAAATTCGTCTTGCGAAGCAACTCAAAAACGGAAAACCCTTTCGTCTAGCGGGTTTTTCGTCTTGCGAGGCATTCGTCTTGCGGGGCACCACTGTAGTTTTTTTATCTTCCATGTTCCTTAAAGTATTGCTGTGGAAGCGGAGGACTGTTGTCCTGCTCGAACCACGACTAATGTGTTTGCCTTTGTGTTTCATCCAGAACGACATTTACGAGTGGGCCAGAGATCACCGTGTCCACCACAAATACTCTGAAACGGATGCTGATCCCCACAACGCAAAGCGAGGCTTTTTCTTTTCTCATATCGGCTGGCTGCTGGTACGCAAGCACCCTGATGTCAAAGAGAAGGGAAAGAAACTGGATCTCTCCGACCTGAAGGCTGACAAAGTTGTGATGTTCCAAAGGAGGTGAGCAAAGGGCTCCCATTGATGTTGCTTTCTTTTTCCAGAAGATAGGAAATGGATTTGTTTGTTTGTTTGTTTACATAAACTGAAAATCAGATAAGCATTCATAGTGGAAGAACTGTAGATTCCAAATTTCCGACCTTTACAGTACAGTGGTACCTTGGTACTCGAACGGCTTGGCTCCCGAAAAATCGGCTCCTGAATGCCGCAAACCCAGAAGTGAGTGGTTTGCAAACGTTTTTCAGAAGCCGAATGTCTGACGCGGCTTATGATTGAGTGCAGCCCATCGGAAGCCGCGCCTTGGTTTTTGAACCGTTTTGCGAGTCGAATGGACTCCCCGAACGGATTACGTTTGAGAACCAAAGTACCACTGTAGTTTGAACCATTGACACCTTGGGGGTTCGAGCTAAAAATCTGATCGTGAATTGGAAATATTTAGTGCAGAGTGAAATCTTGCAGGAAAATGCAAGGGCCTACTTGAAATGGGACGTGGATGGCATTGTGGGTTAAACCACAGAGCCTAGGACTTGCCGATCAGAAGGTCGGCGGTTTGAATCCCCGCAACGGGGTGAGCTCCCATTGCTCGGTCCCTGCTCCTGCCCACCTAGCAGTTCGAAAGCACGTCAAAGTGCAAGTAGATAAATAGGTACCGCTCCGGCGGGAAGGTATACGGCGTTTCTGTGCGCTGCTCTGGTTTGCCAGAAGCGGCTTAGTCATGCTGGCCACATGACCCGGAAGCTGTACGCCGGCTCCCTCGGCCAATAAAGCGAGATGAGCGCCGCAACCCCAGAGTCAGTCACGACTGGACCTAATGGTCAGGGGTCCCTTTACCTTTACTCGAAATGGAGCTTTTTCAAACGTTGGCATTCTAACGTGATCCCCTACAAAGAGCTCAAAATATGTTGACTTCAATGCATGTATCTTTCTTCCCAGGCATTATAAAACCTCTGTGGTGATCATGTGCTTCATTTTCCCTACTGTCGTGCCTTGGTACTTCTGGGGGGAGACGTATCACACCAGCTTCTTCATGGCTGCCATCCTCCGCTATGCCTTAATCCTCAACGCCACCTGGCTGGTGAACAGTGCGGCACACATGTATGGCAACCGGCCGTATGATAAGAACATCAACCCCAGAGAGAACCACTTTGTCGTACTTGGAGCCCTAGGTATGTAAAGGGGAAGATGTTGGGGTTTGGGGGAAGGGAGGGTCTGTTGTCGCCTTGCTCCCACCACAGTTGGTGTGTATTTTGGTTAGCAAGGTTATTTTGCCTTCTTTTTGACCCATGTTCGGATCTGCAGGAAGTTTCGCCTGCTTTCCATCCCTGGTTTCCCCGCTGTGCCCACATCCTGTTTCACTTTCCTCGTTCATGAGAAGTCATCCTGTTGCCATTGACTTTCACACAGGTAGCCATAGCTTCTGGGGAGAGCATCCAGGCGTCTCTACCACCTTTTCAAAGAGGCCATCTCTAGAGAGGTTCTCATGGGGAAATTATATTTCTCAAGGGCTGCATAAGACCTTCATTCCAGCATGCTACCAGCAGAGGGGATGGACTGGAGCACTGCTTCTAACTTCAGAAAGTTGATGGTGAAATGAAGTCTGGCAGGCTTGAAAATAAGCAGAGTTATTTGCTGTGTGCGTGCACATTTAATTTTCCGAGCCCAGGAGAAGCTGTCCAACTTCAGCCACCTTCTAAGATTTTTTGCTGAATGTATATGCCCATATCACAAATACCGACTCCTTGGCCATTTGTCGGTTTCAATCTAGGAGAGAGTTTTTTCTCTCCCCACTCCACTGTCCTGGGTGTCCTTGTTGCAGCAATCTCCTCCCCTGAACATCCTTCTCCCCTTTATCTGAACACCTTAGTCATCCTGACAGCGGTGAGAAGGCATGTTGGAAGTCAGGCACAGAAGCAAAGAATTCTTCCTGGCTCAGGTTTTAATCCCAAGATGGAGAAGAATTTCAGCGCCTCTAAAACTCACTTCTCCTTTGAGATGGGATTCTGTGAACCTCAGTTTAATTTCTGATCCCAGCCTCTCCTCTACCTTTTAACTGAGGCGAGACCTGTTTCACATTGACTTTGAAGCCTAAGTGAAAAGCAGTGCACGGTCATCCAGATTCAGCTTTTGTTACAGACCATAATAGATACCAGGGACGCGGGTGGCGCTGTGGGTAAAAGCCTCAGCGCCTAGGGCTTGCCGATCGAAAGGTTGGCAGTTCGAATCCCCGCGGCGGGGTGCGCTCCCGTTGTTCGGTCCCAGCGCCTGCCAACCTAGCAGTTCGAAAGCACTCCCAGGTGCAAGTAGATAAATAGGGACCGCTTACAAGCGGGAAGGTAAATGGCGTTTCCGTGTGCAGCTCTGGCTCGCTAGAGCAGCGATGTCACACTGGCCACGTGACCCGGAAGTGTCTCTGGACAGCGCTGGCCCCCGGGCTCTTGAGTGAGATGGGCGCACAACCCTAGAGTCTGTCAAGACTGGCCCGTACGGGCAGGGGTACCTTTACCTTTATAATAGATACCATTATTAGTATTTAAGCATGGCAGAACACCATTTTAATAATACAGTGCCAACAGGAACTTTATAGAGGTAGGCTAGAGGAAAACGTTCTCCTACTCTGTGTAGCTGGCATACACACACACACACACACACACACACACACAAATCCAAATTGTGAAGAGGGGAAAAAATGTATATAAAATTGTACTGACCATTTTTATCTGCCACAAAAAATGTTTGTTTGTCATCCTGTTTTGCATGCTGCTTTATTTAGCTGGGAGGCATTGTTCTGAAAGCAAATATTGCAGTTTTGGGTAAGTGTTGTGGAGAAAGGTTAACGGTTTTTGAGGCCACAGAGTTGGAATGCATTTCTACTCCTGCACACTGGATTATTGACGTTAGTACAGGAGCAGAAAAGCGATTTTAGGAATCTGAAACGTGGATCAGACAGTAGATCCACAGTAGATTTCTGTGGATTTAGACATCATGAACAGGAATTCTGCCTTATGCCAGAATTTGATCTGAACATCCAATTCTTGCAAGTTTAGAAGGCCCCTGAAATAAATTGATATTGCTTCCGGCAAGTTCCTAGACTTGGAATGGCATTATTCCTATCTGGTGTGAGGGTCACGAAAAGGGTTTGAATTAATGCTCCAGTCTTATGCACTGATCCAATATTTTGTGCTTCAGAAGTTTCGTAGGAGGTGCTAATCGCTGAACATTCAGGAGCAAAATGGTCAGTTGTTCCCAGTGGTACAACATACTGTAGGTAGATCACCCTATACGTATCTGCTTGTTCACTCCTTGGAAATAGCCTTAACGCCTCGCCACAGTGAGATGGGCCAAACCACCTGTCATTTCTCTGCCTTACGTTTCTAAGGAAGGAAACTGCAGAACACTTTGCTGCAGTTTGGTGGGTTGATTTGAGGCCGTTGCATACCTTCCAACATTTCTCTGGTGAAAATAGAGATGTCCTAAGGAAAAGCGGGACATTCCGGGATCAAACCAGAAACCAGGACTGCTCCTGTAAACCTGGGACTGTCCCTGGAAAATAGGGACACTTGGAGGGTCTGCCATTGGTGTGGTACACTGGGGACCAGTTACTCTGAAGAGGACATTCTCCTTCATTCAGTCTCCATCAGCATCCCTAGAGAGTTTTATCGTTGCCATTTCCCACTTGACATAGTTTGGTCTCTCTGAAGATGTCTGCGGTAATTATCTCCTTGCCACATACGAATTGTTCCTTTGCACATTCAATGGGAGCTTATTATTGCAGTTCCAGTGATTATGCAACAAGCCCCACAGATTATTATCCTTAATCCCCTTGCCTCCCCTGTGTTGGTTTTAAGTTGCAATTATTCTCAGGCCACCTAGCCTGCCTTTTGCTGTTCCACGTACACTGACGACATTCCCCTCCCACTGGTTTCTCCCTTCTTGTGTGCGATGGCTGTCCCATGATTCCTCAGAAGGGTGATGTGACCCAACCTTTCCTTCTGATTCTTTCGGTGCCAGAGAGCAGAAGTTACTTCATTAGTTGCTTATAATGGGGCCTCTGTGGATTTTTTCCCGCCAGAACTTTCCGGAACTCTCAGGTGGGCGCCATTATAAAAGAACAAGGGAGCTCTGGTATCTCTTTTTTTCTAGAAAAAAATATGCATGGGGTGCCTCCAATTCTGGATCCTTTTCCAGGATCATTCACCAAGAAGCTAATCTAGGCTTAATATCAAAATAGTGTGGCAGTGGCAGTGGAAATGGTTGTTCAAATGTGGCAGTGGAAATGGTAGTTCAAATGGTAGCTCCAGCAGTAAGTTAACAGTTAAAGGCTTCCTGCAGCAAACATTTCTTGAATACATACTCACACTCAGTCATAAAGGACGTTGTTTTTACTCATCAAGCAAACTAAAGAAACTTAAAATTTACTCACTGGAGTCGACTGCTTTCCAGAACGTAGTTCCCAAATAAAGACACTACTTGGGCGCTTATGATTTCTCCTCCTTTCTCTCTCTCTCCCCAGGCGAAGGTTTCCACAACTACCACCATACTTTCCCCTATGATTACTCGACCAGTGAATTTGGCTTGAACTGGAACATCACAACAGCTTTCATTGATCTTATGTGTTACCTGGGCTTGGCCACGGACTGCAAGCGAGTGTCAAAGGAGACCATCATGGCCCGGAAAATTCGGACTGGTGATGGTAGCCACAAAACTGGCTGAAGGTCTGCTCTCCTCCGTCTCCTTTCCTCCCTTCCTTCTCTTTCAAATAACCTGGGCATATGTTTAATGTTCTGCTTACTAATTACAAAGCAATGCTTTCAGGATTCTCAAGGCGATGACTCTAACCCATTCCAGTACTATGTTTTGAAATGATGTATTCAAGACCTGTAACTTTTACAGGGGACACCTCTCTCTCTCTCTCTCTCTCTCTCTCTCTCTCTCTCTCTCTCCTTTTGTTTTTCCTGTGTTCTCTCGCTTGCTTTCATTAAAAGCTGGTAGAACACCCAACAAACTTCCCTGCAACTGATTGGAGGGACTGAGCCAACGGAGTTTCACCAATGTAGGGACTCCGTTTGCAATTATGTGTGTTTGGGTCAGCTGTCCCTCTCCCTGGTTCTTGAGGCTGGTTCTTTGATGAGTGGAGGGAGATTTGTCCTATCTCTTGTTCTTGTAGAGAAACCTGAGTCTAACCCCTTGGGCCAGGGGTTCTGAAATCTGGAGAAAGTAGAAAGAGTGGGTTTGCTATTGCAGAGGTTAGAGGGCAGGGATGGAAAGCGAAAGGAGAATGTGTTTTGTAAGGGTTGCAAAGAAGCCTGCTGGTTAGTCCCAGAATTAGGGGTTGGTTTTCTTAACTGGAGCTGAGTGATTCTTCTACCTCTGCCCATGTTCTAGTGTCATGGAACTGCTCTTTTCCTGAGCCTGGGCGCTACTTTAGAAACCTGTGCAGGATTATGAGATTCTTATGTAGGAAAACTACACAAGGAGCTGGTTGCTGGATGGCTCTGGAACAGATTTGGCTGTGAACGGGTTCCGAGTGGGGAAATGGGCATGTTTTGAGGGTGGAAACGAGTGCACCAAAGCAACACTTCCCGACAGGAAAGAGGAAATTGGAGGTACTGGAAGGGTTTGAACCAAAGGTGTGTCATAGACCCAAGTTGGTTTTTGTGTGTGTGTGTGCTGGAAGAGTATATTTCAATTTGGACGCAGGACAGTGTGTTTGTTGGTGTAGGTAAAAACAGATTGTTTTCATTCTGCAAAATACGGCAGCTGGTGTCCACACACTGATCCCTGGAAGGATCAAGTAAGGGCTGAAATCAAAGGGCCAAGAAAGAAGTATAGTCCCTGTTCAGGGAGCTTTATACTGTTCTTGAGACACCAGGGCAGCATTAGGTGTCAAAATTTTGCACGCCCTAACAATTTTGCAACCGCCCCGTGGCCCACCCACCCCTGCTATGCCACTGCTTTCTACACAGGTTCTTTGCAGGAGAGCTTGTGAAAGAAGAGAGCGAGAGAGGCCACTTTTGCAATCCATAGGAAAGCTGCTTTCAAAGGAGGGAGGTGTTTGCACATCCATTATACACAGATTTCTAACAGGGTGACAAAGACTACAGCATTCACACACTTGATTTGATTATCTGCTACTGGTGAGAGGAGGGGGCATTTGCAGTGATGAGTGTCACATGGCCAAGAAGAGCACATCTCCTGTAACCATTCTGCACTAAGGAGAGGATATTTTGGCAGACGCTGTTGGTTTAATTTTTGAATCTATGTAGGTTTGGCATATGTCTGGAATTCCAAGGACAGAATTAGTGTTTGGGGGGAATTTTGTGAAAATGACAAAATGTCCAGGTTTTGGAAACTTGCCCCCCCAGCAGCTCAACAACTTTCCCCAGAAAGCAACCCTAATTTATGTGTTGCATTAGTTTTCCTCTTTAGTGCAGCTCTTTCTGCCATGCCAAGAAGTTTCACTGCAGTGAAATTTCCCTTCCTATCATCTAGCCACCTTAATGGGGATGTATTGTGTTTCGAGTAACGTGAAACGTTAGCTCAGATGCAACCTATTGATAATTCATATAAAATATCAGCAGAAAGGGTAAGAGAGAAGCTGATTCTGACTCCACGCAGAGTTGTAGTGCAAGTTGTTTCCAATTCTCCTCTCCAGGAAGGGAACAACGACCCACTGCCTAGCTAGCTACCGGTAGCTCTGCTTACTCAGATTGGATGTGTATAGGATCTTGACTAATCCCCTCCATGCCAGAGTTTGCAGCAGCTGTCCTCTGAATTGTTCTGCACTGCCCAGCTGTCAGCTGATTTACATTTGAATTACTCATCAGTTAGCACTCAGGCTCAGCAAAAAGATAAATCCAGCTCAACAGAAAAGCACATTGCAGACAGGACAGCTAAAGCAGGCCCTGATCTAGGGAGAGGACGTTCTTTTCTCTGCTATATTGCAAAATCCGGTTCCTGAGATTAAAGGCTGCAATCGTACACCTGCTGACTTGGGCGTAAGCGTGGCTGGACTCTGTGGGACTTGTTTAGAATCATAGCATCCGACTGCCTGCAATGCAGGAATCTCTCCCTGTTCCAGTTAGGATTTCACAGTGAAGGCCCCCAAACCAACCCCTTTCTGTTCCTCCGTAGCACCAGGGCACATGCCTGTCTCCTTCCCCATGACCCAAATGTTCAAACTCCCATCAATATGACAGCTTCTTGGCCCCCCTGCTCCTTGTCGTTCACCAGGAAAGGCTTCCGGTTTCTGAGCTTCCCAGGAACATCTGGCTGACCTCTGTTGTCTGCCTGATTCATCAGTCCTCTTCTTATGAATAACCTTTTATTAGGAAGTGGAAGTTCCTGCCAAAGCAGCTTGACACCAGGGGTGATTTCTTATTTTTTATATTTTTGGCCTCAAGAGAAATTATGAGTGTAGCAACCCATAGTTATCTAAAGACCAGTTTTGCCACCCGAGGCACTTCATCATTTTTAAAGAGAGCAATACAAGGAAGTGTTGAAAAGAAAAGCCGCTGTGGACTTTTTCTGCTTTCGCTTCACCAGTTTGGTATGTGGAGAGGCTATGACTTCAAGCAGGCTTTACTCTCTTCAAGCAGGTTTTACTTCAATTTCCTCCCTGCCTCCCTTGGCTTAAAGAGTGTCTGGGGAGATGAGATGCAAAAGGAGTGGAGGGAAACAGAGTTTTGTAGAGGACCGCCTAGGGTCTGTCTCTTCACACGTGGAATTTTTGGTGTATTCCTGACATTAAGTCCACACCAGTGTTCTAAATTAGCCAGGCTCATTTTGCACCTGACTATCGACCACTTGAGACCAAGCGAAGATGCCTGGGTGTCAGGAGGGTGCCTGATATCTCCACCATCTGGAGGTGTGTGCCTGAGGATCATTGGATCTAGACCAGTGGCTCTCAACCTGTGGATCCCCAGATGTTGTTGGACTACAACTCCCATCATCCCTGAGCTCTGGCCTTGTTAGCTAGGGGTGATGGGAGTTGTAGTTCAACGACATCTGGGGACCCACAGGTTGAGAAAGGCTGATCTAGACTGTTTTCACACACTAATACCCCACCCTGTAGAATTTTGCCACTTACATTTTACTGGCACAATTGGAACTAATTTCAGGAACCAAAATGCTTTCTCTGTGTGGCCTGAGCAGGAGCAGTGAACAATGTTCTAGTTAATTGTTGTCGCTTGTCTTCCCACTGCCCTGCTCAAAAGTTGTGAAGAATATTCTTACGTTATGAATGGTCCATGTCACCATTGAGAAAGAGAGGTAGGAACAGGCCGATAGATTTGTGGAACATCCCTGGCTCAAGTGACTTTTCTTCCTTAAGTTCTCAAAGTTCTTAACCTGGCTCGAGGTTGTCATCTAAACTAGCCAGATGTTTAACTGAGAATCAATCACAGTCCATCATTTGAAAAATAAGACTTTAGAGCAGTCTTGCCCCCAAATGGCAACTAGACATTCTGCTTTGGCAACTGTAACTTTGGTTTAAGGGGAGCCATTTGGCCCTAGCTTATATATCTGAGTTTCTAATACTGGTAGACACCTAAAACTGCAGAACCTGATTCTTTGTTCAGGTACGCTTGCCAGGTGACTAGAAATACGCTTAGTGGCAACTTGAGGTTCCTGTTGAGTGCTGGGCTAAGCAGCCATCACTCTCGTGAGAATAGTTCAGGAGAAGTTCACAGACTGGGGTTTCCCCTTTCCTCGCCCCTAATTTTCACTGACTCTGACATAGGATAAACAACAAAAAAAATTCCTTCCAGTAGCACCTTAAAGACCAACTAAGTTAGTTCTTGGTATGAGCTTTCGTGTGCATGCACACTTCTTCAGATACCATAGGATGGTTTGGAATATAGCAGTATCTGACATAGGATGTTTGGAATATAGCAGTATTGGTTTGCACACCGTTTCACATTCCTGAATCCATTGTTCGGCCATCGCAACGAGCTTGGCTATGACCAACAGCAGCCATCCCAAGTCGTTAGGTGGCCTCAGTCATAGTGCTAGGTCGGTGCGATTTCTGAAGGCTTATCCTTGCTCCTACTTGTACCTGGAAGACACTGGGGCCAGTAATAAATTAAGAACTAAATTATCCTCCTAGCAGGGTCACCTGCACAGCACAGCCTCCCTAAGTGATGCTCCCCTTGTGGCCATCAGAACTGTGTGTTCTCTCACAGAAGGAAACAAGTGCTATCGACTCAGGTGTTGAGATTGCAAACTTGATACGGGCCTAGCGTATCCAAAACGTTGGGATGTGGGATGAAAACGTAAGCAACCAAACAGTTCCCATTTGGGTCCAGACACTTTGCGGGGGCGGGGGGGGGGGGTAAACGGACAAGTATTTTGATGTGCCTTAAGCTTTTCTTGAACATACATAGGAAGTATCAAGAGCTCTTCGCAGTATTTTATTTTCACCTGTGCTAAATTATTTTTATGTTAATTATTCATCTGCGTTGAATTGTGGGCACAGATGCGTTTTTGTTTTTTTTAATGTACTTGGTTAATCTTCTGTTAAGTTAAGGAATAGTTAGATCACTTAAAAATAAAGCCTTTTTTTGCTTCTCCTTTTTTTGTGTGGTGCACATTTTATCTAGGATGCATTCTCTAGAACAGTGTTTCCCAACCGGTGTTCCGCGGCACACTAGTGTGCCGCGAGACGTTGCCTGGTGTGCCGCGGGAAAAATTGGCGGGGGGGGGGGGGGAATAAAGGGGAAAAAAATTATTCCCCCACCGCCAGGCGTGGGGCTGGGGCGGGGGAAGCCCGAGCTTCCCCCTCCCCCAGAACGGGACCCAGAGCCATGCCGAAGCTGCGCGCAGCTTTGGCATCGCTCTGGGAGCTTGCGGGGCTGGGGGAGGAGGAAGCCCTCCGCCAGCCTCCAAACCATGTCGGGAGACAGCGGGATGGCGCGCTGCGCCTCTCCCGCTGTCCCCCGAGTTTGCAGGGCTGGCGATGGGGAGGAGCAGGCTTCTCCCCCCGCCAGCCTTCCAGCCAAGTCGGGGGGCAGCGGCAAGGGCGCGCTGCGCCTCTCCCGCTGTCCCCCGAGTTTGCGGGGCTGGCGATGGGGAGGAGCAGGCTTCTCCCCCCGCCAGCCTTCCAGCCAAGTCGGGGGGCAGCGGCAAGGGCGCGCTGCCTTTCTCCGCTCTCCCGGGAAGGCAGGCAGGGGGGAGCAAAGGCTTTCGCCCCCGCCCGCCTTCAGAAGAGGTCAAGGACCTTCAAAAGCCATCCGGGACAGCGGAGAAACGCGCTGCCTTTCTCCGCTCTCCCGGGAAGGCAGGCAGGGGGGAGCAAAGACTTTCGCCCCCGCCCACCTTCAGAAGAGGTCCAGGACCTCTTCTGAATGCGGGCGGGGGGCGAAAATCTTTGTCCCCCCTGCCTGCCTTCCCAGGGGCTTTTAAATCGCCCCGGACAGCGGAGAAGTCCTCCGCTGTCCCGGGCGATTTTAAAATGCCGCCCGCCAGCATTTTAAGATTGCCCCGGACAGCAGAGAAGTCCTCCGCTGTCCCGGGTTTTTTTAAAATGCTGGGGGTGGGAAGAAAAGCCCTTGTCCCCCCCCCCCCCCAGCCTTCAGAAGAGGTCGGGGGACAGACTGTCCCCGGACCTGGTCTGAAGGCGGTTTCCCTAGGAACGCATTAATTGATTTTCAATGCATTCCTATGGGAAAACGTGCATCGCAAGACGAAAAACTCGCAAGACGAAGAGACTTGCGGAACGAATTAATTTCGTCTTGCGAGGCACCACTGTATCCGGAGAGGCGGCCTTCAGGCGAGTTTTAATTTTAATTTTCCTTCTCCCACTTAATGCCCCACGCTCGCCCGAGCAGCTTGCAGTCCTCGGTAACCACGGCAACCCGAGGGAGGGGAGGGAACAGGGAAGTCGAGGGCGGCGGCGAGCCGCGATGACGTCAGTGGGCCGCGCCGCCTCGCCCTGGCACAGTGTGAGAGCCCCGGCTAGTGGTGTGAGCTTCAGAATAAGTGGGATCGCGTGCGCGAGACCGAGATCGCGGGTAAGGAGCTCAGCCCTGGGCAGGAGGAAGCGGGGCCGCGCGTGCGGGCCACATCCCCACAGAGAGCGAGCCTCCCCCGGCCCACCACTCCGGGCAGGTCCACTCGCATGAGGGGGCGGCGATGGCAACGGCCGGCAGCTTGCCTGCAATGCCATCCCTCGAGCAGGCGAGGAGCCCGGAGGCTACCAGATGCGAGTCCTCTTTCCCACCCTGCTCGGGAGTCCAGAGCACTTGGTCGCATTCAGGATCTAGAGTGGGGAAGCGGGGCTTGTGTCTGGGCTGGACACATTGGGCTGCCTGTGCCGCTCGACCTGCGGGGAGAAATCAGGGTGGGAGTCACGACCGTGAGGCAGGGCTGCCAAGTGTGGCAGAAGAGGACACGGCCGTCGCACCTGTCCTTAGGTAGGAGCTTCTTCCGTGTCGACCTGCTGCCCTAAAGTCTTGGCTTTTTTCTTGGCTTTTTGGCGGTTGGCACAGAAGGAAGGCAAGGGGGAGGGAAAAAATTGAAACTTACACTTTCGTGCGTCCCTCCCGGCGTGACGCTGCGCGCTGACGTCACGGGGCTGTAATGGTGGTGTGCCTCGAGATTTTTTTCATGAAACAAGTGTGCCTTTGCCCAAAAAAGGTTGGGAAACACTGCTCTAGAAGGTGACCTCTTTGGTTAGCTTCTCTTTCTCCCTCTCCCTCTCTCTCTCTCTCTCTTTCTCTCTCTCTCCCCTTTGTGATATGGGCTGGAATTATGTGGGTGTTGATTGGAGTACGCAATCTAGCAGTCAGAGCAGCAGCCTAGTCATTGGGAAACCTGGGCTGTGTTCTTAACTGCAACTTAAACTACAATCCTATACTTAGGACCTTGGAGGCGGCTCTATTGAATTCAGTGGGGCTTTTTCCCCCGAGCGGCGGATTTTGTATAGGATTGTACTGTTAGATTCTTTGTGAGTGCAATGGGCAAGTTTTTCCTCTTCTCTTCAGCCTGCATTTGCTGGTGTGCAAAAGGGCAAAAGCCCCCGTTTTAAAAGGGGAGTACTAATGTGGTTTAACTCAATGTTCTGAGGTATAAGTCACTATTGACTATTTGGGACTAAACTGGCTTTCATCTCAGTGCTTCAGCTTAACTGGCTCGAGGTCAAACGGACCTCAATATCCAAGTAGCAGTTACACAAGCAAACCATCGGATTGCAGCGAGCGAAAGAGTTTGAAACTGGAAAACCAAATGCCGGAACAGTGGAGACTGTGAAGGTCAATGTGAATTGTCGACGCTCCTATGCTCCTGATGTGTGTATGCATAGGACCTTTGTTTGCTTTTCCATTTAATATTTCCATATTTTATGTACTGAGAAATAATAATAATTTTCTTCTAATATGAAATTGAATGTCTGATTTATGCTGATCTGAAGGTGTGTTGTTGTTTGTTTGTTTATAATAAAATGGTTGGTTTTTGAATTTGACTTTCTGTTGCAATCTCTTGGTGACATTGCGAGACATTCAGAATTGCAGGGCCCTGAGCTGTCCTGAACATGCGTCCAGATAGAGGAAGCAATGAATTCCCCTCCTTGGCGTGGCTTCCTCTTCCCAAACTTCATGGCACCATTTCCTTTGAAAGAGCCCTGGAGTGTTACAGGGTCTTTGTTCTTGAGATGCTTCCTCCCTTTATTCCTTTTAACATAGTTGCAGGCTGAGAAGGGCAGTAAAAGCATTGCCGGACAGTCAAGGTGGCCTCCAAATCCCATACGCTCAGATCTCCCAGGTTCATAGCTGTCAAGTTACCGATTTGAAAATAAGGGACCAGCAGCCTCGAAAATAAGGGACCAGCAGCCAAAATAAGGGATTTTAGTCAACCAGCTAAAATACGAAGTTAAAAGGGACCAGATAATTTGGGAGAACAGCGCCGGTTTTTAGCCCTTCGTTTCCAGAGGTTGCTGCTCAAGACACCAGCTGATGAAACTCTGCAATTAAATAACTACAAGCAGCAACCACTTTTCGCACAAAACAAAGTCCAAGCTATGAAGATGCTGCTGCAGTTCTGTATCTTTTCTCTCGTGCTCCATCTGCAGCTCTCAGTTCCATCAGGCGGGGCGGGAGGAAGAGCGGGGGGGGGGGAATAGCGCTCAAAGTAAACCCGCAGATCAGACCATCTATGCTAGTCTACCACTACAAATCTATGGGAGAAGCGCTTGCGGTCCTTCCTCCGCTTTCCACCACTATGGTTAGCCCTTGGAACACCTGCCCGCGCCTCCTCCTCCTCTCTCTGAACTGCTTTCTCTATGGTTGCCCTTGATCTCCTCTCAAGGCACCTCAGCAATTCATAGGCCGCGTCAGGCTGCCCATCTCATCCAGGTCCTTTGGCGATGCAGCCACAGTACGGCCAGCGGAGGTGGCAGTGGGGGCAGAGGGGAGGCCCCAGGAAGAGACGCTCAGTTTGGCGGTCGCGAGGAGGATGGTGGCGGAAGGGCCTGAGGCTCCTGCCAGTCCCGGTGGGAAGGGGTTCCCGGGGGCCGAGGCTGGCGAGAGGAGGCCAGAGGGGGGCGGGGCGGGCAGCCAAGCAACACAGTTGGAGCCTCCCTCCTCCCTGGCCGGCAGGGAGAGGAGCTGCTTCCTTTGAAACCCGGGAAATTTAAGGGACATCATCAATAAGGGACAGCAGCGGCACACGGCGCTGGGATAAGGGACTTTCCCGCCAAATAAGGGACGGTTGACAGCTATGCCCAGGTTGTTCTTGCCGAAGCACCCTCCCTTTCCCACAAATGACATCCTGATTCAAATTCCCCAGAGCTAAGCTTCTGTTACAGTGCCTGTCTTTTCTGAGGTTGCCTATTCAACCAGGAAGGAAGTTCCTTCTATCTTCTTATTGGACCTGTCGGTTTAGCCACTGATTGGATTGCCTGCAGTTTCAAGAGTCAGGTGATGTGCTGTCGGCAACATTGCCTAGAAAACAAAGAGAGTGGACGAGCCACTTCGAACGCCTTTATTTCGCAATAATGTACAGCCTCGTACTCAAGCAGCCAGACATAGTTGCAGGTTGGGGTTTACTTCAGTTTAAAGTTGGCCCAGGCCCCGTGCCAAGGGTGTGGTGCCAATCTCAGTTCATGCAGCCAAACACGTAACATCATCAGCTCAGGGCTTTCCGACCGGCCAAGTCTGAGTCAGTGTGTCACTTCGCTTCACTTCAGCCCAGTCACCTAACAACGCAGAGGAAATTTCCTTCTGCACCACTGCAGCTTGGGAGGGTAACCCGATCACATAACCCAGCAAAGCAGAACCGCTGAAAAGTAGGAACGTCCTCCTTCCTTCGTCCTTTGCACCACCTCTCTTGCGTAAGATTGTCGATGCTGATAGTTCCTATGGGAGCTGTTCAGATGCATGTCCAACTTCAGAGGTTCCCAAACTTATTTGGCCTACTGCCCCCCTTTCAGGGGGAAAAACAACTCACTCCCCACCCCTCCCCGGAAATCTACCTTCTGTAGAAATCAGAAAGATGCCGTGACAAATTTGCATTCTTTTATATACAGTAGCACCTCGGGTTACATACGCTTCAGGTTACATACGCTTCAGGTTACAGACTCCGCTAACCCAGAAAGAGTGCTTCAGGTTAAGAACTTTGCTTCAGGATGAGAACAGAAATCGTGCTCCGGCGGCGTGGCAGCAGCAGGAGGCCCCATTAGCTAAAGTGGTCCTTCAGGTTAAGAACAGTTTCAGGTTAAGTACGGACCTCCGGAACGAATTAAGTACTTAACCCAATGTACCACTGTACAGTGGTACCTTGGTTCTCAAACTTAATCCATTCTGGAAGTCCGTTCCAAAACCAAAGCATTCCAAAACCAAGGTACGGTTTCCCATAGAAAGTAATGCAAAATGGATTAATCCGTTCCAGACTTTTAAAAACAACCCCTGAAACAGCAATTTAACATGGATATTACTATCTAGCGCGACCATTGATCCATAAAATGAAAGCAATAAACAATGTACCGCAGTCACACAATCAATCAATCAATCAATCAGTAGCTGAACTGGGTTCCACACAGTCACAAAAACACATAATAAATAGCAAAAACAGACAGATCTCAGTGTAACACTCAAAACGGAAGCGTGGCACTCAAAATGGAGCACGTTCGGCTTCTGAAAAAAGTTCGCAAACTGGAAAACTTACTTCTGGGTTTGCAGTGTTTGGGTTCCAAGTTGTTTGAGTTCTAAGGCATTTGAGAACCAAGGTACCACTGTATCTATCTTTCTATCTACATCCTACAATATGGTAAAGAAATAGGTAAAGGTAAAGGACCCCTGACAGTTAAGTCCAGTCGTGAACGACTCTGGGGTTGCGGCGCTCATCTCGCTTTACTGGCCGAGGGAGCCAACATTTGTCCATAGGCAGTTTTTCTGGGCCATGTGGCCAGCAGGACTTAGCCACTGCTGGCGAAACCAGAGCCGTGTATGGAAACGCTGTTTACCTTCCCGCCGGAGTGGTACCTATTTATCTACTTGCACTTTGACGTGCTTTCGAACTGCTAGGTTGGCAGGAGCTGGGACCGAGCAATGAGAACTCACTCCGTCGCAGGGATTCGAACCACTGACCTTCCGATCGGCAAGCCCTAGGCTCTGTGGTTTAGACCACAGCGCCACCCACGTCCCCAACAGAAATATGTTGCTGTAAATAAGTAGGCAAGCTGCAACCCACTTCCTGGGCCTGGGTGAAGCTGAGAAAGGTTCATCCAAGTCTGGGAAAAACCTTTGCCTCCAGCACAATTCCCGGATCCAGGAAGGCATTGTTGCCATCCTGCAACAGCGCATGACCTGGCGGTAAGTGGCATTACACAACAGATGGAACATGTAGGAACCACTGCCCCCTTATTTTTGTTCTACACTCCCTAATTGCACCCGAAGCTACTGCTGCCCCCCCGCATCATTCCAGCACTCCCCAGGGCATAAATAAGGGGTGCAGAATCAATGGCTCCCAATTCCCACCTTCCCAGATTACTGGCCATTCTGGCTGGAGCTGCTGGATATTGAAGTTGGAGGGTGTTAGTCACCTGTGGTTTAAATTATAGGCTGGGAGGGAATCAGTGGCTCAATGGGCCTATCATGCAAGCCCCTAGGAATCCTGTACCTGTTAATAGTTGTGTAGGCGAGGGAATTTCAGCAAAGAGGAGTGACAAAAGCTGCATATGCAAAAAAATGCCCACTACAGCCCAGCTACTAAAAAGATGTACGAGGGTCTCTAAACTAACAGAAAAACTACGGTACATGAAAAGGACAACAAAGACTTTAAAAGAGAATGGGAACCATTGACAACATATTTGAAGAGGCAACATAAAGAAATGAACTCATTGGCAGGGTTTGCGTAAACAATCACAACTGTATACAACAAAAAAATAAGTCTATATGTATTGGGGAATTTGGGGGGAAACAATATGGAAATAAAACAAAATGGGAGTATGAGGGAAGTCCAGGGGAGGAAGGTGGAAGGTTAAAGATATACAGTGGTACCTCGGGTTAAGAACTTAATTTGTTCTGGAGGTCTGTTCTTAACCTGAAACTGTTTTTAACCTGAAGCACCACTTTAGCTAACAGGGCCTCCTGCTGCCGCCGCACCGCAGCTGCACAATTTCTGTTCTCATCCTGAAGCAAAGTTCTTAACCCAAGGTACTAGAAGAGTGACTAGTGGGGTGCCACAGGGTTCTGTCTTGGGCCCGTTCTTATTCAACATCTTTATCAACGACTTGGATGATGGACTCAAGGGCATCCTGATCAAATTTGCAGATGACACCAAACAGGAAGGGGTGGCTAACACCCCAGAGGACAGGATCACACTTTAAAACGACCTTGACAGATTAGAGAACTGGGTCAAAAGAAACAAGATGAACTTTAACAGGGAGAAATGTAAAGTATTGCACTTGGGCAAAAAAAAAAAAAAATGAAAGGCACAAATACAAGATGGGTGACACCTGGCTTGAGAGCAGTACATGTGAAAAGGATCTAGGAGTCTTGGTTGACCACAAACTTGACATGAGCCAACAGTGTGATGCGGCAGCTAAAAAAGCCAATGCAATTCTGGGCTGCATCAATAGGAGTATAGCATCTAGATCAAGGGAAGTAATAGTGCCACTGTATTCTGCTCTGGTCAGACCTCACCTGGAGTACTGTGTCCAGTTCTGGGCACCACAGTTCAAGAAGCACACTGACAAACTGGAACGTGTCCAGAGGAGGGCAACCAAAATGGTCAAAGGCCTGGAAACGATGCCTTATGAGGAACGGCTAAGGGAGCTGGGCATGTTTAGCCTGGAGAAGAGGAGGTTAAGGGGTGATATGATAGCCATGTTCAAATATATAAAAGGATGTCATATAGAGGAGGGAGAAAGGTTGTTTTCTGCTGCTCCAGAGAAGCGGACACGGAGCAATGGATCCAAACTATAAGAAAGAAGATTCCACCTAAACATTAGGAAGAACTTCCTGACAGTAAGAGCTGTTTGACAGTGGAATTTGCTGCCAAGGAGTGTGGTGGAGTCTCCTTCTTTGGAGGTCTTTAAGCAGAGGCTTGACAACCATATGTCAGGAGTGCTCTGATGGTGTTTCCTGCTTGGCAGGGGGTTGGACTCGATGGCCCTTGTGGTCTATTCCAACTCTATGATTCTATGATTCTACTATTTCTGGGTTAGCAGAGTCTGTAACCTGAGGTACCACTGTACAAGGGTCTCGATGTCCTCCTTAAGATGTGGCCACCAGCACTGCCCACGTCAACCCTGACATCCAAATTGCCATGTGACATGTCTACAAAAGGGCCCCTGGTGATAATAGTGCTGAAAGAAGGGTATTTTGCAAGAAATATGAGCTGCCTGTGGTGGAGGAGAGTAAAGATGAAACACGGATCCTGAATCACCACACACACACACACACACACACACACACACACACACACACGGCCTGGAAGAAAAATTATTTCCAACTCTATGTTCACTACAGATTAGCCCCAAAGCACGTATGCATCGCAACAGATTACAGCGGTATCTCGGAAGTCGAACAGAATCCATTCCAGAAGTCCGTTCGACTTCCAAAATGTTTGGAAACCAAGGCACGGCTTCCGATTGGCTGCAGGAAGCTCCTGCAGGCAATCGGAAGCTGCGGAAGCTGGGTTGGACGTTTGGGTTCCAAAAAACATTCGCAAAATGGAACACTCACTTCCAGGTTTGCGGCCTTCGGGAGCCAAAACGTTCGACTCGCAAGGCGTTCAGGATCCGAGGTATGACAGTATATGGGAACACATAACCATAGGCACCGACTCCATGGGGCCTGAGGGGGCCCGAGCCCCCTCAAAAATTCGTTTAAGAATTTAAGAAAAGTATTAGTTCGGCCTCATTACGTCCCCCCCCCCCGGCGATTCTCTGCCAGCCGCTTCATTCCGCTTCCACGCGCCTCGGATAGAAGGTGACGCGCGCCGCTACCTTCTGTCGCCTCCGTCACTTCCCGGCTTCGTCTCCCTTCGTCCCCGCCCACTCTTGGTTCTTCGGCGCTCCTGCTCGGCCGGCAACAGCGGAGACTGCGACCCGCTCCGAACCGGCGCTCTCCAGGCGTGAAAAACCCGCGAGGGGGTCTTCCCATCCGCCGCCCGGAGCTGCGCGCAGCTTCTCTGCTGGAAGCGCGAAGTCGCCGAGGGGATGGAGCACGGGAAAAGCAGGAGGAGGAGACCGGAGGCGCCCAAAATAAAACTGTAACGGCATTCAGCACTCCGACTCCCCGGTGGGATCCCGCACGGGTGGCCGGGCAAATGACGAGCCGAGGGAGAAAGTCTGCCTTTCAGCCCCGGCTGACTGACAGCGGGTTCAAAGCGCAGTCGCCGCTCCGGCTTTCTCTGCACCGGCCGCGCCCGCCCCCGGCCAGCCTAGTTGGCTCCACCCTCCCTGGTATGGCCCCCCCCCAATATTTTTTATAAGTCGGCGCCCCTGCACATAACTGACATACAAGAAATTAGCAGTTAAATTTGAGGCTGGCAGGTGGAAAGAACAGTGGTGTCAGATGAAAGGATTGCTTTTCTTTATTGGTATTGTGAATGATGTCAGCGAACTCGAGTCTAGAGCGAAGAAAGTGGATTCTAAAGCAATGTACCTGCTTTTGAACCACCCTGTATAGAACGTGCCCTGGTTGTCTTCTCTTTCATAAGATCTCCTGTCCCCACCATGTTTTCAAAGAATGACTAGCAGTAACACCACACAGCTTGGGAACAAAGTACCTGTGGCTTGATGGCACACAGTGAATCCATAAATCACCCAAGAGACTCAAGGGAAACTCCTCTTTCAGGGTTAAGAACCTGGAAAGCTCAGTTGCTTGGAGTGTAGTGCCAAGGTTGCCAGTCCGATCCCTGAAATATACTCGGAGTCGAGTGTGGATTTCATGTTCTTTATTCAGCTCATAGTAGTGAGGAATGAAAGTTTTCCCAAAATATCTGCTTTATATACATTATTTACACAATGGGCCGCACGTGATTGGCTAATTCCGAGATTCTCCTGTAGGCCAATCAGGTTGCGGATTCACTTCCACCTGGAGCTGGATTGGGTGGCTCCTGCGGACCAATCATACTGCTGCATTGTTCTAGGACCAATCAGACTGCTACATTCTGAATCCTATTGTTCTAGGACCAACCAAATTGCTGCATTTTGGATCCTATTGTTCTAGGACCAATCAGACTGCTGAATTTTGGATCCTATTGTTCTAGGACCAATCAGACTGCTGCATTTGGATCCTATTCAACTCAGTACGTAACAATCCCCATATAGGATAACTGCATATTTCGGCATTGCAGGGAGTTGGACTAGGGCAGGCATGTCCAAACTTGGCCCTCCAGCTGTTTTGGGACTACAACTCCCATCATTCCTAGCTTACAGGACCAGTAGTCAAGGATTGTAGTCCCAAAACAGCTGGAGGGCCAAGTTTGGCCATGCCTGGATGAGGGGATCTTCAGGATCCCTTCCAATTCTATGATTCTATCAAAGGAGGGGGAAGCTCAGGCTCAGAGGCCAAAGGCAACCCTCCAGATCCCTTGTGACTCTTTCAGGCCATAGCTCTTGATGGCCCTTGGCCTTGTGCCCTTCTTAAGAACATTTATCTGGCAGGAGGATGCTCTTGAAGCCTGGTAATGCCTCTTGTTTGTCTTGATGGAGAAGAGACAGGTGTGAAGATGGTCGGTGTACATAGAAACTTCTTATCTGCTTATCCAGGTGTTCACTCTAGGCTGACCTATGTTGGTGCCCTGGGTCAGCGCTACCTGCAACAGTGCAGGGAGCTAGTCAAACCAGAGCCTATGCAACCACTCACTTGCTGTAATCAATAAAGTTGTGGCCGAAATTCTGCCCAAAACCAAACCAAAATTTGAGTCTTGTCTGAATTTATTTAAGGGGGAGGTTTAAAGGTCTGAACACGCAACAAATGATTCTCTCTCACACAGAGACAACATCCAACACCTTCTCCCAACAGCTGTGTCAAATATTTCTATTCATTTATTTTTTATTTATGACATTTGCATATCGTCTTTCATCCGTAGATCTCAGGTCAGTTCGCAACATAAAAATACAAGGTAAAAACACAAACATAAATGCAAATTTAGGCGGACTTTCTTGCGGCAGCAGAGGGGGGGGGGGGAAGGATGACACAAACTCTACTGATGCTGTCAGGGCTGACTCAGAGCTCTTGAGAGCCAGTAGGATGTTCTAGGCCCAGTATACTGTTTGAGGAATAGGCCAGCCATTATATATTGTGGGCACCAGGCCACAATTACCTGACAAGAATTGCTTCTTATGTACATGCCAAACCACAAATATTGCCCAACGTACACTATGTACACATACTCCTCTCCCTCATCCCATCCAGCTATTGCATGCTGCCTGCTGTCAGTCAATGTCACCCACACGTTGTATTCAGCTATCGCAAATCTACACAACCCAGGTTACAAATGTACCAAACAGGAAAACAGGAAAATGCCTTGCAAACAGAGGTGGTTTCTCCCTGTGGCTACTGTGCTCTTCTGAAGCAGCAAGGTAAGGCTGCAAGACAGTGGCTGGTCCATGGCCATCTATTAAGTTTTAGGGTCACCTAACCTCAGATATGCAGATGACACAACCTTGATGGCAGAAAGTGAGGAGGAATTAAAGAACCTTTTAATGAGGGTGAAAGAGGAGAGCGCAAAATATGGTCTGAAGCTCAACATCAAAAAAACGAAGATCATGGCCACTGGTCCCATCACCTCCTGACAAATAGAAGGGGAAGAAATGGAGGCAGTGAGAGATTTTACTTTCTTGGCCTCCATGATCACTGCAGATGGTGACAGCAGTCACGAAATTAAAAGACGCCTGCTTCTTGGGAGAAAAGCAAAGACAAACCTAGACAGCATCTTAAAAAGCAGAGACATCACCTTGCCAACAAAGGTCTGTATAGTTAAAGCTATGGTTTTCCCAGTAGTGATGTATGGAAGTGAGAGCTGGACCATATTGAAGGCTGATCGCTGAAGAATTGATGCTTTTGAATTATGGTGCTGGAAGAGACTCTTGAGAGGCCCATGGACTGCAAGAAGATTAAACCTATCCATTCTTAAGGAAATCAGCCCTGAGTGCTCACTGGAAGGACAGATCGTGAAGCTGAGGCTCCGGTACTTTGGCCACCTCATGAGAAGAGAAGACTCCCTGGAAAAGACCCTGATGTTGGGAAAGATGGAGGGCACAAGGAGAAGGGGACGACAGAGGACGAGATGGTTGGACAGTGTTCTCAAAGCGACCAGCATGAGTTTGACCAAACTGCGGGAGGCAGTGGAAGACAGGAGTGCCTGGCGTGCTCTGGTCCATGGGCTCACAAAGAGTCAGACATGACTAAACGACTAAACAACAAGATTTACCACCTTTGCTTTCCTTTTGCAGCTCTGCCCTTTTCACTTCCCATGTTCCTTCCCCGCTAGGCCTAACAGGTAGGAAAGGCTTGGTTTTTCACTTTCTTTACAGGTTCACTGATCACACTGCACATCAGAGTGTTGTAGTAGTAACAACAACAACATGTTATGTTTTCAGTGGTCTGTGTTTGCCTGAGCTTGAGTCTGGACTAAGTATTCTGAGCTCCTGTGTTCTGATTCGATACATGTTGTCCAATCGCAGAACAATTCAGGATTTGGGCCTCTGCCATTGGCCCTTGAACTCTGAGTCATGATTTGCAGTTTGGAAGTTTAGACAGCCAATCACATTGGGAGTGGGACTGGCCCAGGCTTTCAGAAATGTATATAAGCAGTTGCTTTGCCTCTGTTTCCCCAGTTATGTAGTTCAATAAAGATTCCTGCTGTTTTCACTGTGTCTTGCCTTGTAGGAACCCACCTACACTTCAAATAATAATACATATTGTTATTTATACCCCACCCATCTGACTGGGTTTCCCCAGCCACCCTGGGCAGCTTTGAACAGATTTTGTTGTTGTTTAGACGTTTAGTCGTGTCCGGCTCTTCGTGACCCCATGGCCCAGAGCACGCCAGGCACTCCTGTCTTCCACCGCCTCCCACAGTTTGGTCAAACTCATGCTGGTAGCTTTGAGAACACTGTCCAACCATCTCGTCCTTTGTCGTCCCCTTCTCCTTGTGCCCTCCATCTTTCCCAACATCAGGGTCTTTTCCAGGGAGTCTTCTCTTCTCATGAGGTGGCCAAAGTATTGGAGCCTCAGCTTCACGATCTGTGAACAGATATAAAAGCATAATAAAAAACATTTTAAAAAACTTCCCACTACAGGTCTGCCTTCAGATGTCTTCTAAAGGTTGCGTAGTTACTTATCTCGGTAGCTCAGGGGTAGCATAACGTCATATCCTCCAACATTTCTCCAATGAAAACAGGGACATCCCACCGTACCTTTCAATATTTCTCTGATGAAAATAGAACCGTCCTAATGAGAAGCGGGACATTCTGGGATCAAATGAGAAACGGGGACGGTTTCTGTAAATCCGGGACTGTCCCTGGAAAATAGAGACACTTGGAGGCAGTGCTTTTTTTTCTTAAAAAAATGCTTAAGGGTACTCTCATTTCTCTACTCATATTGAAATACTGCCCCTCAATGAGGCCGAACTTATATTCACAAAATGTTTAGGGGTATGTGTCCCCCTAGGAAAAAAAGCACTGCTTGGAGAGTTTGCCATCTCTAATTTGCCCAGGGTGCTTCTGGGCAAATTAGGATGGCGGGTGGGTTGGCGCTTACAAACATTGTGCTTTCAAGTGCACTGAAGTGCCCAGAGCAGTGTAAAGAAATAAGGCAGGGAGGAGCTAACGTCTAGACATTTTGAACTGAGTTACTCCTCAACTTTTATTTGTGGTCACCGCCAACTTCTCCTTTTCCAAGTCTTGTGATAAGTGCAGAGGACTCATGGAGGAGGGAATCATCTGTCCTTTCTCTGGCCATCTCCAGAGAGTAACTATTTTTTCCTAATGCAAAGGCCCAGCAAAAAAGTGAAATAACCCTTTCACTCCTCTCTCACTCCTTGCCCCTCATCCCTGGTGAGAACTCAAGGGGATAAAAGGAGATGTTACTTCTTCCCTTACATTGGACTTTTGCAATACAGTGGTACCTTGGTTCTCAAACTTAATTTGGTATGTCACTCTCCCTCCACCCACTTTTCTCTAGTAACCTTTACAGTAGTACCGTGGTTCTCAAACTTAATCCGTTCTGGAAGTCTGATCCAAAACCAAGGAGTTCCAAAACCAAGGCACGCTTTCCCATAGCAAGTAATGGAAAACGGATTAATCCGTTCCAGACTTTTAAAAACAACCCCTAAAACCGCAATTTAACATGAATTTTACTATCTAACGAGACCATTGATCCATAAAATGAAAGCAATAATCAATGTACTGTACTATAAAATGAATAAGACAGTATTGTAGATGATAGAAATTACCACCCACACAGTCACAAAAACAAATTAACCAAAAAAAGCCTCAAAAGCAAAAAATGCAAAATAAATGGCAAAAACGAAAGAACCAAACTTAATCCGTTCCGGAAGTCCATTTGACTTCTGAAATGTTCAAAAACCAAGGCGAAGCTTCTGATTGGTGCAAGCAGCCCAGAAACAATAGCCAACAGCTGCATCGGACATTCGGCGTCCCAAAAATGTTTGAAAACCAGAACACTTACTTCTGGGTTTTTGGCGATTGGGAACCAAGGCGTTTGAGAACCAAGGTACCACGGTAAATGCAAGCCCCTTAGATTCATAGGGTGTTTATCATCATCATCATGTTTATTGAAAAGCAAATAACTGGCACTGATGTTATTTACTTTGAGGTAACTTCAACTGAAAAGGGACGCGGGTGGCGCTGTGGGTTAAACCACAGAGCCTAGGACTTGCCGATCAGAAGGTCGGTGGTTCGAATCCCTGTGATGGGGTGAGCTCCCGTTGCTCGGTCCCTGCTCCTGCCAACCTAGCAGTTTGAAAGCACATCAAAGTGCAAGTAGGTAAATAGGCACCGTTCCAGCGGGAAGCTAAACGGCGTTTCTGTGTGCTGCTCTGGTTCGCCAGAAGCGGCTTAGTCATGCTGGCCACATGACCCGGAAGCTGTACCCCGGGTCCCTCGGCCAGTAAAGCGAGATGAGCGCCGCAACCCTAGAGTTGGCCACGACTGGACCTAATGGTCAGGGGTCCTCTTTACCCTTTACCTAACTTCAGCTGAGCAATTCCCCTCTCCCCCATAAAAGCAACAGTAAGAACACTCAGGGAAGTCACAGCGAGGCTGGCAAAACAACCAATTTGAGCTTAAGAGCGTTGCAATAGACTGCATGAAAAAGGCAGCTCCAGCTGCTTTTTCAAATGAGTTCAGTTGTTTGGTAGCATTCATGCAAACCGTTGCAAACTTCGGGGAACTGATTATCAGAGCGAAATGTGAACTGCCTTTCATGAGTTTCCATTAGCTGATATGTCTTGATTAGGTGCAATGCTGCAAAACACTGGCTGAAAGTTTCTGGTGTATTGTCTGCTAAACACTTGCTAACACACTGCTAAGACTTCTCTTCCTAGAATCCTAAGAGTGGCCTTGGCTCAACATACACAAGGCCAGATCCGGGATACTGTGGGTACCTTGGTCATCAGTTGCATGATTGAGCAGTTTTGTCATGGAATTCTACTCAATGTTGATCCAGAGTAGATTCCAATGTAAAGTTGTGATTTGAGGACCCGCCCCCTTAGCTTGGGATAAGAAAGACACATGGACAGAGTATTTTAGGTTTATGGGCTAGAAAAGGCCACAACTTTATTGATTACAGCATGTGAGAGGTATTGGCTTAGGCATTGGAATAACAGCAAAGTTGACTCCACCCACTCAGAGAGGGGTGAGTCTAGCGGGGGTTAATCACCAGTAGGGGGAGCCTGTTGATGCAAATACAACTGTAAGCTCTCCCCTGATGTCACCAGGGCTGATTTCCTTAAGAATGGAGAGGTTTGATCTTCTTGCAGTCCAGGGGACTCTCAAGAGTCTCCTCCAGCACCATAATTCAAAAGCATCAATTCTTCGGCGATCAGCCTTCTTTATGGTCCAGCTCTCACTTCCGTACATCACTACTGGGAAAACCATGGCTTTAACTATACGGACCTTTGTTGGCAAGGTGACGTCTCTGCTTTTTAAGATGCTGTCTAGGTTTGTCATCGCTTTTCTCCCAAGAAGCAGGCGTCTTTTAATTTTGTGACTTTATATTAAGTTTGTGCTGCAGGCGAGGAGCAATGCACAGCTCTACAGGAGAGACGAGACTCCTGTAATCTCCCCCACTGTATGTGGTTCTAACCTGCTGGCATTACCAGCATACCAGTATACCTGAAGGAGCGTCTCCACCCCCATCTTTCAGCTCGGACACTGAGGTCCAGCTCCAAGGGCCTTCTGGCAGTTCCCTCCCTGCAAGAAGTGAGCTTACAGGGAATCAGGCAGAGGGCCTTCTCAGTAGCGGCGCCCACCCTGTGGAACGCCCTCCCATCAGATGTCAAGGAAATAAACAACTATCTGACTTTTAGAAGACATTTGAAGGCAGCTCTGTTTAGCGACACAGGTGGCGCTGTGGGTTAAACCACACAACCTAGAGCTTGCTGATCAGAAGGTCAGCAGTTCAAATCCCTGTGTCGGGGTGAGCTCCCGTTCCTCAGTCCCTGCTCCTGCCAACCTAGCAGTTCAAAAGCACTTCAAAGTGCAAGTAGATAAATAGGTACCGCTCCGGCAGGAAGGTAAACGGCGTTTCTGTGCGCTGCTCTGGTTTCCCAGAAGCGGCTTAGTCATGCTGGCCACATGACCTGGAAGCTGTACGCCGGCTCCCTTGGCCAATAAAGCGAGATGAGCACCGCAACCCCAGAGTCGGTCACGACTGGACCTAATGGTCAGGGGTCCCTTTACCTTTACTGTTTAGGGAAGTTTTTAATGTTTGATGTTTTACCGTGTTTTTAATATTCTGTTGAGAGCCGCCTAGAGTGGCTGGGGAAACCCAGCCAGATGGGCGGAGTATAAAATTATTATTATTATTATTATTATTATTATTATTATTATTATTATACTACAGACCAGGAAGAAACCACAGGGGAACATTTCTTCTGCTCCTGTGATAACGTTTGCACCAAGCATTTCAGACTGCAGGTTGAAATTTTAATTTTAAATGCTTCCACACATAATAAAAACCACCCTCACACATTAAAAACTAGCACCCCAGGGCTAAACTAGGGTGTCCCCCCCCCTTCTCTCCTCTCTTTCTCTCTGGTTTGTCTTTTGCTTCATAGTTTACAAACAAGAGATTGAGATGGCAGAGGGACAGATTAGAGACAGGGAGAGTTCCATTCTGACATTCCTACACTCATCAAGACTTTGAATCCTTTTGCATTCAGAGAGGGCATCCCATAAATGGGGCAGCCTTGCTGAGAAAGCTTTCTTGCTGGTGATCATCGTGCCTCTGGCGGAAAGAGGCTCGCGGATAGAATCAGTAGGATTAAAAGACTCACTGACGTTTTTGTTGTCTTAGCAGAGCTTCTTTGTCTTTGAAAGCTGGATGACAAGACACCATAGTCACAGGTGTGGCTTTCTCTGAAAAAATCAATTTGCATGAGAGAACATCCTTGCCTCTCCACCATTTAGTGGACTGCCTGGACCTTCAAAGAGACAAAAAATCTAGAAACAGCAACAAATACTGGGCAGTGTCTTCTGACCAAAAGTTGCACCAGCTAGGCGTACTTCCAGTTCACAGGCCCCAGCTCACTCTCACTAGTGGTGCCCCAGTAGATCGTGCGGTTCTGAATAAAACTTTCACCTAGGAGCTGGTGGTGGAAACTATGTCTGCAGTTTCTCTTCCTGCTCCAAGGCAAAGAGGCCATGAGTGTTTGGCCTGCGGCAGAAGCATTAAGATGTGAAGACGAGATATACGGAGGATGGATCTGTAGAGTTGGGCAATACGGATAAAATAACAGAAGAGGATTAATGAAGAAATCAGAAGGATCAGATTTAGAATAGTATTTAGGGTGCAATCCCATATTCCAGATACACCAGTTGAGAGGCTATAAGATACATAAGAAAAACCAGCTTGGCAACACCTTCATGCAGACTGGTGGAATGTGTCACCAGTTCATTTGCTGCACCAGTGAAAACACACTGGCAGAATGGCTAAAATGAGTTGTGGGCAGAATTGGGGGGGTGAAGTTCAGTGATTGGATAGTTTGTATGCAAATGAAGGACCGAAAGTGACGTTTAGTGATTGGCTAGTTACAGAAAATGGTTACTGTTGCATTCTAGTGGAGCTCTATATAAGCAGGCTGACTGAGCTCCTCAGTCCAGTTCTGTTCCAGCTTACAAATAAAGAGCTGCTTTGGAAGAATTGCTGTGTCGTCTGATATGTTCGCCCACAACTTAACACCAGGTGTCTCTATTTTCCAGGGACAGTCCCGGATTTACAGAAGATATTTCAGTTTCTGATTTGCTCCCGGAATGTCCCGCTTTTCCTTTTAAAAAAGGTAAAGGACCCCTGACAGTTAAGTCCAGTCGCAAACAACTCTGGGGTTGCAGCGCTCACCTCGCTTTACTGGCCGAGGGAGCCGGCGTTTGTCTGCAGACAGTTTTTCCAGATCATGTGGCCAGCATGACTATGCCGCTTCTGGCGAAACCAGAGCAGTGCACGGAAATGCCGTTTACCTTCCCGCCGGAGCGGTACTTATTTATCTACTTGCACTTTGACATGCTTTCAAACTGCTAGGTTGGCAGGAGCTGGGACCGAGCAATGGGAGCTCACCCCATTGCGGGGATTTGAACCAGTGACCTTCCAATCGGCAAGCCCAAGGCTTAGTGGTTTATTTTTTTTATTTTTTTATAATAATTTTTATTCATTTTTCAAACACATAATAAAAAACAAACACAACACAAAACAGAAACATACAAAACATTTAAACATGTATAATTTCATACTCTTAATTTCATGCACCTTCTTTCGCCCGACTTCCCCATACCTCCCTTTCGCTGCATCCTTATTTTACAATTTTTTAGCAACCCTTTGGTCAATTTATCTGTTTAATTCCCTTTCATTGAGTTTTCTTTAATTTGTTAGTTACAGCTGTAATTCTCTGCTTCTTACCCCTTGACATCTTAACACTCCTCAATTTTACAACAGTTTTTAAGATACATTTTAAATTTCTTCCAATCCTCTTCCACTGTCTCTTTCCCCTGGTTGCGGATTCTGCCAGTCATCTCTGCCAGTCCCATAAAGTCAGTCACCTTTGTCTGCCATTCTTCCAGAGTAGGTAGTTCTTGCATCTTCCAATACTTTGCCAGAAGAATTCTTGCTGCTGTGGTAGCGTACATAAAAAAGGTCCTGTCCTTCTTTGGCACCAATTGGCCAACCATGCCCAGGAGAAAAGCCTCAGGTTTCTTAGGAAAAGTCCACTTAAGGACTTTCTTAATTTCATTATAGATCATTTCCCAAAAGGCTTTAATCCTCGGGCAGGTCCACCAAAGGTGGTAAAAAGTACCTTCAGTCTCATTACATTTCCAACATTTGTTATTGGGCAAATGGTAAATTTTTGCAAGCTTGACTGGGGTCATGTACCACCTGTAGATCATTTTCATTATGTTTTCTTTTAAGGCATTGCATGCCGTAAATTTAACACCGGTGGTCCATAACTGTTCCCAGTCTGCAAACATAATGTCATGACCGATATCTTGTGCCCATTTAATCATAGCTGATTTCACCGTTTCATCCTGTGTATTCCATTTCAACAGCAAATTATACATTCTTGACAGGTTCTTAGTATTGGGTTCTAACAATTCTATTTCTAATTTTGACCTCTCCTTCTGAAATCCTATTTTCCTGTCCTGTTTAAATGTCTCATTTATCTGATGGTAATGCAACCAATCTCGAACTTTGGACTTTAATTTCTCATAACTCTGAAGTTTAACCTTTTCACCATCATGTTCTAAAATTTCACAAGGCTTAGTGGTTTAGACCACAGCGCCACCCATGCCTTTTCCTTAGGATGTCCTTTTCATTGGAGAAATGTTGGAGAGTATGGAGTTCTGTGACCCCTGAGTCAGGGAGATAGATAACTAGACAACCTTTAGAAGACATCTGAAGTCAGCCCTGTATGGGGAAGTTTTAAAATGTTTAATGTTTTATTATGTTTCTATGGAGGAGACTCTTGAGAGTCCCATGGACTGCAAGAAGATCAAACCTATCCATTCTGAAGGAAATCAGCTCTGAGTGCTCACTGGAAGGACAGATCCTGAAGCTGAGGCTCCAATACTTTGGCCACCTTATGAGAAGAGAAGACTCCCTGGAAAAGACCCTGATGTTGGGAAAGATGGAGGACACAAGGAGAAGGGGACGACAGAGGACGAGATGGTTGGACAGTGTTCTCGAAGCTACCAGCATGAGTCTGACCAAACTGCGGGAGGCAGTGGAAGACAAGAGTGCCTGGCGTGCTCTGGTCCATGGGGTCACAAAGAGTCGGACACGACTAAACGACTCAACAACAATACTTAAGCTGGTTTGTATGGAATAATGCAAACATAGTAGCCCTATAGAAATAAATGATTTTGTTTTATTTTTACCATTTCAAAGCTACTTCTCTGCTTTTTAAAAAATATGCTTGAAACATCTGGTTGCCTGATCATAATGAAGAACATGGAGAAGGAGAAAAAGTGTGCAATGGGGCAAGATCCCATCAATGCAGCACAAGGCCACGCGTCAGACGGCTTGGCAATCTTAGTTACAGTATTTCCCCATTAACATCTTAATAGGCTTTGCAATTTGTCTCTTGCAATTTGCACAGAAATAATTGTTGGTACTGTGCTTTGCAGTGCCATTTCAGGCTATTAATGCAACTCTGACATTCCTTCTCCAAGAGTTGCATGACATCGATCTTTTGCAAGACCTCCAAAGTTGTTTATTACATAATGCACTCCAAATAGAACAGATTATTATTCCCCCCCCCCCTGATTACATTGATTACATTTATGGTGAAAGTCTGGGGTTGGTATGATTTCTTTTATTTTTAGATCTTTATCTTATTAACTCACAGGGCAAAGAGCAGTTTCCTCACACTCTGAAAAACCTTGTGACGTGGCTTACACTAATCCTCATTCGATAGTTCAAGAACCTAGGCTGAAAAAGCTAGTAAATTGCCTGAAAAACCACTCAGTGAGCCCATGGGCAGGTCCACACAAGGCCAAGGTTCCAAATCCAATTCACAGTTCAATCCAGTTTCACGCACCACACATTTAGAACTCTGTTACACCGCTTTAAGAGCCCTGGCTGCCCCCAAAGAATCATGAGAAGTGTAGCTTGTTAAGGGTCTTTCAACAAAGCTCAGCATCCTTAACAAATAACATTCCCAGAATTCTTTGGGGGGAAGCCATGTCTCTTAAAGAGCTACAACAGTACAGTGGTACCTCGGGTTAAGTACTTAATTCATTCCAGAGGTCCGTTCTTAACCTGAAACTGTTCTTAACCTGAAGCACCACTTTAGCTAATGGGGCCTCCTGCTGCTGCCGTGTCACCAGAGCACAATTTCTGTTCTCATCCTGAAGCAAAGTTCTTAACCTGAAGCACTATTTCTGGGTTAGCGGAGTCTGTAACCTGAAGCGTATGTAACCCGAGGTACCACTGTATATCTAAGAGATCCAAACTGGTTTGGGCATTCAAGCTCCAATGCATTTTCAAGTTTTAACAAGGTTTCAGGCAGGGCTGCCATGTTGTTGTTGTTGTTTAGTCATTTAGTCGTGTCCGACTCTTCGTGACCCCATGGACCAGAGAATGCCAGGCACTCCTGTCTTCCACTGCCTCCCGCAGTTTGGTCAGACTCATGTTTGTCACTTCGAGAACACTGTCCAACCATCTCGTCCTCTGTCGTCCCCTTCTCCTTGTGCCCTCCATCTTTCCCAACATCAGGGTCTTTTCCAGGGAGTCTTCTCTTCTCATGAGGTGGCCAAAGTACCGGAGCCTCAGCCTCAGGGCTGCCATACGTCCAGATTTTTCCGGACATTACCCTATGCAGGTGGTTCCACGAGCAAAACTCCATTCTCTTTCAAAAGCAAAGCCATGCTCCCCCTACGCCCATAATATTCTTATGTGGGTTCATTCAACTGGTGACTGGAAGCAGGGAATCAGAAAATCAGAAAAGCTCCTCCTTTTGTCTCCACTTCTCTCAGATTGCATAGATCTTTGGACGAATCTGCACTGTACATCTAAAGCACATCTAATGCACATTTGAAGCATGTGACTTCTCTCGCACATTCCTGGGAACTGCAGTTCCCCACTCAAAAGAGTTCCGATTCACAAAACTACAGTTCCCAGAAAGTGTGCACTCCATGTACTACACATGTATGTTCCGGCACAAACCGAACGGAAGGGAACACAAACTTGGCACCCAGGCAGCCATGGGCTTGTTTTGGGTTTTTGCTTTTCTTTTGACATTTCTCCAAAAACTTCAGCACCAGATTTTTTTGGTGGGGGAATCGCCCCCTAACCTCCTCACTTTGTATTTTGCCAGAGCAAAAGGTGGCAACCAGGGCCGGATTTAGGTTTGACGAGGCCCTAAGCTACTGAAGGCAATGGGGCCCTTTATATGTCCAGCTGTCCTTTGTCAACAACAAATTGTCGCTGCTTTTGTTGTTGTTGAATATATGCTATATGGTAATTTATGGACCTAATAGGTATCTAAAGCCATTTGCACATAACAAAGTACGTATTTTATCAAAGTAATTGTGCAACTGAAATACAATTAAGAAGACGTATATTAATATTGAAATACAATTAAGAAGTATATTAATAGTGAAATAATTATTAAGCTCGTAAAATGATTGGAGCCCATGATTTACATCAAAGGAGCTTACACAACACAAAACACTGTTGCTGTATGTAGGTTTTATTTTATTTGTTTTTTATCTTGTATTTTGGAAATGTATATCCAGGGGTTTTCCTCCCTTTAATTCCCCCCCCCCAAGAGAGTGGCTATAGCTTGTTTAGCTTATACGCAAATCTGGCACTGCAACCCTAAGTGGAACCGAAGGTTGACGTGGTGTTTGCTGCATCTCACCTGCCCCGACAGGTAAATCTCACCTGCCCCGGACAGGTAAGCCTCCTTCCCAAATCGGGAGAGGTTTTTTTGGAGTGGGGAGGGAAGCAGGGACAGGGATACTCCTGTAACTTTCCAAGGAAGTGAAGAGGCGGGTTTAGGGGGGGGGGATGAGGGGGAACCGCTGGGTCGTTTCGCGGCTGCTCTTCCCTTCGCCGCTGTGCGCTCACAGCGCTCAAGCATCCTGGGGGCAGCGATGCTTCTCGCGCTCCCATTGGCGGAGCCGGAGTCAGACAAGGGAGGCGCTCCGCTGATTGGCCGCGTCGCGGTCAGGAGCTGTAGGCTGTTGCGGTCGGGAGCAGATTGCCCGGCAGTAACCCCGGCAGGCGCGCTCCCGGCAGGCTCGACCGGGCGCTTTCCCGAAGCTGAGTGGCAGCAACAGGTTGTGAAAGGAGAGAGAGAGAGGAAGAAAGGTGCCGGGGCTCCTGCCGGATCGGGGCTCGAATCCCTAGGGAGCGCAGGGAAAACGCACTTTGCTCATGCTCAGAGGCACCTTTAAGAATTTATTATTATTTATACTCCGCCCATCTGGTTAGGTTTCCCCAGCCACTCTGGGCAGCTTTCAGAATATATAAAACATAATAAAGCATCAAACTTTTCATGGCCACTGGTCCCATCACCTCCTGGCAAATAGAAGGTGAAGATTTGGAGGCAGTGAGAGATTTTACTTTCTTGGGCTCCATGATCACTGCAGATGGTGACAGCAGCCACAAAATTAAAAGACACCTGCTTCCTGGAAGAAAAGCAATGACAAACCTAGACAGCATCTTAAAAAGCAGTGACATCACCTTGCCAACAAAGGTCCTATTGTTAAAGCTATGGTTTTCTCAGTAGTGATGTATGGAAGTGAGAGCTGAACCATAAAGAAGGCTGATCGCTGAAGAATTGATGCTTTTGAATTCTGGTGCTGGAGGAGACTCTTGAGAGTCCCATGGACTGCAAGAAGATCAACCCTATCCATTCTTAAGGAAATCAGCCCTGAGTGCTCACTGGAAGGACAGATCGTGAAGCTGAGGCTCCAGTACTTTGGCCACCTCATGAGAAGAGAAGACTCCCTGGAAAAGATCCTGATGTTGGGAAAGATGGAGGGCACAAGGAGAAGGGGACGACAGAGGACGAGATGGTTGGACAGTGTTCTCGAAGCGACCAGCATGAGTTTGACCAAACTGCGGGAGGCAGTGGAAGACAGGAGTGCCTGGCGTGCTCTGGTCCAGGAGGTCATGAAGAGTCAGACACGACTAAACAACTAAACAACAACAAAGCATCAAACATTAAAAACAGAGCAATGCAGCCATGTGAGAGGGGCCTCATAGCTGATTGGGGATTTGAAGCCAAGTCTTTCTGTCTGATCCTCTGTCTGCTTCACCACACCATTTCTCCACTGGGTCCAGCAGCACAAGGCACCGGAAAGTCCCTTTGCCGGAGGGTTTGAGCCTGATCCCAGGTAACACCTCCAAGAACTTCAGGCTGTCACTGTAGCACAGTTTCCACAGCTTGGCCTTGTCTCCTTCCACACCAGGGCCTCCAGCTTATCCAGACGCAAACCTAAAGGAAACTGGCCCAGAGTGCTTCGGAGGAGAGGGATCACATCCACACCACTTTGCCTTGCAGAAGAAGATTCCCTTGGCCACTCATAGGCAGAGTCCAGCTCATCTGAGGTGAAATCAAAGGGATGATAAGCAGACCTGCGTGAAGGTTTCTTGCACTGGTGTGCGGACAAAGGCGGAGCTGTGGAGCAGGCTGGAGGGGGCGCTGTGGGGCAGGTCTTCTCTGGTGGTAGAGAGGCCTCTGACTCGACTGGATGAACTGGCAAATCCATCAACAGTGCCTGGTTCTTGCAGTGCGGGGCTTGCACGGGGTTGCCCCCAGATCATAGCTGTCTGGTGGTAGAGAGGCCTCTGACTCGACTGGATGAACCGGCAAATCCATCAACAGTGCCTGGTTCTTGCAGTGCGGGGCTTGCACGGGGTTGCCCCCAGATCATAGCTGTCAACCGTCCCTTATTTGGCGGGAAAGTCCCTTATCCCAGTGCTGTGTCCTGCTGCTGTCCCTTATTGATGATGTCCCTTAAACTTCCTGGGTTTCAAAGCAACTCCTCTCCGCCCGCCCCCCCCCCGCCGGTCAGGGAGGAGGGAGGCTCCAACTGTGTTGCTTGCCTGCGTTGCTCACCCAATAAGGAGTCTAAGAACGACTGGGGGTGGAGCTTGCATGCCTTGTGCCAATCAAATCGGCCGTGTTGCCTAGGGACTCACCTTTGCTCAGCACTTCCCAGCGGAGAGGTCACGGTGGTTTTCCTTGCTGCATCCGCTTTGCCGGGTTGCTGCGCTGTGGGAACCACTGCTTGAGGCTTCATTTGGCTGCTGGCTGGGCTTTCTGCCTTTGGCTCGGAAGGGCTCAGAAGTTGAACATACCTGTACTCACAAAATCCCTTATTTTGGCTGCTGATCCCTTATTTTCGAGGCTGCTGGTCCCTTATTTTCAAATCTGTAAGTTGACAGCTATGCCCCAGATATAGGAGCCAACTCTTAGGGGCGGGGGGGTCTTTGCTCCACCCCCCCCCATAGGTGCCAACGCCATGGGGCCCTAGGTGCCCAAGCACCCACAAAATTCCCCAGAAATTTTGGTGCATGCTTCATGGCACCCCCACCCCAGGCACCCCCAGTTGTGGGGCCAAGCTGGCACTCCTGCCCCCCCCCCAATAAAATATTTAAGTGGGCCACCCCCCAAAAAAATGTTGATGGGCATTGCCATTCAAATGGTATGCATCATGTGATCAATTATGGGTTTCCTGGAGGCCCCTCAATATTTTATTCATGTTGGCACTCCTACCCCCCAGAGGCCAATGCCAGCATGAGCATGGCAAGGAGGGGCAGCTGCCCCTCCCCAAAATGAATAAATAAAAATACTTAACTAAAAGTTGAAATTATAGTAAGATTTGGACCTCTTTTTCTGAGCACTGCGGGTCGAAAGAAAGGAAGAAACAATGGTTGTTGAGACATTTCATTACAAATCTCCTAGACCAGGGGTCAGCAAACTTTTTCAGCAGGGGGCTGGTCCACTGTCCCTCAGACCTTGTGGGGGGCCGGACTATATTTTGAAAAAGAAAAAAATGAACCAATTCCTATGCCCCACAAATAACCCAGAGATGCATTTTAAATAAAAGGACGGATTCTACTCGTGTAAAAACATGCTGATTCCCGGACCGTCCGTGGGCCGGATTTAGAAGGCAATTGGGCCGCATCCAGCCCCCAGGCCTTAGTTTGCCTACCCATGTGCTAGACAGAGCCAGGCAAAGGATGATGACAGGCGAGTGTCCTGCCTGCCCCCTAACATAAATCCCGCCTGCATGGGTGCCAGGGAAGGTTAACTACTTACACACACCCTCCAAAAAGAAATGGCTAACTTTGATTTTCAAACGCAGATGTATGGAAAAATGGGAAGCACAAAACATGAAACCACTAGATTTATTTTTAAATTGCAAGAATAAACGTGTGCAAGCGTTATTTCCGGTACACATGCTCACAAGCTATTTCCGGTGCTCCTCCGACCCGGAAGTGTGCCGAAAATAGCATATGCGCATGCGTATGGGCGCACGCTCCCCTGCCCTCCAGCCCGCCATGCAATCAGTGCTGGAGACACTGGCCCAAGGCGCGGTAAGTTTGCTGACCCCTGCTAAACTCCACTAGGAGCCAGTGCAGCTGACAGAGCACTGGGTGAATATGCTCCCATGGCAAGGACCCCATGAGGAACCTCGTTGCAGCATTCTGCAACCGCTGGAGTTTCTGGGACAGTTTTAAGGGCAGCCCCGCGTAGAACAAGTTACAGTAGTCAAGCCTGGAGGTGACCGTTGCATGGATCACTGTGGCCAGGTCGGGGCGGGAAAGGTAAGGGACCAACTTCTTGATACGGCGAAAATGGAAAAATGTCGCCTTTGTGCTGACTGGAGCCAGGAAGAGTGAAAAGAGAAGAGTCGGCTATTGAGAATGGGCTCCTAGGGTCATTCTGCAGAGAAAGCTTGTTTGCGAGGAGGAGTTGTCCTTATGTCCTCCGAAACTAAGCATTTAGGAACACTGAAAACATGGGCTGCTTCAGTTTCTAGTTCCGTACTTGCAGCGGAACTTGAAGGAAAACACAACTTTCCCCACTCCGAGAGAAGATGCTAGAGCACTCTGAATCATTTGACCATGTACGTGCGCAACAACTGGAGATTTGCACTGATCATTGCAATGCATCCCTAATAATTGCTATTGGATAAGTATAAGATTACTGTATAATCCGAAAAGGCGTGTGGCTGTGTGGGCGTTTGGCAAAAGGAGGGAAAGCTGGTCCCTACGGCTGGATATGTGGGATGCGGGTGGCGCTGTGGGTTAAACCACAGAGCCTAGGGCTTGATGATCAGAAGGTGGGCAGTTTGAATCCCCACGATGGAGTGAGCTCCCATTGTTCGGTCCCGGCTCCTGCCAACCTAGCACTTTGAAAGCATGTCAAAGTGCAAGTAGATAAATAGGTACCGCTCTGGCGGGAAGGTAAACGGTGTTTCCGTGGGCTGCTCTGGTTCGCCAGAAGCGGCTTAGTCATGCTGGCCACATGACCTGGAAGCTGTACGCCAGCTCCCTTGGCCAATAAAGCAAGATGAGTGCCGCAACCCCAGAGTCATCCGCGACTGGACCTAATGGTCAGGGATCCCTTTACCTTTACCTTACTGCTGGATATGGTGCTAGTGCATGGACTGGCGTGGGGATGGGAGAGTATCTAAGACAGGGGTCAGCAAACTTTTTTAGCAGGGGGCCTGTCCACTGTCCCTCAGACCTTGTGGGGGGCCTGACTATATTTTTTGGGGGGGGAAATGAATGAATTTCTATGCCCCACAAATAACCCAAAGATGCAGTTTAAATAAAAGGACACATTCTACTCATGTAAAAACATGCTGATTCCTGGACTGTCTGCAGGCCGGATTTAGAAGGCAATTGGGCCGGATCCGGCCCCCAGGCCTTAGTTTGCCGACCCATGATCTAAGGGGAGATACAGAGAAAAAGGTAAAGGAGCCCTGGATGGTTAAGTCCAGTCAAAGGTGACTATGGGGTTGCAGTGCTCATCTCGCTTTCAGTGGTCTAAACCACTGAGCCTCTTGGGCTTGCCGATCAGAAGGTCAGCAATTTGAATCCCCGTGACGGGGTGAGCTCCTGTTGCTCTGTCCCAGCTCCTGCCAACCTAGCAGTTCGAAAGCACGTCAAAGTGCAAGTAGATAAATAGGTAACGCTGCGGCGGGGAGGTAAACAGCATTTCCATGCGCTCTGGTTTCCGTCACTGTGTCCCATTGCACCAGAAGCGGTTCAGTCACACTAGCCACATGACCCGGAAAGCTGTCTGCAGTCAAACGCCAGCTCCCTTGGCCTGAAAGTGAGATGAGCGCCGCAACCCCATAGTCGCCTTTGAACTTAACTGTTATGGGGTCCTTTACCTTTTTTAAATGAATATGTATATTAGTGAAAGAAGGAGCACGGGTGGTGCTGTGGTCTAAACCACTGAGCCTCTTGGGCTTGCCAATCAGAAGCTCGGTGGTTCAAATCCCTGCAACGGGGTAAGCTCCCATTGCTCGGTCCCAGCTCCTGCCCCACCTAGCAGTTCGAAAGCACGTCAAAGTGCAAGTAGATAAATAGATACTGCTCCGGCGGGAAGGTACATGGCGTTTCCGTATGCTGCTCTGGTTTCACCAGAAGCGGCTTAATCATGCTGGCCACATGACCCGGAAAAACTGTCTGCAGACAAACGTTGGCTCCCTCGACCAGTAAAGCGAGATGAGTGCCGCAAGCCCAGAGTCCTTCGCGACTGGACTTAACTGTCAGGGTTCCTTTACCTTTTTTTAGCTGTGTATAAAGTGCACCCCGCACAGTTTGTATGGCCCAATAGTATTAGGATTAAGTTGTCTGTGTTGCATATAATCCTTTGTAAGTGTCTGTGGCTGTGTGTGTATGCCTTGGGTGCAAAGGGACCAAGTTTCACACAGCTTTTGTTTGCTGACACTCCCTATTGGTGTGTCACATCACAACAGAGCAAGTCAGGGCTTGCCTCCTCCTCCTCTGCTGCTCGTGGGGTGACAGGCTACTCGGTACCTCTGGGAAACTGCTTAACTCTTCATGGAATCGTTTTACAAAACCAAACATGGGTGCACTCAAAATGCTCCATGCTCTGAACAACTGGCACAGTTTAAGAATATTTGAAGTGTGACCTGCTGAACACTTTGGAGGAAAGGGGTGGGCTAGAAATGTAAAGACAACTTTATTTTTTAAAGAAAGAATTAATTTTTTTTAAATAAAGTAATGATCACAAATAAATAAGAATAAAAATGTGCACCCACCACCGAGACCATTCCATTGTAACTACCCAACCTCCCAAAATTTCGACACCTCTTGCGATGGTTTGACCCCTTTCTGCTTTAACGGTACAGATTCTACAACCCCCCTCCATATCTCCTCAAAGCCATTTCTTTGGCATACTCCCACCGTCTTATCTTAATGGCACATGTTAATTTGTCGTTAATAGCTATATCCTGCGCCTCTTTATACCATTTTATCTTCTGCTTGCCTCTTCCACTTCCTGGCTATAATAATTTGTGCAGCTGTCAATAAATTTTTGAGCAACTCCTTCGTATCCCGTGGACCTTCCACCCCATCGTAAACTGATGATAATAATGCTACCTCTGGACTTTTGGTCAGCCTGAACCCAGTAATTTCTGTTATCTCCTCAAACAGCCTTTGCCAAAACAATTGTACATATTTACACCCCCACCACATGTGAACATAATTCCCTGTTTCCTGGCTTCCCCTCCAACATAACACCGAATATCCCTTGTTTATTTGATTTAATCTGACTGGTGTTGAATACCATCTCCAAATTAATTCATAACAATTTTCTTTTATTCTTATAGACCGGGGCTGGCAAAATTTTTGTGTCTTGGGCTGGTTCACGGTCCCGCAGAAGCCGCGGTGGGCCACAGTGCGCACTCACGCACGCATACACAAACACTGTTTCCGGTGCTCCTTCCGGCTCAGAGAAGGTGTGCGCAGCTTCCCATTGGCTGCAGGACCTTTCTGCAGCCAATGGGAAGCTGGCCAGCATCGTGGAAGGCGGTCCCCGAGCAGGCTGCTTGTGGCCCATGGGCCTAAGGTTGCCAACTCCTGTTACAGACAACATTTTCAGCGCATGTTTCTCACGTGTGGGAGAAATGTGGGAGAAGAATTAAATTTCACATGGAAAACACAAGAACTATCAAAGGTAGAAGAATGGCAGATGAAGATAATGGAGTTTATGGAGCTGGCTGATCTCACCGGGAGAATCCGCAACCAGAAAGAAGAGGAACATCAAGAAGACTGGAAGAAATTTAAAGACTATTTGAATAAAGATTGTAATATTAAAGTTATGTAACCACTTGAAAGAAACAATTAGGCCTAGGATTAAAATGGAATTAAATTTATAATTAAGAAAATGTACAATAAGGAAAGTTATGTAATATGAATAGGACTGTGATATGGTCTTTTGAAATACTGATATTGGAAACTGCTACATATAATCACTAAGAAATTCGGATGGAAGAGATTCGAGGAAGTCAAATACTATATCTATGAAGATGGATGGTACTTAATTTTAATTAATTAAGTGGTAATATGTGGTATGGTGACGCGGGTGGTGCTGTGGGTAAAACCTCAGGGCCTAGGGCTTGCCGATCGCATGGTCGGCGGTTCGAATCCCCGCGGCGGGGTGAGCTCCCGTCTTTCGGTCCCAGCTCCTGCCCACCTAGCAGTTCGAAAGCACGTCAAGTGCAAGTAGATAAATAGGTACCGCTTTATAGCGGGAAGGTAAACGGCATTTCCGTGTGCTGCGCTGGTGCTGGCTCGCCAGAGCAGCTTCGTCACGCTGGCCACGTGACCCGGAAGTGTCTCTGGACAGCGCTGTCCCCCGGCCTCTTAAATGAGATGGGTGCACAACCCTAGAGTTGGACACGACTGGCCCGTACGGGCAGGGGTACCTTTACCTTTACCTTTTTAATATGTGGTATGTATCTTTTTTCTTTTTTCTTTTCTTTTTTGTTTGTTTTTATTATTGTTAATCTTTTCTTTCTTTACTATGTTTATCTACTGAATATAATAAATATTATTTGGAAAAAAAGCAAAAAAGAATTAAATTTCAAAGTCCATCCTAACGCCCACTTATGCTTCGGCAAGAGGAATGGGCATGCCACGCTGATCATGATGCGTTAAACTTTGGTGTGCAGCTCCCAGGGATGGCAACCAGTGCCCTCGGGACCTTGAGCACGATTTCAGCAACTTCAGCCATTTTTGATGAAGAGAAAAGGTCCTGTTTGCTCACTTCGGGCAGCGGATTACACCAGCATCACGAAAGACCTCTTCTATTTATGTCCACATGTGTCACATCTTTGGAAATCTGTACAAATTCCAGCTTGTCTGGGTTTTAGCAGGGGCAGCCAAGGCTTGCCTCTTCAGATCAGCCACACTCTGCATGGTCCTTGGCCAGGGATGGTGGGAGCTGGAGCCCAGCAAAACTCAGAGGACACCATGTAGGCTATGACTCTGACCTACAGCTATTTGTGTGAAATCCTGGGTGTTTCCTCAAAGTCAACCTATTTCTCAACTTTGGGTATCGCCTCTTTTAACTGAACATTGAGATTGCTGCTGGAGACTGCCAACAGAATTCCTCCCAATGCAAATATCAGCTTCAGAGGAGAGGTTATACTCAGGATTGGCTCTCCTGTGGCACACCCTCAACTAAGAAAGTAGCTGGGGTGGAAATTTGGATCAGGGCCTTAACACTGGTGCAGGAGGGGTTTCACCCGATGCGCTGCTCTCTCTCCCTCTCTCGTATATTTTTAATTATGTTTTTCTGTTTTACGTTTTGGAATATTCATTGATATTTTAAGGTTGTTTAAATGAATATTCCAATATATGTTAAGCCTGCAAGCTGCACATATTCTGTCAACTTAAGTTGTCAGTCTTCTTTAGCTGGGGCATCGCTCGTTTTCCATCATGTGCTGCTTTCTTGACAAAGGCTCGCTAGACATTTAATTGCAATACATCCCAACAGATGCACCTCAAAATGTGGTCTTCAGAGGCATGAGGGGCAAGAGAAGAGACTTAAGGCCATAGCTGTCAACCGTCCCTTATTTGGCGGGAAACTCCCTTATCCCAGCGCCGTGTCCCGCTGCTGTCCTGGATTGATGATGTCCCTTAAATTTCCCGGGTTTCATGCTGGCCTGGCTCGGGAGGGAAGCAGCGGCTTGGGGTCCTCCGCCGCGAGACAGAGCGCGCGCATGAGCTGCCGTGCCTCTGTCTCTCCCGTTCCCCCCTCAGGGGCGCGTCGTGAGGAGACGGGTGGTGGGCGGGCGGGCAGGCAGACCCTCTCTTGCGAGACTTCTGCCGTGCTGCTGGGGGAAGCCGGAGGTGGCTGAGGAGGCGGCCTGAGGGAGGAAGAAGAGGAGGAGATGGGGAGGGACGCAGAAGGTCAGCACTTCAGTGGCCGCTGTGGCACCGCAACCACCTCATGCCGGGCTCACAGGCGAGAGTCTTTCTTCCTCCCTCCCTCTCTCTCGGGCGGGGAAGGGCCAATGGAACTCCTCGCGCCAGGATGACGGAAATCAGCCCTGAGTGCTCACTGGAAGGACAGATCGTGAAGCTGAGGCTCCAATACTTTGGCCACCTCATGAGAAGAAAATACTTCCTGGAAAAGACCCTGATGTTGGGAAAGATGGAGGGCACAAGGAGAAGGGGACGACAGAGGACGTGATAGTTGGATAGTGTTCTTGAAGCTACCAGCATGACTTTGACCCAACTGCAGGAGGCAGTGGAAGACAGGAATGCCTGACGTGCTCTGGTCCATGGGGTCACGAAGAGTCGGGCATGACTAAACAACAGCAACAACAACAAATAATGCTGGCTCTGTCGCTATCTCACTTTGATGCCACCAGGTGCCACAGCTGCTGGTGGAGAAAATTCTTGGAAGGAAAGAAATAGATGGCCCAAACTTTCTAACGGTCCCTATTTGCCTGGCCTATTTACGGAATTACAGAAGTCATCCTGGCTTCTAATTTGGTCCCAGAATGTCCCAGGGATGAGCTGGCACTTGGAGCCGACTTGTGTGGCTCCCAAAAGATGTGTATCTTTTGGTGTGCTGCCCTTGTGCGAGCCACCAGCACAAGACACGCACCCCAGTTTTTGCCAGAGCATGGCTTCATGTGCAGAGAGCCATTCATTGGACACCTGTTCAGAATTGTCCAAAGGAAGCAAATAAGTCAGCCACTCTCGCCCCTAGCGCAGCAAAAAGCATTTCCTGGCAATGGCCCAGATTGCTCATGATTGAGCCAGGAGGGTCATCTCATTGCATCACCTTTTGGCAGGAACCTTTTCATCTGCAAAGTTTAATGAACTCGTGTTCCCAAGGCAAGGAGCTGTTCAGCACAAATCTCTTTCCTAAGCATACAGAGCCAGGCTGGCAAACTCTCTCGACTGTCTAGAGCTCGAAGGTCTGTTGCAACTAGTCTGGCCAAAGCCCAGAGGCAAACGAGGCTCGTGATGAAGGGTGAGGCTGGTGATTCGTGTCTTGCACTAAGTGAGCCGGGCATTCAAAATTAAGTGTTTGGGGTAGTTTGGATGGGACATAACGGTCAAGCAGCCCAACCCACCTGCTTGCGAGGCCTGTCGATGCAGAAATGGCCTAACAAATTTGACTGCCCAAGGAAGAAAAGACTAAATGGTCATCTGCTGCAGCACTAAAAAGTAGCACTTTAATAACAACAACAACAACAACAACAACAATAATAATAATATATGATTATTATTTATACCCCGCCCATCTGGCTGGGCTTCCCCAGCCACTCTGGGCGGCTTCCAACAAAATATTAAAATACAATAATGCATCAAACATTAAAAGCTTCCCTAAACAGGGCTGCCTTCAGATGTCTTCTAAAAGTCTGGTAGTTGTTGTTCTCTTTGACATCTGGTGGGAGGGCGTTCCACAGGGCGGGTGCCACTACTGAGGAGGCCCTCTTCCTGGTTCCCTGTAACTTGGCTTCTCGCAGCGAGGGAACTGCCAGAAGGCCCTCGGAGCTGGACCTCAGTGTCCGGATAGAACGATGGGGGTGGAGACGCTCCTTCGGATATACTGGACCGAGGCCGTTTGGGGCTTTAAAGGTCAGCACCAGCACTTTGAATTGTGCTCGGAAACATACTGCCCTCCATGGGTATACAAAAACCTGCTGTCTCGGTTGGGCTCAGTGGCGTAGGTGGGGGCACAGGGGTGGCTACCCCAGGCGCAAAATTGTTAGGGGCGCTGTGTGCTTCAGTAACAACCACCACCACCACCACACAATTTATTTATACCCTGCCCATCTGGCTGGGTTTCCCCAGCCATTCTGGGCAGCTCCCAACAGAGGACTAAAAACAGAATAAAACTTCAAACATTAAAAACTTCCCTAAACGGGGCTGCCTTCAGAATATTCCCAACAGAATATCACTGGACTCCATTGAAAACGGCTTCTCCATCTGAACCAGGAAGTGACCTCTCCAGACAATGGAACAACTCATGTGTACTCCATCTGTTTGCCTCCCTCCCACCGACTCCTCTGCCCAGCTCCAGGCACTGGCAAACCACGCTATGCTACTGCTTGGGCACAGTATTGTAATATATATGATATAAATATCAGAAAGGGCCTTTCCCTCTCTCTTCTCTTTTTTTACTATTGCTTTTTATTTTTTGGTTTTTCATTACAGTACAGTGGTACCTCAGGTTAAGTACTTAATTCGTTCCGGAGGTCAGTTCTTAACCTGAAACTGTTCTTAACCTGAAGCACCACTTTAGCCAATGGGACCTCCTGCTGCCGCTGCACCGCCGGAGCACAATTTCTGTTCTCATCCTGAATCAAAGTTCTTAACCCGAGGTACTATTTCTGGGTTAGTGGAGTCTGTAACCTGAAGTGTATGTAACCAAAGGTACCACTGTATTCCCTCCCCATGTAATCTGAATCTATCCTTTCTGCAGGAAATGTCACAAGTTTCTGTAGCAGCCTTTCTACAATTGAGCCAACATCTGGAATCATCCTTAGAAAGGGAAGGTTTCACAGGAAATCTCCTAGGCTCCCTCTGGCGGTGGCAGTTGGCTAGCACAAGTCTTTCATAAGTACAGTGATACCTCAGGTTAAGTACTTAATTCGTTCCGGAGGTCTGTACTTAACCTGAAACTGAAGCTAATGGGGCCTCCTGCTGCTGCCACACCGCCGGAGCACGATTTCTGTTCTCATCCTGAAGCAAAGTTCTTAACCTGAGGTACTATTTCTAGGTTAGCGGAATCTGTAACCTAAAGCGTATGCAACCTGAGGTACCACTGTATTCTCATTCTGTAGACTAGTCTGATTCTTGTTGTAATTTATGCTGGGATATATATATATATATATATAAATAATTACAAACCAAATAGATTTGACATACAAAGGGGCAAATGTTGAGTTTGGGCAGCAAGGCTCCTTAAGAGAACGATTAGTGATTGCAGAGCTTCTTGCATATTCTCCAGTCACAGAATCATAGAAGCACTTCCTGTCCCTGGAAAGTCATTCCTCTCCAAACAGCCAGATTCTCAGAGCTGTTTGCTTGTGTCACAACACAGCAACTTCCATGCCGGAGTTTCGTATTGGGTGGGATCTGCAAAAGGAGCAGCTTCTGTCTTTTGTGCACATCTGCATTTCAGATACAGTGGTACCTTGGTTCTCAAATGCCTTGGTTCTCAAATGCCTTGGTTCTCAAATGCCTTGGTTCCCAAATGCCGAAAACTTGGAAGTATGTGTTCCGGTTTTCGAATGTTTTTCAGAAGCCGAACGTCCGATGCAGCTGTCAGCTATTGTTTCCGGGGCGCCGGCACCAATCAGAAGCTGTGCCTTGCTTTTCGTACATTTCAGAAGTCAAATGGACTTCCAGGATGGATTAAGTTTGGCGCTTTTGTTTTAGCCATTTATTTGTTTTTGAGGCTTTTTCGATTAATTTGTTTTTGTGACTGTGTGGAAGCCAGTTCAGCTACTGATTGATTTATTGTGTGACTGCCGAAATGGATAAAAGCCCCCCATCCAAACAGTGACTATCATCAGTGCAGGTATGAAAAAAATTAACTTTAATTTTTATCACCTACAATACTGTCTTATTTATTTTATAGTACAGTACATTGATTACTGCTTTCATTTTATGGATCAAGGGTCTCGTTCTGGGCCGGATTTAGGTTTGATGAGGCCCTAAGCTACTGAAAGTAATGGGGCCCTTTATCTGTCCAGCTGTCCTTTGTCAACAACAAATTGTTGCTGCTTTTTGTGTTGAATATATGCATATGGTAATTTATGGACCTAATAGGTATCTAAAGCCATTTGCACATAACAAATAGGAGCCTACACAACACAAAACACTGTTGCTGTATGTAGGTTTTTTTTAATTTGTTTTTTTATCTTCTATTTTGGAAATGTGCATCCAGGGTTTTTTTCCCTTTATTTTTTGGGGGGGAGGGGCCCCAAGAAAGTGGAACCTTAAGCTATAGCTTGTTTAGCTTATGCGTAAATCCGGCACTCTCTTTAGATAGTAAAATTCATGTCTAATTACTGTTTTAGGGGTTGTTTGGAACGGATGAATCCATTTTGCATTACTTTCTACGGGAAAGCGCGTCGTGATTTTGGAACACTTTGGTTTGTGAAATATACTCGGAGGCGAGAGTGGATTTCATGCTCTTTATTCAACTCATAGTGGTGAGGAGGAATGGAAGTTCCCCCACAATATCTGCTTTATATACATTATTTACACAATGGGCTACACGTGATTGGCTAATTTTGGGATTCTCCTGTAGGCCAATCAGGTTGTGGATTCACTTCCACCTGGAGCTGGATTGGGTGGCTCCTGCGGACCAATCATACTGCTGCAATGTTCTAGGACCAATCAGACTGCTGCATTTTGGATCCTATTGTTCTAGGACCAGTCAGACTGCTGCATTTTGGATCCTATTCAACTCAGTACATACGTAACACCTTTGGAACAGACTTGCAGAACGGATTAAGTTTGAGAACCAAGGTACCACTTTACTGGGGGCCAGTGGCAGCTGTTAATGAGTATGGCAGGCAGCGGGAAGGAGCAACAGCAGAGGAATGGTTTCCTTGCTGTTGTTCTCTGCACCATTTGGAAGAAGGCCTTCCCAAGGAACGTGCCCGAGGTGCCCTCTGGTGGCCCAGTCTGGGACAGTAACAAGCAAGAAGAGACAACAAGGTGTTCAAAGGCTGTGCGAATTCTAGGGCATCCAAGCACAGTCGCTTTGTATCCAGCGCGTCACGGTGAAACGCTGTAAAATATGCCCAGCCAGCGCTTCTTGTTTTCATGCAAGCTTCTTTTCTCCTGCTCTGGAGGGTAGGACTCAAACCCATGGCTTCAAGTTACAAGAAATGAGATTCTGACTTAACATCAGGAAGGACTTTCCGACAGTAAGAGCTGTTTGACCGTGGGACGGTCTCCCTCGGAAGGTGGTGGACTCTTCTTCCTTGGAGGTTTTTAAGCAGATGTTGGGTGCTCGTCTGTCATAGATGCTTCAGTTGAGATTGGGGGGACGCGGGATGCTCAATCCTTGCTCCTGCCAACCTAGCAGTTCAAAAGCATGTCAAAGTGCAAGTAGATAAATAGGTACCACTCCGGCGGGAAGGTAAACGGCGTTTCCGTGCGCTGCTCTGGTTCGCCAGAAGCGGCTTAGTCATGCTGGCCACATGACCCGGAAGCTGTACGCCAGCTCCCTCGGCCAATAAAATGAGATGAGCGCCGCAACCCCAGAGTCGGCCATGACTGGACCTAATGGTCAGGGGTCCCTTTACTCTTTACCTTAGATGACCCTCAGAGTCTCTCCTAACTCTATCATTCTATGGAAAGGCTCTCCTCTCCTCTTCAAGCTCTTCTAACAGAACACCTCCTGTTTCAGAACTTCTCTCCACTGTGCATTTTTTGGGTCAGAAAAAAATTGAGGGTGGTAGCAGTTGTTATTACAGTCATACCTCGGGTTACAGATGCTTCAGGTTGCGTTTTTTCAGGTTACGGACCCGCCAAAACCCGGAAGTACCGGAACGGGTTACTTCCGGGTTTTGGCAGTCGCGCATGCGCAGAAGCGCCAAATTACAACCTGCATGTGTGCAGACACGCAGCTGCAGGTTGCGAACGCTGTGGGTTGTGAACGTGCATCCCGCACGGATCACATTCGCAACCCGAGTGTCCACTGTATTTCTTTTGCTCATTTATTTTTATATGTACGATGGAACCTTGGTTTTCGAACGTCTCAGCTGCCGAATGTTTCGGAAGCCGAACGTCAAAAACCCAGAAGTGAATGTTTCCGTTTTCGAATGCGCCTCGGACGTCTAACGGCTTCCACTGAGTTTTTTTCTCCATTTTCACCATTGAAATTGCCAACAACCCTTCGATTTTTGGTTTTTGAATGTTTTGGAAGTTGAATGGACCGAAAACCAAGGTTCCACTGTATATATAATTTTGATTAAAAATTCTGTTTTACAATTTAAAGTACCATATTTTTCACTCTATAAGACACACCAGACCACAAGACGCACCCAGTTTTTGGAGGAGGAAAACAAGAAAAAATATATTCAAAATCTCAGAAGCCAGAACAGCAAGAGGGATCGCTGCGCAGTGAAAGCCGCAACCCCTCTTGCTGTTCTGGCTTCTGGGATAGCTGCGCAGCCTGCATTCGCTCCATAAGATGCACACACATTTCCCCTTACTTTTTAGGAGGGAAAAAGTGAGTCTTATAGAGCAAAAAATACGGTATTCATTTTTACATTCTTAAAATATCAATGACTTCCCTTCTTCTCTTTCCATGGTTCGTTTGACATATCATAAGTCCCTGCATATTTTACAGAAACTATACCGCTCAGTATTCCATTATTACATCCATCAAAACTTATTTACACTGTTGAATTTATCTTAATGCTGCCAACATTTTCAAGTGTACACAGTCCCCCCCCCCCCCCCGTATATTCAATAAACATTTTCCAATCTTTAAACGTGCATTCTTCTTGTTCTCTTATTCTATATGTTAGGTCCGCAAGCTGCAAATATTCCATCAGTTTAAGTTGCCATTCTTCTTTAGTTGGGACCTCGATCATTTTCCATTTTTGGGTTAACGAAACATGGGCCACCGTAGTAGATGATATACAGTGGTACCTTGGGTTACATACGCTTCAGGTTACGGACGCTTCAGGTTACAGACTCCGCTAACCCAGAAATAGTACCTCAAGTTAAGAACTTTGCTTCAGGATGAGAACAGAAATTGTGCGGCGGCAGTGGGAGGCCCCATTAGCTAAAGCGGTACCTCAGGTTAAGAACAGTTTCAGGTTAAGAACAGACCTCTGGAATGAATTAAGTACGTAACCAGAGGTACCACTGTAAATAACTTTTTTTGACACCTGGGAATTTCAGTCTGGATATTTCTTTTGCTCATTTCAAAGCGGCATTTTTCTAAGTGCCCCTGACACTTGCCTGCCTCTGTCTTAGCTGATCTTAGTTGATCCTAGGACCTGGGAGGTAAAGGTAAAGGGACCCCTGACCATTAGGTCCAGTCGTGGGCTTGCGGCGCTCATCTCGCTTTATTGGCCGAAGGAGCTGGTGTACAGCTTCCGGGTCATGTGGGCAGCATGACTAGGCCGCTTCTGGCAAACCAGAGCAGCGCATGGAAATGCCGTTTACCTTCCCGCCAGAGTGGTACCTATTTATCTACTTGCACTTTGACGTGCTTTCGAACTGCTAGGTTGGCAAGAGCTGGGACCAAGCAACAGGAGCTCACCCAGTCGCAGGGATTCAAACCGCTGACCTTCTGATCAGCAAGTCCTAGGTTATGTGGTTTAACCCACAGTGCCACCCGCGTCCCTAGGACCTGGGAGAACAGAGTTCAAATCCACACTCAGCCATGAAGCCTGCCGGATAACCTTGGGCTGGTCACTCTCTCTCTCTCAGCCTAACATACCTCACAGGGTTGTTGTGCGGATAAAATGAAGAAGGAAAGGCGTATGCACGTCACCTTGAACTTCCCTGGAGAAATGTGGGCTGTAATAATAATAATAATAATAATAATAATAATAATAATAATAATTCGAAAACAAAAAAATATGAGCCAGCAGTGTTGTGCAATTGCTAGGAAAAGTAGTACAATCTTAGACTGCATTAGCAGAAGAATAGGGTGATATTCAATTAGGTTTTACTCATTCAGATCCATTGAAATGAATAGACTCAGCTGAGTTATGTTGGCTAATTTCTGTGGGTCCTTAGTTGGTTATTGCAAATACAGTATCAGGCAAGTTCAACAGCTTCCTAGATGACATCCGGTGTGGCTTGCAGAAAACAGCCTTCAGGGCCCTGTTAGGACTGCAGCTATCTAATAAAATGTATAAGAGATTATTCCTTGTTTCCTTGGTTTTTCTTGGCACCGTTCAAAACAGTAGGAGGTGTGAAATCCACACAGCCTTTGAACACCTTACTTAGCTGTTCCTATCCCTTTCTGTGCCACCAGAGGGTAGCCTTGGCTAGTTCAACTTTGTGGCAAGCCAAGAAGGTTTCCCCAATATTTCTGCTGCTAGTGTGTAAAAACTGAAAAGGCTAGCAATCAGATTTCTGACCCCAAAGCCAAGGAAATAAGTAACTATACGAACTTTAGGAGACATCTGAAGGCAGCCCTGTATAGGGAAGTTTTTGAATGTTTAATGTTTTATTCTGTTTTCATATATGTTGGAAGCCACCCAGAGTGGCTGCGGCTACTCAGTCAGATGGGTGGTGTATTAATAATAATAATAATAATAATAATAATAATAATAATAATAATAATAATGGAATAGGTAGGCCATCCCTATTTTTATTGGAGAAATGTGGGAGAGTATGTGGATTTTCTATTCCCTCATAGCTCCCCCACCAATCCCAGATAATAATAATTTATAATGATTTATTATTTATACCCCGCCCATCTGGCTGGGTTTCCCCAGTCACTCTGGGCAACTCCCAACAGAATATTAAAAACACGAAAAAACATCAAGCATTAAAAACTTCCCTAAACAGGGCTGCCTTCAGATGTCTTCTCAAAGTCATATACAGTGGTACCTCGCAAGACGAATTCCTCGCAAGACAAAAAACTCGCAAGACGAAAGGGTTTTTTGTTTTTTGAGCTGCTTTGCAAGACAATTTTCCCTATGGGCTTGCTTCGCAAGATGGAAACGTCTTGCAAGTTTGTTTCCTTTTTCTTAACACCATTAATACAGTTGCGACTTGACTTCGAGGAGCAACTCATAGAACGCGGTGTGGTAGCCTTTTTTGAGGTTTTTAAAGACTTTGGTGATTTTTGAAGCTTTTCCAAAACTTTCCCGACACCATGCTTCGGAAGACGAAAAAAATCGCAAGACGACAAAACTCGTGGAACGAATTAATTTCGTCTTGCGAGGCACCACTGTAGTTGTTTATTTCCTTGACATCTGGTGGGAGGGCATTCCACAGGGCGGGCACCACTACCGAGAAGGCCCTCTGCCTGGTTCCCTGTAAGCTCACTTCTCGCAGTGAGGGAACCGCCAGAAGGCCCTTGGCACTGGACCTCCATGTCCAGGCTGAATGATGGGGGTGGAGACTTGCAGGATATTTTTGGGAGAAGAAAAGGTTAAGGAGCGAACCCCTACACAAAACTGTGCTTACCTTCCCAGGGGCTGCCGCTGCTGCTGCCGCCACTGCTGCCTCTTCTTGTGGGTAGGCAGAGGGAGCTCGTTCGCTCTGCTCTCTGACCCACAGGAGCACCAGGGCGGTGGTGGCAGAGGGAAGATGAGTGGCTGGCTCCAGAGAGGGGCTCCTTAAAATGGCGCTCAACCAGTTCAGCCCAGCCCCCTTCTTCCTCTAGGCAGGACCATAGCTGTCAACTTACAGATTTGAAAATAAGGGACCAGCAGCCTCGAAAATAAGGGATCAGCAGCCAAAATAAGGGATTTTAGTCAACCAGCAGCCAAACGAAGCCTCATCGGTGGTTCCCACAGCGCAGCAACCCGGCAAAGGGGATGCAGCAAGGAAAACCACCGTCACCTCTTCGCTGGGAAGCGCTGAGCAAAGGCAAGTCCCCAGGCAACGCGGCCGATTTGATCAGCACAAAGCATGCAAGCTCCACCCCCCAGTTGTTCTTAGACTCCTTATTGGGTGAGCAACGCAGCCAAGCAACACAATCGGAGCCTCCCTCATCCCTGGCCGGCAGGGAGGGAGGGAGAGGAGCTGTTTCCTTTGAAACCCAGGAAATTTAAGGGATATCATCAATAAGGGACAGCAGCGGGACACGGCGCTGGGATAAGGGAGTTTCCCGCCAAATAAGGGACGGTTGACAGCTATGGGCGGGGCGGGGAGAAACCAGGAGGAGGGAGGGAGGAGGTGGCGCTGCGGTGTGTGTGTGTGGGGGGAATGGAATGGCGCAGAAAAAAAATGGCACAGCCCGAACGAACAGAATCCTCACACCAATCCACGGACAGTCCGCGGGCCGGATCCTGAAGGCAATTGGGCCTGATCCGGCCCCCGGGCCTTAGTTTGCCGACCCCTTCTCCAGACTCTCAATATTTTGCGGGAGGGATTCAAGCACGTATCATCACTTTCGTTTGCATAGTTAAAATGGATCTAAGGCAGCCTAACACAACAAACGCGGGACAACAAACACAACAACAAATGCAGGGATGCGGGTGACGCTGTGGGTTAAACCACAGAGCCTAGGACTCACCGATCAGAAGTTCGGCGGTTCGAATCCCCACGATGGGGTGAGCTCCCATTGCTCGGTCCCTGCTCCTGCCAACCTAGCAGTTCGAAAGCACATCAAAGTGCAAGTAGATAAATAGGTACCGCTCCGGCGGGAAGGTAAACGGCTTTTCCATGCGCTCCTCTGGTTCGCCAGAAGCGGCTTAGTCATGCTGGCTACATGACCCAGAAGCTGTATGCCGGCTCCCTTGGCCAATAAAGCGAGATGAGCGCCACAACCCCAGAGTCGGCCATGACTGGATCTAATGGTCAGGGGTCCCTTTACCTTTACCTTTAACACAACAAATCTGCTTAGAAAGACACGCACAGGCTTTTTGCACTTTGGAAAGTGATGGGGAAACACTTTTAAAAGTGTAGGATGAATAAACGACTAATGGGAAGATATGCAAACACCCTGCTAGCAAATCAGCTTGAATGCAGGATGAATCTTCATGGTTACATAAGAAACCCGAATCCGGTGCTCAATAAAGACAGGATATAATCTACCTTCCTTATAAGCTTTGTGCGAGCAAATCGGGATGAATGCTCAGCAGATAAGTTGTTGGAGGGAACTCTGTCTGTTTCCAGACAGGGTGGGTGCTCCTCATGCCCCCATGAGGGCCAAATGCAAATCTTACTACGTGATGTTGTTGGCATCAAAATGCCAACTCCCCAATTTAATCTGGATTTATCTTTTAAGAGGAAATGCAGTTAAGTTAGAAGCAAGCGCCACCCGATGTCTGCTGGCGATGTAACACTGAAAAAGGTACTATGATGCATATATGGTGGAATTGTTTAAACATCAAACAATTTTGGGAAACAATATTTAATGAAATGAAAAAAAATGTTCAGATATTCATTTAGGAAAACATCAGAAGGTTTTCTATTGGGAATAGTACCAGGAAGTCTAAAGGAAGAAGACAAGACATTATATTTATATGCAACAGTAGCCGCAAGCGAAAAATTGGAAAAGTGGTATAATACCGGCAAAAACAGAGTGACTTGCCAAATTATTGGAGTATTACAATATATCCAAAACAATGGGAGAAATTGGAAGGATCTCAAAAGAGAAGATAGACAAGGACTGGAAGGTGTTTAAAGGACACTTGCAAAATCATATTGAAAAATCAGAACTCCTATTAGAATAAGCAAGTTCCATTATAAATACTGAAATACTAAATAAGATGGATAACAATGTGTAACAGAAAAAGAAGGAGAAAGTTGGTTTAAAAGTGTGGGGGAGTAATAGAAGTGGAAAGAAATTGCAATTGAGTAGATTGGAAGTCTAACACAAGGGGGGGTGAAGAAAAGGAAGTACCTGTGGGATTGAGTGTGGGTATGTGTGAATATTTTTAAGGATTGTATGAAATGTATGCTTGTTTGTATATTCGTAATATGTATGTGTCAGAGCTGCCCTAGGTCCCAGCTCACAAAGGACCAACGCCAGTTCGTTGTTATGTAAAACAGTCTTTATTGAAGCTCAGTTCCGCTTTCACAGCCGCGGCGCGCAGCTCTACGTCTTAAACTCTAGACCGCCGAAGCTCCGTCTGAATCTCCTCCCCCCAGACACCAGTTTAAGACTCTAGCCTTGCTCCACCTCTTCCTTTGCTCTCTTCTCCTCTGGGCCCGCCTGTCCGCTGGGGTCTCGCCTCTCCTAGACTCTTCTGACGCTGAGTCTCCTGAGTCCTCCCCCTCCCTCCGGCGGGCTTTAGGACCTGGTTCCCAATCCGGGTTTCCTGCTGTGCCACCCGCCTGTACATTCGAACTTGGCGCGCGCGCCCAGCCGGCCACCTTCCTCCTGACCGTTACACTGCTCCTGTCACTGCTTCCCCCTTCGGGGAGGCTAGCTGCACCTGACTCTCCCTCCGTTCCCTCACTCTGCGATGGAGGCATGGCCACCCCTGACTCATCTTCTCTCCCTGCTGGAGGAGAAGCTGGCCCTGATACATGTGACTCTTCCCCCTCACTACGCTCTGGTGGAGGAGCTGGTCCTGCTCTCCCGCTGCTGCTTTGGGAGTCCCCGCTGGCCCCTTGCTTCTGGTGTGTCCCCCCTGGGACCCCCCTTGCCCTGGCCATCGGCGCCCCCCTCTGGGAATCTTCTGATTCGCTGGAGAGACTCATGGAATCTCTCGGGCCACTTTCATACTCCCCTACGCTGCCCTCAGATTCTTCCCCTTCGCTCTCCATTTCCTCTCTCCCCTGTGCCTCTGCTCCTGAGCCCCTGACAGTATGTATTAACGTTGAATTTTAATTTAAAAAAATTTAAATTAAAAAAAAGAGAAGCAAGCGCCACCACCTGTTGCTAATAACCCTTTTATGGTATCTCAGCATCCTGTTTGCAAATTAAGCCCCTCTCTGGAAGCACCGAGAGTCTTCTTCCACTTGCGATGCATCCATCCTCCCTGTTGCTTCATCTCTTTCCCCTCCTCTCTCGCAGCTCCCTGCAGTCCACTGGCAGTGGCTACACTTTACTCAGCTGCAGAGAAAGTTTGGGAAGCCATTGCGGCAATGCTACTTTCTCAGACTTGGGTCTTCAGCTGTGATGGCCTGGGAATCTGATTCAGAATCTGAACCTGAGGAATCCCAGCCTGCACAGGAGTCCCCGCCTCCAGAACCAGCTGAGCCGGGGCAGGGGCTTGAATCTGAAGGGCCTGCACCTGTGCCGGGTCCTCAGGAGCAGACACCAGATGTATCCACTCTGGCTCCAGAGGTGACGGAGGACCCATTGCCTGCAGGTGCTCCACTCTCAGCCCCGTCAGGGGAAGGTGAGGTTGCCTCTGGGTCCGGTAACCCTCCAGCCTCTCCTGAGCTGCAGAGGCTCAGGGCAGAGAGGCGGAGGGAACTAAGTTCTCTCAGGAGAAGTGCTCGCCTTAAGGCCAGGAGAGGCGGGTCACCTGTGGGCCGGGACCACCCTAGGCCCCAGAGGAGATAAAGGCCAGTCAGCCCAGTCCCAGGTTGCGGGAGCAACGACGTTGGAAACCTGTTCCTGCCAGCACCCAGACCTGTTTCTCCAGAGTTCCCGACCACACCCGGCTTCTTGCTTTGCACCCCGCTTCGCCCTTGGTGGACAGTCTCCAGACCCTCGGCCCAGGACCGGACTCTGACCATGCCTCACGGTAAACCCCCCCCCCCCAGACCAGCACATCAGCTGTTGTCAGACTACAGCTCCCACCATTCCTGACCACTGGTCCTGCCAACTAGGGTAGGCTCACCATACTTCAAAATGTGAAAACCTGGACACAAAAGTTGTTGAGTTTCTTTTGGGAGGCAAAGTTGTGGAGCTTTTTTTGGAAAATCTCAAAAAAGAAGATGTTTTTGAGCTCTTTTTAAGGAGATCCACCCCAAAATCAGCATCTGACATGGGTTGTCAAACACAGGGACCTTTTTACCGATTTTTGGAAATTCCGCCCAGACTCAATTTCCGACGGATGGATCCCAGATATGTCCCGGAAATTCCAGACGCATGACAGCCCTGAGCTAGGGATGATGGGATTTGTAGTCCAAGAACAGCTTGAGACCAGGTATGAGAAACCCTGGTCAACTGGAGCTTCCACTTCTCTGAGGGCTACCAGGAAAAACCAGGATCTGCCCGCTTCCAAGGAAGAACCTTGGTTAACAGCTCATCCACTTATGCCCTTTACAGGTGTTGATCCTTCACTTTGATATCATATCTTTATACCTACAACCTGGAGTGGAGTCTCTAAGACAGTTAGATGGCACCTTGTACACCTCCTTCCAGCAACTCCTGCAGCCCAGCTGGTGCCAAACATCTTGTTCTGCTTTCCTATGGACCACATCATTGAGGCCGAGAAGGGGGTCCTGTCAACTGGGCAGCCCAAGACCTCCAGACACCTTGCCCAGGCTTGTGCCCAGGAAGGTCGCTTTGGTGCTGGTTTGACTTCACCCTCGGAGGTGCACTCCATTGTCTCTCCAGACAGATGGATACCAACAAGAACAAATACCTTCAACATGATAGTGCAACGGATCCCCAATCCTAACAGGAGCGCTCTCGTTTGGAGCTTCAGAAAGCCTGGAAGAAGAGCCTTGAAGCATTGTGTTGAGCTCCCAAAGAGTTGCAGGCATATTATTATTATTATTATTATTATTATTATTATTATTATTATTATTATTATTTCCTGTGCTTCCGCTCCTCCCTTGTCTGATGTTCTATACAGTGGTACCTCGGGTTAAGTACTTAATTCGTTCCGGAGGTCCGTTCTTAACCTGAAACTGTTCTTAACCTGAAGCACCACTTTAGCTAATGGGGCCTCCCACTGCCGCCGCGCCGCCGGAGCACGATTTCTGTTTTCATCCTGAAGCAAAGTTCTTAACCCGAGGTACTATTTCTGGGTTAGCGGAGTCTGTAACCTGAAGCGTATGTAACCTGAAGCGTATGTAACCCGAGGTACCACTGTACAGTGGTACCTCTGGTTACAAACTTAATCCATTCCAGATGTCCGTTCTTAACCTGAAACTGTTCTTAAGCTGAGGTACCACTTTAGCTAATGGGGCCCTCCGCTACTGACGGCACACGATTTCTGTTCTCATCCTGAGGTAAAGTTCTTAACCTGAGGTACTACTTCCGGGTTAGCAAAGTCTGTAACCTGAAGTGTTTGTAACCCGAGGTGTTTGTAACCCGAGGTACCACTGTATAGCAGTAAAATTCGGAGCTACTTGCTTTGTTGTTACGTGTTGGGATGGGGAGGGTTTCTGAAGAGTGGAGAAGAAAAGGAAAATGGCGCCCTTCCCTCCAGAAACCTTCCCAGGTGGAGTTCAATCTCCTCTTGATGGAAAATTCTCTTTCTTCTCTCATTTGTACTAGGATTCTCTTCAAAGGCATTGGAGAGGAGTACCGTAAGTTGGCAAGCTAAACCCAAATGTATGGGTGCTTTTGCATGTATAACAACTTGTAATCAGTATTATTGTTACTCTATTCTGAACTTAAAAATAGTAAGCATAATGTTGGTGGTCAACAAAAGAGCTTCAAAGACTCTCTCAAAGCAAATCTTAAAAAAAAAGTAGTATAAACACTGACAATTGGGAAACACTGGCCTGGGAGCACTCCAGTTGGAGAACAGCCTTTACCAAAGGTGTCATGGGTTTTGAAGACGCTTGAATTCAGGACGAAAGGGAGAAATGTGCTAGGAGGAAGGCACGCTTGGCAAATCCACACCATGATCAACTCCCACCCAGAAACCTATGTCCCCACTGTGGAAGAACGTGTGGATCCAGAATTGGCCTCCACAGTCACTTATGGACTCACTTTTGAAAACCGTGTTTATGGAAGACAATCTTACTTGGCTGCGAGTGATCGCCAAAGAAGAAGATCATCCTTGTCTAGAGTATTTGCTCCAAAGGAGGGATTGAAAAAGCCAAAAGGAAAGAAGACCTTTGGGTGCCAACTCCTTTTCTATCTAGCTCTTTGAGGGATGAGTTGCAAATATTCCCGATTCTCCAGCCTTCTTCTCAGAAGCCCTCTTACGGCGCAACTCCACCTCCCCAGTTCTTAAGAACAAATATAATTCATGCTCGCGGAAAATGCGCAGGTTGCAACGGAAGCCTCCAAGGCGAAAGATCAAAGATTTGGAATCAGTCTTTCCAAGATGCCTTTGGGGATGTTGCAGGGTTGCTGATGGTGGAGACTGCACCCAAGGACTATTGCAGGGATTTGCTTTGTCTCTTTCTGTCTTTTTATCTCTGTCAAACAACACCCCCCCCCAAAAAAATCCTTTTTCTTGGTTGCATTTGTCTTTGAGGGACCTGGGGTGTTCTTTTGATCACTTCAGTCTCTCTCTGGCACTTGAATCCTGATTGGCTGAAGGACTTAGGGGGTGTGTGGAGAGAGAGAGAAATCTTTAATTAAGTAGATAATCTCTTCTTACAAATTTCAGTGGCTCCATTTCACCAATCGCCTTTTGCTTGCACTTCAGGACCGATTGTCCTACAGCGCAGTTTGGATTCGGGGTCTTTTAACTTCTCTGCACCCTTTAGGAGCAGAGGCTGGAAGCTCATTTTGCTCTTCTTTCCCCCCCTCCCCCTCCTCAAATTACCATCCTAATATTTTAAGATCTTCTTTTCTCGGCCTTTCATTTATTTATTTATTTATTTTTGAGGGGGCAGGATTATGGGCTCCTATCCAGGCACCTTGTTCCTCGTGTCCTTCTTCCACTTCAGCTATCCTTGGTGAGTAACGAGAGTTCCTTCCTTTGCGATGATGTAGCAAGACAGGCCCATGGGACGCTGTCGTGCAGGATCAAAGGCACCCACCTCACCTTGCTCTCTGAGCAACCACCACCCCTTTCCTATTTCCCTCGGGTCGCTAAAGGGTGTTTTAGGCTTGTGGAGCCTGACCTCACCCGGAGGCACATCCTACAGACCCCCCAGAGGACTGCTTGGAGAGATCATCGGGGAATCTCAGGGAAGCCACTTTGCAAGGTATCGCGTCCAATTTGCAAGATGAACTTATCGCAGAAGAGCAGGGGTTCCTCTGTCTGAAGGTTCCCAAGCTAGGAAGCTTTGCTCTCTTTTTTCCTTGCATTCTGTGTCTCCTTTATGTTCCTAACCAGCAATTCAGCTGCTGCCTCCAAGATTCTGGTTGCATTGATTTAGCTGGTTGAAATCACAGCTTTCGGCTTGACATTTCAGTAATGAGGGAATAGCAAGGGTTTTAAAGAAGAAGAAAGTGTCAAAAGGGAACATTCGGCCTTGTTTTTTTAACATCACGACTCGTTAAGATATTCCAATTGGCTCCCCGCAGCAGTCAAAAAAAGTCAACTGTTCTCAGATAAACTAGCAATCAATTCAATTGGACCGTTCTGCTGCGTAGTCTATGTTTTTCGTTGTTCAGCCTGAAATGTTTTGTATTGGTGAGACTCATGAAACTTTAGTGAATGCCTTTGAAATTGTCTGCTTTTAAAAAAGAAATTTGGAAAGGATATCACAGAAGCAAATACACAGTGTTCGTGAGATAATAGGCAATGCATTATCTTTTACTGCGTCTCCGTTAATTTGTTTAAGTCCAGGCACATCTTTAGGTTACATGGAATTTACCATCAGGCAGAATTAATTCCGACAACAGGAATTCCCCCAATCACCTGATCTCTCTTGGCATCCTCTTGTCTCAGTGGAACAAAGTTGTCTGAGAGGATTCTGTGCTTGATAGACACTGTGCTTGCCAGGCTATCAGAAAGCTAAATTTTTGCAACCTGTTGAAATCCGGGGCTAAGTTTAATCAAGTTCAGTGCTGCTTGCGGCATCTTTTCAGAGAGTTTAACTCAACTGGGAATCCAGTATGCTGCGAGTGTAAAAATAACTGAGTTGTGCTGGATGGTGAATAGATTTCTCGTATGATTCCCCATTGCTCTTAATAAGGACTAACAGAGGGATAATTAAATCTGGAGAAATCGGCTAGGGAGCCCTAACTAAAACCTAGAGAGGGTTAGACTTTTGCAGTAGTGACTCTTTAATGTTCAGAGGAGAGATTCTAGTGCGGGGAACAGAAGGAAGTTGTATCGAAATCTTGAGCTTATATTCCACCCCCTCAACAATACAATTTGCTTTTGGGGTGTTAACAGCAGAAGTGCAAAAGGACCAGTGCATGAACAAGTCGTTCAGGCTTGTTGAAATGTTTGAAACCCTCTCATGGTTAAGCCAAAGGTGTCTCAGTGGAATGGGAAATAGGGTTAGGGAGCAGTGTTGTGTGTGTGTATCCTAAGGTTAAAAACTTCTGCTAGGAGAAAGGAAAGCCTCACAGAGGTCTAAGAGCTTTCAACAAGAGCATTCCTCTTAAGGGGTTGAGGATAATCTACAATTTTTCCTCATGGCTCCCCGCTTCTCCCTTCTAACACCATACCCGGTGGTCCTGTGTCGATCGGTCTGGCGGCAGAATGGGGCCACCCACAATTAAAGCGATCGTTTCTGTGCATCTGCATTCCAGATATGCAGCGGTGGAGCATTAATTTAAAAAATAAACGTTAAATAGCTCCCAAGAACGACAGTCCAGCGGGTGAGGTAGTGGTGGAAATGTTTGTCTGTGAGTGAGAGAGAGTAAGAAAGAGAGAGAGCGAGATCAAACTCTTAATAACTTATGTTATCCTGGAAGGATGCAGGGACCAGGGTCAGGATTTGTGCATGGTGAGGCTGGTATATATATTTTAAGGGCCCTAACCACTTTAAAACTTCCCCAAGGGGAAAGTGCTTTCTTCTGTCTGAATTTAATTGTCCTTCCAAAGAAGGAGGTACAGCCCCAGCTGCTTCACGTTTGCTAGACGGAGGATTGAAATGTGGGAATACGAGGTGCACATTCCCAAACCTCCATTCTCCCCTCTCTGGACTCTGTCATGTACACCATTGGGAGGAATATTCCTGTGGTGTATGGACCATCGCTCAGTATGGAGGATTAGGCTCAGGACTCGATGAACCACTTGCTACTTGCCTAGCGCCAAACCTTGGCATCCAGCATTACAGAGCAAACTGTGCTACAGCACTTGACTTCCAGGTTCATTTTTTGACTCCAAACTCCACAGCTACTGAGCTGTTTATTACATGGGTAGGCAAACTAAGGCCCGGGGGCCAGATCTGACCCAATCGCCTTCTCAATCCGGCCTGCGGACTCTGGGAATCAGCGTGTTTTTACATGAGTAGAATGTGTCCTTTTATTTAAAATGCATCTCTGGGTTATTTGTGGGGCATAGGAATTTGTTCATTATTCCCCCCCCCAAAAAAAATATATAGTCCAGCCCCCCACAAGCTCTGAGGAACAGTGGACTGCTGAAAAAGTTTGCTGACCCCGGGTTTATTAGTTAAAATGCTTCTGGCTCCAGGCTAAGAACAGAATCAACACACTAGTGCAAATAAGGGCCACCGTTTTATTAATCTTGATAATAGAACCCGCAATTAAGTACCATCAGGTGCAATTCCAAACCCTCCAAGTGTCTCTATTTTCCAGGGACAGTCCCAGATTTACAGAAGCCGCTCCGGTTTCTGATTTGATCCCAGAATGTCCCGCTTTTCCTTAGGATGTCTCTATTTTCATCGGAGAAATGTTGGAGGGTTTGGAGTTATGCGACCCGACCCCTCGAGCCAAGGAGATAAGTAACTTTACAATTTTTAGAAGACCTCTCAAGGCAGCCCTATATAGGGAAGTTTTCTAATGTTTAATGTTTTTTTTGGGGGGGGGGGTTGGAAGCTGTCTAGAGTGGCTGGGGGAACCCAGTCAGATGGGTGGGGTAGAAATAATAAAATTATTAATAATATGGAATAGGACATCCCTATTTTCATTCGAGAAATGTTGGAAGGCATGCAATTCATCTGAAATTGCTTTATACATGGAATTGTAATCACTGTTTTTATATACGTACTTGTTTTGTATATGGGATGGGGTCCCCCCCCCCCCGGTATTGTGAAATTGCCTCAAGATGCTTCCTAAGGAAGCTATTCATAAATGAAACAATGAATACAAAATCAAACAATCATACAAAAACACCCAAGTACCAACTCTCCTCCTTGCTTCCCGAGTCTGTCTGGGCAATTATCTTCTTATCTGCTATAACCCAGGGGTCGGCAACCTAAGGCCTGGGGGCCAGATGTGGCCCAATCGCCTTCTCAGTCCGGCCCGCAGACGGTCTGGGAATCAGCGTGTTTTTACATGAGTAGAATGTGACCTTTTATTTAAAATGCATCTCTGGGTTATTTGTGGGGCATAGGAATTCGTTCATTTCCCCTCAAAAAAATATAGTCCGGCCCCCCACAAGGTCTGAGGGACAGTGGACCGGCCCATGGCTGAGAAAGGTTGCTGACCCCTGGCCATAACCCAACAATTTCAGGGTGACACAGATTAGTGCAGATAATCTGTGGAACACCTGGTCCTGACAGCTCCTAACCATACCTCTTATGGTGTCGTGAGGGAGTCCTGTCCTTATCAAAGCCACCAAATCTGCTCACCATGAGAGGCTAGTCTATGGAAACCCAACTAAGTGGTGCTCCATTGATGGTCTCCATCTGCTAGGCCAGATATGGACATAATTTAGATCAGAAACTTCTGGGTGATTTGTAGTAAATCGTCGCAACGCAGACCCTTCAAGTGTCCCTATTTTCCAGAGACAGTCCCAGATTTACAGAAGCCATCCTGGTTTCTGATTTGATCCAGGAATGTCCCACTCTTCCTTAGGGCATCCCTATTTTCATTGGAGAAATGTTGGAGGGCATGGAGTAATAATAATAATAATAATAATAATAATAATAATAATAATAATAATAATTTATTATTTATACCCTGCCCATCTGACTGGGTTTCCCCAGCCACTCTGGGCGGCTTCCAACAAAGATGAAAAATACACTAAAATGTCACATATTAAAAACTTCCCTGAACAGGGCTGCCTTCAGATGTCTTCTAAAAGTCAGATAGCTGTTTATTTCCTTGACATCTGATGGGAGGGCGATCCACAGGGCAGGCGCCACTACCGAGAAGGCCCTCTGCCTGGTTCCCTGTAACCTCACTTCTCGCAGGGAGGGAACTGCCAGAAGACAGCCAAGGACCTTTAGAAGACACCTGAAGGCAGGCCTGTATAGGGAAGGGTTTTTTTTTTTTTTTAATGTTTAATGTTTTATTATGTTTTTATATATGTTGGAAGCTGCCCCGAGTGCCTGGGGCAGTCAGATGGGTGAGGTGAAAATATAATCATTATCATATGCATTGACCCTGATTTTAGCTTCAGCTGCCTGTGACTCTTATTACGAGGATGAAAACCAACAATGCAGAATATCTGCTAGCCAGTACTAATTTTTATAGAAAAAGAGGTGCTGGAACTCACCATGAACACCTCTCTTGTTCTCTTATAATGGCAATAGTGCCTACCTGAAAGTTGAGAGAACTGACTTCCTGTGAGTTGTGGCTGAAAAGAGCCCTAATGCTAGCAATAGATATAATTGGGAAATATTCATCTGCAAGGTTTGTTGGGACAGTGTCCTCTTCATCCGTGAGGTATCGATGGCTCTATGCCTCTCTATCTCAGGTCTACCAAGACATCAATGGGCAAATGTTGGTCTGCTATATAAGCTTTCACTATAGAGACGATTCACCAGTTAAAATTTCAGCCTCTTTCGGGAAAAGAGCGAGCTTTTCCGTACCTTTCCCATTGATGTATGGGAACAAGGACACAGGTGGCACTGTGGTCTAAACCACTGAGCCTCTTGGGCTTGCTGATCAGAAGGTCGGTGGTTCGAATCCCCATGACGGGGTGAGCTCCTGTTGCTCTGTCCCAGCTTCTGCCAGTCTGGCAGTTTGAAAGCACGCCAGTGCAAGTAGATAAATAGGTACCACTGTGGCGGGAAGGCAAACAGCATTTCCGTGCGCTCTGGTTTCCGTCACAGTAACCCGTTGCACCAGAAGCGTTTTAGTCCTGCTGGCCACATGACCCAGAAAGCTGTCTGTGGACAAACGCCGGCTCCCTCGGCTTGAAAGCGAGATGAGTGCTGCACCCCTATAGTCGCCTTTGACTGGACTTAACCGTCCAGGGCTCCTTTACCTTTTACAAGGAAATCGGCAAATTCTACAGGAGCACTGAGAATAAGGTTGAAGGGAAATTAGGATGCTTCTTGAATAATGTTTTCTAAGCACCAAATCACGCCAGAAGTGATTTCTATGGCGGTGGGGTTCTTTTTGTGTGTCATGAGAACAAGTTGTGCGCCCAGCTTGCACAACTGGAAAGTTGTGTTTCGTGAGATTGTAAGGCAACAGATTGTGTTAATGACCCCTTCACTCATAGCTATGCATATATCCATAAATAGGATGCACATTTGTAGGATATTGGAGTAATTACTAAAGGAGAATGAGTCGCCCATTCTGTAGTTGTTGCAGTCTTCATGGCACATTTCCCATTGCTCTTCTTGATATGATGATTTCTCATTTTGATTGGTTTTGTTGCTTTATATGTAATTTGTGTATTCTAACTGTGCTTAACCTGTGATATACTGTGCTGAAGAGAGAGCTAACAGTATGCCATAATATTACAACTAATAGCAATAATAATTGGCTCAAGAAATGAAGTGGTAGTTTTAGGAAGCAACCAACATTCCTTTAAGAGGTTTTACTTTCAGACGACACCTTGGCCCTTAAAAAGCGATTTATTAATATGCACAGACCATCCTCTTTAGATTGCGAATTGCAATTTAATGCGCTGTGGCTCTGCCAGCGGCAAGTTTACCTGAGGTCCAGTAATATTTCCTCGGCTATTGTTTCCCCCCAAAATCTGATATAGTTCTCTTCTGAGCATAATCCAGAAGATCTGCAACTCAGCCAAGCAGAAATAAAATCCAAAAGATTCAGGCCCAATGGAAATAATGTTTCGACTGCCTGTTATCACTAAAAAGTCATTGCAACATAATAATTGGCTTGCTGGATCAGGCCAGAGAAGAAGATACACATTCAGTTAAACAGTTAGTTAAACAATAAATGGACGAAAAGCAGGATTTAAGCAGTAAAAAAAACTAAAACAACTTTAAAAAATTTGACGGCTCTATTTCATATCCTAGCTTCAAGGCCATTCGGGTATTTAATCCCATCGTCTTGGAAAAAGGGATCAGGGAGGTCTGCCTCTTTAGCTCAGAGTCTGCTTAGTTTGCCCAATTGGGAGTCTGTGGCTGTCCTGTTCACTCCGTGGCAAGTGGTAAATTGATAGAAACTGGTTCTAAAAAAGAAATAACCCCAACTTCTATTGTTAAAGGGAACATCTCCACACATAGGTGCTTATTTTGCGCCAGCGATTAATCTGTCCCCTTGTGTGCTGGCCAGTAAACTTGAATTTGTGTGCTCTGTCTTTTCTCCTTCCTTGACGACTGCCCTTGCCTTTGAAGGGAGATAAAGCCAGTCTGCTAAGAAGTGATTGCTTCAAAGGTTTGCTACAAAAACGAATGTGAAGGTGCTTTAATAGAAATATTTCCATCGTAGTCTTTCCTGACAAAGGATGCAACTTGAATGCAGCAACCTTTGCTCTTTCCTGCACGGCACAAGCAATCAAATCAAGAAGCATCGTTTCGCCTTTTGTCCAAACTGGGAAACTGGTTCCCGATTTCAGATCAAGCCAGGAGCTCAAACCAACTGTGGTTTTAATATCCTGGCTTGGTTCCTAAACTGGGAACCGGTTGTTCAGTTTGGACGAAAATGGGAAGTTTTAGAGGCTTCCTGATTTGATTGCTCATATTGTGTAGGGAGGGGCAAAGGTGCGTGCTACACAACATGGAAAATGGATACCTCAATTTATTAGGCTGAGATATGTTCATCTGAACTGGGCCATTATGGGAGGGAGATGAAAATCAGCAAGGAAACCTGAGAGATTGGGGGTGGAGAATCACTTGGGGGATAAAAGCATTCTTCTTGGGTTTCACAGTTGATTCTTGCAGTCCATTCTTTGCATGTCCCACGTGAAGTTTATTTCAGTTTTATGGCGGAGAGATACAAAGCTTTATAAATTCATTATAAACTTACATTTAGGGATAGCATTGCCTTGCCCATATCTGCGCTGGGTGAAGGTCTGTTTCCATATCAACAGACGCACCTATTAAGCTAAATGCAACTGCAGTAATTGCCCAGATCTTCTGGGGGGGGGGGCATTTTGCAGATATACATTTCTGTTCCTTCTTGTCCCATCCACAGTGACTCTTGGGGGGCTGTTTCCCTTTCTCCTATGCAGTCAAGGAAGGCTTGAAAAGGAGGTCTTGCTGGGGTACAATGATACTATCACCTCTTAAGTTTTGGTAAATCTTTCTACACAGGTGGAACTGCTCAAATTTTACTTGAAAAGCTGTTTTTGATACCACATTTCAACAGGAAAAATTGCATTTTCAACATTTTCAGACCATTTTATATTCTATTTCGTTATCTCTACTAAATTGTAAATCTGGGCCACTATCTGATTTCTTATGTGTTTAGTTTCTCACTTAGTTTTTGAGTGTTCAGGCAGAAAATGTCATTTTTAGGGGCTTTCTAATTTCAGTTCTATGAAAAGTTCTCTGGTTTCTCTTGAGATCGTTTAAATCTTTCACCTTTTACTAAAGATTTCCATGTTTTAGAAGACATCTGAAGGGAGCCCTGGATTGGGAAGTTTTTAATGTTTGATTTTTTAATGTTTTTATATGTGTTGGAAGCTGCCCAGAGTGGCTGGGAAAACCCAGCCAGACAGGCAAGGTATAAATCAAATCATCATCACCATCATCTTTCCATCTTCGTATACAAAGTACAGTGGTACCTCACAAGACGAATGCCTCGCAAGACAAAAAACTCGCTAGACGAAAGGGTTTTTTGTTTTTTGAGCTGCTTCGCAAGACAATTTTCCCTATGGGCTTGCTTCGCAAGACAGAAACGCCTTGCAAGTTTGTTTCCTTTTTCTTAACACCGTTAATACAGTTGCGACTTGACTTCGAGGAGCAACTCATAGAACGCGGTGTGGTAGCCTTTTTTGAGGTTTTTAAAGACTCTGGTGATTTTTGAAGCTTTTCCAAAACTTTCCCGACACCGTGCTTTGCAAGACAAAAAAAATCGCAAGACGACAAAACTCGCGGAACAAATTAATTTCGTCTTGCGAGGCACCACTGTACAAAATAGAAAGATACGCCTAACAGTTGCAAGGCTGGGGGGGGGGAGAGAATACAAATCAAATCTATATAAAATCATACTTAAGGTATCATATCAAGAAATATCTAATACCTGTGGTCTCACGCCATGTTGTTAAATACATTTCTAATACCTTAATCGGTCCTCAGACTTTGGCAAGCGTTTTCCCACTGTCCATGTGTGGTTTCCTCCATTTTGTACAATACCTTTGCAGCCACAAGCCTACTGCCAACCACAACTCCATCCTGTTTTTTCAACCCAAGTGCAAATACTTGACCATCATTCAACTTACTCCTTAACTTAAAGAAAACATCCTTAACTTACTCCTTAACTTAAAGAAAACAAAAGAGATCATTGTGGAATTTAGGAAATGTAAATTGAATATTCAGCCACTTATTATTGAGGGGAAGTGCGTGGAACAGGTCTCGGTGTTTCGATTTCTGGGAATGGAGTTGAGAGACGACCTAACCTGGGGAGAAAACAGCAAAGAGCTGGTGAAGAGAGCACAGCAGAGGTTATATTTCCTGAGAATCCTCCGGAAAAACAATCTCTCAAGGGACCTGTTGATGGCATTCTACCATTGCACTGTGGAGAGCGTACTAACTTATGGTCTGTGTGTGTGGTTTGGGAGCTGCACGGCCAGGGAAAAAACAATGCTATCCAGGGTTGTAAAGACTGCAGAGAGAATAATTGGGTGCACTCTTCCCACCTTAGATCAAATCTATGCTGCCAGGTGCCATAAGAAAGCGGCAGAGATAGCGCAGGATAGTACGCACCCCGGAAATGATCTCTTTCAGCTTCTGCCTTCTGGAAGAAGGTATAGGGTTATAAAGGCCCGGACTAGCCGCCTGAGAAACAGTTTCTACGCAAATGCAATTCTGGTTCTAAACGCAGCATAAGGGGTCTCTATAGTATAGTGTATTTTAAAATGGGGTTTCAGAGTTTTTAGGGGGTTTTGAATGTTTTATGTAGTTTTGTAGTAGTTTTAGGTAGTTTTGTAGTAGTTTTAGGTAGTTTTTCAATTTCATTGTTCTGCATGGGACAATGACCATAAAGATATCGTATCGTACCGTAACTATCTTTAGGCAATGAATCAGGACAGGGAGAGGCTCGCAGCCCCAACGAACATTCACCAGTACCTACTGGGCAACAATGGGCATATGTGCTTGGTTCAGTAAGTGGGACGACTCTCCGAGGGCTGGGCAGGGGTGGCACAGAGGAATTCCAAGCATTCCCTCTGCTTCTCTCCATTGATGAACCCTTTTCCTCCCTTCCAGGTCAGTGAATAATTTCCTGATGACTGGTCCCAAGGTAAGTGCGTTTCCTTTGATCTGCATTTCTAATTCCAACAAGCCAAGATCTGCTGAAAATCAGGCTTGTTTCCAGCCTCCCAGGTTTGCTAAGGTTTGGACAGGGGCTCCCCACACTCTCTGTCTCTTGAGTGCCGAATCTTAAGCACAAAAGGCAAGGAAAGAAGCTGTTTTCTAAAGAGATCAGGGCAGTATTCCCACCCCACCCCCCAAAAAATTTCCATCTTCCCAACATCCCTGCCCAAGGCAATCCAAAGAGGTTTATGGCTGGGCAGGTTTCAGAGATTTGAATCCAAGTTGCTAAAGTCCAGATTCAACTCTTCTACACCATAGTAGCTGATGACCTGAACCTTACGCATAGTGCTAAGCAGCGTTATTTTGCTAGAAAAATGAATGCTTCCCTTGTTCTCTTACAATGGCAATGGCACCCACCTGAGATATGTTGAAAAAAGCCCTGGTGCTAGGGTTACCAGTTTTGCTGGCTGGTTTTTGTTATTTTCTTACTGGCCCCTGTTCTTGCACCTTTCATGTATTAGCAGGTAGTTAATGCTAATTTCCATGCTGTGGAATTGCTATCCAGAGAACGCATTGCTCTACGAGGCTGAGGGTGGGGGGTCTTGTCATCTGAGCAGCCCAGAACCTCCAGACACACTTCTGCCCCGGGAAGGTCACTTCCGTGTTGCCAACGCAGTGGTTTACCTCCGGAGGCACACTCCATTCTCTCTCGAGACAGACAAATGCCAACAACAGCCGTGTTGAGGGGCGTGCAGAAGCATCACCTGATCAAGCCCAGAGATGTCAAGTATAAAATGGAACAGGTCAACATATAAATGCAACCTAGCAAGTACAGCTCTGCTTAAAAAGCAGAGACATCACCTTGCCAACAAAGGTCCGTATAGTAAAAGCTGTGGTTTTCCCAGTAGTGATGTATGGAAGTGAGAGCTGGACCATAAAGAAGGCTGATCGCCACAGAATTGATGCTTTTGAATTATGGTGCTGGAGGAGACTCTTGAGAGTCCCATGGACTGCAAGAAGATCAAACCTCTCCATTCTTCAGGAAATCAGCCCTGAGTGCTCACTGGAAGGACAGATCCTGAAGCTGAGGCTCCAATACTTTGGCCACCTCATGAGAATAGAAGACTCCCTGGAAAAGACCCTGATGTTGGGAAAGATGGAGGGCACAAGGAGAAGGGGACGACGGAGGACGAGATGGTTGGACAGTGTTCTCAAAGCTACCAGCATGAGTTTGACCAAACTGCGGGAAGTAGTGGAGGACAAAGGTGCCTGGCGTGCTCTGGTCCATGGGGTCAGGAAGAGTCGGACACGACTAAACGACTAAACAACAACAAGCAAATACAAGAACGGTTCCTTGAGCTAATAGCCTCATAAGCTTCTTGAGTTTTAGTGGCCTAGCATGGGGGGGCCCACGGGGGCAGTTTCCCTGGTGGCAAAATGGTCAGGGGCACAAAATTGCCACACCTGACAGTGCCTCAATACTTCTGTTGCTGAGCTCTGTTGAAAATGGCTTCTCCATGCAAACCAGGAAGTGGCATCTCAAGACAACGGAACAACTCTTCTTATCTCTCTAGTTGCGATCTCCTGGGTGATGTTCTGAGCGCTGGCATTTTGCTACAAAACCCTGCTTAATCTTTTAGATACAGGAGTGAGGGTCAGACAGAGGCAGTAAAAGTCAAACATAGCGGTTGTGACAGTTAGAGTGAGAGACAGGGATGGAACTGAGAGAGGAGAGTGTGACAGTGTGAGATTGTGCCACATCTAGTTAAGGGCGCGCATTTGAGAAACTGTTCTGAACATATTTAAAACCTGTTTGTTCTTCAATAAACTTTAATCTTTGTTGTTGACTTTACAACCTGACTGAGACTCAGAAGAAACCTGGTTGGTGGCAACAGAAGAATAAAGCAGTGGTGTACAGGTCAATAGTCAGTAAAACGACCGGGGGCTCAGAATGAACACCACAAAATTGGGCTCTCCCCACCTGTGTATTCTGCAACAGTGCATTGGCGGTAGATTTATTCTGCTTTCGTGTGTTCTGCAGTGCTTCCTCAATGCTTCCACATTATTGCCTTCTGGAGGGGCAATAGCGGAATGAAAGCAAAACAAAATACAGTGTTACCTCTACTTACGTTCACCTCTGGTTACGTATCCTTTGGGATATGTACACAGCAAACCCAGAAATATTTTTCTGGGTTTTGCCGCACGCACATGCGCAGAAGCGCTCTATGTGCCACACACATGTGCAGAAGACTAAACCGTACCACGCGCATGCGCAGAAGCGGCACCTCCAGATAAGCACACCTCAGGATCCGCCCAGAGCTCCAGAATGGATCCCCTGCGCAACAGGAGGTACCACTGTAAAGAAACTAGAACATTTGTGGCATAAAAGTTACCAGATTTCTTATGCGATATGCCCTGATTTGGAAGCGAAGCAGTGTGACTCCCCCCCAAAATGTTTGCAGATGCAAACAGTATTAAAAGTGAATTGCATGTGACCATTCCTGTAGCATCTTGAGCACAAAAAATCCTGGGTGCCTAATAAGGAGGATATTTGAAGGGGCCCTTTGGCTGTAATCCTATGCACACTTACTTAGGAGTAAGCCCCATTGAAGTTGCTCTGCCGCTCCGTCTGTTGCAGCAAAAACAAACACAGCTGCCTGCCTTGAAGATTTTGAATAGGGCTTCCTCCACCGATACTGTTTCATAGAGGAAAACACCATATTGAACTTGGCCCCCTGAAGTAAAAGGAAGGAAGGGAAAGGGGGTGGGGAGTTGAGGAGGGGGCCACACATCTGAAGAGTCTAGATAAAAGTCTGGCTGTACTTGACAGGTTTGCTGTTTGGGGGTTGGGCTGGGAGGTGGATTAAGAGGCTGGGAAAAAGCATGATCCAAGTGGGAAGATAGCAAACGACACAAACGAGAGGCTCTGCAGTTCTCAACAGTGTGGGGTCTGGCTCAGCCATGCAGTTAGCGCACAGACCAGGTCAGGGAAAGCCCAGCACATAGACCAGGTCAGGGAACCTGCAAAAAGAAAACGGGAGCAAACTAACTAAAACACAAAACAAACGAACAAAACACCTATGTGGTAAACGGTAGTGGTGGTGTGGTATTGATCCTGATCCAAAGGGTTCCATATTCAATTTCCTCAGGGAAACTGAGAGAACAGTAATTCAAAGTCCTGATGTGCTTCTAGAGACCCTGTTTTCCAGGGACGGTCCTGGATTTACAGAAGCCGTCCCCGTTTTTTATTTGATCCTGGAAGGTCCCACTTTTCTTTAGGACGTCCCTATTTCCATCGGAGAAATGTTGGAGGGTATGTGCTGGCCCTTCTATCTCTTACCCAGAGGAGACAGAAGAGCTAGCACATCCAGATTTCGAATTCCTGTTATCTGAAATTCCTGAGGAAGGACCAGTAGGGTCTGATGCGCATTGGCTCAATAAGCCCTTTCCCTCTCTGTTCTGCTGCTTTTTTGCTTCTGTTTCCAGGTCAGGCAAAGCAACCTTCTGTGCTGGAACTAGTGCTGGGCCACGGTGCACCATAAAATCTTAGAATCATAGAATTGTAGAGTTGGAAAAGACCCCGGGCTCCTCTGTTCCAACGCCCTGCAATGCATAAATCTCAGCTAAAGCATCCATGACTCTCCAATTTTTGTACGTTTTCCTCTCCTGTGATTGAGACTTCAATTTGTCTGCCTCATTCTGAGCATTTCCTGGCTTACAATTTGGGTGGCCATGGGGTTTTGAGCTTACCTCAGTGTCATGAGTTGGCTAGTGTTTAAAAATTTCTCCAGCCTCCCTAAACTGACCGCACTGCCTGATCTGGGTGAAAAAAAACTTATCTCCCTCCCAACCACAGGAATTTCAACCCCCCCCCCAAATGCTCTCCTCTGCAATTATTATTTTGTTATTAATAATTAAATTTCTCCAGCGCCCTTCATCCGAGGATCACCAGGATGGAGAAAAACTGGGATGAATTTTCAGCACAGCCCTGAAAATTCAACATCCTTTTTTTCAATGCAAGGAAAAAAAGAAGGCACTTAAGACCCAGTTCAAAGGAAGAAAATCCTCTTGGTAATCTAAAGGAGGAGTAGCAGGCGAGACATTCCGAAAGCCCTGGAATGAGTGGTTTAGGAAGCTGCGCTTTCTCATTGTAGTACTTTATATTCAGATCATGCTCTGTTTCGCCTTTTCAGCTTCTAATGGAATTGTTTTTCGAATTCGTCGCTTACTGGTTGCATGTTAAATATGGAAGGTGTCGCCAAATTCACTGCACAATCTTATCTCTGTGGACTCGAACCCTGGACACAGTCAGACAAGTCTTCTGGACTTGAGCACATAGCCACTCACTTCCTGGGCCTTCCAGGAGACCTTGATGCTAAGTCCCATTTTGCTGCTGAGGATACAAATAGGGTTTCCTTTGTCAGGCAAGGATTGAATTGTGTGGCGAGTTCTCGCCTCCCCCCTACCGAAATAAAGACACAAGACACAAGAATTCGAGTTAATGGGTCAAATTAGGCCACAACTTTATTGATCACAGGAATTGAGCGGTATTGGCTTAGGCATTGGTCCTAACAACTAACCGGCATGAAGACCGGTGAGGGTTAACCACCAGTAGGGGGAGTCCTGCTGAGGCACGTCAACTAGGAGCTCCCCCCGGAGTTACCGCTTGGGGGCATGCCGTGGGCCCACACCTCCATAGGCTTAGGACAAGGCCACGCCCCCCCCCCCCCGGAATCCTTTACCGGACTACCCTTATGATTGGGGAAGGCGATGGCGCTTCCTTCCCACCTTCATCTGCACGACAATAGAACAATACCCCTATCAATGCCTAACCGCCAATACCGCAGAGTTGTGACGGGTTGCTACAAGGTAGGTGAAAACCAAGTGGCCGGTGCCAATCTGCCAAATGGAAAAATTCCTACCAGGCCCCTTGATGGTGACTGACCAAAGTCCATAGCATCGTCAGAGGCTAACCTAACAGGTGGGCGGGAAGGAGAAAAGACCTGGCTGGCTGCGGTATGGGAAAGAGGGAGACCCTCGGCTGCGCCAGACCTAAGTGCTGCCAGGCCATGCCTCCCGGGCCAGTCGATTGGCTGGCCCGAGAATGACGCATCCGAGGATTCCCTGGTATCGCGGGGGCTGGAGCCAGCGTGAAGCCCACAACCCCACTTCCTCCCTAGCTCGGAAGTGGCTCTCTTAGAGGCAGGTTTCAAGGCAGAAGGCATGGCAATCTCTGCATGTGCCCTTGTGGAAGCTCCTCTTTTGCCCTTGCCCTTTTCTCCCTGCAGGCATACCTCATCTATTCCAGCAGCGTTGCGGCCGGCGCACAGAGTGGGATTGAGGAATGCAAGTTCCAGTTTGCTTGGGATCGCTGGAACTGCCCAGAGAGAGCTTTGCAACTCTCCAGCCACGGAGGACTGCGTAGTGGTAAGAAAATGTCAAGAGGGTTGCCCAGGGCCTTCCTGAGACATTGCCAGCCTGAAGGGTAAAAGGTAAAGGGACCTCTAACCATTAGGTCCAGTTGTGGCCGACTCTGGGGTTGTGGCGCTCATCTCACTTTATTGGCCGAGGGAGCCGGCGTACAGCTTCCAGGTCGTGTGGCCAGCATGACTAAGCTGCTTCTGGTGAAATGCCGTTTACCTTCCCGCTGGAGCGGTACCTATTTATCTACTTGCATTTTGACGTGCTTTCGAACTGCTAGGTTGGCAGGAACAGGGACCGAGCAACGGGAGCTCGCCCCGTCACGGGGATTCGAACCACCGACCTTCTGATCGGCAAGTCCTAGGCTCTGTGGTTTAACCCACAGCGCCACCCGTGTCCCTTGCCTGAAGGGACCCCCCCAAACGGGTCCCCCCTTAACTCAAGTTGGTCCAGCACCAAAGCTGGTCAAATGATTTTAAGCCCCTGAGGTGGAAAACCCCACAAGCACCTCCCTCCCTCTCTGGCAATACAAATATGATTGTAATGCACTAAATAACTAACAATTTGCAGCCAGTTCATGACACCCAGGAAGCTGCCTCGCTCAGTCGAAAGATAGGACCGGCCCCATAGGAGCTCTTAAGGGGATTTAAGGATGCTTTTAACTGCCAATTCTCCTGAGTTGTTACCACCTTCATTTCCTTTCCCTGATGTTTCCTGAGTCACAGATGGAAGCGAGTGTCAGGGGTCGGCAAACCTTTTCAGCAGGGGGCCGGTCCACTGTCCCTCAGACCTTGTGGGCAGCCAGACTATATTTGGGGGGGGGGGAAATGAACGAATTCCTATGCCCCACAAATAATCCAGAGATGCATTTTAAATAAAAGCACACATTCTACTCATGTACAAACACGCTGATTCCCAGACCGTCCACGGGCCGGATTTAGAAGGCGATTGGGCTGGATCTGGCCCCCAGGCCTTAGTTTGCCTACCCATGGTTTAATGTGTGAAGCAGTGTGGAATGTGGACGTGTGGTGTTTTGCTGGTCTCATTGAGGGCAGTCTTTCAATATGAGTAATGCATGTTCTTTGTACTTTTGTCCATTTACTGTATTCATTTCCCCCGATTTGAACTATAAAATGGTGATTTTCTTGAGTCAAAATGAGAGTACCCCTAAACATTTTTTTAAAGGAAAAAAGCGCAGTGGTTACCAAATCTGGCTGCTTTGCTTATCTTTGCACATCTGTACCTCCAGCTGTGACCCATCAGTGGCACTGCCACCCAAGAGAAATGTAGAGAACCAAAAGCCAAACAGTATACTCTGTGTATTGTTTTCTCTAACAGGTTTGGGTTTTTTTGGGCAATCTAGATGGCCTCAAGGGATGCGGGTGGCACTGTGGGTTAAACCACAAAGCCTAGGACTTGCTGATCAGAAGGTCGGCGGTTCGAATCCCCACGATGGGGTGAGCTCCCGTTGCTCGGTCCCTGCTCCTGCCAACCTAGCAGTTTGAAATCACGTCAAAGTGCAAGTAGATAAATAGGTACCACTCCGGCGGGAAGGTAAATGGCATTTCCGTGCGCTGCTCTGGTTCGCCAGAAGCGGCTTAGTCATGCTAGCCACATGACCCGGAAGCTGTACGCCGGCTCCCTCGGGCAATAAAGAGAGATGAGTGCCGCAACTCCAGAGTCAGTCACGACTGGACCTAATGGTCAGGGGTCCCTTTACCTTTTAGATGGCTTCAGGTTGACATACGAACTGCTACACCCACTCAGTGCCAAAACTTTTCCAAGAGGTTTTTCCCTCCTGGCAAGGAAAGAAGGAGCCAGACCCTTCCCCACCAATTATTTGTACAACCCTGAAGCAACTAGATATTTATTTGCATTTCACCCACACTTAACACTGCAGTGGGAAAAGCAGTCACATCGCTACATGGCGCATCAATGATCCTGAGCAGTTTAACTGGCTGTTCTTTCTGCTATCATGTTAGGGGCAGGATGGCAGAGGAGAGATCTACAAGTCCACTCCCTCCCATGGCTGCCTTTGGCATTAGTAGGAGTTAACTCTCCTGTTTTAATCTAGGCAGTTCTTAGCAGGCTGGTCCCAAAAAACGTCAATAATAGCATCAGTTCATGTTATTTAGTAGAATGTTATCTATTTTTGTTTCTGCTGGATGAAGAGCCCTAAGTTGTTCTTCGCCATTTCTAAACAGAAGGTTGCTGTTCAGTTTATATTATTATTATTATTATTATTATTATTATTATTATTATTATACATATCTATATATAAATTATGGGGCGTGGGTGGCGCTGTGGGTTAAAACACTGAGTCTAGGGCTTGCCGATCAGAAGGTCAACAGTTCGAATCCCCGCGATGAGGTGAGCTCCCATTGCTCGGTCCAAGTGCAAGTAGATACATAGGTACCACTCCGGCGGGAAGGTAAACAGCGTTTCTGTGCGCTGCTCTGGTTCGCCAGAAGCGGCTTAGTCATGCTGGACACATGACCTGGAAGCTGTACGCCGGCTCCCTCAGGCAATAAAGCAAGATGAGCTCCGCAACCCCAGAGTCGTCTGCAACTGGACCTAACAGTCTGGGGTCCCTTTACCTCTCTCTATATATATGTTTTACAATCTAAAATACTCATTTTATACCCTTAAGATATCAATGACTTCCTCTCTTTCCATGGTTCATTCCACATATAAATCCCTGCATATTTTACAAAAACTATACCATTCCGTATTCCATTATTACACCCATCCAAGCTTATTTACATTGCTGAATTTATCTTAATGCTGCCGGCATCTTCAGCTGTACACAATTACTTCCCATATATTCAATAAACCTTTTCCAATCCTCTTTAAACATATGTTCTTCTTGTTCTCTTATTCTGTAAGTTAGGTCCGCAAGCTACGCATATTCCATCAGTTTAAGTTGCCATTCTTCTTTAGTTGGGACCTCGCTCATTTTCCATTTTGGGGCTAACAAAACACAGACCACAGTAGTAGCAGACATAAATAACCTTTTTTGACACCTGGGAATTTCAGTCTGAATTATCCCCAACAGAAAGGACTCTGTTTTTTGGGGGGGAATGTACTTTTAAACATTTTTTTTCAATTCAGTATGGATTATTTCCCAATACAGTACTCTTTTACCCTTTTACAACTCCATGTTTCCATTCAGCCTTACTGATCATGGATGCTCCAAATCTCAGGAGCTGCTGCCTTATCCTGTCTTGTGCCTCCTTTAGTTTCCTTTTTCCTGTGTCTTCGTTTGACAGCAAACCGAGAAACAGCCTTTGTCCATGCGATCAGCTCCGCTGGAGTCATGTACACACTGACACGCAATTGCAGCCTGGGCGACTTTGACAATTGTGGATGCGATGATTCGCGCAACGGGCAACTTGGTAAGGACTCTTGTGTAGGGTTGCCATATTTCAAAAAGTAAAAAACCAGGACATCCCAAAAGTTGTGGAGCTTTTTCGATTCACTTGCCTAAGATCCAGGAAAAGTGCTGCCTTTTGGACCCCCCCCCCATCAATTCTGCCTTTGAAATCCAAGTCGTGTCTGGAAAAATCCGGACGTATGGCCACCCTACTCTTGTGACCATTCTTATTGCAAGAGAAACAAAACTGCCAAACATAATATTTCTTCCCCTTTTCTATGTCCTCACTTTATTAGAATCATAGATCAGAGCTGGAAAGATCCCTGAGGATCCTGTAGTTTATATGTAGCTTTCCCATATGGGGATCAAACCTGTGACCTTGCTGTTATCAGCACCATGCTCTAACCAACTGAGTTAGAAAGCTGTGCAGAATTGATTCTCCCCTTTCAGTGCTATGGCAGTGAGTGCAATCCTACGCTTGTCCATTCAGAAGTCAGTCCCTCTGAATCCAGTGGAAATTACTCCCACCAGGTTATATAGGACTGTAGCTTCAGTTTTCTGCAAGAAATGGTGTATTTTCATCAGTGGCATAGCGTGGGTTGTCAGCACCAGGGGCAAGGCAAGTAATTTGTGCCCCCTAACCCGTGGATTTGCGCCCCCTAACCCGTGGATTTGTGCCCCCTAACCCTAACCCCCAGATGTTGCGCCCGGTGCGCCCGCCCCCCCCTGCACCCCCCACACTACGCCACTGATTTTCATAGAATCCTAGGGATGGGTGGAGGACCTTGGAGGTGACCTAGTTCAACCTCCTGCGCAATTCAATGCACTCACTCAAATGACTTGAAACAGTAGCGGCTTTTTCCAAAGAATCCCAGGAACTATGGTTTGTTAAGGGTGCTGAGAGTCTGCTAGGAGTCCCCTATTTCCCCTTGGAAAGATACAATTCCTAGAGTTCTCCGCAAAAAGGGTTTGATTGTTAAACTGCTCTGGGGATTGCGGAATTTGTTATTGCCCCTAAAACAAATCTCGTAATTGAGAATCCATCTCTTTTCTGGCTGCGGCTGTAACACTCACCATGAGGATGAAAGGACTGAGAGAAGCTCGCCTGCCTCTTGACTCCATATGTCTGATGACATCTCTCTCTCTCTCTCCAACAGGAGGACAAGGATGGCTGTGGGGAGGCTGCAGCGACAACGTGGGCTTTGGGGAGGCCATTTCAAAGCAGTTTGTGGACGCACTTGAGACAGGGCAGGACGCCAGAGCAGCGATGAACCTGCATAACAACGAGGCAGGCAGAAAGGTAACAACCCATTTTCCACCTATGGCAAATGAAATAGTTTGAAGCAGGAGATAGGCACCCTTTAGCCTTCTTCCTGATGAGGTAGCCTCCTCTGGCGCAGCCAATTCAGATGGATGGCTTGATACAGAGAAACACTTTGGCAAGTTTCCCGAAGGCTCCAGAATTTAATATCAGCAGGTTTGCCATTCATAAATTTCTGTCGAAATTGGAAGGAAGACTCTGACCACCGATGGAACAGTTTTCCAAAACAGTTGCAAAGTACCCCCTCCCTTGCAGGTAGAAAATTATGATCCATTTCAATAAAAAGTCTTCTGAATACTGAGCTCGCAGGACACAGGGGGCGCTGTGGCTAAACCACTGAGCCTCTTGGGCTTGCCAATCGGAAGGTTGGTGGTTCGGTTCCGTGCGATGGAGTAGGCTCCTGTTGCTCTGTCCCAGCTCCTGCCAACCTAGCAGTTCAAAAGTACACCAGTGCAAGTAGATAAATAGGTACCACTGTGGCGGGAAGGTAAACAGCATTTCCGTGTGCTCTGGTTTCCGTCACAGTGTCCTGTTGTGCCAGAAGTCATTTAGCCCTGCTGGCCACATGACCCGGAAAAGCTGTCTGTGGACAAACGCCGGCTCCCTTGGCCTGAAAGTGAGATGAGCGCCGCAACCCCATAGTCGCCTTTGGCTGAACTTAACCATCCAGGGGTCCTTTACCTTACCTTTTTACTGAACCTGGGCTGGGGGGTGGGGAGTGGCCAGTGCCGGATTTACGTATAAGCTAAACAAGCTATAGGGGATGTACATTTCCAAAATATAAGATAAAAAACAATTGCTTTGATAAAATACATATTTTGTTATGTATTTGTTATGTTATGGCTTGAGATAACTATTAGGTGCATAAATTACCATATAGCATATATTCAACACAAAAAACAGTGACAATTTGTTGTTGACAAAGGACAGCTGGACATATAAAGGGCCCCATTACCTTCAGTAGCTTAGGGCCTCATCAAACCTAAATCCGGCCCTGGGAGTGGCTTCCGGTCCGCCTGGCCTTCTTGCATGGCATTCCCTCTTGTCTTCTCCTTCCTCTCTAGGCAGTGAAAGGGACCATGAAGAGGACCTGCAAATGCCACGGAGTATCCGGCAGCTGCACCACGCAGACCTGCTGGCTGCAGCTGCCCGAGTTTCGAGAAGTAGGGACCTACCTGAAGGAGAAATACCACAAAGGGCTGAAGGTCGACTTGCTCCAAGGGGCAGGCAACAGTGCTGCCAGCCGGGGGGCGATTGCCGAAACCTTCAGCTCCATCTCCAAGAAGGAGCTGGTCCACCTGGAGGACTCCCCTGACTACTGCCTGGAGAACAAGACTCTGGGCTTGCTGGGGACGGAGGGCCGGGAGTGCCTGAAGAGGGGCAAGGCTTTGAGCAAGTGGGAGAAGCGCAGCTGTCAGCGTCTGTGCGGGGACTGTGGGCTGGCCGTGGAGGAGCGGCGAGCCGAGATGGTGTCCAGCTGCAACTGCAAGTTCCACTGGTGCTGCGCCGTCCGGTGCGAGCAGTGCCGCAAGCGCGTCACCAAATATTACTGCGTGCGCAAGGAGAAGCGGGAACGTGGTGGGGGCAGCGCAGCCTCCCGCAAACTCAAGAGGAAGCAGCCCTAATACCAGCCCCCTGCCAACCTCCTCCCCCTCCGATTTTTCTTCACTTCTGGATAGTATTTAAGTTAGAACCAATGACCCCGTACAGTGGTACCTTGGTTCCCGGCTTAGTCGTCGAACGAATCGGCTCCCGAACGCCGCAAACCCGGAAGGAAGTGTTCCGGTTTGCGAACGTTTTTCGGAAGCTGAACGTCCGGCGCGGCTTCCACTTGGGTGCAGGAAGCTCCTGCAACCAATCAGAAGCTGTGCCTTGGTTTTTGAGTGGTTTCGGGAGTCAAACGGACTCCTGGAACGGATTAAGTTTGAGAACCAAGGTACCACTGTAGCTGGGGAAGCCCAGAGGGAGAGAGCTCACAGGCATTCTGGCAAAGATGAAGTGTCCAGGAGCCCCCACAGACTTTTGTCGTGTGTGGTGAAATTCTTCATAGGGGAGCAGTTAGGGCCAGAGGCACCAGTTTGTGAGGGTGACGGGCCGGGGTGTGTGTGTGAGAGAGAGATTGAATATTATTTCAATGTTCCACACATGAGCATCATGCCTCCCTCCCTAAGCTGGGCAGAAACTTCCTAGACTTTGCAGAGGAGATGTTAGGCCTCTGCTAGGATGCTGAAACCTGCTGCCTCCTTCGCAAAGCTGGGTGGGCTTTGGGAAGGTGAGGGAATGTCTCTTGGACCCGTCGGAGCATCACATCTCCCTCACTGAGCCACGCAAAGGCTTCCTGGGCTTTGGGAAGGAGGCAGCAGGCTTCAATACTATAATACTCTGATTTACCGGGAACATTTAGGGAACTAGCTTAGTCCACCAACTGCATACCACTGGAGCGGATTTGTTGCTAGACCCAAGAACTGGGTTTCTTTTCCAAGTAAGGAAACACATGGTCCTTTGCTGCGACCTCAGAGGCCATCCTACCCTTAACAGAAGCTAGAAAACATCCACCCAATCTAGGACTTTCTTTTTTACCCGAGATTGCAAGGTAGCAACTCCACATCTGCAGAGCTTGCTTACATAGGCAGGAAATTCCAAGTGTGTTTGAGCCACGTTGCTCTATCTGCTGTCTTCAAGGATAGCTTCCCTCTGTGTCCTTTGCTATTACCTTTGAACTCCACATTCCAGTACATGCCTGGGATCAGGACCATGCTTCTGTCTACAGGTGTGAGAAAAGCACAACTAACTACCCACCCACTTTTTTTTTAAAAAAAGTAGGGTCTTTCTCTTTCTCTGACCTCTGTTGCAGAACCTGATTAGCCCTTTTATTGTGAGAGCTGAATCAGGGAGGAGTGAAGTGAGTTAAAAAGAGTTTTATTTCAGGGAAGCCAATTGTTTTGAGAAGCTCCTCAGGAAAAGGGCACTGTTAGGGATCCCTGAACGCTGAAACGAAACTTGAAGGGCCAGGAGGAACAGGAAATATGAGTGGCAGACTACGTTGCACATTCAGGGAGGGAATAGGAACCAGGAACTAGCCGCAGTTGGAAAGGAATGCAGTTCTGAAGTGGAAGGTGAAAGGAGAGACAAACACAAGCATGGGTGAGGAAGGAGGGAAACAGCTTCTGTTTTGGGTGCTCCCTAATGGAAATACATTTCCATCACTCATAAATTTGCTACAATGTGCCGCAAAGAAAAGAGAAAATGGACACACTGTTCCTTAGAATCAGAAAAAAAATCATAATCTCATGGCCTTACCAGGTGATGAGAGTTTGGCACGATAATTTTACATTCATTGCTCAGTCAGTCGTAAGGTCAAGACATCTTCTCTCAGTATAGTTCTTCTGGGGTGAGGATATCACATTTTCACGGCACTCAAGTGATCAAGGCTTTTGTACTTGGAAAATGCCGTTCTTCTCCCAATAGTGCATTGTAGCTTTCTGCAGCTGTAGTGGGAGCCAAATTCCACTTTGATAGTGGCTTCATTTATGACACCGAAACAGACAAAGAGAACATGCCTTTTTGCGAACTTTTATGTTCTCAGATCCTATGCACACATGCTCCCTGTGCATGCTGCATTGTTCGTCTAGTGCTTTAAAAAAAATCTACTGAAAAGCAGTAAAGCTATTCCATTAGCACCCAACATTCCCCAAACTAGTGCCCTCCAGATATTCTGCACTACAACTCCCATCATACCCAGTCAGCATAGCCCATGAGTCATGGATAATGGGAGTTGTACTCCAAAACATCTGGAGAGCACTAGTTTGGGAAAGGCTATTCTAATGATTCCTTTGCTTGCTGTCTGCAGGCTCCTCAGCCAGGGCCGGCCCACCCATAGGACAAGATGGGGAGACTGCCTCGGGCGGCAGGATCCACAGGGAAAGCAGAGCCCAGTGTAGATCCCCCTTGTATGGTGCCAAATTGTATGGGGCTAGACCCCAGCTAGACTCGCCCAGCCCCATTTACATAAAAGACCTGACAGCTCCCTCCCTCCAAGGCTTCCCTCAAACCTATCCATTACAATGTGGGGATAAGATATTTCACAACTTCTTCTTCTTCTTTGGCAATCACAAATAGCCAAGTAAGATTGTCTTCCATGAACACAGTTTTAACAGTGAGTCCGTAAGTGACTGTGGAGGCCAATTCTGGATCCACATGTCCTTCCACAGTTGGGACACAGATTTCCGGGCGGGAGTTGATCATGGTGAGGGTTTGCCAAGCGTGCCTTCCTCTTAGCACGTTTCTCCCTGTCGTTCTGAGTTCGAGTGTCTTCAAAGCCCATGACACCTTTGGTAAAGGCTGTTCTCCTCCAATTGGAGGCCAGTGTTTCCCAGTTATCAGTGTTTATACTACGACTGGTGCTAGACTGAAGGTAGCAAAAGTGTAGCTCTGAATTTTTTTAAAAAACCCTTTGCTCCTCTGGAAAGCCCTCAGCAAAAAATGAACGATGGAGATCATTGCACATCTTCACCATGGAAAATGTGATATTGCAAGAAGGAAATTTTGATCCAGAAATGTAAACTAAATCTCAATACACAGGAGCGTTATTTTCAATCCTTACTTAATATCTGGAGTTTTATTATCTGGAGAATTAGAAGGATTTTTCTTTGAGCACTTCTGGGCTGGCGTACCTTCTGTGCCACTTGGAGAATCCTCTGCCTCTTTAATAATCTCTGCAGGCCTCAACAGTGCAGTGCAGTGTGAATAAGCGTTTTAGAGGCTCTGGGTGGAAAATTTCAGGGTGCCATTTGACCTTCTTAATCAGCTGCTGTCTCAAACGTCCTGATTTCGAGATCCCATGACTCCTTCTCTCATGTTTTCGGCAGTCCATCTGGAGTATCCATTCTTGCTTTCTTCGGCGCCTTCTCTTTGTCCCCGTTAAGATCCTCGCCAGCTCTCTCCTCCCTTTATCTCTCCCAGCGATGCTGCGGAGAAAGCCCTCTGCTTCTTCCCAAGAACTGATCGCAGGAGAGTTGTTCCCCACAAGTCTGCACTGCCAAGCATTGTTGTTGTTGTTGTTGTTTAGTCATTTAGTCGTGTCCAACTCTTCGTGACCCCATGGACCAGAGCACACCAGGCACTCCTGTTTTCCACTGCCTCCTGCAGCTTGGTCAGACTCATGCTGGTAGCTTCGAGAACACTGTACAACCATCTCGTCCTCTGTCGCCCTCTTCTCCTTGTGCCCTCCATCTTTCCCAACATCAGGGTCTTTTCCAGGGAGTCTTCTCTTCTCATGAGGTGGCCAAAGTATTGGAGCCTCACCTTCAGGATCTGTCCTTCCAGTGAGCACTCAGGGCTGATTTCCTTAAGGATGGAGAGGTTTGATCTTCTTGCAGTCCATGGGACTCTCAAGAGTCTCCTCCAGCACCATAATTCAAAAGCATCAATTCTTTGGCAATCAGCCTTCTTTATGGTCCAGCTCTCACTTACATACAACACTATACCAAGCAGAGCAAACACAGGCCTGATCTGAGCGCTAACTGTTGCTTCTTGGGTTGAAAAAAACAACCACCCAAATTTGAGCAGCCTACACTTTGAGTTTATGCGGACAGGCAGGGTGCTGGGTCCAAAACCAGCTTGTAGTCCATCGGCACAGCAGCTTTCTCAGCCCCCAGCCTCACATTAGACATTATATTTGAGGGGAGGGGGTGAAAGTGCTTTCCTATGTCCCACCCAGTCACTCCAGGGCAGGATGAAATTATTAAAACCCTCTTTCTTATTATTCATGATACTACGACTTACAAAACCCTTCCCCTTAGTAGACGGCATGGATAACACCAGTAAGGTATTTAATTATGTTGTAAATAGGAGAGTTAAGCACTTTGAAGTTTTATTTATTGCACAGTTAACTGTGATATACGTATGCATAACTGTTTATCTGTCTAGATTGTGTATCCCCATTAGGCCTAGCGAAAGCTTTGTAACTCTGGATAGAAAACTGGTTTGCTTGTTTTTTCCCCTCCTTGCTGTGCATGGGTTACACAACACAACTTTTTTTCATGGGACTTTGGGATGGGACATGCTGAGATGAATCCCCGAGGCATTAATTTATCTATGTTGTTTCAGCTTTTGCTGTTAATTTTCAGTATTAAAGCCAGTCTAGCTACCTATTACTGGTCAATAGACCTCTGTCTAGTTTATAATAAATAAACTGAAAGCTAAGTGCTTGCTAAACAGAGATGTCTGTGTGGTATTTATTTATTTCTATTTTTTCAGCCCGCTGCACAATGTTGTAGGTTTATTAAGCATTCATTCTTATTTGTTTCTGGTGGGTGTTACAGGACATCACAGTTGTTATTTCACACTTTCCAGCGAACCACTTTACCCAACACTTTCCTAACTGCAAAAAATCCCCAAATAAGAAGATTTGTTGAGTGCCAAATCCTTGATAATTGTGCAACCTAACCTGGCTTGGCCGCTACGGGCTAGAATTCCCACTTGCAAAATAGCGACAGTATGGAATTTCCCTTTGCTCGACGATGTTCTCAATGATCTTTTTGGCTTTCAATAGTCATCCTTTTGAAATAAAATTCCAACCTGCGTGCTCCCCGCTTGGGATTTCATGATTACAAGAGAAAGAGGAAAGGAGGGAAAAGGAGCTCTTTGTTTTACCCCGTGTTCTTAACTGTTGTTAATGCCACGGGACTCCCAGGAACCAGATCTTTGTCTGTAATAAAACGAGGAAGAAGCACTGGAAGATCCAGTGGAAGTCTCTGTAGTCTTGGGGTGCTTTCAGATGGGTGCTCATTGCAGTCTGGGTGCTCCTCACACATGAGAGTTTTTCGCAGCATCAACACAATGTTGTGGGTATCAAAATGCCCGCCTGCGAGATTGCCGTAGTGGGGCAAAATGCGGATTTGCCCCGGCCTGACTCCACATTACTACAGTGGTACCTCGGGTTAAGTACTTAATTCGTTCCGGAGGTCCGTACTTAACCTGAAACTGTTCTTAACCTGAAGCACCACTTTAGCTAATGGGGCCTCCTGCTGCTGCCGTGCCGCCGGAGCACGATTTCTGTTCTCATCCTGAAGCAAAGTTCTTAACCTGAAGCACTATTTCTGGGTTAGCAGAGTCTGTAACCTGAAGCGTATGTAACCCGAGGTACCACTATATAGTGGTGTTTTGCAATCCTTGGAAAGTCCAAGATGGCCAGGATTGGAGGGAAAACCCGTGCCTTAAAATAGGGGGAACATCCAGGAATGACACTGGGAAGGAGAGGAAGTGATATGGATGCCACTAATGGGAAGACAAGCAGGTATAAATCCTCATTTTGTTCTGGGATAAACAAGCCTGGTATTCCCTACGTAATCTGAATTTATCCTTTCTGCAGAAAATCTCACATATTTGTGCAGGAACCTTTTGTATTCCAACCCCACGTAATCTGAATTTATCCTTTCTGCAGAAAATCTCGCAAGTTTCTGCAGCAGCCTTTGTACGATTAAACCAACATCTGGAATCATCCTCAGAAAGGGAAGGTTTCACAGGAAATCTCCTAGGCTCCCTCTGGCGGTGGCAGGTGGCTAGCACAAATCTTTCATAAGTAGTAGAAGAAGAATCTTTATTTGCATCAGCCACTGGCCATAGCAATGAAAATAAAAATGTACTGCAGATAGAGGTGAAAACTTAACTATGCAAAATAGTTGTTCTTTGGTTGGGACCTCACTCGTTTTCCAATTTTGTGTTAACAAAACATGGGCCGCAGTAGTGGCATACATAAATAACCTTTTCTGACACTTGGGAAATTCAGTCTGAATTATCCCCAACAGAAAGGACTCTGGGTTTTTTGGGGAAAGTACTTTTGAACATTCCCCCCCCCCCCAATTCGTTATGTATCATTCCCCAATACTCTTTTACCCTTTTACACGTCCACCACATATGAAATAACATTCCCTCAACCTCTTTGCATCTCGCGCAACCTAATATTTCAAGCGGTCTGGAATTTCTCTCCCTGGGTGGAACTGGGTGCACAAACCCACAGTTCTGCACACAGACAGGCTGGTACGCAACCATTTAACAAAGACAAGTGTCTGAACGTTTTCTCGTTCTTTCCCCTTCTGTAACCATATCTTACTGGTTGTCTCCATAGTACCTGGTTTCCTTTAGGACCACCAGTGCCGGATTTACGTATAAGCTAAACAAGCTATAGCTTAGGGCCCCACTCTCTTGGGGGGGGGGCAAAAAAATTAAAGGAAAAAAACCTGGATGTACATTTCCAAAATATAAGATAAAAAACAAATTAAAAAACCTACATACAGCAGCAGTGTTTTATGTTGTGTAGGCTCCTATGATGTAAGTCAGGGTGGCCAACTCCCAAGAGACTGCGATCTTGGGGGTTCAGGCCAAAGTTGTTGAGCTTTTTTTAGTTGAGCTTCCTTGGGGGAGCCAGTGATCTACCAGTAGATCAGGATCTACCTGTTGGACGTGCCTGATGTAAGTAATGGGCCCCGCCTTCCAGCCTGCTCCCTAAAATATCACTGGTTTGCTCATTTCTATATATAGGGTGTCTACATCCTGCATGGACTGGTTGCATGGCAACATGTGCAAATGGCTTTAGATACCTATTAGGTTCATAAATTAGAATCATAGAATCATAGAGTTGGAAGAGACCACAAGGGCCATCGAGTTCAACCCCCTGCCAAGCAGGAAACACCATCAGAGCACTCCTGACATATGGTTGTCAAGCCTCCGCTTAAAGACCTCCAAAGAAGGAGACTCCACCACACTCCTTGGCAGCAAATTCCACTGTCGAACAGCTCTTACTGTCAGGAAGTTCTTCCTAATGTTTAGATGGAATCTTCTTTCTTGTAGTTTGGATCCATTGCTCCGTGTCTGCTTCTCTGGAGCAGCAGAAAGCAACCTTTCTCCCTCCTCTATATGACATCCTTTTATATATTTGAACATGGCTATCAGATCACCCCTTAACCTCCTCTTCTCCAGGCTAAACATGCCCAGCTCCCTTAGCCGTTCCTCATAAGGCATCGTTTCCAGGCCTTTGACCATTTTGGTTGCCATATAGCATATCTTCAACACACACACACACAAAAACAGTGACAATTTGTTGTTGACACAGGAGAGCTGGACATATAAAGGGCCCCATTACCTTCAGTAGCTTCAGGCAGGGGTAGGCAACCTAAGGCCCATGGGCTGGATCACCTTCTCAATCCGGCCTGCAGACGGTCCGGGAATCAGCGTGTTTTTACATGAGTAGAATGTGTCCTTTTATTTAAAATGCATCTCTGGGTTATTTGTGGGGCATAGGAATTTGTTCACACACACCCCCCCCAAATATAGTCCAGCCCACCACATGGTCTGAGGGACGGTGGACCGGCCCACGGCTGAAAAAGGTTGCTGACCCCTGGCTTAAGGCCTCATCAATCCTAAATTTGGCCCTGAGGACCAGCAGCTCTATCACAGAATCATAGAATTGAAGAGTTGGAAGGGACCATGAGGGTTACACCCCCTGCAATGCAGGAATATGCAGGTGGTCCGTATGGGTATCAAAGCCACAACCTTGGCATTATCAGCACCACGCTCTAACCAACTGAGCTGTGTCCTCCTTTGAAGCCAAGTGCCAAATGCCTTCATTTTGGCTCTGGGGCTAGGTTAGGCGGAGAGGTTGCAATTGGCACACGGTGACCAATGGAGATGCGAATATGCGTGCATAGCATGCTCCTGTTTTCTTTTTTTTGTTTTTATTTATACTTTTCAATTTTATGCATTTCATTAGTTTTGCAATCAATTGAACATTTCAAAATTTGACTCCCTTCCCCCTCTTTCTGCGGTTCCTTAAATTCATTTTTTCATACCTCCTGCATATCCAAGTTCATTTAACTTGCTCGTTTATTTATCTACTGGAAATATATACTTATAAAACTGAAGGTTGTTCCACTAATCCTGCCAATGTTTTTATCTGTTTACAATTTATCTGCAAATATTCAATAAACCATTTTTTAATAGTTTGTTATCTTGATTTCTTATTCTTCCGCCATTTCTGCATATCCATTTTGTATCCATTCTTCCCTTTACTGGGACTTCTCCTTGTTTCCACTTTGGGGCAAGCAACATTCTTGCTGCTGTAGTAGCATACCTAAATAAGTTTCTATACCATTTATGTAGTTCTGTCCCTATTTTCATGCTCCTATTTTCATCAGAGAAACAAAGGACATGCAAACCACAGGGAAACCAGAGTGCAAGAACCATGCAAACCAGCTTTCGCATTTGGCCACAAAAGAGGCCCCTTTTTAAACAAAGATTTTCATTTTATTTTATTTTAAGTGTTTGCTGCAGACTGAGATATCCATCTGCTAGGTGCAGGTCAGCAGAAAAGAACTGCTGGGAAATTGCAAACTGGCAAGAACTACTCCTGCGGGTGAGCCCGTCCTGCAATATTTTAAGAGCGATGTCCTGCGCAATTAGCATTGCGAGTTCTGCTATAAAAGAAAAACCAAACCAGGTTTAGGAGTGGCTTGTGGCCACTGAAGAGGTCAGCCTGGGAGAGTCGAGAGACCCAGATAAGCCATTAATCACCCCTTGCCATAGCGGTCAAGCGTCCCTTATTTGGCGGGACAGTCCCTTATCCCAGCGCCATGTCCCGCTGCTGTCCCTTATTGATGATGTCCCTTAAATAAGCTGCTGAAGGTAATGGGGCCCTTTATATGTCCAGCTGTCCTTTGTCAACAACAAATTGTTGCTGTTTTTCCGTGTTTAAATATATGCTATATGGTAATTTATGGACTTAATAGGTATCTAAAGCCATTTGCACGCAACAAAATATGCATTTTATCAAAATAATTGTTGACCCCTTATTTTGGCTGCTGATCCCTTATTTTTGAGGCTGCTGGCCCCTTATTTTCAAATCTGTAATTTGACAGCTATGCCCCTTGCCCCTGTAATTTTTACTGCGGCGGGAGTAAAGCAGCAACTCCAGCGGGGGTGAACAGGTGAACTTGAAGTGCACAGGCCCTTTCATTTTTGTGAAGAATGTTCCCAAATTATCTGAGGAAGCATTGCAGCATCGCAAGGCCGGGCCTGTTTTTTTGTAGACTTGCGTGCTTCCTCTCAAAACATGGCCTTCTCCATCCTGTTTTGCACCTCAGAAAGAGCACGCCTGAGAAGCTCAGAGGGGCTGCACGTTGAGTGCAGAGCCAGAGAAATAAAGATCACTTTTCTACACCGCCCTCCCCTTCTTGAAAAGCTCATTTTCTTCCCCTTTCCTTGTCTCGGTGCCAATTAGTCGACAGGCAAAAGCGGGGAGGGGGTGGCACAAGGATGGGGGGGGGACCTGGGAGAGCAGCTCTCCGACGTTGCCCTTCCACCCGTGTTGGGAAGCAGAAAGGCCCAGCCCGGTCTGGTCCACGGGGGCCCCCTCTTTCACGGCCGGCATTCTTCCCCACACAATTGGAGCTTGGGGGCTGCGGCCTTCCAAGCCGTGCCATTCAGCAGAGTGACACCTGTTGGCGAAGCGCAGGATGGTTTCCCTCCAGGCGGGTGCCCAAGCAGACGGGGCTCTGGGAACTCGGCCGAAGGCTCCTTTCTGCGCCACATATGCCGGTGCAACACAGCTGCAGAGCGCGTTGACCCCTCACAGCAGTGCAGGGCCAGCCCGGGGTCGGCCGGAGCAACAGGCTTCCCAGCGGCCGAGGCAGCGGGCCATTGTCCTCGCATATTGGATGCTTCCCCATATTCATTTCTCCTTAATGAAGGTGCATTCCTGAGAGGAGAAATATTTACATTGGGCTTCCCAGGTGGCCGCATCTCGAGCGAGACAACACAGACCCAGCTGCCTCCCAATCAAAACCTCTTTAGCGGGCCTCGAGAGGAGGGTGACGCGAGGGAACAAAAGTCCAATAACCAAGACACCCAACTGCCTCTCTCCCTCCCCACGGCGGAGTCAATGGAAAGTCCATTTCACATGCTAATCCCCACTGGCTCTCTTCAACAACACCTTTTCCCGAAAGTGTTTGGGAAAAGTCCTTGTGGCGGGTACACAGCGCCCCGCTGCTCGGATTCTTCCTTGTTTTAGTCCTGTGGGTCTCTTCCCTCCAGCAGGGCCATTTACAAGAGGGAAGAAATTAAACAAAGACTTTGGAGTTCATCAACCTCCCACTGAAAATCACAGCTGCTGAACAAACTAATCCCCTCTTCAGGGCTTTCTTCCTTTCAATGGGTTCTTGGCTTCAAAGACACTTGGAGAAAGGACTTTGCGGGGACTCACACTGTTCCCTCAATAGAAGTTAGTGCAAGTATTATACTCAAAGCAAGTGCCTTTACAAACCCCATCCCGCTAAACAATCGAGCCCCCTCTGCCTCCATCAAATGTACCCACAGCAATCGAGGCTTCGGGCGCCATGTTCTCCTCCAGGCATTTTGCCCTCTAGAGGGGAAGTCACATGCTCTCTCACACAGCTGGCTCTGTGTGGAGAAGGGGATGTGTGTGTGTGTGTGTGTGTGTGTTTGGCTGCATGGGAATGGCCCAGCGCAGCAAACAGGGCACGCTCAAAGTTGCCACCACTTGGATATAGGAGCAAGGCTGAGTGCTCTTAGGAGAGAGGGCTTTGCAAGCAAGGCATGCTGGGACTACCCAAAGTAGCTGGCGCAGAGTCAAACCCTTGTGTTAGTTGGCACCTTCTCTTGTCATAAGCTGCAATAGAGCATGAGACTATTAATCTCAGGGTTGTGGGTTTGAACCCCACTTCCTGCACTGCTGGGGGTTGGACTCGATGACCCTCGTGGTCCCTTCCAGCTCTAAGATTCTATGATACCCTCCAACATTTCTCCGATGAAAATAGAGAAATTCTATTCCATTCTTCTTCTTCTTATTATTATTCCCCACCCATCTGATTGCGTTGTTGCAGCTACTCTGGGCAGCTTCCGACATCTATAAAAACATAATACAGTGGTACCTCGAGTTACATATGCTTCAGGTTACATACGCTTCAGGTTACAGACTCCGCTAACCCAGAAATAGTGCTTCAGGTTAAGAACTTTGCTTCAGGATGAGAACAGAAATCATGCTCTGGTGGCGCAGCAGCAGTGGGACGCCCCATTGGCTAAAGTGGTGCTTCAGGTTAAGAACAGTTTCAGGTTAAGAACGGCCCTCCGGAACGAATTAAGTACTTAACCTGAGGTACCACTGTACACCATTAAAGGTTTTAAAACTTCCCTATACAGGGCTACCCTTCAGATGTCTTCTAAAGATTGTATAGCTACTTATCTCCTTGGCTCGGTGGGGTCACCTAACTCCATGCCCTCCAACATCTCTCTGATGAAAATAGGGACGCCCTAGGCAAAAACAGGACATTCTGGGATCAAATCAGAAACCTGGATGGCTTCCGTAAATCTGGGACTGTCCCTGGAAAACAGGGACACTTGGAGGGTCTGGAAGTAGGATAAAACTATTGCAGTGGCTGCGGCGCTCACCTAAATTGAGATATTGCAATTGTTGTTTCACTCACATCACAGCAGCCCTCGGTTTTAAGTTCTCAGCAGCTTTGCTGGTCCCAAACAAGCTTTGTGGTTGCATTTCCCACCCCCATTTTCTTTTCCAGGCAGCACCACCAAGACTGGGAAGGTGTAGCTGTGTTGTTTCCCCAGTCTCCAGCACTAACGAGCTGGAGAAAGTTGGGGCTTCAGGGCTTCGCTGCAGCTTCTTTTCCTAACAGTAGCACAGCTCCTGGTGGCTTAGCCACAGTGCACAAGGGCAGAGTTTGACGGAAGCTGCCCTGCCCCTTGGCAGAAGAGTGGATCCCAGCTCAAAAGAGCATATTTCCAGGGAGCGACACCTGACAGGAGGAGGGAGTGGCTTGTGTGTGTGAATGCGAAAAGCATACACTCCCAATGTCCCAAAGACAGCTCTCCTAAGATTGCTATTAGCAGTGCAGGAATTGCAGTATTTTTTCCTACTGCCCTACCGGGTGGTGACGAATAGATTGCCTGTACTTTGGGTTTTTTAGTGCAATCTAGATGGCTTCAAGGGACGCTGGTGGCACTGTGGGTTAAACCACTGAGCCTAGGGCTTGCCGATCAGAAGGTTGGCGGTTCGAATCCCCGCGAAGGGGTGAGCTCCCGTTGCTCAGTCCCTGCTCCTGCCAACCTAGCAGTTCAAAAGCACGTCAAAGTGCAAGTAGATAAATAGGTACTACTCCGGCGGGAAGGTAAACGGCGTTTCCATGCGCTGCTCTGGTTCGCCAGAAGCAGCTTAGTCATGCTGGCCACGTGACCCGGAAGCTGTACGCCGGCTCCCTCGGCCAATAAAGCGAGATGAGCGCCGCAACCCCAGATTCAGCCAAAACTGGACCTAATGGTCAGGGGTCCCTTTACCTTTACCTTACTTTATATCTGGAGACTCTTGAGAATCCCATGGACTGCAAGAAGATCAAACACATCCATTCTTATGGAAATTAGCCCTGAGTGCTCACTGGAAGGACAGATCCTGAAGCTGAGGCTCCAATACTTTGGCCATCTCATGAGAAGAGAAGACTCCCTGGGAGAAACCCTGATGTTGGAAAAGATGGAGGGCACAAGGAGAAGTGGACGACAGAGGATGAGATGGTTGGACATTCTCGAAGCTACCAGCATGAGTTTGACCAAACTGCGGGAGGCAGTGGAAGACGGAGTGCCTGGCGTGCTCTGGTCCATGGGGTCACGAAGAGTCGGACACGACTAAGCGACAACTTTAAATCTATGCAGCTCTTCATTTATTTTTCTCCCCAAGCTACTCTATTCCATTCCCAACTGGCTTTCATAACCCCTGCCCCCCTAGCTTATTCATCAGGCTGTTCTGGGTGCTTCTTACAGTTTCCCCTCCCACCTCCCATTTTCTGCACTTCTGGAAACATCAGGGTTGCCCTGGTTACCGCTCTCTTACGTCCGACTGTTGCAGCCTTGGCTACGTAAGAGGCAGCTCTCGTCTCTGAAGAGCAGAGCACGCGGCAAGCAGGGCTAGCCGCTAAATGTTGCAGGGTGCTCCTGCATGGCGGTTCCCAGGTTGAAAAATTAATTAGCATTGGAACACCGGATTTTGTGTTTGTGAACTTTTAAAGTGCAACCAGTCTGCGTGCAAGCCAATGGACGACTACTTGATTTGGCTGGGGAGGAAGCAAAGGCGAGAGAGCTCCGCTCAGTTGGACCCACCAACCTTCCCACTCTGCTCATTCTCTCGCTTTCTTGCACCCAGATTCCCTCTGCACCTCTCCCGGTGCATCTCAGCCGACAAATGCTTTGTATGTCCCATTGTATCCACTGGTGCTTACTCTCAGGAAGGCGTTAAGATCCCCGTGCTATCTGGATCTGAGCAGCCTGATCCTCTGCAGTCTTAACAGTCACTGCCTTTTCTGGAAAGGTCCTGTATTCTCCACCCCCTTATAATTACGTGGGGAGGGGGCGGAGGGGGAGCATTCTCTCTGACCCTCATATGGCACCGCAGCTGCTCCCACCACCCCTCCATATGCCGGGGGTTAAATTTAGTCAAAGTGCTCATTCGCATCAAGGAGCGGACTACATCGCCGGGTTGTTGTTAAGCAGCACTGCAGCAATGTTGGTGGGATGCTGTTTCGTTATTACAGCAAGCTTTGTTGTTGAACTGACCTGCTCATGCTGCTGGGGCGAGACATCTTTATAAAGGGATCTTTAAAATGCACTCGGATTGAACACATACCACTATGCAAAGGATCATTCTCTTTGGCTTGGTGTCAAGTAACCCAGAGAAACAAAATTAGAATTTCCCTTCACCTAATTGTATTGCATTGTATAGCCTCCGTGATAAAAAAATAGAGGTATTCTATTTATGCAATGCCCCTATTCTCACACTCATTCCAAGGGTTTATCCACTGTTAACTTTGCTGCAGGCTTGTGTGTAACTCCTCTACTCCTTCATTTATTCTTCAATACTCTGTTTGTTTGTTTTTATTACTGGTGCTGGCTTTTTTTTATTTCTTACACATGGTGAGAGTTCTCATTTGGTTCTGCTTGTTTCAGGCCTGAGGGGATATTTTTTGGTAGCAACTTGTGATCTATAGATTTCTGTGACAATTCCTTGTGAGTTGATAGCTAGGTTTTGATGAAGGGCAAGGAAAAGCTTTCTTTTTGAGGTCACCTTTTTTGATTTTCCGTCATTGCAGTTTGGCGCTGTACAAGTGGTGGTGGAGCGGAGGTTACTGGGTTGTTTTTGATTATGTATTTAGTGGTTTTATATTCTGATTTTATCTTGTGGACTGCCCTGAGGCCCAAAGTTATAGGGCAATATACAAATTTAATAAATAATAATGATAAATGTTTCTTTACTGTGGATCAATGGATTTTTAAATAGAAGACAATTTTATCTATTATCACATTTATATCTCACTGCTCAAAGCTGCATATATAACTGTCCTCCTCCTCATCTTTCACAAAAGCCCAGACACATAGCTCAGGCTGTGACTGGCAGGAGTTAATTTTATGTCGGAATGGGCACTTGAACCCAGGCCTTAGCCTGACAAGCCAACCACACAGTAGGTGAGGTTGTCTTATTTTCTTTTGCTGACTGTTTGCCCCTCATTCAAAAATAAGCTGGTCCAGTGCTACTTACTGAATAACCTGGATGTTTGTCAGAATATTGGTGCTCATTTGTTTTTACTTTACAATATTTCTGAGTCATGCTGTATTGATCTTACTCTGTGTGCCGATTCTCACATGACGCAAAAGGTTCTGAAGGAAACAAGGTTACGCATAAAAGAACTCTCTTTAGGTTTTAGAGCGACGCGGGTGGCGCTGTGGGTTAAACCACAGAGCCTAGGACTTGCCGATCAGAAGGTCGGCGGTTCTAATCCCCACGACGGGGTGAGCTCCCGTTGCTCAGTCCCTGCTGCTGCCAACCTAGCAGTTTGAAAGGACGTCAAAGTGCAAGTAGATAAATAGGTACCGCTCCGGCGGTAAGGTCAGCGGCGTTTCCGTGCGCTGCTCTGGTTCGACAGAAGCGGCTTAGTCATGCTGGCCACATGACCACATGCTGGCTCCCTCGGCCAATAAAGCGAGATGAGCGTCGCAACCCCAGAGTCAGTCACGACTGGACCTAATGGTCAGGGGTCCCTTTACCTTTATGCTAAGTCCACATGGGCCACTGTACAACATACTCATACAAATCAGAAATAACTAAGTAGAGGCTTTCATGGTTGTGCCCTCCCGTCCTGTTCTCCCCCCCAAAAAAAACACCACACCAGGATCTTGAGAAGAGTGGTGTACAGTTTGTTTTATAGATAATCCTGATCAGAGAGGATAAAAGAGGAGTTGCAGTTCCAGCCCTCCTTATATCTCATAGTGCTTCACCACAGGTGTTTCGCTGGGGTCCCCACCTCGTGCCACATGCAGGTCGCCGTAGGGAAATTGCTTTGGGCCCTGCAGAGAACAGGAGACAGCGAGAATTAACTCATCACACTACATATTTATAGAGTACAGAACCAAGAGGCCCAAGTGAACCCTTTTAAAGCAACAAAATACCTGCCAACCCACATGCTGAATCTGACCATGTCCCCCACTTTTCGTTTGCTCACAAGGCCACCTGCATGTGGCCTTTCTCACTTAAGACAGATGATTATCACCTGCCAAACAATCTATTGTGAGCAGTAAGAACCCCATCCTTGTAGACCAAGTTCAAGGTTCAGGGATAGTTTGTTTTCAGGGGAACCATTTCTTTATGGGGCTACCTTTGAAGGTGACCCGGAAACTACAACTAATCCAGAATGCGGCAGCTAGAGTGGTCACTGGGGGCGGCCGCCGAGACCACATAACACCGGTCCTGAAAGACCTACATTGGCTGCCAGTACGTTTCTGAGCACAATTCAAAGTGTTGGTGTCGACCTTTAAAGCCCTAAACGGCCTCGGCTCAGTATACCTGAAGGAGCGTCTCCACCCCCATTGTTCTGCCCAGACGCTGAGGTCCAGCGCCGAGGGCCTTCTGGCGGTTCCCTCACTGCGAGAAGCAAAGGTACAGGGAACCAGGCAGAGGGCCTTCTCGGTAGTGGCGCCCTCCCTGTGGAACGCCCTCCCATCAGATGTCAAAGTGATAAACAACTACCTGACATTCAGAAGACATCTTAAGACAGCCCTTTTCAGAGAAGTTTTTAATGTGTGATATTTTAGTGTATTTTTGGTCTCTGTGGAAGCCGCCCAGAGTGGCTGGGGAAACCCAGCCAGATGGGCAGGGTACAAATAATATATTATTATTATTATTATTATTATTATTATTATTATTATTATTATTTATGGGGATCCATCCAGGGCTGCAACTCTGACTTTGCTACAGCAGATTACATTCCAGCCACATGCTGGAATACACCTGTGGGTATAGGGCGATATACAAACTTAATAAATAATAATAATAATAATAACTCACAAGGTTTACACCCCACCCCTCTTCTATGTAGGCAAACCAGAGGCACGATCACAGTTCAATGACACATTCCAGCTGGGCAACAGAAAGTGTGGCTTGGAGAGAGGGGCATGGCTTAGGGAGAGTCCTGAGGAGCGCAGATGACTCCCTAGCCTGAGGTTCCCCAAATCTTTTAACAAAAGACAGAAAGTGGTGTGTCCCCCCAGATGATATGGGGCACTGGAGTCTAGGTATGAACTTTAGAGATCTCTCACAGCCAGATATTCAAAAAGGCTGACTTGTAACTCACCACAGGCTGGTAGGATGGAAATATCTCGCCAAGAAAAAACATGGAGACCATGAAGCCAATGAAGCCGAAGAGGTACTTAAACATTGTGTTCCGGGGCACTAGAGTGGGAGAGGTGTCAACCCGGTTCCGGATGAACATATCAAAATGCCAATGCAGCTGGTCAAAACAAAGGGGAGGTGTGGTTATATATGGCCAACACCACCTGCGAGTTATCTTGGGGTTATTATGGAGATGGGAGAGGGCTTCACACATGTTTACTGCTAATACTATGAACCAGGGGTTGTCTATGGGGGAGCTTAGACATGGACTAGTTCACATCGCAGGAATAAATCTTCCCCTTGAACTGATGTGACAAGCAAACAAAGTTAGTTGTGAAGACCCAGTAAAAAACCAGGAAGGGGGGGGATCACCCAGTTTCCTTGCATGGCCCCCTTCCAGACTTGTTTTGCTTCCCCCACAAAAAACAACAACAAAAAACTGATTTCTTCTGCAAATAAGGGACTCTGCTGTGATGAGACATCATCCTATGATGAAATTTCCTATTTTGTATCTTAATATACTGTATTTTCTGGCGTATAAGACTACTTTTTAACCCAAGAAAATCTTCTCAAAATTCGGGGGCCGTTTTATACGCCGGCTGCAGCAGCAGCTCCGGCAGCAACTCCCCACCAAAGGTTAAAATGACAACAAATTAAATCAGAGGACACCAAGCTCTCTAGATGAAGCAGAAATACGCTTGAAAATTGGCCCCAGAAGCCCCCGGCCACTGGGAAGTGGAGTGGATTTCCGAGCCGGACTGGAGACTGGTTTTTAAAATTTTTAATTGGTGTGCGTTGGAAGAGGAGTAGTCTTATATGGCGAGTATATCCCAAACTCTATATTTAAACTGGAAAAGTTGGGGGGGTCGTCTTATACGCTCAGTCGTCTTATACGCTGGAAAATACGGTACTCTCGCCTGTGATCTTCACTCCTCCAACTCTGTTGCCCTGATCTGCTTAGAGACCTCCTGCTCCCTGAAACAGAGCCATCCATTCAGCCTTGATGCTGTTTATGTCATAGAATCATAGAGCTGGAAGGGAACCAAGGATCATCTAGTCCAGGGGTCTGCAACCCGCGGCTCCGGAGCCGCATGTGGCTCTTTTACACCTTTGCCGCGGCTCCGGGGTGGATACTAGCGAGGGGAGGAGGCGCATTGTGCGCCCCAACACTCCCCACTGTGGAGGGCGCTGTACTGGCTGTGACGTCGCATGGGGGCGGTGCGTGCGTTAGTCACGCGCCGTCCCGACGTCACCTTCCCGCCCACCCACTACATTGTAAGGGGCATGTACGCTGGTCACTGTTTTGAAGGGGAGTGAAGAACACACACACAAAAAAAGGTAACTTGTTAATTTAACGTTTATTTCTATGAGGAGGAGTAATTCTGAGGGGTCAAACAAAGAAATAATAAAAAAGTGACAAAAAAGTTATTTTTATAATGACGAGTTTTGCGGCTCCCAGTTTTTTTTCCTTTGGAAATGGGTCCAAGTGGCTCTTTTTGTCTTAAAAGTTGCAGACCCCTGATCTAGTTCAACCCCCTGAAATGCAGGAAGTCTGGGTGATGTCTAGGTGACATCATCCCCCTGAATGCATGCACCTTCTCTTATTAGTCTTCAAGCCACTGATAAAGATCTCTCTCTAATATTTGCCTTCCCTTGTTAAATCTGTGTTTCCAGGAGAAAACACATCCTATGTGCCTATAACTTCAGTTGCTTCTGCTTAGCCCTTAATACCAGAACCTTCCCGTCCCCTCCCTCCCTATCCATGTTTAGACTAAGTTCTTAGGAAAAGGACCTGCTCAGTTTGTGTTGCATTGCAAAGCACCACAAGTATTGATGACACTGAGTGACTTCCTACACTGCAATCAGAAAGCAAAATATCTGCAAGGTCAGAATCTATTTTTAAAACACATACAATTATCATTTTCATACTCAAAACTTGGATTCTAAAGTGTCAATGCGTGTACACTAAGTAAATTCAAAAACAGGAAGATCTTTTGAGCTTGGAAGCATCAGAATGTGATTCAGTAAAAAGTCTCAACTCGGTGCTACTCTCCCTAACCCAGATAAATATGGACTGCAAACTGAAATCACAGAAATGGAACACAAAAAACTATCATCCTTACGGTCTCGCCGTAGTTACGCCTTAACTCAGGATGGTCCCACTGATAATAAGGATCTCTCTCATGCTGGGATCGGTCAGGAAGCTTGGGATAGTCACCGAAACTATGAAAAGTATATAAGGAAGTCACCATAAATCCATTGCACTACTAGACAAACAGAAAAATGCTTACAAGAACAATAATACAAGAGCAGAAGAGACAGCAGGTAAAGCATCCTATAAAGATCTGAGTACTCTATGTTTATGCATTAAAAAATACTCAGCCATTTCATCCTGTAAAAAGCAATATGCCTGTGTTTTACCATTTCCCAGTTTTCCTAGTTTGCAGGTTCTGTGGGATATAGTGTGATATACCACTAAGTCATGGAAACAAAACCCATTCGGAGTTGTGTATTTAATTAAAAATATGTATCACAGGGTTAGAAAAGATCCAAATTCCAATCAGGAAGGAAGGGGGAGAGAGGGAGGTAGACTGAAGTTTATGTCACAGTGGCAGCTACTGCCACTTTAATATTATTACAAATGTGAGCTAAGAGAGAGGATCCTCCATGAATTAGGCCAATGTTTCTCAATTATGAGTCTTGAAGAGCTTCATACTACAGGACATTAACATGGAATTGTTTGCTTACATTTAAAAACTTTAGATTTAATGATGTTGTATTTCAGCAGTCACCAACCTGACCCCCTGGGTATCTATGGAGTCTGTTAAAAAGGTCTCTGTAAATATTGCCCTCCAAATCAGCAATGTATGAGGGCCTATTTGCTCTTCCTGCTCAGTGCCTGTGTGTATTGGCTCGGCATCTCTTACACTGAACAGGTCCCCTTAAACATGCCCACATTTCATTGGATGCCATGATTGGACATCAACCCTCCCTTCCGTTCTGAACATAGAAGGCGTGCAAAGAACTGCTCTCTGTGAGTGAATGCAGAAGTGGCTGACCATTAGGTCCAGTCGTGGACGACTCTGGGGTTGCGGTGCTCATCTCGCTTTATTGGCCGAGGGAGTCGGCGTACAGCTTCCGGGTCATGTGGCCAGCATGATTAAGCCGCTTCTGGTGAAGCAGAGCAGTGCACGGAAACGCTGTTTACCTTCCTGCCAGAGTGGTACCTATTTATCTACTTGCACTTTGATATGCTTTCGAACTGCTAGGTTGGCAGGACCAAGCAATAGGAGCTCACCCCGTCGCGGGGATTCAAACTGCCGACCTTCTGATCAGCAAGTCCTAAGCTCTGTCGTTTAACCCACAGCCCCACCCACATCCCTTAAAGGAGTAGTTTGCAGACCAATATTTTGGATACTAACATTTTCAACACAGGGACGTGGGTGGCGCTGTGGGTTAAACCACTGTGCCGCTTGGGCTTGCCGATCGAAAGGTTGGTGGTTTGAATCCCCGCGACGGTGTGAGCTCCCGTTGCTCAGTCCCAGCTCCTGCCAACCTAGCAGTTCGAAAGCACACAGTGTAAGTAGATAAATAGGTACCTCTCCGGTGGGAAGGTAAACAGCTTTTCTGTGCACTGCTCTGGTTTTGCCAGAAGTGGCTTAGTCATGCTGGCCACATGACCCGGAAACACTGTCTGTGGAAGCGGACAAACGCCGGCTCCCTCGGCCTTTAAAATGAGAGGAGCGCCACAACCCCAGAGTTGTTTGTGAGTGGACTTAATTGTCAGGGTCCCTTTACATTTTAACATTCTCAAGTGGGTTTGGATAGGGTAGGAATTTTCCCTATTTTAAAATCCTCAGGCGCTGCCCTAACCTCATGTTGCTAATGCAGGTTCATTTCCCTAGTTTTCATTACTCCTTGGTAAAAAGCGGACTAATAACCCAAGTCACTGAGTTGATATGAAGATGAACAAATATCTCAAATGTGGCTCACGCTGAAAGAGACAGTATTGACCTGAATATGTGCTTAAAATTGTCCCTTCCTTTGTGGCTGGCCTTGCAAAGTCCAAGGGGGTTTCCAAGATGGTGTGGTTGGATTCCCACTGACTGAATTTCAGGAAAACCATCTGTTATTGCTGGGGGTCAAAAAGCATGAATATTAAGTTTATTTTACCCAAGTGTCTGCAAACAATACCAGGAGAGGCATATGCTTTTCACAATCCCAGCTCCCCACATCACCCAATCTTTGAGTCAAGTATACCTCACCCCATGCCATCATCTGGATAAGGTTCATAGTCCTCCAGTCTCATGTTGTACTTTTTTGCCGCAGCTGCCCGTTCCTCCGGAGTTTTGGGGTAAGGCCCAGGCAGCAGGTCTTTTGGCGTGTCCGAAGCTAGAGGAAGAAATGCAAGTTAAGCCCAAGGCTACAGGGGGAAATAGCAGCTTACAAAGAATAGATTCCTTCCAGTAGCACCTTAAAGACCAACTAAGTTAGTTCTTGGTATGAGCTTTCGTGTGCATGCACACGAAAGCTCATACCAAGAACTAACTTAGTTGGTCTTTAAGGTGCTATTGGAAAGGTATCTGAAGAAGTGTACATGCACACGAAAGCTCATACCAAGAACTAACTTAGTTGGTCTTTAAGGTGCTATTGGAAAGGTATCTGAAGAAGTGTACATGCACACGAAAGCTCATACCAAGAACTAACTTAGTTGGTCTTTAAGGTGCTACTGGAAGGGTATCTGAAGAAGTGTGCATGCACATGAAAGCTCATACCAAGAACTAACTTAGTTGGTCTTTAAGGTGCTACTGGAAGGAATTTTTTTTTGTTTTGACTACGGCAGACCAACACGGCTACCTATCTGTAAAAGAATAGATTGTTCAGAGCAGGAACAGTACAGTGCTGTAGAACAAAAAGCTGAATTCATTTAGGCCTGCATTAAAGGAAGCTTTGAATTCGCAGTTAAGGAAATAAGCGTACAGCTGTGTTCGGCAGCACACGCACCTCACGGCAAAACTGGTGGGGTTGCCACTGAAAATGTCAATGTTCTCCCCCTTCACAATCTAATACTTTTGCCAGATCTAGTAGTGTCACTTCCCTGCATTTTTTCTGACCTCTGTGACAGTCAATGATGTGGAGCAAGTGTAGGGGAACACACAGCAAGCTCACATAACACGGGAAAATCTGCAGAAACAACCCCAACATGGGTGTGTTTCCAGCAGCCCTGCATGTAGTCTAGAATCACAGGCGATTCCATCCTCAGTCACCACCTGCCATTCAAAATGAGAACTAAAGCAGAGATCCAGAAGCACAAATCCCTGCCCTTTATGCAGAAAGAGCACAACATTCTGCATAAAGCGCAGCGGCAGCTAGGGGGTGAGGGGTAGAATGACCAGAAGAGTCTAATCAATAAGGGTGGGGATGTGGAGGTTTGGCATGAAGGTACCCTATAAAAGCCTCTCCCAGGCCACAGCTTTAAGAATAGCAGAAGTGACTGCTACGGCGCTCTGTGTGTGTGTGTGTGTGTGTGTGTGTGTGTGTGTGTGCGTGCGTGTGTGTGTGTGTGAGAGAGAGAGAGAGAGAGAGAGAGAGAGAGAGAGAAGAGAAAGGAAGAAAGGAAGGAAGGAAGGAGGGGATTCCTTTAACGATTTCAAAAGTTATGTGACCTTGTTGTTCAAGTCAATCTTTTTTACATAGTTTAATGTATTGTGGTATTTTATGACTTGCTATTTTTATTGATTATAATTTAGTAATGGTTTATTGTAACTGTTGAGAGTAAATTTCTCTTTAATCATTATTGGCTGATATTCTGAGAGTTTAATTTTATTGTTTATTACAGGCTGATGGATTACTGAATATTCTTTATTTTACATGTTTATTTTAAGTCATTTTTAAATTATGGCTTATTTGTATTGGATCGTTGTAAGGTGTGTGACCTTTCTTGCATATTTTGTTGTCTCTTCAGCTTGTAAGCTGCCTTGTGTATAGCAATACAGAATGCGGTATGCAAATTAAAAGTGACGATGGTGATGAAGATGATAGAAGCAACACAGGAAATTGAGAAGACGTGAATAGCCCAGATATTGTGCTGGCAGGAGCTGGCTTTGGTTTCCTCTCTCTCTCTTGAAAGCCACCATCACCCTCGGTGCCACTTAACAGGGAATTCTAACCTGGGACCCAGGACCTTCTGGTCGCATGCAATCAGGAATGAAGCCCCACTAAATTCACAGCACAAAAAGAAAACTAGAAAACAATGAAAAACCAAGCCACAGCCCAATCCCACCCTCATTTACTCAGTGATAAAGGCAGTGTTTGTTCATGGAGCTTTCTCCCAAAGCAAGCATGCAAAAGGGCTGCAGCCACCGTTGGAAGATTCATAGAATTGCAGAGTTGGAAGGGATCCTGAGGATTATCAAGTTCAACCCACTGTAATGCAGGAATATGCAGCTATCCCATATGGGGATCGATCCTGCAATCTTGGTGTTATCGGCACCATGCAGCTGTCCCATATCAACTGAGGTATGCAGTGACAGGTAAAAGGAAGCTCTTCTTCATGCAGCATATAGTCAAACTGTGGAACTCGCTTCCACAGGAGGCAAGAGGTGGACATCAACCAGAATGGATTAAACAAATTAATGAAGGAGGAGAGGACTATTAATGGCTTTGCCCTCAGCACATGGAGGCAGTGAATGTTTCCAAATTCCAGTTGCTGGAAATCATGAGTGTGGGATTTCATACACCACTTGATGATAACCCTCAAAGCAGTATACAGGAAAGTAAGACGCTAAAACCGAGAACCTTTAAAATGTGGGAAAAATTAAAACACTGAAACAGGTTAGAAACCACCTCTAAGCACCTATGCTGGCTTCCCCTAAACAGGAATGTCTTTTTAAGCAGGTGCCAAAAGAGTGCAGTGAAGATGTCTGCTTGGGATCAATAGGGAGTTCCCAAAGTGGTAGGCGCTACCTCACTAAGCAACCAAGTTCTTACAAACACAGAAAACCGGTGTTTGGTGGCACCCGTAGGTCGATCGCAGCCTCAACTTCCTCCCCTCTCAATGGACCCCCAGGTGAAGAGGAAGGGGACCTCCACACCTGAGGGAAAAGTGACCCCCCAACTTGAGGTGGCCCTCACCTGTAGAGAAGTGAGGGGATGTTGACCTCACACCTTAGAGCATGGTGACCTCCACCTGAGGGGAAGGTGACGCCCCCTACTTTAGGGGAATGTGACCCTCCCCACCTGTGGAGAAGTGAACCACCTGTGTGAAGGGATGCTGACCCACCACCTGGTAGTCACTGACCTGCCCACCTTAGAGCATGGTAACCCCCACCTGAGAGGAAGGTGACTCCCCCTACCTGAGGGGAAGGTGACTCTCCACCTAAGGTGACCCCCCCATCTGACAGTCATTGAATCTTGAAGGAAGGTGACCCCTCCATTTGAGAAAGTGGCCCCCCGCACCTGAGGGGAAGGTGACTCCCCCTACCTCAGGGGCATATAATCCTCCCCACCTGAAGTAGTGACCTCCCTCACCTGTGGAGAAGCGACCCCCCCAACTGAAGGGATGCTGACCCCCCCAATCTGAACCCTGAAGGAAGGTGACCCCTCCATTTGAGAAAGTGGCCCCCGCACCTGAGAGGAAGGTGACCCCCACCTGAGGGGAAGGTGACTCCCCCTACTTCAGGGGAATGTAATCCCCCCACCTGAGGTAGTGACCCCCCTCACCTGTGGAGAAGCGACCCCCCCTATCTGACAGTCATGGAATCTTGAAGGAAGGTGACCCCTGCATTTGAGAAAGTGGCCCCCAAACCTGAGGGGAAGGTGACCTCCCACCTGAGGGGAAGGTGACCCCCCACCTGTGGGGCAGTGACCCCCCCGAAGGGATGTTGACCCCCACAACCCGCCCGCCTGAGGGGAAGGTGACCTCCCCCGCCTCCCCCCTCTGCACCACCCCATGGGAAGCGGCGGCAGCAGCAACTCACGGACCGGCACGGGCGCCGCTCGGAGCCGCCGCCTTCCACGCCAGCGGCCGCAGCAGCTGGAGAGGCCGCAGCCGGAAAGCAGCGGCGCCGCCGAACGCCATGGCGGCCCTTCAAGCGCCGAAGGGAACTCTGGCCTTGGACGGCGGAAAGGGGCGGAGCTAAGGAGGGGGGGGAGGCGCGCGGCGCGCTCCGTCGCGCACATCATAGACGCATTAAATGGCGGCCTTGGTTCCCCGGATGTCGTTTGGACTACAGCTCCCATCATCCCCAGCCTTTGCGTCGCAGGACCTAAACCCCCGCGCTTCCGTTTGACGCCATTCCACCGCGTGCGCACGCGCGCAATCACGCGCCGCCGCCGCCTCTCAGCCGGGCGGAAGCGGCCTCTTCCCTCACGGGGAACAGTGGGTCGATTTACAGCGCACGCGCGGCTAAGGGCTGGTTGCTTCTGTGGCCTCTTGCCCCCCCCCCCCCCCAGCAAGAGACAGGGCGACGGGGCTTTCGTGCTCTCCCTCAGCTGAAAGTGAAACGTTTAATTTAATTGTCGCGTTTTATTTATTTATTTTTCAATTTTTTTTCACTGGTTTTCACAACATTATAAACAAACAAACACATAAAACAAACAAACATAAATCGTAGCCTTATTAAAAATTACACTTATTAACATTGTTAAGTGACTTCCTCACTTCCCCTTGGTTGTATGTCCTTTTAACGGTTTTCCAAATCACAGTCCTTATAAAATTTAACTTAAACATTAACATCCTTAGATCTTCACATTATGAAATTAAACATATTAATTCATCACTTAAATAAAAAGCCAATTGAGTATCTGCAAGCTGTTTTCAGTTAATTTAACTTAACATATTTAACTAAGTAATCATTAAATTTAATCCAATCTTCCTGATACTCCTCCTCCTTCTCGTCACGGACTCTTCCGGTTAGGTTGGCTAGCTCTGAAAAATCCATCATCTTCATCTGCCATTCTTCAATTGTTGGTAATTCTTGGGTTTTCCACTTTTTAGCTAACAAAATACGAGCAGCAGTTGTGGCATACAAAAATAATTTAACATCTTTCCTGGGCAATTCCAAACCTGTTATTCCAATTCCCAACCTGTTATTTTCTTGTTTAAACAAACCTCATGGCTGTTTCGTTGCTATTTATTTTATAGCATGGCTCCTGCGGAGCCTGAGCTTATCTACTCGAGAGTAAGTCCTATTGAATTCCATGCGGCTTACTCCCAGGTAGGCTCGTGGCCCCTTTGATAAAGGGTTTGTATACAAATTGAAATAATGATTATGATGATAGGTAAAGGGGCCCCTGACCGTTAAGTCCAGTCATGGACGACTCTGGTTGCGGTGCTCATCTCACTCTATAGGCCGAGGGAGCCGGCATTTGTCTGCAATCAGTTTTTCCGGGTCATGTAGCCAGCATGACTAATCCGCTTCTGACGAACCAGAGCAGCGCATGGAAATGCTGTTTACCTTCCCGCCAGAGTGGTACCTATTTATCTACTTGCACTTTGATGTGCTTTTGAACTGCTAGGTTGGCAGGAGCTGGGACCGAGCAACGGGAGCTCACCCCATCGTGGGGATTCGAACCGCTGACCTTCTGATCGGCAAGCCCTAGGCTCTGTGGTTTAACCCACAGCACCACCCGCGTCTCTTATACCCCAGCTTAATTACTTTACTTGATTTGTGCTGCATTTGTGACGTTCCATTTCATTACATTGTTGTTATCCGCTTTGGGATGCAAATCAAGCCAGATCGAAAAGCCAGATCTTTAGCTGCCTCCCTGCCCTCTTGTTCCCGGGGCAGATTCAACATGAGTGTTAATATATACAGTGGTACCTCGGGTTACATACGCTTCAGGTTACATACGCTTCAGGTTACAGACTCCGCTAACCCAGAAATAGCGCTTCAGGTTAAGAACTTTGCTTCAGGATGAGAACAGAAATCGTGCTGCGGCGGCGCGGCAGCAGCAGGAGGCCCCATTAGCTAAAGTGGTGCTTCAGGTTAAGAACAGTTTCAGGTTAAGTACGGACCTCCAGAACGAATTAAGTACTTAACCCAAGGTAGATGGGCGCACAACCCTAGAGTCTGTCAAGACTGGCCCGTACGGGCAGGGGTACCTTTACCTTGTTACGGCTAAATCTGGGTGCGGGGCTACTCTGCCACCCAGCTCGTCGGACTAAGTAAGCCCGCGGGTCCCTGCGGAAGAAAATGAGCTCAGCCAGACAGGAGCAAACTGCAGAAGATCCAAGTTTATTGCGCAACAGGTTCAAGACGAGATTGAACAGCGAGAAAGGGGTGACATGGACTTTTGAAACTCCCTCCATGTCCCAGAATACAGTGCAAAATACATCCCAGTTACGTCATGAATACATTTAGGAAAGGTTGGGTTACACAGATTACATCATGAATACATTAAGGAGAGGTTGGGTTACACCGGATTAACATATGGAGGAGGGAGGGGGGAATATGCAGAGCTGGAGATATGCGCAGATAAGCGCTTCCTGAGTGCCGGTGCTGGGAAGACAATGGTCCATGTATGCATAGTCTGCCACCTGGCATTGCCCAGAGGAAAGGTTTGGCAGAGTGATTTGACAGTATATTGTAGCGAAGAAGGTGAAGAAGACATGCCCCCCCCTTCCGTAACAACCTTTAGGGACGCGTGTGGCGCTGTGGGTAAAAGCCTCAGCGCCTAGGGCTTGCCGATCGAAAGGTCAGCGGTTCGAATCCCCGCGGTGGGGTGCGCTCCCGTTGCTCGGTCCCAGCGCCTGCCAACCTAGCAGTTCGAAAGCACTCCCGGGTGCAAGTAGATAAATAGGGACCGCTTACTGGCGGGAAGGTAAACGGCGTTTCCGTGTGCTGCGCTGGCTCGCCAGATGCAGCTTTGTCACGCTGGCCACGTGACCCGGAAGTGTCTCCGGACAGCGCTGGCCCCCGGCCGCTTAAGTGAGATGGGCGCACAACCCTAGAGTCTGTCAAGACTGGCCCGTATGGGCAGGGGTACCTTTACCTTTACCTTACCACTGTACACCACCTCTTCTGCCCGGGGTAAAATTACACTGTTTTGCTGACTAGGTTGTACTCCTCCCATGACACATCTCTGATTCTACCTATCACTACACACGGTTGAGGTTGCTCTGGTAGTGGGGTTACACTGATGCAAAGTTAAGCCATAATATTCCTCCTGATACTGTAATATGCCAATGTAAAGTTCCCAGCAGCAGCATGTCTTCCAGGTCTGCTTGCACAGGGGAGGGCTCTGTAAATAAGAAAAAAGCCAGAAAAAAGCCGAAAGAACAAGCAAGCAACACATTCGTGTTGAGAATAAACAGCAGTTAGATGTAGGTATACCTGGTTTATCACTGTCTTCATTAAATTAGTATGTTTATAACTAATGTTGTCATTAGAGCAAATGGGTTTAATGATAAATAATCTGGAATGGGTTTTGATCTGCAGAGGTTTATAATAGAGATCGTTACAGAGACATTCCCCATTATGTCTGATGTGAATAACGGGAGAAAAAATGAGAACTAGTATGCCAGAGTTTATGTAATGAAGTAAAATGTAGGCTTCATTAATGTTAATATTGATCTTATGCAAGATAATGCATCAGTCATGCTAATATTATATATATATCTGAAAGTAAGCATGCTGTTTCAGCTGTTTATATTTTCCCAGCTCTTCCAGGACAAGACAATTAGATTTGGATATTAACTTTAATAATATTGATACCATTCCAAAAAAGGCAATTTGCATAATGAGGTGAGATGCAAAATTGATCTTATTTGGAATTGATCCCTCCATCCCATAAAACTCGGGCCTGTAAATTCTCATTAACTTTTGCTAGAATTTGCCACATGGAGAGAAAGATTACATCAATGGCCATTTCAACTTTTAAAGTCAATATTATTCTAACCCTGGCTGAGTAAATGAAATATATTTTAGCAAGGGGTGGGCAGAAATAAAGAGATGGCAGAAGCCAGAAAGGGAGGCCTGTTGCTTGCCGCAAGAAGGGCAAGCACATAAAATATGCAACGCAAATATTGAGCTTCATGTTCTCATGTTCTCACCTTTGTTGAACCTGTTCCATATCTGCTATAGGGTCCCTGGAGCACAGATTCACACAAAGTGGCAAACATCCTTGCAGATTACAATAGGGTTTATTTGAAATGCATATGCAAAGCAAAGGTGCAGTGCGATAATCTCGCAATCTGCACACCCCAATCTGGGTGCGCCCACTTTTTATAGACTATACAAAAAAAGAGAGCGAGACTTTACATTCTTATCCAATCAGGCTCTAACATTCTATGTTTCTCCTTTTGAAGGTTAGCACTTCTTAATTTACTCATTCTTTGTTTGCCTGCCTGTACAGTGGCACCTCGGGTTAAGTACTGTACTTAATTCGTTCTGGAGGTCCATACTTAACCTGAAACTGTTCTTAACCTGAAGCACCACATTAGCTAATGGGGCCTCCTGCTGCTGCCGCGCCGCCAGAGCACGATTTCTGTTCTCATCCTGAATCAAAGTTCTTAACCCGAGGTAATATTTCTGGGTTAGCGGAGTGTGTAACCTGAAGCGTATGTAACCTGAAGCACATGTAACCCGAGGTACCACTGTACGGCCTTCCCTGTCTTGTAACAGTTGCTTTGTTTGTCTGCCTGCTTATGGCCTTGCCCGTCTTGTAACGGTTGCTTCGATAACAGCATGCTGGAATTTCTATTTCTGAGGCCCTTCACCTTGACCAGGCTTGACAAGGCTGTGTGACTGAGGTAGCTTCCAGAGTGGACCTCACATCACCTTGCTCCCCCCTGGTCCTTCTTACTGCCCTGACAAGGTTTAACCTAGGGGTCGGCAAGGCTTTACAGGCATGGGCCAGACCACTCTTGCGGAGATCCTCCGTGGGCCAGACTGGTGAAGCGCGATGCAGGAAATCATGTCTGCGCATGTCCGCGGTGCCGGAAAATGCTTCTGCGCATGCCCAGATGCCGAAAATTGCCCCTGCGCAGAAGTGATCTCCATTTGGGCATGCGCAGAAGCAATTTCCGGCGCTGCGGACATGCAGAGGCAATTTCCAGCATCTGGGCATGCGCAGAAGCGAATTCTGGAGCAGTGGAAGAGAGTCCCCACGCCGTGCTGCGTCGGTTTAGCGCAGCGCGTGGGGGTTGACCCCTGGTTTAACTCAAGGTGTCGTCTAAACTGGGACTTGTGGCTAAGAGCTCTCTTCACGAACCACGAGGTGCAGCCAATGTTTGTTGAAATGTGGACCAACCCACTGCAAGAAGGGCTTTCAGTATACTTTGCCGCCTCAAGTTGACAGGCTTGGCAAAGCTTAATGCAGAAGAAATGTCTCTCCAGATATTGCATGGATCCTTTCTGGGAGAGGAAGTTCCCTCTTCAGAGAGAAAGACTCACTCTCCAGCTAAACCAGACTGTGGAGCTCTGTGAGCTGTGGTGGACTGTGCCAGCCATTTGCAGACTATTGTTATGGAAAAATCTAGGTGTGAGGCTGCTCAGTCACCCAGCTCCTCAGGCAGAGCCCTCGGGTCCCTGCGGAATAAAGGAAGGAGACCAGCCCACCGGAGCAAATAGCTGTAGACCAAAGTTTATTGCGCAATAGGTTCAAAGAGCAAATTTGAACCCCGAGGATGGGGTGACAAAGACTTTTAAAACTTTCCCACCGTATCCCAGAATACAGTTTGTACATCATTGCTACATCACTGGCATGTCACAAAAGGGGAGGGGTTAACCTTGGCAAACATGTCCAGACAAGTCCTTGGTACAAGATTAGCATAAGCAGACATGGCAGGGCAAGACTCAGGTATAAGATTAGCATAGACAAATATGTCTTAAGTCCCCACCACCCAAAAGTACAATAGAAGTTCCTTTGCATGTCTGGAGCCTGAAGCGAGTCAGGTGATGAGATTTGGCTTCTTTTGGCTAACAATGAGCTCAGCAATTGTCACCTCTGGGAACTTCCTGGAGTCCTTTTTCAAGGGGAAAATAGCTTTGGAATGGAGGAAACTGGCAGAGGAGATGATTTTATATTGAAAGGATACATTCAGGCATAATATTTGTAATATTTAACTTTAAAGATGTCCCGTCCCCCCCCCCCCCGTAATTTCCGTAACACCATAATCTCCGATGAATCCCCACTCAGATGCAAGTTTCTCCACTTTTTCAAAGCTGCAATCTCATGTCCGCTGACCTGGAAGCAGGCTCCATGGAACTGCCTCAGGGAATGTTTCAAAGTATTGCACCTTCTACTTTGAAACCCAGTAGGAGGAGAAGATGTAGCTGCTGCACCAATCTGGCAATCTTTCTGCTGTGGAGAGACTCACCTTTGGCCAAACTAAATAAGGTGGGAGAGAAAAGCAGCTTAGGTGGTTCTGAGTGGGCAGACCACAGGAAGAATTAAGCTTAGGCTGGTGTCTCAACGATGACCTTAAGACTAGTGGATGGAGTTACACCTTGGCTGCAGTAAAGTGTCCTCTGGTAACCTTAAGAGTGGAATACTGTGGAGCAAAAGGACGCGGGTGGCGCTGTGGGTAAAACCTCAGCGCCTAGGACTTGCCGATCGCATGGTCGGCGGTTCGAATCCCCGCGACGGGGTGCGCTCCCGTTGCTCGGTCCCAGCGCCTGCCAACCTAGCAGTTCGAAAGCACCTCCGGGTGCAAGTAGATAAATAGGGACCGCTTACCAGCGGGAAGGTAAACGGCGTTCCGTGTGCTGCGCTGGCTCGCCAGATGCAGCTTGTCACGCTGGCCACGTGACCCGGAAGTGTCTGCGGACAGCGCTGGCTCCCGGCCTATAGAGTGAGATGAGCGCACAACCCTAGAGTCTGTCAAGACTGGCCCATACGGGCAGGGGTACCTTTACCTTTACCTTACTGTGGAGCATATGTTAGAGGCAGAGGAACCAGAGACCAAATTGCAAACATGTGCTGGATTATGGAGAAAGCTAGAGAGTTCCAGAAAGACATCTACTTCTGCTTCATTGACTATGCAAAAGCCTTTGACTGTGTCGACCACAGCAAACTATGGCAAGTTCTTAAAGAAATGGGAGTGTCTGTCTCTTGAGAAATCTCTATGTGGGGCAAGAAGCTACAGTTAGAACTGGATATAGAACAACTGATTGGTTCAAAATTGGGAAAGGAGTACGACAAGGCTGTATATTGTCTCCCTGTTTATTTAACTTATATGCAGAATTCATCATGCAAAAGGCTGGGCTGGATGAATCCCTAGCCGGAATTAAGATTGCCAGAAGAAATATCAACAACCTCAGATATGCAGATGACACAACATTGATGGCAGAAAGTGAGGAGGAATTAAAGAACCTTTTAATGAGGGTGAAAGAGGAGGGCGCAAAATATGGTTTGAAGCTCAACATCAAAAAAATGAAGATCATGGCCACTGGTCCCATCACCTCCTGGCAAATAGAAGGGGAAGAAATGGAGGCAGTGAGAGATTTTACTTTCTTGGGCTCCGTGATCACTGCAGATGGTGACAGCAGTCACGAAATTAAAAGACGCCTGCTTCTTGGGAGAAAAGCAATGACAAACCTAGACAGCATCTTAAAAAGCAGAGACATCACCTTGCCAACAAAGGTCCGTATAGTTAAAGCTATGGTTTTCCCAGTAATGATGTATGGAAGTGAGAGCTGGACCATAAAGAAGGCTGATCGCCGAAGAATTGATGCTTTTGAATTATGGTGCTGGAGGAGACTCTTGAGAGTCCCATGGACTGCAAGAAGATCAAACCTATCCATTCTGAAGGAAATCAGCCCTGAGTGCTCACTGGAAGGACAGCTCCTGAAGCTGAGGCTCCAATACTTTGGTCACCTCATGAGAAGACTCCCTGGAAAAGACCCTGATGTTGGGAAAGATGGAGGGCACAAGGAGAAGGGGACGACAGAGGACGAGAGAGTTGTATAGTGTTCTCAAAGCTACCAGCATGAGTCTGACCAAGCTGCAGGAGGCAGTGGAAAACAGGAGTGTCTGGGGTGCTCTGGTCCATGGGGTCATGAAGAGTCGGACACGACTAAACAACAACAACAACAACAACAACAAATGTTATATGGGACAGCCTTGGGGGACTCTTTGGAAACTTCAACTAGTGTGCAATGCAGCTGATCAACTGTTGATCGACTCAGGGCAAAAATATTGTTATAATTTGAGGAGGACCCACCTAAACCCTAGAAATTCTTAAATGGTAGAATTTCAATTAATCAAGATACATATAGATCAGGGGTGGCCAGCTCTCAAGAGGGTGCGATCTACTCACAGAGTTAAAAACTGGCAGTGATCTACCCCCTTTTGGGGGGTTCAGGTCAAAGCTGTTTGCTTCTTTTAGGGATGAGGAAAGCCCTGTTTTGGAGGGGTGCAGGGCAAATATGTTGAGCTTTTTTTAGGGGAGCCAAAGTTGTTGAACTTCTTTGAGGGGAGCCAGTGATCTACCACAGATGTCCAGTGATCTACAGGTAGATCATGGATCTACCTATTGGCCATGCCTGGTATAGATGAAAGCACAAGCTGCAGGACTGTGTGAGACAATGAATCCCTTGGCTGGCTGATGCAAACCAGCCTGGCTGGCCTAGGGAAGAGCAAATCTGTTAACATGACAAAAGGAGTTGATCTGAAAGGAATCTTTTGGCCTGGAAAGACCAATAGGGTGTGTGTTTGAAGGGACAGGAAAAGAGAATGCAGAATTAGACAAATTAATAGGAAGGATTCGAAATCTGTGGGACCAGAGATTCACAGAAGACTGGTGTAAATTTACAGACTATTTGAACAGTAACTGTGATGATCAGACTACGTTTGCAGGTTTGCAAGAAGTTTTGTGAGGTGAATTATTGGAACTATTGCAAAAATGGATAAAGGGGAGGATGGTTAGTTAAATAATTAAAGGCAATATGAATTTAAGAAATGCATAAGAAGTGATAAGAACGGTGGATCATCAGAGGTGCTGATGGAAGTCCAAAAAAGATTGTATAAGTTGTGAAGTTTTGTGGTACGTATTATAATTTATATGTCAAAATTAATAAAAATTATTATAAAAAAGGAAAAGAGAATTTTTAGCAAGGTGTTCTGGGGAAAAGAAGGAGGAAGGAAGGAAGGAAGGAAGGAAGGAAGGAAGGAAGAAAGAAAGAAAGAAAGAAAGAAAGAAAGAAAGAAAGAAAGAAAGAAAGAAAGAAAGACTGGTATGTATCTTGGACAGGTTGGCTGAAGGCTGGCTGGAAGAGATGCCTTGCACACCATGGCTGCACTGCTGTGGGAGACAAGCCCCACAATGACCATGCTGTAAGATCTGAGCTCCCTCCATGCAGACCGAAGGTCTTTTTATTTCTTAAAGTCACGACAGTCCCTGCCGCGTCTCAATTCTCCAAATAAACACAGACCCTGCATGAGTGCCTGGAACCCCACAGACCAGGCCTAGGCAAACTCGGCCCTCCAGAAGTTTTGGGACTACAACTCCCATCATCCCCAGCTAACAGGACCAGTGGTCAGGGATGATGGGAGTTGTAGTCCCAAAACATCTGGAGGGCCAAGTTTGCCTATGCCTGCCATAGACTCTCGCTACCACTAGGCAGACAGAGGGGAAGGATCCCAACTTATGTAACAATAACACACAGCTCCAATTCTGTTGCAGCAACACCGGTTGCCCGTATGCTTCCAAGCCCAATTAAAAGTGCTCCTTTTGACCTATACAGCTCTTTGCAGCTGTGGATCACAATAGCTTCTGGAAGGTCTCTCCCAATATGAACCCTTACACTTATGGACAATGTATCACAGTAGGTGTTACTTTTCGAACACCCTCTACAGTGGTACCTCAGAACTTAATCCGTTCTGGAAGTCCATTCCTAAACCGAATCCATTCTTAAACCGAGGCGCTCTTTCCCTAATGAAGCCTCCAACCGTCCACTGTTCTTAGACCAAGGTAAAGTTCTCAAACCAAGACACTATTTCTGGTTTTGCAGAATTTGTAAACCAAATCGTTCTTAAACCGAGGTACCACTGTATATCACATTCCCTAACCATCCAAATACAGAGTGATTTCCAGCCACCTCCACAAGCCTGAAAGCAGCCAGAAAGTTTTTGAGAGGGGAACGCCAAAAAAAATCTCATTATCAACACACGTTTACACAATACCAGTCCTACTCTGAGCAGACCCGCTGAAGTTAACAGACCTGGCTAACTTAGGTTAGTTAATGTCAACGTGTTTATTTTGAGTAGAACTTAACTGACTAAAACTCACGAGTGTACAGCGTAGGATTGCTAGTTAACGTTATGGTTTTATTCTCTTTTTAAAGGTTTTCTTTAAAAAAACAACGACCAAGTGGTGTATCTTTTTTTTTTATGAAATACAGAAAATAAAGAAAAATAGAATAGACAGCCATTTTTGTTGCAAATAATTTCCTATGCATGCCAAGAGCAGATTTCTCTCTCTCTTTCTCTCTCTTATAAAGGTAAAGGTAAAGGGACCCCTGACCATTAGGTCCGGTCGTGACCAACTCTGAGGTTGCGGCGCTCATCTCGCTTTACTGGCCGAGGGAGCCGGTGTACAGCTTCCGGGTCATGTGTCCAGCATGACTAAGCCGCTTCTGGCGAACCAGAGCAGCACACGGAAACGCCGTTTACCTTCCCGCCGGAGTGGTACCTATTTATCTACTTGCACTTTGAGGTGCTTTCGAACTGCTAGGTTGGCAGGAGCCGGGACCGAGCAACGGGAGCTCACCCCGTCGTGGGGATTCAAACCACCAGCCTTCTGATCAGCAAGCCCTAGGCTCTGTGGTTTAACCCACAGCGCCACCCGCGTCTCTTATACCCCACCTTAATTATTTTACTTGATTTACACTGCATTTTTGACGTTCCATTTCATTACATTGTTGTTATCCGCTTTGGGATGCAAATCAAGCCAGATGGAAAAGCCAAATCTTTAGCTGCCTCCCTGCCCTCTTGCTCCCGGGGCAGATATTCACTCATACCGTCTGCCCTGGCAGGATGCGTGCATGCCCCCCGCTCTTGCCTCTGGCACCAAAATCCCTGCGCCGGCCCTGCTGTTTACCAAAGGTGCTCCAAGCTGAGATGCTGATGGCTCAGAGCGCGTTTCCTCGGCCGCCCGCCAGGGGTCGCCGCTGCGTTCGGGCCGGACCGGAAGTCTTCCCCTCTCCCCGCGGACGACGACGCCGGCAACAACAACAACAACAACAGGCACGTCCTGGCGTACCCGGATGTTCCTCGCCCGCCGTTTCCGCCTGAGGGAGCGAGCGAGGCGCTGCCGCCGCCGCCGAGAGTCCCCGGGCCGCCCAGCGTCGCGAGGTGGGCGATGGCGGAGGCCTCCGCGTCCTGCTCCTCCCCCTCCCCGCCTGCTGCTGAGGAGAACGGGGGCCCTTCTCCGCCCCCCCTTCCTCCCAGGGGCCCCGAAGGCGGCGGCGGCGAGGAAGAGGAGGAGGAGGAGCGGGAGGTCGGGGGCCGCCCCCACCGAGGCTGGAGCGAAGCCCAGTTCCGGCGCTACGGCTTCGCCACGCGGCCCATCCCCAGGCTCCGCCACGGGGACCCCCGGGCCGAGGAGCTCATCGAGAACGAGGTGAGGGGGTGGGCTCCTTCCCAAACACGAAACACACGCACCACCCCCCCCCCTCGGCGGACGGGAGGAAGGGGGAGGGGTCCCTGTGCTGAGACCCGGGGGGGGGGAAGGTTGGGAGGGGTAGGGGGGGGGTTTGCAAACGCTCTGGCCCCCTCTTCTACAGTTTTCCTCCAGCACTGCTGCTACTACTACTACTATTATTATCATTATTATCATTATCATTATTATTACACACACAATAATACGTATATGCATTTATACATTCCTGTCTGTCTATCCATACTGTACCCCCAAATGTGTGGGGTCGGGGATGTATATATATACACACACGGCGGACGGGAGGAAGGGGGGAGGGGTCCCCTGTGCTGAGACCCAGGGTGGTGGTGGTTGGGAGGGGTAGGGTGTGGGGGTTTTGCAAACGCCCTGGCCCCCTCTTCTACAATTTTCCTCCAGCTCTACTACTACTATTATTATCATTATTATCATTATTACTATTATTATTACACACACAATAATACGTATATGCATTTATACATTCCTGTCTGTCTATCCATACCCCCAAATGTGTGGGGTCGGGGGTGTATATATATATATACACACACAGGGCGGACAGGAGGAAGGGGGGAGGGGTCCCCTGTGCTGAGACCCGGGGGGGGGGGGGAGGTTGGGAGGGGTAGGGTGTGGGGGTTTTGCAAACACCCTGGCCTCCTCTCCTACGATCTGCCACCAGCCTTGTTTAGGGTGCCTCCAGCACTATTATTATTATTATTACACACACACAAATATGTATATGCATTTATACATTCATTCCTATCTGTATATCCATACCCCCAAGGGGGGTGGGGGGTGTACACACACACACACTTATATATATTTATATATATATATGCATTGCAGGGGTTATACTAACTAGATGATCCTCAGGGTCCCTTCCAACTCTACAATTCTGTGTTAACTCTATACCCTGCCTTTTCCCTTGACAGTGACTTAAGGCAGCTTACAGTGAGAGGGATGGAGGCCTGAGTTTTCCTTCCGGGAGGAAGTGGGGCGTCCCCTCTGCTGAGAGCAACCCACCCATTCCCATCAGTCTGCTCCCCCCCCCCCCCCGCTTTGCCACCAGCCTTCGTTAGGGTGCCTCCAGTATTATTATTATTATTATTACACATAAAGGTAAAGGTACCCCTGCCCGTACGGGCCAGTCTTGCCAGACTCTAGGGTTGTGCGCTCATTTCACTCTATAGGCCGGGAGCCAGCGCTGTCCGCAGACACTTCTGGGTCACGTGGCCAGCGTGACAAGCTGCATCTGGCGAGCCAGTGCAGCACACGGAACGCCGTTTGCCTTCCCGCTGGTAAGCGGTCCCTATTTATCTACTTGCACCCGGGGGTGCTTTCGAACTGCTAGGTTGGCAGGCGCTGGGACCGAACGACGGGAGCGCACCCTGCCGCGGGGATTCGAACCGTCGACCATGCGATCGGCAAGTCCTAGGCACTGAGGTTTTACCCACAGCGCCACCCACGTCCCTAATTATTACACATATACATACTTAAATATACACATTGCCTTTCCCCCCAGACAGAGACTCAAGGCATCTTACAGCTAAAAACAAATCAGCTAAAAACAGAGAAAGAAACTTTCATTATAAAAACCATTAAACGTTGATAGAATTAAAACTAATTACACATATGCTTAAAACCACACACAGAATTATAATCAAAACAGCATGGCACCAGCCCTTTAATTTAAAGCGGTCAGTTCCCAGAAGCTTGTTGACTGGCAGAAGGATAGGAAGGAGGGAGCCAGTGTAGCTTCTCCAGAGAGGGTGTTCCAAAGTTGACTGAGAGCAGCCACCACAGAGAAGGCCCTCTCTGTATCTATGAGGATGGCGGGACCAAGAAGAGGGCCTTCCTCAAAGATCTCAGATCCTGGGAAGGTTCACATGATGGAGTAGGGTTGCTGGATCAGGAGGCTTCAACCTTGAAAAAGTTCCTCTTAAAACCTCCTCTTAAACATCTGACAAGCAGCCTTCAAATAAAGGCAAGCTGGCCCACACATGCACAGGTTAGTGATTAGTGGTACATAGGCTAAGGAAAGAAGAGGGTGGTTTTTATATTATTTTTGTTTCCAAAATATTTCATAGTCACCTGGATCCCCTTTTTACTCATTATACTTTATTCTGCAGTTGCTGTATGAAAAACCTGCTGATGTTGTTCCTGTTTCAGCATTACAATTCCTGTGCATTTACGACTAAAAAAGGGCTTTGAAATAGCAAGTGGCGCTGCTGTGGTAAACTGGGGCATTGGGCTGAAGGCAAGGTGTCTGCAAGAGTAGAAGCGGCACCATAGTGGTTTGATTGAGGAATGGAAGGTGAGCAGCTTTAGGATAGGCAGAAAAAGTAGGCCCTTCTGCTGCCCGTCTTCTGCTCCCCAATAATTTATTTCCAAGGCTGATGTATTCTCATCATTGGAGTGATAGCCACTAACTTGGGTGACTTTAAGAGGTGATTAGACAAATTCTTGGAGAATAAGGCTACTAGTAATTGGCAGCGTGCCTCTGAACATCAGCTGCTGATGTTCACAAGGGAGAGTGCCATTATAGGTGTCCCTTTAGGCCAGGCTTCCTCAACATCGGCCCTCCAGATGTTTTTGGCCTACAACTCCCATGATCCCTAGCTAGTAGGACCAGTGGTCAGGGATGATTGGAATTGTAGTCTCAAAACATCTGGAGGGCTGAGGTTGAGGAAGCCTGCTTTAGGTCCTTGGTTAGCCACTGTGAGAATAGAATGATGGATGAGATAGGCCTTATTCCCTTTCAAACAACTCTTTAAGTTCTTCAAAGACCTCTCAATAGAGGTATTTGGAGGCAAATCTGTGTTTGCTTCTAATATTTGAATACAGTGTTAGAAATTTCCTGGGTGCCAGGCATATTTTGCTACTGGCTCGGGCCCAGTTGTGACTATATGGAGATTTCTAGGCACCAAGTTGGCAGCCAGCATCTCCATCGAGCCAGTGAAAAAACTTCTGCCTTAGACCATAGTTAATACCATTTCCATTTCCACTGTGTGTGCTTCTCCCTCTTGCATACTGGGGCGAATGAATTGTAAGGGCAAACTACAGTTAGGCGATGTAGTTGAGATCATAGAATTGTAGTGTTGGAAGCGACCTTGAGAGTCGTTTAGTCCAACCCCCTGTGTTGTGACCATAACTTAAGTTTAAGCTGCCATTTGGTGTCTAGCTTATATATCTCAGTTTTGAACACAATTTGAGTATCCTTATTGAAGAGTTAAGCATTTTGTTTCATGGCTTGAGCATTAAGAAGAAAGGTAAACCCATCACCATTCTGCTTTTTGACTTCTAGCGTTCCGCTGTATCGGGCTGTCATCAGTGTGTAAGGCTGTGCTTTGTGAGTGACGGCAGTGAATAGTTGCAGCTACTTTGTTGTGTGTGGGTCTCTCTTTATTTCCTTCCATTACTTATTCCTAGTTGCAAAATCAACCTGAATATTTGTGGCTGATACCTCCCACCTTACCTTGGGATTTTGCATTGCTATGCCTTGTGCTTTTTTCTTGTCTTTCCTAGGAGCCAGTGGTGTTGACAGATACAAATCTGGTGTTTCCTGCTCTAAAATGGGATCTGGACTATCTTCAGGAGAACATTGGGAGTGGGGACTTTTCGGTATATAGAGCAAGCACACACAAGTTCCTATATTACGATGAGAAGAAAATGGCAAATGTTAAGAACTTCAAGCCTAAGTCAAGCAGGGAAGAGATGAAATTCAGCGACTTCGTTGAGCAGCTCCAAGAAATAGAACAGCAGGATAGTGGAGAAAGGTAACATCAGTTGGTGGCTTGGCGGTTTGGTTCTGTCGTGAGACATGGACTGAGTTCTTCTAAGGCAGGAGTGGGAACCTTTTTCAGTCTAAAGGCTGCATTCTCATTTAGGGGACACATTACAGTGGTGGGTGGGGCCAGAGTGGATGGAGCAACTGGTGTAAGTTTTATCTCATGTAAGTTGTGAAGCAGGACTGGTGAAGGGTGTGACATAGGAATATTATAATAATAATAAAAAAATTTATTTATATCCCGCCCTCCCCAGCCGAAGCCGGGCTCAGGGCGGCTAACAACAATAAAATAGTACAACATTCTAAAATCATTTCATTATAAAATTAATTCAAATCAAATTGATGGCAACCATTGGGCTAGAGTTCTGTGAAGATTGCCAAAGGAGGGAGTCAGGCTGTGCCCTGACCAAAGGCCTGGTGGAACAGCTCTGTCTTGCAGGCCCTGCGGAAAGATGTCAAGTCCCGCAGGGCCCTAGTCTCTTGTGACAGAGCGTTCCACCAGATCGGAGCCACAGCCCAAAAAGCCCTGGCTCTAGTTGTGATCTCGCAGCGAGGACCCCGTAAGGAGTCTCGCCGCGGCATTCTGCACCCGCTGGAGTTTCTGGGTCAGTCTCAAGGGCAGCCCCTTGAGTCCTGAGGGCAGGAAGAGTCCTGAGGGCCAGATAGAGAGGCTTGGAAGGCTTCATTTGGACCCCAGGCATGCGGTTCTCTACCTCTGTTCTAAGGGGCTAGTCTGCGTGAGATGTCATCCCTGGCTAGCTGCTTGCAGGGTTTTAAACTGAAGAAAACAGTGAGACATTCTACAACATACAGAAATTCTTTCACAGTGCAGACTGATCCAAAACAGAATATATTTCTCTCTTCACACGGTCAAATCCTGTACTTCCTACCTTGTAGGGAATTCCCCCCTTTCCTGTGCACCCCCCTTTTACCACGCACAAGCGTCTTCCTGAAGCAACAGGATCATATCTAATAGTTATTGTGCTAGTATTGCTGTCGAAGGCATCCAATAAGTGTGTTCCTTTGGGCAGCACTCAAGGTGATGGGGAAAAGAAATAGGATTCTGGTGCTCCCTCTCCTATTAAATTAATTGGAAAGTGGCTGTGTAATTAAAGCCAAGAAAAAGGCTACAACGAAGAAAGTGCTGCACAGCTTGGGAGAAGAGACAATTGCTTCCTTTGTTGATTGCAGTGAGCGGAATCAAACAGTCGCTCATTCGCCAGTTGTACAACTGGATGTGTGTGGTTTTTTCTTTTTGAAAAATTGTTTAGCATTTTTGTCCATCCTCCCCAATGCTCAAAGCAGCTTCCTATAAAAATAATAGAATAAAAATAATAAAAAGATGCAGTTTTGAAAATAAGAGCATCATAAACAACAAGGGCTTTTTATGCGTTGTTTTATGGTTGGTTATATATGAGAACTGTTTACTCTGCTACTGCTATTTTAATGCTAGCTATTTTTACTGCTATTTTAATGGTGTATCTTACTTTGTTGCAACCCATCTGGAGGACATACACCCTTTTAGGTGTAGGCTAGGAACCTATTATCATAATCAGTATAATCAACAGCAGTATTAACACTAGGTCACAGTCCCTAATCCACTGCTGTAGGTCTTTTGGAAGATAGGTTTTGCATCCTGTCTGAAAGGATACAGAGATAGGACAGCTTCTAGGCTGATCTCTGAGGATGAGAGTACCTGAAACCATGTGTTTTGTGCATCAGGGAACAGGTGGGTCATCCTGCATGTGTATACCTGCCCATTTTCTATTGACTTGGTAGTGCTCAAGTGAATCCTTTCCTTAAATCTGCAGTCCTCTGGGCGAAGTTAGCCTTTGCTTATCAGGTTTCTATATACGTGAATGTATTTTTAAGGCATTGGCTAAAAATGAATGAAAGATGGCAAGCAAGATCTTCCTTTTTGCAGACGTACATGTAAAATTCTCCTTCCCCCCTTGTTTTCTGCCATGTGCAGGCTTTATCTGCAGCAGACTCTGAACGACACAGTTGGGAGGAAAATCGTGGTGGATTTCCTGGGCTTCAATTGGAACTGGATTAACAGGCAGCAGGCAAAGCGAGGCTGGGGTCAGCTGACATCCAACTTGTTACTGATCGGCATGGAAGGTAGCATGCCTTAGACTTAAATGTGCCTAAAGGTCTTTGGGCAACTCATTGCATTTTGCATTTATTGTTTTTGGGTTTTTTTTTAGGATTACCAGCATAGACAACTTCTTGGGATTTCTTTTGTGCACAAACATCCAACATCTAGCCCCTGTTATCTCATACATGAAAAATCTGACGTAGGTGATTCAGAGGCCTGATTCAAAGAAGGGATGGGGTCCATAGATGCCAGAATAGCCAACATTATGCCTCCCAGATGTTTTTGGACTCCAGGCAGCATGGCCAGCGAGCAGGGATGATGGGAGTTGCAGTCCAAAAGTCTCGAGGGCATAACTTTGGCTACCCCAGACATACATAAACTTTGAGCCAGTGTGGTATAGTGGTTAAGAGCGGTAGACTCGTAATCTGGGGAACCTGGTTCGCGTCTCCGCTCCTCCACATGCAGCTGCTGGGTGACCTTGGGCTAGTCACACTTCTCTGAAGTCTCTCGGCCCCACTCACCTCACAGAGTGTTTGTTGTGGGGGAGGAAGAGAAAGGAGAATGTTAGCCGCTTTTGAGACTCCTTCGGGTAGTGATAAAGTGGGATATCAAGTCCAAACTCCTCCTCCTCCTCCTCTTCTTGAGAACAGGGCCTCTTGTTCACAGGTTACATCTGAAAAGATAAACCACACTTTTCTTATTTGGTTTTGGAGATATGTATACTTCTTCCACATGCATCCATTCCCTCTGGCTGCACAAATAGGCAGCATGGCAGTCATCTGACTGCTCTAGTGAGAAGGACTTTCTGCATGTAACGAATTCTTCCTTGTCCTGTAATGTGTACTACTGTCTTGTTGCGAGGACCCAGATGATGCAAGTCCTATAAACCGATGACATACATTAAGATGTGTCCTCTGTATAACTGAATACACTGTTTAGATCGGCCCCTATGTAGAACTTGATTTATTTTGGTGCATGACTGATGCAGATCACCCATTGTAAGGTAATGATTCTATCCTGCCTTTCAGGGCAATCTCTCACAAGACAGCCTACAGTAAAACCATTAAACTACCTCCCTTGCTTTGGATAGCTGTCAGTATGGATAACTATTATTCAGAAAACCTCTATTTATTTATTTATTTTTAAAGATATTTATTAGAATTTTACAAAATGAAAAAAGAAAAATACAAAATAAAAATAGTTTAAAAAAAAACAATTCCATCTTTCCATCACTTATCTTTCATTTGCTTATTTCCCGGACCTCCTCACACCTCCCTTTTTGTATTCCCGTTCAATTTGTTAGTTCAGCAAATCCTTCCCCTCTTTGTTTATCCTAATCTTTAATCTTAAAATATTGTAACATTAAATTTTTGTCTGTTAATAGTCCATTTTTTCATACTCCTTATAGCGTTATAGCTAAAAACCACATAACTTTTCATCCAACATCATTCTAACATTCATTAATTTTACAATATTTCTGTAGGTAGACTTTAAATTTCTTCCAATCTTCTTCCACCGACTTATTCAGAAAACCTCTAAACCACAGCTGTTAAGCTGGGTTTGAATTGGTTTGTCAGTGGCTTTCCTTAAGCAATGATGGGAGCCGCTGCCTTCAGTGGGTCCTGAGAGTGTTGTTAAATTGCCCAACATGCTCTTAAAACTTTATTTTCTAATGCTTTACTTGTGATGTAGGCACACCCCCATTATTAATGCTTGTGTTTAGAGGGCTGTCAGGTTTACAGTGTCTCTGTTTCTTTTTATGAAGGGAATGTGACTCCAGCACACTATGACGAGCAGCAGAACTTCTTTGCTCAGATTAAGGGATACAAGCGTTGCATCCTGTTTTCTCCCGACCAGTTTGAGTGCCTCTATCCTTATCCTGTTCACCACCCATGTGATCGGCAGAGCCAGGTAAGGCGATATCTGTGCCAAATGGCCCCTACTTTGTAAGATAAGAGTTGTTGTCGTTTAATCGTTTAGTCGTGTCCGACTCTTCGTGGACCAGAGCACACCAGGCACTCCTGTCTTCCACTGCCTCCCGCAGTTTGGTCAAACTCATGCTGGTAGCTTCGAGAACACTATCCAACCACCTCGTCCTCTGTCGTCTCCTTCTCCTTGTGCCCTCAATCTTTCCCAACATCAGCATCTTTTCCAGGGAGTCTTCTCTTCTTGTGAGGTGGCCAAAATATTGGAGGCTCAGCTTCAGGATCTGTCCTTCCAGTGAGCACTCAGGGCTGATTTCCTTCAGAATGGATAGGTTGGGTCTTCTTGCAGTCCATGGGACTCTCAAGAGTCTCCTCCAGCACCATAATTCAAAAACATCAATTCTTCGGCGATCAGCCTTCTTTATGGTCCAGCTCTCACTTCCATACATCACTACTGGGAAAACCATAGTTTTAACTATACGGACCTTTGTTGGCAACTTTGTAAGAGTATGTGATACAAAATATTTGGGTGGCATTCAACTTAGTTTTACACAGAGTAGACTGATGGAAATGAATGGACCTAATTTCAGTGAGTAAAACTGAGTTGAATACTATCCTTTGTTCTGATCAGATGGAAGAGTCACACAGGCTTCTATGTCCTCTCTAACAATGACCAGCCTGAAGGATGTCACAAGCAAAACGTGATCTGTATTTTCCTCCTGTTATTTGTGGTCAACGTCTCTTTGTTCTGTTCAGGCATTACTTGCTGGTGTTCAGTCTGAAAATTTAGCCTAACCCCTTGATGTTGAAGGAAAGAGACATCAAAGGCAACAACTGTGCTGCAAAGAAACCCCAGTGTGCAAGCAGGTGCTTATATGTGGGGTTTCTGCACACAAACACTCCCTGCTTTCTTTTCAAACGATTGCATGCAATTCAGTGCCTTGGGGAAAATGTGGCTGTGCTCCAGATTAAACACAGCAACGTCCCACATTATTGCGTTTGCATCCTGCCTCTTCTCTGAGGAACTCAAGATGGTTCTTCCCCATTTTACTCTCTCAACAACTCTCTGAGGCAGGTTTTTCTGAGAGACAGAGTGGCTGGCCCAAGGTCACACACAGAACTTTGTGGCTGATCAGAGCTTTGACCCAAATCCTACTCCCAACACACTAACCCCTGTATCACACTGGCTCTCCAGTATGCAGCGTCCATACTATACACTATGCTAAGAAAACACTATACTATTGGATGCAATGTGAGTAGTGCATTGTCCTCTGAACGTGTACACTCCACAGTGGCATGAGTAACCAGTTTTTACAACCGTATGTGTAGTCTTGTCCAGGGACAACAAATTAATGGGGTGGAATTCGCCTTCCACCAAGGTATCTAAACAACCTGCCAAATTTCTAGGTAGCCTATCTTTTTTAAAAAACGTAAAAGCAAGATTCTAGCTCATGATTGGACTTCAGCCTGAACCCAACCTTCCCCGTTTCATTTGCTTACTGTCTACCTATAGTATTATACCTATAGTACTGTCTACCTATAGTATTGTAAGGTCTACAACACAGACCTCTTTCCTACCATTTACTGATGTACACTTAGGAGACAAACCCAATCTATTACTGTCTTACTTAATACTGTGTTAACTGATTTTGCTTTGAAGAAAACAAATTGGGTTAAATCTAGAATTTAGTCTAGCACTTGACTTTCCAGGTTAACTTTTGTGGCTAGTATGCAACAGGTTGTTGTCTCTACCTGAGCTCGTGCAGGTTTACCTGAGGGGAATTGGGGCATGGGAAGGACCATACTCTGGGGAACACTCTAGATGACTTTTGTGACTTCAGCCTCTTCAGTGACATGTTCTTTTCTCCTGTTTTGCTAGGTTGACTTCGACAATCCTGACTATGAGCGCTTTCCCAGTTTCCAGAACGTAGTTGGCTATGAGACAGTGGTGGGCCCAGGCGATGTGCTTTATATCCCCATGTATTGGTAAGGAGCATAGACGGAGGATTGGACAGGGTAGGGTGGGAATGGGGCAACTGCAGCAGAACTCAGGGCCCCAGATTAAGGAACGGGACTCTGATGTATTGTAAATCCTACACTTTTTACCTTCTCTGTGTATTCAAAAGGGAGAGAGTGCTTCCTTTATCCTCAAGATACGGAGGATAAATAGGCTTTTGTGTTTTAAGGTGTTCTCATCCCAGAAGAGAGAGGAAAAATAAAAACATCCTTGACGTTTGCTAGTAGCTTGGATTTGGGTGGGTGGGTGGGTTTAGGTAAGGTGAGGCTTATCCTTTTGCACTCTCACCGTGGCAGTTCAACACAGGATTGAACTGTTCCAACCACTGAAAATTTCATACACAACTGTGTAATATTTTAGTCCGTCTCCATTGGGTTTCTAAAAAAAACAAAAACACAACCCAAGTAGCTGAGGCTAATCTCATGGGGTGAGTTCTCCTTTACTGTAAGGGTAGAGTGAGTCTGAGCCAAGTCGGATGTGGATCTGTCCATGTACCAGTCTCTATGGGACTGAAATGGGAAATGGCACACATCCCACAGGAAGTAAAAGTATAGGGGAAAGGGAGAGAAAGTGCCCGCCTTCAGTTCCCGTAGCCCTTTCAACTTAGAATGAAAGTGAACCTACCTTTGTCAGGTTGGTACTGAAGAAGGCAGGAAACATGCTTTGTTTGTATTCTGAGATAAAGTATGCACATGCAAGAGAGCACCCATCCATGGGAGTGCGATCTATTGAGCAACTTAAAATAAGGACAGATACAAACAGGAAGAGGTCACGGATAGTCACAGCATGTTTCCCTGGCATGAAGTACAAATAGGATGGAAGCAGGGGGGATAAAAGAATAATGAAGGCTCAAGCTGAGCTGTCTGCATTGATGCTGTAGTACTGATGTTGTTAATTCTTAAATTCTCTGTGGCAAGAATTGGAAACGTATACAATTTCCCTGGCCTTTCTATTATTCTATTCAGGTGGCATCACATCGAGTCTCTGCTGAACGGAGGAATTACCATCACTGTAAACTTTTGGTACAAGGTAAACATGCCTCTAGCTTTTGTTGCTGGCAGAAGAGAACTTTGTGCATGGACAGAACAGAAACAGAGAGCTGCTACTTGAAATATTTGTTGTGTGGGGTGTAATACAGTATTGATGTTGCTACATTGTAAAATCTGTCCTCTTCATCCTACACACCTCTGAGGGCTGCTTAAGGTTCCCTAGAGTTACATTAACTCTTCCAAACCTGGCCTGTGCTCTTAATTCCATCTCTTAAAGGATTTTTATGGCTGCATTGGTATTCAGTAAATTTGCATACCACCCTTCATCCAAAGATCGCAGGGCGGATCACAGCATAAAAATACGAAACGAGAACACAAAGTACATAACAGAACAAAAGCAAAACAAACCAATACCCCCCCCCCCGCAAACATATTTTAAAGGACATAGAATGCTAATTAGCCAAAGGTCTAGTGAAAGAGAAACTTTTTCACCTGACACCTAAAGATATGTAATGAAGACTCCTGGGGAGCCCATTCCACAAAAGGGAGCATGTGCAGAAAAGACCCCCTTCTCATGTTGTCACTCTCTGGAGCTACCGTGGAGGAGGCACACGAAGAAGGGCCCCTGCGATGATGGTCACTGGATCAGAGCTGGTTCACATTGGGAGAGGCGGTCCATAGATAGTCCCTCTGTGAAGCATGTAGTTCCTTGGGTTGAAATAATGCCTAATTGTTTAAAGGTGATGGTTCTTTAGGGAGCCCTTTCCTAGACCAGCATTTGTGCAATGACCTGTGCCATTTGGCTGCTAATAGAATACCAACCATCATCCTGTCCCCCACTGTTTTATTGGCCACTGTTTTATTGTGCTTGTATGTGTGTGATGGGTGTGTGTGTGTTAGTTTTTTCAAGTAACATGAAGTGCTACAAACTTATAATCATGCTGTTTCCTCTTGGTTTTTCTGCTACCTTCCAAACCAGAAACCAGAGTGAGCTTTGCAAGTTAGATGCTAGTCTCTTTGTCTATACAATAATAATAATAATAATAATAATTTATTATTTATACCCCGCCCATCTGGCTGGGTTCCTTTTGATTTGGAAGCTTCCTAAGTGTGTGTGTGTGGGGGGGGTCCTCTTTAAGAGTATGAGCACATGTAAATATGTCGACACAAAATTAAAAAAAATCCTTCCAGTAGCACCTTAAGGTAAAGGTAAAGGGACCCCTGACCATTAGGTCCAGTCGTGACCGACTCTGGGGTTGCGGCGCTCATCTCGCTTTATTGGCCGAGGGAGCCGGCATACAGCTTCCAGGTCATGTAGCCAGCATGACTAAGGCGCTTCTGGCGAACCAGAGCAGCGCACGGAAACGCCGTTTACCTTCCCGCCGGAGCGGTACCTATTTATCTACTTGCACTTTGACGTGCTTTCAAACTGCTGGGTTGGCAGGAGCAGGGACCGAGCAACGGGAGCTCACCCCGTCGCGGGGATTCGAACCGCCAACCTTCTGATCGGCAAGTCCTAGTCTCTGTGGTTTAACCCACAGCGCCACCCGCATCCCAAGTAGCACCTTAGAGACCAACTAAGTTAGTTATTGGTATGAGCTTTCGTGTGCATGCATACTTCTTCAGATACACTGAATGCACACGAAAGCTCATACCAATAACTAACTTAGTTGGTCTCTAAGGTGCTACTGGAAGGAATTTATTTTTGTGTGTGTGTTGACTACGGCAGACCAACATGGCTACCTGCCTGTAATGTAAATATGTGTTTGTGTTTTTCCCAGGGTGCCCCAACTCCCAAAAGGATTGAATATCCCCTAAAGGCTCATCAGAAGGTGGCAATAATGAGGAACATAGAGAAAATGCTGGGCGAGGCACTTGGAAACCCACAAGAGGTACAGGAGAAACCTGGAAACTCTTATTGGGGGCCAAGGGGGCTAAGTTGCACAGAAACCCACGAGTTCTAATTGGGCCCTGAGAGCACCAAAACAAACAGTATTTTTCGCTCTATAAGATGCACCAGACCATAAGATGCACCTAGTTTTTGGAGGAGGAAAACAAGAAAAAAAATATTCTGATCTCAGAAGCCAGAACAACAAGAGGGATCGCTACGCAGTGAAAGCAGCAATCCCTCTTGCTGTTCTGGCTTCTGGGATAGCTGCGCAGCCTGCATTCGCTCCATAAGACGCACACACATTTCCCCTTACTTTTTAGGAGGGAAAAAGTGAGTCTTATAGAGCAAAAAATACGGTATTTATTATAAAATACCTCCGGACATCATCTATGAAGATGCCAGGGTGGTATTAAAATGAAAAGGAATACAAGCAAATCCGCTACAAAATGTGGGTTTTAATAGAGTCATACGAATTTGAGGTATCTCTGGTACTATTTGCCGAAAGCCAAGTGACATCCCGGTTTAACTTTTGAGGTTCAACACTGTGTCGTTGGCAAATTGACATCTCTCAAAACTTAAGATACAATAAGATCTTCTATATACATCAGGAAATGTGGCGGATTTCAAAAGTAGGCTGATTCGCCCAAGGGGCAGGGTTTCAAAGGTCCTCGGAGTTCAATAAATGTTACTGTTAAGGAAAACCTCTGTAAAGAATTGCACACTGGTGTTGCAAACAAGTGACAATTGACAGGGATTTAAATGGCTGCTTGTTCTACTGGGGTGAGGGCTCCAAACATCAACGTTGAGTTCCAAGCCTGTTATCCTTTACTGAGAATGGGTTGGAAGATAGACAAGGACAATGGAGACTTTAAAAAAGACTGGGAACCATTTATGTTGTATTTACAGAAACATTGTAAAGAAGTGGACTCACTAGCAGGGTTTGAGTAAACATTTACAATTAACAAAATAAATATAGACGTTAAGATGTAAAAATTGGAGAATAACAAAGCGTAAGTGGAAATGTGAAAACAAGTATGGTATTAAAAAGTTAAGAATATAACAACATTTAAGTTAAAGATTGCAATATTAAGGTAGAATAAAACAGGAAGGGGAAGTAAATAGACAAAAGAACCATAAGAGGAAATTGAGGGAAGTCGGGGGGGGGGGCGCCTGGGGATTTATATTCCTTTTTGCTTTTGAGACAATGTTGATTGTGGTGATTATAAAATTGTAAAACTTAATAAAAAATATTTTTTTAAAAAAAGAGAGAATGGGTTGGAAGATGCACAGTAATAATAATAATAATAATAATAATAATAATAATAATAATAATAATAATTTTATTATTTATACCCCGCCCATCTGGCTGAGTTTCCCCAGCCACTCTGGGCAGCTTCCAATCAAGTGTTAAAAACAATACAGCATCAAATATTAAAAACGTCCCAAAACAGGGCTGCCTCCAGATGTCTTTTAAAGAGAAGATAGCTGCTTATTTCCTTCACATCAGAAGGGAGGGCGTTCCACAAGGCGGGCGCCACTACCGAGAAGGCCCTCTGTCTGGTTCCCTGTAATCTCACTTCTCGCAATGAGGGAACCACCAGAAGGCCCTCGGTGCTGGATCTCAGTGTCCCGGCTGAACGATGGGGGTGGAGACGGTCCTTCAGGTATACTGGGCCGAGGCCGTTTAGGGCTTTAAAGGTCAGCACCAACACTTTGAATTGTGCTCGGAAACATACTGGGAGCCAATACAGATCTCTCAGAACTGGTGTTATGTGGTCCCGGCGGCCACTCCCAGTCACCAGTCTAGCTACCGCATTCTGGATTAATTGCAGTTTCCGGGTCACCTTCAAAGGTAGCCCCACGTAGAGCACGTTGCAGTAGTCCAAGCGGGAGGTAACTAGAGCATGCACCACTCTGGCAAGACAGTCCACAGGCAGGTAGGGTCTCATCCTGCGTACCAGGTGGAGCTGGTAGACGGCCGTCCTGGACACAGAATTAACCTCTAGTGTTGACTTCAACGGTGCTACAGTGCTGTGCTTACAGTTTTGCATCTTGAGAAGGTTTTTGGCTTTGCAAACATTCCATTCGGCATATGTCTGTAGCCAACAGTTTTTGTGGTTTTTCTCCTTTCTCGTCTCTCTCAACAGGTGGGCCCCTTGTTGAATATGATGATTAAGGGGCGGTATGACTAATCCGCAGTCTCTGCAGTGGTGGATATTGTGAGCTGCTTCACAGACAAGTGGAAGATACTAGGCGCTAGTATTGCACGCAGCAATTGAAAGACTGAGGAGCTCCCGGCACAGCTCTGCCCTGTTTTGCACCAACGTAGGGAGCGACTGGTACCATCAAACACTCCCGTCCATCCCTCTTTCAACTTCACTTAACCTTCCAGAAGATCCCGTGCTTTACAAAGTAGGAACCTAGCTGCCAAGGACTCGTGTGTCTGCGACCTGCCAGTATACAGAGATTGGCGCCTGGTACTTGCCTGCCACCTGTCACATTGCAAAATACGTTTTTGGGGAGGGAGCAGAATTTAGACTGGCCCTGCCAGTCTTTTGTGTTCATCCCACCAGCTGAATTGTATGATGTTGCATGAGGGGTGGACGCAGTAAGTCTCAAAGTCTTGAGAGTCTCCCGAAGCGGGAGAGAACCTTTGGCCATGTAAGACTCCACTGTCTGCTTATTTTGCCTGGGAAGTGAAAACAATTGCATGCTGGCATCTGCATAGTTGCCTGTGTGTGAGAAGCAACTAGACAAGCCATTTAGATCTTCCCTCTGCACCTTGGCATTAGAAACCTCCCCGCCGCCCCTTCTCTGAGGTTTAGCTTCCGTGTTTGTCAAAGGTCGCCTTCTCTCTGATGGCACAATTTTCTAATGTAAAGCAAAATTATGGTTACAAGTACACAGAGGGAGCAGGTAGGGATGGAGACGATAAAGTCTTCCAAGTCCGCTGTGCCAAATTAACATCGAAAACAGCGTTTTGGAGGGCCTGACCTCTTAATTCTGTTGGGAGTCCGGGCTGAAATCCCCATACACACAGATTCCCTTTGCTACACTCCGGACAGCTTTTCCACAATGAGCACCAGTGCCCTTTGTCAGTAAAAAACACCTTTGTGTTGTGTTTCTCTTTCCATACATGGAAATGTTAATTTCACTCCATCCTCGGCCTTCTGCATACTGGATTATAATGGATAAATAGGTGGAGAAGGGGAACAGCAAAGTTACAGTAACACTTTATTGCAGTGACTTTTTTGACACGTCTATGTAGGGTGGAAGCCTCTATTTTCCATTCTGTTCCACTTTTTCCCTGCTTGGCAGGAAATGTGGGTGTTTCTGGCTGTGTTTCACCAAGATGAGAGTGCTGAGTTGAGATCCCAGCTTTGTTCCTTTGCCACAGAGGTGCTTTTCCGTGAAATGGAGAGTTTTGAGAAGACCTCGCTGCAAAAGCTTTGCTTGTCCCAGCAGGAGAGAGGTCATGACCAGCTTGCTGGGACAACACCTGAGCATGACTTCACCTTTTCTGGGACAGATCACCCTCTTATCCTTTTATTGTACGGATCACACTCCTAATCTTTTACTGTGAATTCAGAATGCAGTAGCTGAAGACATTCTGGAGAAAGCTGGGTAGTGGTTCGGATTCCATTGGGCAGGTCAGACTCTTTAATGAGGGAGCAATGGAGCTTTGTCATAAGCCAAACCTACTGTTTGATTTAGCTCTGCCAGCCACATAGAATCAGTGGAATGCCAAGAGTTCTTGCCATAGATAATAGATCGGGAAGGGGGATGGAATGGCTTCTGAAGAGCAAGATTAGACTTGGCAAACGGTAGTACTAATAAAAGCATTCTGCCTGAGGGCAAAAGCAATTCTTGTGCTTCACGGAAAGTGCCCTGGATGTGCAGCAGTATCGGCCAGGGTGCCAACAGAGACTGGAGCAATTTGTGGAATTTTGCAGTTGCATAGAGCCCATGCGGAAAGGGGCCACACGCCTCGCTTGGAATGAAGAGGATGGGACTTAAACGCAACCTTCGGATCTCTCATTTCTTTTTGCCAAAGGTAACTTTTGAAAGTTTTTTAACGGTTGGTTTTTTTAATAAAGAAGAAAAAAAAATCATTGCGCCTGACCGGTGCAAGAACTCAGTTTACAATGCACTGATGGACTGATTAAGTTACTGTCTTCTCTTGTGGTTTTTTTTTGTGTGTGTTTTTTTAATCCTATGCTTTTGATGCCCTGCTGTGGTCTTGGGGAAAGCTGTGTGTGTGTGTGTGTTTTCTGTGATGATGTGTGAGGACATGTGGGAAAGGCGTAATGCATCCTGAAGCGTAGTTCTTAAAATAAAACTGTCCAAAAAGAGAAGTATGGTGTTTCCTTTGTTCTGCCCAACAAACGGCCCTCTCTATCAGAGAACTCGATCAGGACTGTGGGAATGGATATCCCTTTGAGGGCTGTGGCATAGGCTCGCTGTGTAGTGCTCAGACCCTTGATGCTGTTGCTACAACCTTGTGTTTGTAGATCTCTGGAACTACAATTTTCGCCTACACAGCCCTTCCAAAGGAGGTTCATTGCCTGTGGCCTCCTGGAGTGTATGTACAAACCCACCCACCCCTGTCTTGGCAATGTCTGTAGACCAGGGTTTCTCAAACTTGGGTCTCCAGCTGTTTTGGGACTACAACTCCCAGAATCCCCAGCCAGCAGGACCAGTGGTCAGGGATGATGGGAGTTGCAGTCCAAAAACAGCAGGAGACCCAAGTTTGGGAAACCCCAATCTAGACATTGAGAAATCTTTGCTGCTTATTGTGGCGTTCGTACGGGGCCCCCGGTCATCTCACGGACTATTGACCCGTACACCACTAATCCGCTGTGGTCCTCCCTGGTAAAATCACTTCAGTCTCAGTCAGCTTTTCAGTTAATAAAGAAGAGTGTATTTTATTTCAGACACAAACAAAACTTTTACAGCATTCCAAACGTTGTTGCTCTTTACTTTCGTAGTCTTATTTTCCTCTATGTCTTCTACCTCCCCACCCTCAAGAACCCAATGGACCTAACTCTCTATTACCAACTGCCTTTCCCAACCAGCCAACCCACCAAATCCAACCAACTACCAACCCACAACTCCCAACAAACTCCTCCCAGAACTGGTTTTATAGACCCACTGACTCCACCCCCCAGGGTCCTGTCTGTTCAACCTATTTAACTATTTCCCCTCCAGCACTCTCATATATGTTAACGTCACAGTTATCAGCCCAGCTCAATAGCGCATCGGCTCTAGAGCAACAGTTTACAGGAAGGGAGCAGTATCCCTTTTACAGCAGGTCTTGCCACATGGTGGGTATGCTTGCCTTGGTGCTTCCTTCATATCTCTCTTCTTGGCCCACTTCTGCAATGCGAGAGCCATTATTTGGTTGTGGTTGGGAGGGAGCTTGTTGCACAGGGGCCCGATTTTACTACCCCGACACCCCAGAAGATTCTGTTCATCATCTGTCAGTAAGAAGGCTGAACCTCCAGCAAGTATTATAACTTGCGAAACTTTAATATGAAATAAATAATAAAAGGGTTGATTGGGCTACAATTCAAGAGGATGCCCCTTTTTTTTTTTGGCAAGAGACTGTGAATTAGTAGCTTGCAGCCAAATAATGGGCTGCTTTAGTTCAAATCAATAAAGGTAAAGGGACCCCTGACCATTAGGTCCAGTCGTGACCGACTCTGGGGTTGCGGTGCTCATCTCGCTTTATTGGCCGAGGGAGCCAGCGTACAGCTTCTGGGTCATGTGCCCAGCATGACTAAGCCACTTTTGGCCAGCCAGAGCAGCGCATGGAAACACCATTTACCTTCCCAACGGAGCGGTACCTATTTATCTACTTGCATTTTGGCATGCTTTCGAACTGCTAGGTTGGCAGGAGCTGGGACTGAGCAATGGGAGCTCACCCCGTCGCGGGGATTCGAACCACCAACCTTCTGATTGGAAAGTTCTAGGCTCTGTGGTTTAACCCACCCACGTCCTATGTTCAAATCAATATACGTATCCTAATCTGGATTTTTGGCCCTTGTTGACCGCTCTCATGATTGCCAGGTCTCAGTGTTGCTTTCACAACAGAAGCCACAGCTGGCAGAATTCCAGCGTTTTGCCACCCTGCTCCTTGGCCAACCTTTCTAATCCTCCTCTCTTCCTCCCATGGGAACTTAAGCACTGTGAAGTTGCATCTAGCCTCCTCTTCTCTGCCACTTAACTTCTCTTCCGCCTAACCTTCTGTTTCCTGTTTCTCAGTCCCTTGCACTCTTCCCTTCAGCCTTGCCCCTGTGTGAGATTTGTCGCAACTCAGCTGACAACTTGCTCTCCCCTCGCTGGCTTTGTAGCTCGGCTGCAAACTCTGATCCCCTGAGTGACTGAACATTCCCTGCCGCCACACCAGTTCAAGCCAGTAAATGCTGGAGAGACTACAGGTTTCCTCAGGCTGACTTGTGTAGCTAAATAACAACACCACATGCACATGAAAAGGTAAAGGACCCCTGACAGTTAAGTCCAGTTGCGAACGACTCTGGGGTTGCGGTGCTCATCTCGCTTTACTGGCCGAGGGAGCTGACGTTTGTCCGCAGACAGTTTTTCCAGGTCATGTGGCCAGCATGACTAAGCAGCTTCTGGCAAAACCAGAGCAGCGCACGGAAACACCGTTTACCTTCCCACCGGCGCGGTACCTATTTATCTACTTGCACTTTGACGTGCTTTCAAACTGCTGGGTTGGCAGGAGCTGGAACCGAGCAACGGGAGCTCACCCCATCGCGGGGATTCAAACCACCGACCTTCCAATCAGCAAGCCCGAGGCTCAGTGGTTTACACCACAGCGCCACACGTTGCGTCTATATACCATGGGTAGGCAAACCAAGTCCCGGGGGCCTGATCCAGCCCAATCGCCTTCTAAATCAGGCCTGTGTACGGTCCGGGAATCAGTGTGTTTTTACATGAGTAGAATGTATGCTTTTATTTAAAATGCATCTCTGGGTTATTTGTGGGGCACAGAAATTTGTTCATCCCCCCAAAATAAAATCGTCCGGCCCCCCACAAGGTCTGAGGGACAGTGGCCCGGCCCTCTGCCGAAAATGTTTGCTGACCCCTGGTCTATCCCAAGCTCTGTTCTAGTAAGCACATTTTTAAAGGTTATGTCTCCACCAGGGGTGGCAGGGGGCGGGCTTAGGAAGGGATCATGCAAGAAGCAACAATTGCACCACTTCCCTCTTAGAAGCAAGGTCCAAGTCTGTAGGAGTGGGTGCATCTTGGAAGGGGTGAAGGATTCACACCAGCTACCCAAAAGCATAAGGGACGCGGGTGGCGCTGTGGGTAAAAGCCTCAGCGCCTAGGGCTTGCCGATCGAAAGGTTGCCGGTTCGAATCCCCGCGGCGGGGTGCGCTCCCGTTGCTCGGTCCCAGCGCCTGCCAACCTAGCAGTTCGAAAGCACCTCCGGGTGCAAGTAGATAAATAGGGACCGCTTACTAGCTGGAAGGCAAACGGCGTTTCTGTGTGCGGCTCTGGCTCGCCAGAGCAGCGATGTCACGCTGGCCACGTGACCCGGAAGTGTCTCCAGACAGCGCTGGCCCCTGGCCTCTTGAGTGAGATGGGCGCACAACCCTAGAGTCTGTCAAGACTGGCCCGTACGGGCAGGGGTACCTTTACCTTTACCCAAAAGCTTTGGTCTTTGACAGTGCCTTGTCCACATAGTCTTTGGGGTTTAGTTTAGAGTTAACTGCTGGGAAGCTGGTAGGTCTCCTCTGTGTAATTTATTGCTCCAGCTTGGTGGACAGCCCTTGTGCGAGAGGCGGAGGAGCTCTCATCTCGCCACGACAATGAAACGTAAGCTCTAATTACTGCCTCGCAAAGTCAAATATTTGTTGCAAGCAGAGGATTAATTGGCAGGGGAAGGGAGAGACAGTGGAGGCTCTTGCAGAATAACAGGAACAGATGCCTGAATGCCTTGGGGAAGCACAGCTTTCTCCTACAAATCAGAGCTTTAAATTACAAGGCTTTTACTGATGCCAACAGTTGTGGGAAGTCGTCTGCTCTCATTTGCGTAATGGCTTCTGTCACTGCTGATTAGACAGAGGATGAAAGAAAAGAAATTTGACAATTAGGAATGAATGATCATTAATCAGAAACTTGGTTAGGAGAAGGGGAAATAATATCCCACAGACAATAGGGAACAACCTCGCTTGTGTTCCACGGGGGCAGACATTTGTACCCATAGATGGGGGCGCAGAAACTCGTTCTCCAATGTATGATGGCCTGTTCAGAAGAATTCTGCAAGGAGACATGATGTCCGGGAGTTATTTGTCAGCATCTGAAAAGTCCAAGGGAAATGTCTTGCTCTTCTCCATCCTAAAAGCAAAGCAAAGGGCTAAAATCTTAAGGACTATTTTGGCTCATGTTAACCCAGTGAAAAGGGACGCGGGTGGCGCTGTGGGTTAAAGCCTCAGCGCCTAGGACTTGCCGATCGAAAGGTCGGCGGTTCGAATCCCCGTGGCGGGGTGCGCTCCCGCTGCTCGGTCCCAGCGCCTGCCAACCTAGCAGTTCGAAAGCACCCCCGGGTGCAAGTAGATAAATAGGGACCGCTTACTGGCGGGAAGATAAAAGGCGTTTCCGTGTGCTGCGCTGGCTTGCCAGATGCAGCTTGTCACGCTGGCCACGTGACCCGGAAGTGTCTCCAGACAGCGCTGGCCCCCGGCCTATAGAGTGAGATGGGCGCACAATCCTAGAGTCTGGCAAGACTGGCCCGTATGGGCAGGGGTACCTTTACCTTTACCTTTTTAACCCAGTGAAAAGCCTCCTTCCTGGCCCGGACTGCTGACTGCTCCAGATCATAAACTGCTCCTGAGAAATTCAGTTTCTCAAGTAATCTGCCATGCAGGATGGTGTGTTTTTTGAGGGGAAAGCAAACGAAGTCCCCATAGGGTTGCCAAACTACTTCCAGGCCAATAAAACTTGGATAGGTGATTCATTAAAAATGTGCAAGCAGCAAAAACCATTTTGCAACCCTGTCAATCTTTGCATCAGGGATTTTCTGGGCCTGGTACACTATACAGTGGTACCTCGGGTTAAGTACTTGATTCGTTCCAGAGGTCCGTACTTAACCTGAAACTGTTCTTAACCTGAAGCACCACTTTAGCTAATGGGGCCTCCTGCTGCTGCCGTGCCACCGGAGCACGATTTCTGTTCTCATCCTGAAGCAAAGTTCTTAACCTGAAGCACTATTTCTGGGTTAGCAGAGTCTGTAACCTGAAGTGTTACAGGTACCACTGTATGTGGATTGGGCCCTGTGCTCAACCTGCAAAAAGCGATAAGAAGTTGCATAACAATTGAATGCCCTCTCTGTCATAGGCAAATTTGTTTCCTCTCTTGCAGGTGGCATGGAGGGCTCTGAAATAAATAGGCCACACACAAGTAATAAGATGCTTGGCAGGCAGAATGTGAACAGGTGAAGTTTTCCCTTTGATTGCAGTTGTACACTAGAAAATGTTTCCTATGCAAAGAACTCTAGCTTTGAGTTGTAAACCAGTTGCATCGCTGGAGGTCTTTCATCAGCTGATCTTAGGTTTGCAGTTCAGTGTAAAAATCATGGTATTTCAGAAATTCAAGATCCATAGCAATCATGTTCAGATATTCATGCTTGGACAAACTCAAGATTTCAATTGTTAAAAAGCAAGCAATGTGTTCGTTTTGCTGTGGTTATTTAACGATACGACAATGTTAATCACACAAGTCAAACTACATGCAGATCTCGCTGTCGGAACACTTGGTATCTGAGATCTCAGTTATGGAAAACACAAAGAATTGTACTCAAACCTTGCTACATGAATGGCTGGTTCATATATCCAAGCAGCCGGAGTTTGTCCCCTTCCTTTCTTATTTTGTCATTTATTTCATAAAATCTATATATATCGCTTGATTGTAAAAAAACTCCAAACAACAACCCTCAAAGCAGCTTACGAAAGATAAAAGTCAAGGAAAATTCACAATCGTACTATAAAACATGCAAAGGTTAAAATACAAAAAAACATTAAAATCTCATCAACTTTCTAAGCATCTGGCTAGACTTGCCTAAACAAGAATGTTTACCAAGAAGAGTGCAGTGAAGACGCCTGCTTGATCTCAATAAGCAAGGAGTTCTCAAGTGCAGGTGCTGCCACACCAAACAATTGAATACATAAATGCAGAATGGAAATTGTGTGACACCTGCAGTAGGTATAGGTAAAGGACCCCTGACAGTTAAGTCCAGTCAAAGGAGACTATGGGGTTGTGGCGCTCATCTCGCTTTCAGGCCAAGGGAGCCATCGTTTGTCCACAGACAGCTTTTCCAGGTCATGTGGCCAGCATGACTAAACCGCTTCTGGTGCAACAGGACACTGTGACGGAAACCAGAGTGCACGGAAATGCCATTTATCTTCCCACCACAGTGGTACCTATTTATCTACTTGCACTGGTGTGCTTTCGAACTGATAGTTTGGCAGGAGCTGGGACAGAGCAACAGGAGCAGGGATTCAAACCGCCGACCTTCCGATCGGCAAGCCCAAGAGGCTCAGTGGTTTAGACCACAGCGCCATCTGCATCCTGGCAGCTGTAGCAGTGCCAGTTGCACCAATCAAGGCAAAGTTGTCACATTTTGCATTTGCCATTGGGAGGAAAGCTTCTTTGACAACCACTTGAACCCACTGTGTTCCAAGAAAATACCGTATTTTTTGCTCTATAAGACTCACTTTTTCCCTCCTAAAAAGTAAGGGGAAATGTGTGTGCGTCTTATGGAGTGAATGCAGGCTGCGCAGCTATCCCAGAAGCCAGAACAGCAAGAGGGATTGCTGCTTTCACTGCGTAGCCATCCCTCTTGTTGTTCTGGCTTCTGAGATTCAGAATATTTTTTTTCTTGTTTTCCTCCTCTAAAAACTAGGTGCGTCTTATGGTCTGGTGTGTCTTATAGAGCAAAAAATACGGTAACTTGTCCCTGTTTTCATCGGGGAAATATTGGAGGTCATGCATGGAAAAGCACCCACTGTTGGCAGGTGCTGATGGTAGATTGCTTTGCTAACCATCACTCCACCTATTTCACGCTAACTCTGCTGTCCAAAAATAGTTCACCCAGGGCCAGGCCATCCATGAGGCAAAGTGAGGTGACCTCCTCAGGTGGCAGGATCTATAGGGCCAGAAGATCCAGCCTCGTAAGGAATGTGTTGCATGTAGATCTTTACCCACCAACCCTAGTTTCCAATGCACACCTTCACTCCCCTCACTTCTTCCCTGGCAGGGAGAGCTTTGTTTTGTGGTTTGCCTCAGGTGCCAAAATATATTGGGCCGGGCCTGCCCGGACAAAAAATGGTACAGCTCAACAGGTTAAGGGGAAATTCATCCACACCCGCAGATAATAGTTTCTCAAAACCTTGAAGCCTAAGAAGGGCTTCATAGTAGCAGGACTTTTGCCAGGGATAACTTCCAGGCGCACATAGAATCATAGAATAGAATCATAGAATCATAGAGTTGGAATAGACCACAAGGGCCATCGAGTCCAACCCCCTGCCAAGCAGGAAACACCATCAGAGCACTCCTGACATATGGTTGCCAAGCCTCTGCTTAAAGACCTCCAAAGAAGGAGACTCCACCACACTCCTTGGCAGCAAATTCCACTGTCAAACAGCTCTTACTGTCAGGAAGTTCTTCCTAATGTTTAGGTGGAATCTTCTTTCTTGTAGTTTGGATCCATTGCTCCGTGTCCGCTTCTCTGGAGCAGCAGAAAACAACCTTTCTCCCTCCTCTATATGACATCCTTTTATATATTTGAACATGGCTATCATATCACCCCTTAACCTCCTCTTCTCCAGGCTAAACATGCCCAGCTCCCTTAGCCGTTCCTCATAAGGCATTGTTTCCAGGCCTTTGACCATTTTGGTTGCCCTCCTCTGGACACGTTCCAGTTTGTCAGTGTCCTTCTTGAACTGTGGTGCCCAGAACTGGACACAGTACTCCAGGTGAGGTCTGACCAGAGCAGAATACAGTGGCACTATTACTTCCCTTGATCTAGATGCTATACTCCTATTGATGCAGCCCAGAATTGCATTGGCTTTTTTAGCTGCCGCGTCACACTGTTGGCTCATGTCAAGTTTGTGGTCAACCAAGACTCCTATGAGTCATCCACATGAGGATGGAAGGATTCCAGTTGTAGCTTCCAGCCCTATCTTTCCCTTTGCCTAACAAAAACATATTCTTCTCGCACAGACATAGTTCCCAGGGTGGCATTTGAACCTGCCTTCTCGACTTCACGTGTCCTTCTTGCATTGCACCCGTACTTGGAACAAGATCTTTCGTTCAGTGTCACAATGCGCCAGATTACTGTTGACACTAGCGTGAGGGAATTAGCTCTGATCCGCTTCCTCAGCACTAAGAATCAAATAATGTAGGGCTTTATTGCAGAGACTGTGCTCTTTTATTAGGCCACAGAACATCTGATGTGTAGGACAGCTTGTTTACAGAAGAAGAAAAGATTATTGGTTAAGCAAACAACATTCAGATCAGGCCACCAACTAAGCTATGGCTGGGACAGTTTGGGTACAAGAACCACCTGCCAAACCTGGAGAAAATGGGATGGCCAAAGGTGCCAGGCCACACAAACAGAGCCCCACTGGTAGCATAGTTGTCAACCATCCCTTATTTGGCAGGAAACTCCCTTATCCCAGTGCCGTGTCCCGCTGCTGTCCCTTATTGATGATGTCCCTTAAATTTCCCGGGTTTCAAAGGAAGCAGCTCCTCTCCCTCCCTGTGTTGCTTGGCTGCGTTGCTCACCCAATAAGGAGTCTAAGAGTGACTGGGGGATGGAGCTTGCATGCCTTGTGCTGATCAAATCGGTCGCGTTTTCTGGGGACTCGCCTTTGCTCAGCGCTTCCCAGCGGAGAGGTGACGGTGGTTTTCCTTGCTGCATCCCCTTTGCCGGGTTGCTGCGCTGTGGGAACCACAGCTTGAGGCTTTGTTTGGCTGCTGGCTGGGCTTTCTGCCTTTGGCTCAGAAGTTGAACATAGCTGTGCTCTGAAAATCCCTTATTTTGGCTGCTGATCCCTTATTTTTGAGGCTGCTGGTCCCTTATTTTCAAATCTGTAAGTTGACAGCTATGACTGGTAGAAGGAAAGGAGCTAGCAGTAGAGTGGCTAAATTCAGAAAGTCAGGGGGGAAAGAGAAGAGATGAATTAGATGAGAGCAGCACCAACTTTATTTCTCCTGGGCCTGATGAAAAGAGGGCTGAGCCCTTAGCACCAGACTGTTGAGGGTCCCTGGGAGTGGAGAGCTGCAGCTCCCTGAGTTTGTAGGTCCCTGGAGCCTGGATCATCCTGAAGTTTCCTTGAATTGGGGGAGTAAGGGAAATGTGTGCCAATGCAGCCTCTAGGACAGGGGTCAGCAACCTAATGCCCATAGGCCAGAAGCTGTCCATGGAGGTCGTTTGACTGGCCCACGAACCACCCCTGAACCGAGCTGCCTGCTCTCACACTGCGCTAAATCGGTGCAGCACGGAACAGGGCCTCGCTTCCGCGGCGCCGGAAATAGCGTCTGCAGTGCCAGTGACATAGCGTGGGTTGCTAGCACCCGGGGCCACAAGGAGCAGATGGGAGGGAGGGAAACAGGTGCAGTACACATGCACATTCAACTACCTAACAGCATATGTGTCACCTAGGAAATCGCAGGCACAGAGATAAGAGTGTCTGGAGTGGTCATTTCCTGGTTTGCACAGAGAAGCTGTTTTCAATAGAGCCCAGTGATGGAGGCAGTATTGAGGCAGTACCGGGTGCTGAAATTTTGTGCCCCTAACAATTTTGTGCCCCAGGGCAACTACCACTGTGCCCCCAACAGGCTACGCCACTGGGAGCAGCACAAGTGCCCTGTAAACAGCCTGAGCAGGGACCCAGTAAGAGCTCACCAAAACCTAACTGGAAATCCCTCTTATTGGTCAAATTAAACCTGGAGGAGTTTTTCTCTACATAACAGAGAAGGGAAAGGGTGTGGCTAGGATTTGCCACAGGTGCAGCATGAATGACAAAATTTTGTTCCTGCACATGTCCCTGGTGTTGACATCCTTGCTGTTGTTAAGACAGGTTAATAGCTGTAATATGGGTTGACTGACAGGGGTGGTGTCTTAAGGGCAGTGGCGTAACGTTGGGGGTGCAGGGGGGGCCGGCCGCACTGGGCGCAACATCGGGGGGGGGGGCGCTGGCACTCGCAGCTCTCTGCCCCTACCTGGCTCGCTCACTCTCTCTCACTGCAGTGCTGGCTGTGCGAATCTGATCCAAGCCGCCGGGTCGCCGCCCACTGTGGGGGGGGGTGTGTGCCAGGCGTGCGGAGACTCGAGTGCTAAAATCCACGGATTAGGGGGCGCAAATTACTTGCCTTGCCCCGGGTGCTGACAACCCATGCTACGCCACTGCTTAAGGGTGATGCTTTGTTGCAACTGGGATCGTAAGAGGATCAAATTCAGTGCATGCTCTCGGATGTTTTTATTTAACTTACAGATTTCATCACGGTGAGGAAATAAGAGGCATTTGCCTGTCTCGTACCCAGGGAGAACATCACATTAAGCAACATAAATCAAGTTCAGCAAATACAAACAAAAACTTTCCTGCCCTCAGTTTTTAAGCTTTGCGCTTAGCCCTTCCAAAGCAATTTTTTCCGGGGGGGGGGGGGGACAAGTCAAGGTGCTTAGAGGGACACTTAAAAGAGCAGCAAGCTTTGAACCTGGTAACCTTGGAAACAGGATGACAGCTAAGTTGTAGGCACAATATGTGAGGTTGAAGAACACACCGTATTTTTCGCTCTATAAGACGCACTTTTTCCCTCCTAAAAAGTAAGGGGAAATTTGTGTGTGTACTATCGAGCGAATGCAGGCTGCACGGCTATCCCAGAAGCCAGAACAGCTAGAGGGATCGCTGCACAGCGCTCCTTCTTGCTGTTCTAGCTTCTGGGATAGCCGCGGGAAGCCTCCGTGGGGCACGGGGAGCTTCATCCTGCTGTGGAGGCTTCACAGGGGCATCCCAAAGCCAGAACAGCTAGAGGGAGCACTGCGCAGCGCTCCCTCTAGCTGTTCTAGCTTCACGTGAAGCCTCCTCAGGGCACGGGGAGCATCCCTTCTCCCTCCTTGGGGAAAAGCCTGCAAGCGCCGCACACACGCTCCACGCTGCTTGTGAAATGGAGCGCCGAGCAGAGCCTGGGATGCATACAGGCTCTGCTCAGCACTCCCTTTAAATAATATTTTTTTTCTTGCATTCCCCCTCTAAATACTAGGTGCGCCTTATGGTCAGGTGCATCTTATGGAGCGAAAAATACGGTATTTGCTACTTGGATAGTACAGAGTTGAGATGAGTGCAATAACTGGCAGTGCCCATGCTTTTGTATTTAAACGCACTCAGCTGAAGGAGAACGGTGAAGAAAGTGAAGAAAGTTGGTGGGGGGAGGTGTGTGTGAGAGAAATATAGACATTTTGTATAGCTATTTTTTTAAAAAGTGGAAATTTCCTTTTGGGAGTTCTTCAGACACATTGCTAGTGAGAGAGATGCTTGGGAAACAGATAGACTCCGTCTGTGTGGTGTCAGCATGAATATTTTTAAAAAATAAGTGTTGTTCGGTAGATGGTAAGAATTCCGTTAGTTGGAAGGGGAGGGAAACGATTTTGGGCGAATCCCCCTCTTCTTGCGTCCAATAACTGGAGGAAAGAGCTGATAAATGGTTCTTGTTACACACAGCTCTAGCAGAAAGACACTTCTCGAAATTTAGTGAGAATGCGTTAGGCCTGCCTTGAGCACCCTTTGAATCGCTGTATTTTTAGTGCTTGCATTTTAAGTGGTGGATAAAATACTCTGAATTACTTAGAATTCACAGTGTTTCCATTATTAATAAAACCTCAACTTTTAGACATGTTCTTTACAGCAAACATTAGGCTTCGCTACCTTATAGCTTCCTTAAATAGCTTACAACTATTGGCAACTATTGCGCCAATGGAAGGTACCACCAACTTAGGTTCATAGCCAAGAGCAGTAGTGGGGGTCGCAGTGATTGCAGCTGGGAAGAAAAGGTTTAAACCTCCACAGACAATGTAGTGCCTGACGAATTTAGGGGCATGCACATGGGTGGCGCTGTGGGTTAAACCACAGAGCCTAGGACCTGCAGATCAGAAGGTCAGCAGTTTGAATCCCCGTGACAGGGTGAGCTCCCATTGCTTGGTCCCTGCTCCTGCCAACCTAGCAGTTCGAAAGCACATCAAAGTGCAAGTAGATAAATAGGTACCACTCAGGCGGGAAGGTAAACAGAGTTTCCGTGCGCTGCTCTGGTTTGCAAGAAGTGGCTTAATCATGCCAGCCACATGACCCAGAAGCTGTACGCCGATTCCCTCGGCCAATAAAGCGAGATGAGCACCGCAACCCCAGAGTCAGTCATGACTGGACCTAATGGTCAGGAGTCCCTTTACCTTTACCTTACAGCAATGCTACTGAGAAAAATGTACTTTCAGAGCACATTTAGCATTTTGTATAGTTTGGCCCTATATTTTTTTGTTTTGTTAATTTTTAAAATCTTTATTAAACATCAATCAACATCAGTTTACACATAACTCATAATTTTAACTTATGCTTATAATACAGACAATACACACTACCCACATTACAACACCAACACACCTTGGACACTAGCTTCCGGTTCTTCTCATTGTACTGTTTTACATTTTGGGACAGCATATATAATGAAATTAAAAAGATATTTAAATTCTCTTTTGCCCCGAAACCTGAAGCCTTCCTATTAGGAATTATGTCCGTGGAAATCAAGAGAAATATTGGACCTCTTTTCATGTACGCAACCAGAGCGGCTAGGATTTTACAGTGGTGCCCCGCAAGACGAATGCCTCGCAAGACGGAAAACCCGCTAGACGAAAGGGTTTTCCATTTTTGAGTTGCTTCGCAAGACAATTTTCCCTATGGGCTTGCTTCGCAAGACGAAAATGCCTTGCAAGTCTTGCGGTTTTTTTCCGCTCCCCCCCTTTTTCTAAGCAGCTAAGCCTTTAATAGCCGCTAAGCCGCTAAACTGCTAATAGCGCTAGTCCGCTTAGCCGCTAATAGGGTTGCTTCGCAAGACGAAAAAACCGCTAGACGAAGAGAATCGCGGAACGGATTCTTTTCGTCTTGCGAGGCACCACTGTAATAGCAAAGAATTGGAAAAGTGATAACATCCCCACAAAAACCAGCTGGCAAGCAAAAATGTTAGAACATTTACAACTCGCAAGGATGACAGGGAGATTAAGAGGAAATTCAGTACAGAAAGTTAATAAAGATTTGATAACGTTTCAAGAATATCTTAAAAACTATTGTCACAATGGTAAACTCCTGGCAGACTTAGAATGAATCTTGAACTACAAAGAAAGTATATAATAGAATGTTCTTGATAAGAAACGGAAAATATATGTAACAATAATGAGCTGTGTACAGTATAAAGGTAAAGGTAAAGGTACCCCTGCCCGTACGGGCCAGTCTTGACAGACTCTAGGGTTGTGCGCCCATCTCACTCAAGAGGCCGGGGGCCAGCGCTGTCCGGAGACACTTCCGGGTCACATGGCCAGCGTGACATCGCTGCTCTGGCGAGCCAGAGCCGCACACGGAAACGCCGTTTACCTTCCCGCTAGTAAGCGGTCCCTATTTATCTACTTGCACCCAGGAGTGCTTTCGAACTGCTAGGTTGGCAGGCGCTGGGACCGAACAACGGGAGCGCACCCCGCCGCGGGGATTCGAACCACCGACCTTTCGATCGGCAAGCCCTAGGCGCTGAGGCTTTTACCCACAGCGCCACCCGCGTCCCGTGTACAGTATAGGTAAAGGTAAAGGGACCCCTGACCATTAGGTCCAGTCGTGGCTGACTCTGGGGTTGCGGCACTCATCTCGCTTTACTGACTGAGGGAGCCGGTGTACAGCTTCTGGGTCATGTGGCCAGCATGACTAAGCTGCTTCTGGTGAATCAGAGCAGCACAAGGAAATGCTGTTTACCTTCCCGCCGGAGCGGTACCTATTTATCTACTTGCACTTTGACGTGCTTTTGAACTGCTAGGTTGGCAGGAGGAGGGACCGAGCAATGGGAGCTCACCCCGTCGAGGGGATTTGAACCGCCGACCTTCTGATCAGCAAGTCCTAGGCTCTGTGGTTTAACAGCACCCGTCCTATAAAGGAGCATACCCTCCAACATTTCTCAGATATTCTATCTATTCAGCAGCTTCTTCCCTGCTTGATCTCGCTGCAAACATAGACATCATGTGCACATATATGTCACTTGGAGCCAATTACAACATCTCCACCTTGCCTACCTCTCAGGGTGGTTGTAAAGAAAAAAATGTGTGAGGGAAGGGATCATGTACAACACCTTCCAACAGATAAATGGAATGAAATAAAATGTGAACTGTGAGCTGCCTTAAGTCCCTGTGTTGCAGGAATTTATGTATAGGTTGGGGGGGGGGGTTGCTCCTCCAGCAGATATTATGCACATGCAGCCCACTACCAAAATCAGCACAATCGCTTTTGTGACTTTTGTTTTTTTTTCCATACATAATTTTTATTGATTTACATAAATCGAAATACAGAACAAACTATAGTATTCCACTTAGTGTTCACATATTTTACAAAAGTGACTTCCTTCAACCTTTCCACAAATCATCCGTATTGATAAAAACCAGTAATTCCGCATTTCTTATTTTGTAGTGCCGTTGATCATTCTGGTTCCTCTGTTTTCCTTTAGACAGTACCCTTTGCTTCTTACAGAGCTCCCTTAAAACCCACTAGTGTTATCTGTCCATCGCTTAAGTTTTCCAGATATTCCGCAAAACTTTCCCAATCTTTTATAAACCTCTGGTCTTTTATATATCTAATTTTCCCTGTCATCTTATCCATCTCCACGTAGTCTAATAATTTTGATCTCCAATCCTCAATTGTCGGCAAACCCTCTAATTTCCAGTTTTTAGCTAACAGGACCCTTGCTGCCGTTGTTGCGTACTGGAACAACTTGTAGTCTTTCCTTTTTATCTCCCTTCCTACCAATCCCAGCAGGAATGCCTCGGGTTTTTTAACAAAAGTATAGCTTAAAATTTTCTTTATTTCATTATACACACTCTCCCAGAACCCTTTAACCTTTTGGCATTCCCACCACATATGGTAGAATGTCCCCTCTCTTTCCTTGCACTTCCAGCATTTATTACAGGATCCGTACATTCTAGCTAATTTGACGGGAGTCATATACCAACGGTAGAACATTTTCATTAAATTCTCCTTAAGTGTCACACAAGCCGTAAACTTAAGATGATGTTTCCATAGTTTTTCCCACTCTTCGAAATAGATGTTACGGCCAAGATCTTTGGCCCAATGTGTCATTACCGACTTGGCTTCCTCATCAATTAGATTCCAGTCCAGTAACTGATTGTACATTTTAGACAAAGTTTTTGTATTATTTTCCAAAATCTCAGTTTGGAATCTAGAGTTTTTATCTGCATATCCTTTATCTTTGATATCTTTCCTAAACATATCATTTGTCTGGAAGTAGTGGAGCCAATCATAAACTTGGTCCTTGACCTGCTCGTACGGCCTCATTTTCCACTTTCCTTCCTCTTTCATTAACAGTTGTTCATATGTGGCCCAGTTGGCCCTCATATTGATCTTTTTAACAGACATAACTTCTAATGGTGACAGCCAGTGGGGTGTTTTAGGTTCTAGCACGTCTTTATACCTTTCCCATACCTCAATCAGTGGGCCCCTAAATATGTGATTTCCAAATTCCTTATGCATTCTCCTCCGCCCATGCCACAAGTAGGCGTGCCACCCGAATCGATTGTCGTGGCCTTCTAAGTCCAGCACTTCTCTATCCTCCAGATTGATCCATGTCTTTACCCAGCATAGGCATGATGCCTCGTAGTATAATTTCAGATCTGGTAGGGCGAAGCCTCCCCTTTCCTTCACATCCGTCAACAGTTTAAATTTTATTCTGGGCTTCTTCCCCTGCCAGATAAATTTTGAGATCTCCCTATGCCAGACTTTGAATATCCTTGTACCTTTGATCACGGGGATATTTTGGAAAAGAAATAATATTCTTGGAAGTACGGACATTTTGATTGTGGCTATTCTACCCCAAAATGACAATCTGAGCCTGCCCCACGTTTCTATATCTTTCTTAATTCCTTTCCATACTGTTTCATAATTGTTTTTGAATAAATCTATATTTTTTGGCGTTACCCATACTCCTAGATATTTCACCTGCTTTTGTGACTTTTGTGATTTGTCCCCACAAAACACTTCATCACAGTTTCTTCCTATCTATTCAAAGGGCCTTTGCTGCACGATACCAAATGTAACAAATCACTGGTAAGTGTATCTCTGTACTGGCTCACTGGGAAAACTTCAGAAATTCATATAGGCAGGTGAGCTCAGCTACTCAGCAGCCCCTCTGCCTGAGTGATTATTCCTGGCATCCTGATACCTGTGTGCCAGACAGGTAGCCATTCGAGAAATAACAAACCCAGATGAAGACAAAAGGGTGTGATTAACTTGGCTGGGAAACAGGGAAATGTAAATATCTCTTTTGTTACACTTGATGGGTGTTTGGTGGAGGGCAAGGGGAACCATGGGGCAGGGTCCAGGATGCTCAGATTACTGCCACCAGACCTCCCCTTTCATGATGTAACCATCATATATTAGTGATGCAGTTCGGGGGGGGGTGTAACATGGGGATTAGCAGCTAATAAAAGTTTGGGGGCTCTTTTGTTCGAGGCTGCCATCTTGCTTCGTCTTGTTGTGAGTTGGAGTCCTGTCACAACAGTCTCAATAAAGACCAAGCCTACTGGCTGCTGTTTTGCTCTAATATTCCTGGTTGGTGTCTTTGCTTTTTGTCCAAGGGAGCCCTCAGATTTCTCCGTTAACACCTGTTAGGGAAAAAGGTGGGATATAATAATCATAATCATGGAAACTGTGAGAATGATCAGGAAAATACCAGAGACTAAATCCTATTGAACTCAGTGGGACTTAAAAGGTAAAGGTACCCCTGACCGTTAGGTCCAGTCGCGGACAACTCTGGGGTTGCGCGCTCATCTCACTTTACTGGCCGAGGGAGCTGGCGTTTGTCTGCAGACAGCTTCCGGGTCATGTGGCCAGCATGTCCAAGCCGCTTCTGGCGAACCAGAGCAGTGCACAGAAACGCCGTTTACCTTCCCGCTGGAGTGGTACCTATTTAACTACTTGCACTCTGACGTGCTTTTGAACTGCTAGGTGGGCAGGAGCTGGGACCGAGCAACGGAAGCTCACCCCGTCGCGGGGATTCGAACCGCCGACCTTCCGTTCGGCAAGCCCTAGGCTCTGTGGTTTAGACCACAGTGCCACCCGCATCCCTTCAGTGGGACTTAGTTCTGAGTAAAAATGCTGAGGATTGCAGTGTAAGGCTGCCCTGTCTTTACCAAGTTACCTGTGAGTAAGCTCCATTCAGTGAGATTCCTTCATTTGGTGCAGGAATTTTATTTTCAGCATAAACAGGACTCCGTTTTTGCACCTACACACACAAACCACTTTTAATTGTTCTCCGAGACGTGGAGGAGGGGAAAAAAGGAAAAGCGGGACATTCTGAGATCAAATCAGAAACTGGGACGGCTTCTGTAATTCCGGGACTGATACCAATATCCACATTTAGAGATTTCTCTGAATCTCCAGACTTCCCACGAACCCATCCATAGGTCATATTGTCAACCTTTTCAACTGCATATTACAGTGGTACCTTGGTTCTCAAACTTAATCTGTTCCAGAAGTCTGTTCCAAAACCAAAGCGTTCCAAAACCAAGGCGCGCTTTCCCATAGAAAGTAATGCAAAAATGGATTAATCTGTTCCAGACTTTTAAAAACGACCCCCAAAACAGAAATTTAACATGAATTTTACTATCTAATGAGACCATTGATCCATAAAATGAAAGCAATAAACAATGTGCTGCAGTCAATCAATCAATCAATCAATCAGTAGCTGAACTGAATTCCACACAGTCACAAAAACAAAACAAAAAGAGGAAACAAGAATGCAAAATAAATAGCAAAAACAGACAGACCTCAGCGTCACACTCAAAACGGAAGTGTGGCACTCAAATCGGAAGTGTAACACTCAAAACGGAGCACGTTCGGCTTCCGAAAAATGTTTGCAAACTGGAACACTTCCAGGTTTTCAGTGTTCGGGTTCCAAGTTGTTTGAGTACCAAGGCATTCAAGAACCAAGGTACCACTATAGTCTGCTGCTTTAAGAAGAGTCCACCTGGGCTGGGTTAGCATCCCCTCCTGTTACAGGTGTGTCTAGCTGGAGACAGACCCTAGTTCTTAAGAGCTAACAGCGGTGGTCTGCATATTGGGTTTTTTACTCCCATCATCATCTCTGATCAAGCAGGTAGGGTGGTTTGTGGGGAAAGCCCACTGTTCCCTCACATTAACTTCAATTTCCCTTAAAAAAAAAAAAAAAAGACACCAGGCCAAATCTGCCATTATACCTTTTCTCATCTTACTCCATTGCCTTGGCAAAATAAAGTTGCCTTCATTTTGCTGTTGATCTTTCTTCTCATCTCTGCACTGAGATAATACCGCATTTATTTAACTCTCTGTTTATTTATAGATCTCCCATCTGCCGCCCACCCCCCTCTATTTTGTTTTCCTCGCCTTCCTTTCCATTTCTTTCCCTCCCACACTCCATAAGCTATTAATCATTTTGACAGTCTCAGCGATGGCCTTTATTTCCTTGAGGGAGCCAAGAAATGTCTATTGGCACCTTTCTGACACTCACATTCTCCCACCAATGAGCCTCGACGTTTGTGCTGGATTGACACTTTGCGAATCGGGGGGAAAACCTTGATCGTTGCAAACTGGGAAACCGGTGGTATGGAGGCAACTGGGATGGTTGCCATATGTATGGACCACTGAAAGCTTTGAGGTGCCATTCCATTTCATTTCTTCAAAGTCATTCCAATGTTATTCCTTGCTTTTTGCTGTGCCAGCTTGTTCGAAGGGATCTGTGTTTGCTGTGTTAGTGCTGGGGTGAGTTCATGTGCACCGAGTTCACATGGAAATTGAGCAGAGTTGGAGATTTGATCGACCCACTGACCGAAAGGCAAGGAGCTGAGGTGTGGCTAAAGCATAGCTGTCAAGTGTCCCTTATTTGAAGGGACAGTCCCTTATTCCAGCGCCATGTCCTGCTGCTGTCCCTTATTGATGGATGTCCCTTAAATGATGTCCCTTAAATTTCAAAGGAAGCAGCTCCTCTCCCTCCCTCCCTGCCGGCCAGGGAGGAGGGAGGCTCCAACTGTGTTGCTTGGCTGTGATGCTCACCCAATAAGAAGTCTAAGAACGACTGGGGGGTGGAGCTTGCATGCCTTGTGTGTGGCTAGTTAATGCAAGCTGAGGGGTTTTTTGAATGCTGGACCCCATTTTGTTGCACGTGCTGCTGCAAACTTTGCAGTGCAAAGCCAGGCCGGGGAGCCATCTTAAGTTGAGGCTGCATAGGCCTTGTGGTGCATGTGATTCAGATTCTATTCAGTTGAACCTCTGGTTACAAAGTTGGTTGGACAGTGTTCTCGAAGCTACCAACATGAGTTTGACCAGGCTGCAGGAGGACAGGAAGACTGGAGTGCCTGGAACAGGTGAGGCTGCAGGTCCCTTATTTTGGCTGCTGGTCCCTTATTTTCAAATCTGTAAGTTGACAGCTATGTGCTAAAGAGTGGCAAGCAAAAGACCTACACTGGCTCCCAGTACGTTTCCGAGCACAATTCAAAGTGTTGGTGCTGCAAACTTTTTCAGCAAACTTTTTCAGCAGGGGGCCGGTCCACTGTCCCTCAGACCTTGTGGGGGGCCGGACTATATTTTGAAAAAAATATATATGAATGAATTCCTATGCCCCACAAATAACCCAGAGATACATTTTAAATAAAAGACACATTCTACTCATGTAAAAACAAGCTGATTCCTGGACTGTCCGTGGGCTGAATTTAGAAGGCAATTGGGCCGGATCTGGCCTTAGTTTGCCTACCCATCCTCTAAATAACTGAACTACCCAGGCAAGACCCAATCACATATAAAAACAATGCTTGGCTTAGTCTGTCAAAGAAAGTACCGTATTTTTTGCTCTATAAGACTCACTTTTTCCCTCCTAAAAAGTAAGAAGAAATGTGTGTGCGTCTTATGGAGCGAATGCAGGCTGCGCAGCTATCCCAGAAGCCAGAACAGCAAGAGGGATTGCTGCTTTCACTGTGCAGTGATCCCTCTTGCTGTTCTGGCTTCTGAGATTCAGAATATTTTTTTTCTTGTTTTCCTCCTCCAAAAACTAGGTGCGTCTTGTGGTCTGATCTATCTTATAGAGCGAAAAATATGGTATATATGATCTAGTTGTTGGAATACTGTTGAAAGTCTATTTGAAATATACAGACTTTTAGGACATCAATGCTTTTGATACACTATGTTATTCACTATTGTACAGGTTTATATCGGAGGGTCTAAATCGCAGACCCTCCAAATGCATCAGGAGTATGTTGTTTCCAGAACTGGCCAGGAAATTGTCTCTTAGCACAGTGGCCATAAAAGGTAAAGGTAAAGGGACCCCTGACCATTAGGTCCAGTCGTGGCCAACTCTGGGGTTGTGGAACTCATCTCACTTTATTAATCCAGGGCTATCATACTATCATAGGGACGCGGGTGGCGCTGTGGGTTAAACCACAGAGCCTAGGACTTGCCGATCAGAAGGTCGGTGGTTCGAATCCCCACAATGGGTGAGCTCCTGTTGCTCGGTCCCTGCTCCTGCCAACCTAGCAGTTTGAAAGCATGTCAAAGTGCAAGTAGATAAATAGGTACCGCTCCGGCGGGAAGGTAAACGGCATTTCCGCGCGCTGCTCTGGTTCGCCAGAAGCGGCTTAGTCATGCTGTCCACATGACCCAGAAGCTGTATGCCGGCTCCCTCGGCCAATAAAGCGAGATGAGCGCCGCAACCCCAGAGTCGGTCACGACTAGACCTAATGGCCAGGGGTCCCTTTACCTTTACCTATCATACTATCATAGAATTGTAGAGTTGGAAGAGACCCCGAGGGCTATCCAGTCCAACCCCCTGAGATGCAGGAATCTCAGCTAAAGCATCTATGACAGATGCCCATCCAACCTGTGCTCAAAAACTTCCAAGAAAGGAGAGCCCACCACTTTCCAAGGGAATCCAATCCGCTGTCAAACAGCTGTTACTGTTAGAAAATTCTTCCAGGCATTTAGTCGGAATCTCCTTTCTTGTAACTTGAATCCATTGGCTCCTCTGGAGTAGGAGAAAACATGCTTGCTCCCTCTTCCATGTAACGGTCCTTTAGATAATTGAACATGGCTATCAGCCATACTAGGGACGCGGGTGGCGCTGTGGGTCAAACCACAGAGCCCAGGACTTGCCGATCAGAAGGTTGGCGGTTCGAATCCCCGTGATGGGGTGAGCTCCTGTTGCTCGGTCCCTGCTCCTGCCAACCTAGCAGTTCGAAAGCACGTCAAAGTGCAAGTAGATAAATAGGTACCGCTCCGGCGGGAAGGTAAACGGCGTTTCCGTGCACTGCTCTGGTTTGCCAGAAGTGGCTTAGTCATGCTGGCCACATGACCCGGAAGCTGTACGCCGGCTCCCTTGGGCAATAAAGTAAGATGAGCGCCACAAGCACAGAGTCGGTCACAACTGGACCTAATGGTCAGGGGTCCCTTTACCTTTATCAGCCATACTGGGGGGAAAATTCAGTGCAAGAACTCACTATCTTTAGAAAATATATAACCAAGCCTTTGTTTACCTGCCCTGACAGCAGAGGGCTTCTGGGCATGTGCAGAGTGCAGTGGACCCCCAAAGTTTAAAGGCCGAGTTTCTTTCCCTTTTGCTTGCTGACAGTCTTTCATCCTTTCCTTCCCTGGCTGCAAATACCGGGCAGTTGACCCCCATTGGTGGCAGTGGGGAAGATGCCTGACATTGAGGCCACCACTACTTTGTTCCACATTGCTGGGGATATTGATTTTGTGCCTCAGGCACTAAACAGCAGCATTTAAAGAGTAGGTTGTGGGCATTTGGCATGCCTGCCATTGTTGTTCGGGGGAAGCAATATTTCTCAGCTCAGCAGAATCATGGGAGGCAGAGGCCAACACAGGCAGCGTGTTTGTAAAGGCTGCGGGAGACATGGTGGTTTGTGGTTTCACTAAAGGGCCGTGCAAAAGGAATACAGGCACTGCCTCTTTCTCTTGTATACATTCTGCCTTTGAACAAATCTCTGTACGTGCACCATAACCTCCAATCAGTGCTATTTTTTCTAGAACAAGAGGTGTCAGAACTCACCACAAACCCTTGTTCTCTTATAATGGGAATGGCACCTACCTGAGAGGTGCCGGAACACAGGTCCGGTGAGTCCCGGCTGAAAGAAAGCCCTGCCTCCAACATTTCTCCGATGAAAACAGGAACGTCCTATTCCATACCCTCCAACAGTTCTCCGGTGAAAATGGAGGTGTCCCCTCCAACAGTTCTCCCATGGAAATAGGGATATCCTAAGGAAAAGCGGGACGTTCCAGGATCACATCAGAACAGGGATGGCTTCTATAGATCTGGGACTGTCCCTGTAAATAGGGACACTTGGGGTGGGGGTCTGCATACACACAGGCACAATTATATCACAGACACAGGAAATACTTCCCTCCCAAAAGCAATTTACTTGGCTGTAAAAGAAATCTGTTGCGTTCAGATCTTTCCTAGGTCCTAGAAATTTCTGATAACTTAGGAAGGGATTCCTCAAAGAACCCCACCAGATGCCAACCTCTGAGTATTTTGTGGTTTTTAGAGCCATCTAATGTCAATGTCTAAACCACAGAGCCTAGGGCTTGCCGATCAGAAGGTTGGCGGTTTGAATCCCTGCGATGGGGTGAGCTCCTGTTGCTCAGTCCCTGCTCCTGCCAACCTAGCAGTTCAAAAGCACATCAAAGTACAAGTAGATAAATAGGTACCACTCCAGAGGAAAGGTAAACGGCGTTTCCGTGCGCTGCTCTGGTTCACCAGAAGCGGCTTAGTCATGCTGGCCACATGATCCGGAAGCTGTACGCCGGCTCCCTCAGCCAATAAAGCAAGATGAGTGCCGCAACCCCAGAGTTGGTCACGACTGGACCTAATGGTCAGGGGTCCCTTTACCCTTTACCTAGCAGTGCTTACAGATTTGCTGAAGCAATTCAGCCAGCAACGCTTGCCAATACACAGATATGATAAAGTTCTGTAGGTTGAAATCTCTCTCTGTAGCCATATATATTGTTCCTAGAGGGAAGCCGATGACCTTGCACACCTTGCCTCATACATTTTTATAAAGGAAATTAAGCATTGGGGGAGCCTAGCCAATTCCGAGACATAATTTAATGCATTCAAATGCAAGGTCACGCATTTAAAATTGAGACGGCAGTGTTACACCTATAGGAACAGCGAACTGTCTCTTGGAGGGCAGCCATTCCTGGGAGAAGCTGGTCTCAGCAACAGAAAGGCAAGCAAATGTATTCCCAGGGCATAGACTCAGGGTAACCTCTGGCAGTGCAGCAAATTTGGGCACTTATCTCTCTTATCTGTAAAATGAGGGGGACTGACATCTACTTTATAAGACAGAAGTACTGTTTCTGGGGGACAGGGGCAGGCTGGTGTGGGGGACTCACTGGTCCTAAATGGGGCTAAAGATAAAGGGACCCCTGACCATTACGTCCAGTCATGGCCGACCCTGGGGTTGCGGCGCTCATCTCGCTTTATTGTCCAAGGGAGCCGGCGTACAGCTTCCGGGTCATGTGGCCAGCATGACTAAGCCGCTTCTGGCGAAGGAGCAGCACACGGAAACGCCGTTTACCTTCCCACCGGAGTGGTACCTATTTATCTACTTGCACTTTGACGTGCTTTCAAACTGCTAGGTTGGCAGGAGCAGGGACCGAGCAACGGGAGCTTACCCCGTCACAGGGATTTGAACCGCCGACCTTCTGATCGGCAAGCCCTAGGCTCTGTGGTTTAAACCACAGCGCCACCCAGGAGAGTCCAATTGTGGCTACTGGCTGCAACTCTGAGGTTTTTTGATTCCTAATTTCTTCCTCCTTTGAAGAAAGCCTGACCACTTGGTTGTACGCAGCCAGCCATTGACCATGAGGTAGCTTAGTGACCGCTTGCATAACTGCCAGCCGACCTGCACATGATAAGAAATAGATGAAAGTGGTAAAATTCTCAAGCCTTGGAACTGCGTTGACAGCTTATCCTGCAACAGAAGAGGAATGTGTGTTTGCGGTTTTCTCTTTCCACTCAGCAGAGGGCAGTGTAGCTCCTTGTCAAGTTCAAAGTAGAAATCTCTGACCAACTTAGTTGCTAGATCTCCTACAGGCCCACCCCTATAGAGATGGGCAGACCCAACCAACACATTAAAAACATATTCAGCACATATTTAGAGCACATGACTACCTATATATATATATATATATATATATATATATATATATATATGGGAGCTGCAGTTTGTTAAGGTTCTGGAAACAATAACTCTGTGAGGGGAAAACTACAGACCAACTGACCGCAGATTCATAAGACCAGCTGACCCCTGCGGTACTCAATTAAGCTTCAGGAAGCAGGAAAATATGTCCTTCTTATGACAGAAGATAGCAAAATATTTGCAAGTACAGTGGTACCTCAGGCAACATACGCTTCAGGTTACATATGCTTCAGGTTACAGACTCCACTAACCCAGAAATAGTGCTTCAGGTGAAGAACTTTGCTTCAGGATGAGAACAGAAATCGTGCTCTGGCAGTACGGGGGCAGCAGGAGGCCCCATTACGTAAATTGGTGCTACAGGTTAAGAACAGTTTCAGGTTAAGAACAGACCTCCGGAACGAATTAAGTACTTAACCCGAGGTACCACTGTATTAACTAGAAGGTTTGTTTCCGTGATAACCCAGAGAAGTGCGACAATCTGGCTACGCTTCACAATATCGATCAGGAGAGGTTGAAATGTACAGAGCTTGACGAAACGATGAAGGCCACGATCAGGAGATCACTGCAAGCCCTCGGTTTGGGCAGAAGTGCATATGGGCTGCCAGGAAGACAAATCAGGAAGCAAACCGTTCGGTTATTCTTGAAAATCACATTTTACTTGCTACTCTGTTGTAAAGCAACAACAAAAAACAAGGGGGGGGGGGACTAAGGAGAACCACCTTTAGGATCTGAAAGAAAGAACTGCTTTTTTCTGAGCGAAATTAAAACGATGTCTTCTCGGCACTGTGTGATTCCTAAAACATTCTTGCAAGGAAAGGAAAAATCTCATTCTGTGGTGGATCGGTGGATCTATCTTGAGGTTAACATCGTTAATGCATTGAATTATTATTTTTCTAAAAGAATGGCATAAAAGCTTTCCCAGATAGAAAATCAGTCAAAAAGAGTACAGTGGTACCTCGAGTTAAGTACTTAATTCGTTCTGGAGATCCGTACTTAGCATGAAACTGTTCTTAACCTGAGGTACCCCTTTAGCTGATGGGGCCTCCTGCTACCGCCGCGCTGCCGGAGCACGATTTCTGTTCTCATCCTGAAGCAAAGTTCTTAACCTGAGGCACTATTTCTGGGTTAGCGGAGTCTGTAACCTGAAGCGTATGTAACCTGAAGTGTATGTAACCCGAGGTACCACTGTAATGGTGTGCTTTGTTCTGTTGTTTTCTTTTCACAGAGCTCCGGCCCTGATTCTCCTTCCTATTTGGGCGAGTTTAGACAACTGGGAACTGCTGGAAAGGTTATAATGAGGCCTTCAGCTTTTCCTGCTTAAATCCAGTGTTGTTCCCTGAGATTTTATGCTACTGTAGAGGGGGTGGAAGGCTGAGTTTTAACTGCAAACCTGGAGAGGCTACAGGCTTTTGCTTTTCCATGACCGGCGCTGGTCATCTACTGTAACCTCACCCCCCCTCTACTCCTCCAGCCTCGGGAGTTTGACGCAGGCCCAGCAGCCATGGCGTCCAAGATGCTCACATCTTTGGGTTTCATCTGCCTGGGCTGCTGTGGGCGTTATGGATGTTTTGCCTCCTTTGCAGAGTGGCTCAAAGTGGTTGTGGTAAAATGTAATCAAGTGGAAAATTGCAGTGCATATAAACACATATGGCACTCAATGACTGGGCATTAGGCACAGTGACTGCAGGCAGGGAGAGGAAAAAAATTATAAACATTTCCCAGCAAGTTGCAGAATCTTAAAAAACAATAAGATATTAGCAATTTAATGGGGTGATTCGGGGAGGCAGTGGGCCTTGCTTCGGAATGAGAATTCATGCAGCTTCACTGACAGGATTACTCAGCCACGCTCAACAAGGCTTGTCTTTCTGCACCAGGCAGTTGCCAGAGGTTCCCAATGCGCCAGCAGGTATCTGTGGCCAAAGCAGGGAGCCACCAGGCAGGCAAACAATTTTGCCCTGAGCATCTAGAAGGCTGGACACCTGAGCTTACAGGTCAGCCTAACAGGAGCTGGCTGTTAGAGGCAAATGCCTGGGTATGTAGGGTCCTCACAGCACGTGAAAGTTAAAAAAATAATAAGGTAAAAGACCCCTGGATGGTTAAGTCCAGTCAAAGGCGACTATGGGGTTGTGGCGCTCATCTCGCTTTCAGGCTGAGGGAGTCGGCGTTTGTTTACAGACAGCTTTCTGGGTCATGTGGCCAGTATGACTAAACCGCTTCTGGTGCAACGGGACACCGTGGCAGAAATCAGAGCGCACAGAAACACTGTTTACCTTCCCGCCACAGTGATACCTATTTATCTACTTGAACTGGCGTGCTTTCAAACTACTAGGTTGGCAGGAGCTGGGACAGAGCAACGGGAACTCACCCCGTTGCGGGGATTCGAACCGCCAACCTTCTGATCGGCAAGCCCAAGAGGCTCAGTGGTTTAGACCGCAGTGCCACCCATGCTTAAGGACTTGCCTGCCCATCTTTGAACAGGTAGACCAGGGTCACCAACCTTTTGGAGTCCCATGGTCCCATTTGCAAGCATCACAACCACGCAGCCCACAACCAAGCACACAATGCAATCTGGTCTATTGGCTGCAATAAAACGCCTTTTCGGGCTCAGCTTCCGCTGGGGCAGGGACCCTCTGTAGATACATGGCTTGCTGGCAGGCACCATTTTGGCTAGTCCCAAGGTAGATGGTGTATCCGCAGTGCAAATGAGAGCCTAAAATGCACCCTGTTGTTTATGTTTCTTATGAAGTCTTTAGATCCTTGGCAATGTGTGTACATCGCAGATGAATCCAGGGGGAGGCAGGTTTTAAATGAGGAAGATAACAGTGGCTTTTCATGCGCCGACATGCACACATCCCTCTGCCAAACTCCAGAAGGGTTGTGCGAGAGGGCAAGCCAGCTGGCATCTGTGGGGGGCTTTCTGTGCCCAGGAAGCAATGACTTTACACAAGGATGGGAAATAAAACAACCCAAAGGAAGGGTGTGTGTGGGGGGGGGGGGAAGAACAAAAGTCTGTCATAGGGTCCGAGCTTGGATTATGTTATGTATTGAGTTGAACAGGATCCAAAATGCAGCAGTCTGATTGGTCCTAGAACAATAGGATTCAGAATGCAGCAGTCTGATTGGTCCTAGAACAATGCAGCAGTATGATTGGTCCACAGGAGCCACCCAATCCAGCTCCAGGTGGAAGTGAATCCGCAACTTGATTGGCCTACAGGAGAATTCCGGGATTAGCCAATCATGTGGGGCCCATTGTGTAAATAATGTATATAAAGCAGATACAGTGGTACCTCGGGTTACATACGCTTCAGGTTACAGACTCCGCTAACCCAGAAAAAGTGCTTCAGGTTAAGAACTTTGTTTCAGGATGAGTACAGAAATCATGCTCTGGTGGCAGCAGGAGGCCCCATCAGCTAAAGTGGTGCTTCAGGTTAAGAACAGTTTCAGGTTAAGTACGGACCACCGGAATGAATTAGGTACTTAACCCGAGGTACCACTGTATTGTGGGAGAACTTTCATTCCTCATCACTATGAGCTGAATAAAGAGCATGAAATCCACTCTCGACTCCGAGTATATTTCAGATTACTAATTTGACAGTTCTTCTCATGTTATAGAGGGTAACAGAGTATGTGAATTGTGGCTTTGTTTCCTACATCACATACCCTAAGAGTCTCATATGTGGTGTTGGGTAACAATATACTCACCATTTTCAAAATCTCTTCAAAAGTTCTGGTGGGACACTAGGGTAAGTGGGCGAGGCGAGTGTACCTGAATGAAAACTGCAGAGCTAAGTTGCCCTAGGGCAGTATGTTGTTGACTCTAACAGGGGCCTTCTGTACAGTGATGACCTCTCATCACTTAGCACCAGGTGGACAGTTGGGATGTCACTGCAGTGTGTAGATTAGGGTGGGCGCTGACAGTATACCTGAAGGAGTGTCTCCACTCCCATCGTTCAGCCCAGACACTGAGGTCCAGTGCCGAGGGCCTCACTGCAAGAATTGAGGTTATGGGGAACCAGGCAGAGGGCCTTCTTGGTAGTGGCACCTGCCCTGTGGAACGCCCTTCCATTAGATGTCAAGGAAACAAGCAACTATCTGACTTTCAGAAGACATCTGAAGGCAGCCCTGTTTAGAGAATTTTTTATTGTTTGATTTTTTATTGTGTCTTTAATATTCTGTTGGGAGCCACCCAGAGTGGCTGGGGAAACCCAGCCAGATGGGCGGGGTATAAATAATAAATTATTATTATTATTATCTGATCAAGCATGGCCACAGTGGGATTCCTTGCCCCTGTTGCTCAATCCTCTCATTCTGCCTTGAAGAGTTATCATCAACCTCCCCTCTTCCAAGCCATGTTTTTCTGCATACTGGGAGTCCCTTAAAGATGGATTTTAGTGGTGAACAGTTAGTGGACTAGGGGGACAAGCCAAGGATATAAGTAACTATACAACCTTTAGAAGACATCTGAAGGCAGCCCTGCATAGGGAAGTTTTTATTTATTTATTGAATTTATAAACCGCCTATACCTGGAGGTCTCAGGGCGGCTCACAGAATAAAATCAAAATATAAAACCACAAAATACATACTCAAAATAAAAACAGCACCCCCCCAAAAAAAACCACCCCACATTTTAAAAGGGCATGAGATGTCCATCAAATCAACCAAAGGCCTGCTTTAAAAGGAACATTTTTGCCTGGTATAATGAAGGTGCCAGGCGGACTTCCCTGGGGAGAGCATTCCACAGAAGGGGAGCCACTGCAGAGAAGGCCCCGTTCTCGTGTTGCCACCCTCCGGACCTCTCAAGGAGGAGGCACACATAGAAGGGCCTCACAAGATGATCTCAGGGTCTGGGTAGGTTCATATGGAAAGAGGCGGTCCTTGAGGTATTGCGGTCCTGAGCCGTTTAAGGCTTTATAAGTCCAAACCAGCACTTTGAATTGGGCCCAGAAACTCATTGGTAGTCAGTGCAGTTGGACCAGGATCTGTGTAATATGCTCAAACAGTCTTGCTCCGGTGAGCAACCTGGCCGCTGAATTCTACACTAGCTGAAGTTTTCAAATGTTTAATGTTTTCTGATGTTTTTATATATGTTAGAAGCTGCCCAGAGTGGCTGGGACAACCCAGTCAGATGGGTAGGGTATAAATATGTTGATGGTGATGGAATCGGACATCCCTATTTTCTTTAGAGGAATGTTGGAGGGTTTGGAAGGCTGAGAGAAGGGTGTGTGCGCCAAAGGGAAAATGAACTAATACCGATTTATACATGCAGTGGTACCTCAGGTTACATACGCTTCAGGTTACAGACTCTGCTAACCCAGAAATAGTGCCTCGGGTTAAGAACTTTGCTTCAGGATAAGAACAGAAATTGTGCTCCAGCGGCGTGGCAGCAGTGGGAGGCCCCATTAGCTAAAGTGGTGCTTCAGGTTAAGAACAGTTTCAGGTTAAGAACGGACCTCTGGAACGAATTAAGTACTTAACCTGAGGTACCAGTATATTAGCAACTTTGTATTAATGTAACACTCTCAAATGTAGCTGTGTATTTTTGCAACGTTGTGTTAAAGCTGTCTGCTGTTGCTTCAGTTTCCTGTACCGCTTGGAAACATTTTTTAAACACATTAAGCAGTATAGAAATTAAATAATCAATGATCTACAATAAGGACTCTCTCATCATGGCAGGGCTGAGCTGGGAGACAGGGGGATGATTAAGCAAATCCCTGCGGGTTGTGTTTAATTATTCTTCTGTTAATGAGCATGTAACAGTTAATTTTGATTCTGGAAAGCGCGTTATTATATTTAGAAAGGACTGTGTCAGAGGAAACACCGGAAGGGAGAGAGGAAAAACTGGTGCGTGTCTTAACGTCTCCTTGGGCAGAGCCCTTGCTTAGTGCATTGCACAGCTCTGGAACCCGGCAATAAAAGAAATTGCTTCTGAAAGGTTATGCCAAGCACAACAGCAGCTCAGTGGGTATCAAAGCCTAGTCACTGCAGCTGCAAAGGACCCGACCTGACCACAGAGAATGCCTTCGGGAAGAGGAAAGGCAGGGAGGAGCGATACTCCTGCTCTGTCATCTGTAGGACGAACCTGACAAGCTGTTTGGAGGGTGACAGATAATAACACCTGCACCGGGGATGAAAGGCAGAGTCTTCGCCATTGTCGCCGGCAGACAGAAGGCAGTAACTACACCGTTGCACCTCCCTGCTGTAGCCGGGAAGGCTCTGCAGGCGTGATCAGCCAATGACCTGCCAGCCATGCAGCTCCTCCAGAGGTGGCAGGCAATAACCGTAAAGCTGTGCAGCCTCTGCGGAAGGGACAGGTAATAATCACCGTACAAACACACACAACTCTGGAGGTGTCAGGCAATAATGGCAGAGCCGAGCGGCGGCTGACAGGCCACCTTGCTGACAGGTGTGACAGCTGCTGCCATCGGAGGGGAAAGGCAATCCCACCCAACGCTCTGGTCACATCCCAGTCTGTGGTTACAAGATTTTTTCCCAATGAATTCGGGGACACGGTTTTTTTTGGTTTTTTTTTTTGAAGCTGAGTAGCAACAGGGAGTCGGGACGCGGGTGGCGCTGTGGGTTAAACCACAGAGCCTAGGACTTGCCGATCAGAAGGTCGGCGGTTCGAATCCCAGCAACGGAGTGAGCTCCCATTGCTCGGTCCCTGCCCCTGCCCACCTAGCAGTTCAAAAGCACGTCAAAGTGCAAGTAGATAAATAGGTACCGCTCCAGCGGGAAGGTAAACGGCGCTTCCGTGAGCTGCTCTGGTTCGCCAGAAGCGGCTTAGTCATGTTGGCCACATAACCCGGAAGCTGTACGCCGGCTCCCTCGGCCAATAAAGCGAGATGAGTGCCACAACCCCAGAGTCGGTCCCAGACACTTCCGGGTCACGTGGCCAGTGTGACAAAGCTGCATCTGGCGAGCCAGCGCAGCACACGGAAACGCTGTTTACCTTCCCGCTAGGTAAGCGGTCCCTATTTATCTACTTGCACCTGGGGGTGCTTTCGAACTGCTAGGTTGGCAAGCGCTGGGACCGAGCAACGGGAGCGCACCCCGCCGCGGGGATTCGAACCACCGACCTTTCGATCAGCAAGCCCTAGGCGCTGAGGCTTTTACCCACAGTGCCACCTGCATCCCTCTTATTTATATATACTCTTATAAAACTGTAGGTTATTACAATAATCCTGCTAATATTTTTTATCTGTTTACAAGTTATCTGTAAATATATTCAATAAACCATTTCCATTCTTTTATAAAAAGTTTGTTATCTTGATTTCTTATTCTTCTGGTAATTTTTGCCAGCATTGCACATTCCATAAGTTTTTGTATCCATTTTTTCTTTACTGGGACTTCTTCTTCTTTCCATTTTGGGCAAGTAACATTCTTGCTGCTGTAGTAGCATATATAAATAAATTTCTTTTTAAGTTAGGTAGTTCAGTCCCTATAAGTCCCCAAAGAAAAGCTTCTGTTTTTTTAAAAAATAAAAGTTATTTAGAACATCATTTTCAATTCATTATATATCATTTCCCAGTAAGCTTTAAGTTTACTACAAGACCACCACATAGGATAAAAAGAACCTTCTTTCTCTTTACATTTCCGACATTTGTTTGATTTAGATTTATACATTTTTGTCAGTTTACTTGGTGTTAGATACCATCCACTCACAGCTCTTTCTTCACCTCTCACTCCCTCCTCCTCCTCTGCCAGCTGCTCTGATCACAAGTTAAGTTAAACGTTGCTTTGTGATTTATTAATTTCTGTGTAAGCTCCAGATTTAAGTTAGAAGGGAATCTTCAGGATTGCCGTGACCCCATAGTTTCCTTTATTTATTTGAATATATTTGTTGTTGTTGTTGTTTAGTCGTTTAGTCGTGTCCGACTCTTCGTGACCCCATGGACCAGAGCACGCCAGGCACTTCTGTCCTCCACTGCCTCCCGCAGTTTGGTCAGACTCATGCTGGTAGCTTCGAGAACACTGTCCAACCATCTCGTCCTCTGTCGTCCCCTTCTCCTTGTGCCCTCCATCTTTCCCAACATCAGGGTCTTTTCCAGGGAGTCTTCTCTTCTCATGAGGTGGCCAAAGTATTGGAGCCTCAGCTTCAAGATCTGTCCTTCCAGTGAGCACTCAGGACTGATTTCCTTCAGGATGGAGAGGTTTGAATATATATAAATATTCAAATATATTTATGTTTATATAAAATATATAAAGGTGGCTCGCAACGTAAACCATAATAAAATCTATCCACCAGCGTTTTCTGTAAGGACTTCTCCACAATGAATCATAGACAGGGCCAGATTTAGGTTTGATGAGGCCCTTTATATGCCCTTTATACCCCCAAAGTATGAAAGTGTGCCCTTGTACTGTGAATGGCAGGAAAACAACAAGGGCGTCAGATGATGTGAAGCCTTTTGAGGAATGGTTGAAGGAGCTGGGTATGTTTAGCCTGGGAAAGAGGAGGCTGAGAGGAGAGATGATAGCCATCTTCAAATATCTCAAGGGCTGTCACATGGAGGAGGGAGCAAGCTTGTTCCCTCCTGCTCTGGAGGGTAGGAATCAAACCACAGGCTTCCAGTTACAAGGAAGGAAGAAGAAGAAGAAGAAGAGTTTGGATTTGATATCCCGCCTTTCACTCCCTTTAAGGAGTCTCAAAGCGGCTAACATTCTCCTTTCCCTTCCTCCCCCACAACAAACACTCTGTGAGGTGAGTGGGGCTGAGAGACTTCAAAGAAGTGTGACTGGCCCAAGGTCACCCAGCAGCTGCATGTGGAGGAGCGGGGAAGTGAACCCGGTTCACCAGATTATGTGACTACCGCTCTTAACCACTACACCACACTGGCTCTCACACCACACTGGCTCTCATTCCGGCGAAACATCAGGAAGAACTTTCCGGCAGTAAGAGCTGTTTGATGGTCGAATGGTTTTCCTTGGGAGGCTGTGGACTCTCCTTCCAAGTCTACAGTTCTATGATTCCATGAGCTGTGCTCCAGTCCACAAAATGGGCTTAGGCAACAGAGACTTGTAGCACAATTGAATCCACACTTCTGTTTGCCCTGCCACTTTCTCCCGGGAAAACCTGCTCTTTAGCGTTGAATCGGAACAAATGGCAATTTCATTTTCTGTGGATTGCTGTTTGTTCTGAGTCAGAGGTAAAGAGCAGGTTTTCCTGGGGAAAGCTGCAGACGAATGAGAAACCGCTTGGACCTGTGCCTAGAAAACATGGGACAAGCAGAAATCTTGCGTTTTCTAGGTACAGACCAAGCAGTAGTGTAGCTGAGCTCTTAATCTAATGCAGCCTTCCAGAGCCTGTTGTGTTCTCCAGACAGGGCTGGATTTAGGTTTGGTGAGGCCCTAAGCTACTGAAGGTAATGGGGCCCATTATATGCCCAGCTGTCCTTTGTCAACAACAAATTGCCACTGTTTTTTGTGCTGAATATGTGCTATATGGTAATTTATGGACCTAATAGGCATCTAAAGCCATTTGCACATAACAAAATATGTATTTTATCAAAGTAATTGTTAAACTGAAATACAATTTACCTTTATGCAACCAGTCCATGCAGAATGTAGGCACCCTATATATAGAAACGAGCAAACCAGTGATATTTTAGGGAGCAGGCTAGCAGGCGGGGCCCATGACTTACACCATAGGAGCCCACACAACACAAAACACTGTTGCTGTATGTAGGTTTTATTTGATTTGTTTTTTATCTTATGTTTTGGAAATGTACATGACCTAAAGGGAGGGTGGGCAGGTGATCTCTTCAAACTCCTGGGACCAAATGAGGGGGCAGTGCTGCCGCGGCCGCTAGAATGTGGCTAAACCCCTCCCCCAAGCCAGACCGATTGGCTGGCTGCAGGGGGCGTGGCATGGCAGCCAGGTAACAAAGGCAAGGGGCAGGAACGCCCCCCTGCATATGCGGGAATTGGCTCCCGCTCACAACCCCTCCCCTCAGGAAGGAGGAGAGGTCTTGTAGAGTTGGAAGGGACCCCGAGAGGCATCTAGTCCAACCCCCTGCAATGTAGGAATCTCAACTAAAGCAGCAGTGACAGATGACCATCCAACCTCTGCTTAAAAACCACCAAGGAAGGAGAGTCCATCACCTCCCAAGGGAGTCTCTTCCACTGTCAAACAGCTCTTACTGTTAGAAAGTTCTGCCTGATGTTGAGTTGAAATCTCCTTTCTTGCAATGGATAACAAGCTTGCACCATCTTCTATGTGAGAGCCCTTTACTTATTTGAAAATGGCTATCATATCTCATCTCAGACTCCTCTTTTCCAGGTTAAACATACCCAACTCCCTCAACCATTCCTCATCAGGCTTGGTTTCCTGAACCTTGGTGGCCCTACTCTGCACATATTCCATCTTGTCAATATCTTTCTTAATCTGTGGTGCCCAGAACTGGACACAGTATTTCAGGTGTGGCCTGATCAAGGAGGAACAGAGTGGGACTATTACTTCCCTTGATTGGGCCAGTAGACGTCTGTTGATGCAGCCTAGAATAGCATTAGCTTTTCTTGCTGCTTCATCACATTGTTGACTCATGTTAAGCTTGAGGTCTACTAAGACCCCTAGATCCTTTTTACAAACCAGGTGTTGTCAGGGACTGTTCTGAGGAGGGCCTCAGTCCTGTATACCTGAAGGAGCATCTCCACCACCATCATCCAGCCCGGACACTGAGGTCCAGTGCCGAGGGCCTTCTGGCAGTTCCCTCACTGTGAGAAGTGAGGTTACAGGGAACCAGGCAGAGGACCTTCTCGGTAGTGGCACCTGCCCTGCGGAATGCCCTCCCAGCAGATGTCAAGGCAAATTACAACTATTTTACTTTTAAAAGACAACGGAAGGCGGCCCTGTTTAGGGAATTTTTTAATGTGTGATGCTGTATTGTTTTTAATATTCGGTTGGAAGCCGCCCAGAGTGGCTGGGGAAACTCAGCCAGATGGGCGGGGTATAAATAATAAATTATTATTATTATTATTATTATTATTATTATTATTATTATTATTATTATTATTATTTACTGGCCTTTCATTCAGATTTGTTTGCAGACAGGTTATGAGATATTGTGTCAAACAATTGCCACCCTACACTTCCCAGTGCATTTTCCCGTCACTTGCCTTATTTTGGGGGGTGCAAGTTTGTCGTGCAAAAGTGCCAAATCAACTTTCATCATGCAATCTGAATTTGCAGATTAAATCCTCTCCAAAAACAACAACTGTCTGGAAGGTGGTATCTGTCTGGAAGGGAGCCAGTGTGGTGTAGTGGTTAAGAGCGGTGGACTCGTAATCTGGTGAACTTGGTTCGATTCTCCGCTCCTCCACATGCAGCTGCTGGGTGACCTTGGGCTAGTCACACTTCTTTGAAGTCTCTCAGCCCCACTCACCTCGCAGCGTGTTTGTTGTGGGGGAGGAAGGGAAAGAAGAATGTTAGCTGCTTTGAGACACCTTCGGGTAGTGATAAAGCGGGATATCAAATCCAAATCCAAACTCTTCTATCTGTAGGTGCTTCATATTCATTGCAGAATGATGCAAGCACTCAAATCTGCTTCAAAGCCCTGCTTTCTGACTCCTTCCTAATGCCAGATATGAGTTGGAGGCAGCTGCCATTCTGCTGAACACAGGCATATGGACACTCTTCTGCAGCCAGCCTGCAGGTGTGGACCGCAGCCCAGCAATGATTTTGGGGGAAAATTCCATGATCCTCACACTTGTGAGTGCTGCTGGCCCACAATCTGTGTCATACCAGCCAGTTGCAAATGTCACCTGCCCACAAGTAAGTGATATGTTCTGCTGGGTAAGGAATGAAATGCTGGATTCTTTTAGTAAGGTAAAGGGACCCCTGACCATTAGGTCCAGTTGTGACTGACTCTGGGGTTACGGCGCTCATCTTGCTTTATTGGCCAAGGGAGCTGGCGTACAGCTTCCAGGTCATGTGGCCAGCATGACTAAGCCGTTTCTGGCGAACCAGAGCAGTGCATGGAAACGTTGTTTACCTTCCCGCCGGAATGGTACCTATTTATCTACTTGCACTTTGACATGCTTTCGAACTGCTAGGTTGGCAGGAGCAGGGACCAAACAACGGGAGAGACAGTGTTGTGTAGTGGTTAAGAGCGGTAGTCTCGTAATCTGGGGAACCGGGTTCGCATCTCCGCTCCTCCACATGCAGCTGCTTGGTGACCTTGGGCCAGTCACACTTCTTTGAAGTCTCTCAGCCCCACTCACCTCACAGAGTGTTTGTTGTGGGGGAGGAAGGGAAAGCAGAATGTTAGCCTCTTTGAGACTCCTGAAGGGGAGTGAAAGGCGGGATATCAAATCCAAACTCCTCCTCCTCTTCTTCTTCTTCTTCTTCTTCTTCTTCTTCTTCTTCTTCTGTTGCGGGGATTCGAACCGCTGACCTTCTGATTGGCAAGTCCTAGGCTCTGTGGTTTAACCCACAGATTATCCTTCCTGGCAACGAGATTCCTAAACCAACGGCATTCATGTTCCTTTTCGTGCGTCTTGGGCTGAACCCTGGTTTAAGCGAGTGCACCAGAGTCGGGTAGACATCATCACTGCAGTTATTCCTTGAAGGCATGCTGCAGTGAGATCCAGTAGTTTGGTAATTATGGCGCCTCCACTTTCCCCTGCCAGAGCCAAACATAAGTTTCTGATGTGTTGCCGTCCTATTTCAGCAGAGCCACAGTGCCTTGCACCAGTGCCGGATTTACGTATAGGCTAAACAAGCTATAGCTTAGGGCCCCATTCTCTTGGGGTCCCCCAAAAATAATTTAAAGAAAAACAACAACTGGATGTACATTTCCAAAATATAAGATAAAAAACAAATAAAATAAAACCTACACACAGCAACAGTGTTGTGTAGGCTCCTATGATGTAAGTCATGAGGCCCTGCCTGCTAGCCTGCTCCCTAAAATATCACTGGTTTGCTCAATATACAGGCATATAAAGGTAAAGGGACTCCTGACCATTAGGTCCAGTCGTGGCCGACTCTGGGGTTGCAGCGCTCATCTTGCTTTATTGGCTGAGAGAGCGGGTGTACAGCTTCCGGGTCATGTGGCCAGCATGACTAAGCTGCTTCTGGCAAACCAGAGCAGCACACGGAAACACCGTTTACCTTCCCGCAGGAGCGGTACCTGTTTATCTACTTGCACTTTGACGTGCTTTTGAACTGCTAGGTTGGCAGGAGCTGGGACCGAGCAACGGGAGCTCACCCCGTCACGGGGATGCGAACCACTGCCCTTCTGATCGGCAAGCCCTAGGCTCTGTAGTTTAACCCACAGCACCACCTGTGTCCCATACATACATACAGGCATATATTCAACACAAAAAACAGCGACAATTTGTTGTTAACAAAGGACAGCTGGACATATAAAGAGCCCCATTACCTTCAGTAGCTTAGGGCCTCATCAAACCTAAATCTGGCCCTGCTTTGCACCACTTCAGCTGCATTGTCTCCCAGCCCAGCCACACCCTGGACAAGGTCCTCTGTTTTCTGGCCTTGGAGAATGCAGATTAGGCTACAAAACTACCCCTTTTAGATGTTCAGCGTTGGCAGCAAATGCAGCTTGCTGTGAGAATGCAGACTCTCCAAGCCCCCCTATTTTCCAGGGACAGTCCTGGATTTACAGAAGCTGTCCTGGTTTCAGATTTGACCCCAGAATGTCCCGCTTTTCCTTAGGATGTCCCTATTTTCATCGAATAAATGCCGAAGGGTATGGAGTTATGAGACCCCCAAGCCAAGGAGATGAGTAACTATACAACCTTCAGAAAACATAGGGAAGTTTTTTTTAATGTTTAATGTTTTCTTATGTTTTCCTATATGTTGGAAGAGTAAATGGGCCAACCCAGTCAGATGGGTGGGGTATAAATAATAAAATTACTACTGTTGAATATTAATTTTCATTGGAGAAATAGGGTCCTCCCTTAAAGAGGGCACGTATTGCAGTGGGACCTGGAAACCGACCCTGTGTGGTGGGTGGGTACATTTGGTCAGCCACAACACCCGATTGGTAGGTTCCTCGTAGCTGGGTACAATCTGGCCAATGGGACACAGCCCAAACTGTTCAAGGGACCTATTTATGCTCATGCATGTGACCCAGAGCTTCCTCTTTCGGCTTGTGCATTCGGAACACCCGCCCACCTCTCCCTACTTTTAGGGCTTGTTGCACTTGACCTTGCTATGCCGTCGTGTGTCGTCTGTCGTTGGCACAGGGGCACGGCAGGAATTTTCCCCACTTGGCTGATTGGCTGTTGCCATTTGGGTTTCACCTGCCGTGTAGCAAATTGTCACAACTTGTAAGGTTGGGGATAGGCTCTGGTTCAGGTGATAGGGATGGGAGAACGCTCTCGCCATCCCTATGTGAAGGGTATTCCATTAAAGGAATCCAGGGACTCGATGGCTTGGTCAACCCTGTGAGGGGGTTGTGCCCGTGCCTGAGTCCAGGGGGACATTTGGGTTGCGGAGTTAGCCCGTTCCCGGTTTTCCGCTTATCCAGGTGTTCACCCTAGGCTGACCTATGCTGGAACCCTGGGTCAGCGCTACCTGCATGGCAGGGAGCTACTCAAACCAGAGCCTATGCCACCAGTCACTTTCTGTAATCAATAAAGTTGTGGCCTAAATTCTGCCAAAAACCAAACCAAAAATTTGAGTGAAGTGTGAATTTATTTAAGGGGGAGGTTTCTGGGTCTGAATACGCAAATGTTGGAGGGTGTGAAAGTGTTGACTGCTTATAAGACAGCTAGCCATGCTCATGTGAAATAAGGGGAAGCAGAAGACATGTTTTTCCAGGAAAGTTGTAAGCTTGAGAAATATGCCGTGAAAACGGTTGTATTTCAGGACACTGGGTCCTACCTGTCTACGTGTGCCTGTAACTAATTTTTCTTTAGCAGAGAAGCACAGAGATGAAATATTTCTGTCTGGCCACAAGGGGATGCCTTTGCTCTATGTGGCGCAGAGGCTGAGCGAGTTGAAAGAAACTCCATTTCAAAGCTGGCCATTCTCTCCCCCTATTTTGGGCCCCCTTTGATTTTTTTGGAACTTTATATGTGGGGTTTTGCAGAATTTTCTGTTTTGTGCAAAGGAGCAGAGCAGTAGCAGACGGAAAGGTCAGCATAAGTAGAAAACGACAGCCTGGTTAGGGGAAGGGAATTTAAGAGTCTGGAGGGACAGCTCCTTTGAGCCCCAAAGTTCCAGAAACCCTTGACCTTCCTTAATAATAATAATAATAATAATAATTTATTTATTCTATTTATTTACTTTTATAAGCACAGCCTGGACACATTGCCACAAAAGTTGGTGGCCATTTTAATAATGCTGTTTTGTTTTTTCTCCGCTTGCTGTTAGAATGCTTCTTCACTTTTATTTAGTTAATAGAAGTACTGTGTCATTTCAGAAGTTATGCCAAAGCAGGGCTGACTGTGCTTACATACCCTCCAACATTTCTTCAATGAAAATAGGGATGTCCTATCCAATAATAATAATAATAATAATAATAATAATAATAATTTTTATTATTTCTACCCCACCCACCTGACTGGGCTGCCTCAGCCATTCTGGGTGGCTTCCAGCATATATAAAACATAATAAAACATTAAATATTAAAAAAAAAATCCCTATACAGATGTCTTTTAAAGGTTGTATGGTTGGCTCAGGAGTTCCATATCCCAGCATACCCACCAACATTACTCCAAAGAAAATAGTTACGTCCTAACAAAAAGGGACATGGGTGGCACTGTGGGTTAAACTACAGAGCCTAGGACTTGCCGATCAGAACATTGGCGGTTCAAATCCCCGTGACGGGGTGAGCTCCAGTTGCTCGGTCCCAGCTTCTGCCAACCCAGCAGTTCGAAAGCATGTCAAAGTGCAAGTAGATAAATAGGTACCGCTCCAGCGGGAAGGTAAACGGCGTTTCCGTGCGCTGCTCTGGTTCGCCAGAAGCGGCTTAGTCATGCTGGCCACATGACCCAGAAAGCTGCCGACCTTCTGATCAGCAAGCCCAAGAGGCTCAGTGGTTTAGATCACAGCGCCACCCACGTGACAATCCTTGATTTACACTGGGGTTATGTTTTGGGTCAGTGTATGTGACAATGGAAGGTGTATAAGCTGATCTGCCCCTCAATGAAGAAAGGGCGGGGTATAAATAAAAATTATTATTATTATTATTATTATTATTATTATTATTATTATTATATTCTCCTCTAGTAGGAGACTCCACCTAGACCCAGCTGTACTGCCCACCCTTTCGATTTCGAATCATCACCCCAACCCTGTCTCTCTTTTATGCAAGAACCAGCCAGGCTGTCTTCCCTATTCATAGCCTGAGCCGAACGAGATGGGTTTGGTTCCCGGGGTATCGAAAACCAGCTTTCTCCTTCTCAGTGTTTTGCCGAAAGCTGCTTGAGGGCTTATCCACCCTTCATCTCGACCTGTATCTAGAGAGCACAGGCCGGAGAGGTTTTCCACCACTCTCCCCAGGAAAACCCACTTTGTTCTCCTGAATCAGGGTCAAACGTCAATCTGTGGAAAACCCAATTGATGTTTGCTCCGATTCAGTTGGAAACAGCAGGTTTTCCCTGGAGAAAGCAGTGGGGCAAATGGAAGGGGTGAACTCATACTCTTGCCACAAGCAGCAACTCTGATTAGCATCTGAAGCATAAAGCTGCAGGCTTTGAGCCCTAGAGACATCAGGATAATATACAGGGGATAATATACTACATTGTAAGACAACTTTCACGGGACGCGGGTGGCGCTGTGGGTTAAACCACAGAGCCTAGGACTTTCTGATTGCAAGGTCGGCGGTTCGAATCCCCGCAACGGGGTGAGCTCCCGTTGCTCGGTCCCTGCTCCTGTCAACCTAGCAGTTCGAAAGCACGTCAAAGTGCAAGTAGATAAATAGGTACCACTCCGGTGGGAAGGTAAACGCCGTTTCTGTGTGCTGCTCTGGTTCGCCAGAAACGGCTTAGTCATGCTGGCCACATGACCTGGAAGCTGTATGCTGGCTCCCTCGGCCAATAAAGCAAGATGAGTGCCGCAACCCCAGAGTCGGTCACGACTGGACCTAACGGTCAGGGGTCCCTTTACCTAAGATAACTTTGGAGGCAGGGATCACCAGAGACTTATTTTTCAGTATGCCAAAATATGTCTTATTATGCAGGGCCATAAAACTGCAATTTTTTTTTTTTTAAAGAAGAAAACACAACTTGCTGCATAAAGTCCAAACAAGATGTATTTACCTTTCTGGGAGTTAAAGATGCCAGGGCTATTCCTCCATCAGGCCAAAGGGGGCAGCAAAACACTGTGATAAAGAGTGTTTCCCATCCGAAAATCGGGACGGGATTTACAAAACACCTGAGCTCAGGTTGGAGGAAGAATTTGGTACATGTGGTCAACTTCCTGGTTGTGACAAAGTGGCCGCTTGATTTCTCACCCCACGCTTTGTTCCCTTGTAAGCAAGGCGGATGCATCTAATCAGTGGGTCACACTAAATGCCATTTCATGTGTCCATCTTACGCACATGAGTGCGAGGTTTGTGAGCACAAACATTTTTGCATGAGCAGTTAGGCTTCTGTTTCCTTTCCTTTCCTTTTTGTGTGTGGCGCTTTTCGTTTCACAGTGAAGGGCCTGTGTAAAGTCGGATGTCACGAGACATGCCTCCAAATACAATCAGTGTTTTCATCAAAACACTCCCCCAATACCGGGATTTGAAACTTGAGCTTTCAAGTTTGTTTGTTTGTTATCAATGATAAGGCATTCCAACGAAGAAGAGACGGAATGAGGTGTGCTTTAGTACATTTAAAAATGCAAATCTTTTGCTGACCTCACCAGGTAGGTGTCACCTGTGCTGTTTTTAACAACAAAAACAAGGGTTTTCATACTTTGCACATTTAACCAAAAGGTTAAACCATAGCTGATCTCTTAGTTTGTCAGAAGCCCCATTCTGTAGCACACTTGGCATCATGTACCTCAGAATCTGCGTGGCAGACATTGTGGCATATGCAGAAAACCAGTATTCAGGTTTTTCAGGTCAGAGGGCAGGCCATGGGTGCCATCCCTCCTTCTGGAATTTTGTAATAATGACAGCAGCACCATAAAATTGTACAGCCTCTGTTTTTCAATGCAATCATGAAAAGTTTGTAACCAATTACTTAATTGCCTGCTGGGAAGATTTTCCTTTGTCTAGTGTTTATTTTTGGATATGTATGTGTGAAGGATGAGAAAGAAAATCAAGGCCAAAAGTTGGAAGACAACAATATTCCATTACTTTTTTTCCTAGGGAAAAAGGTAAACCCCTTTTCTATCCAGAAACAGCTTACTTGAAAGCATATCCTTTTAAATGCAGACTGGATCTGTCAGGGCTAGGGATGACTGAATGTGCCAATTTAGGTTTCTCTCAGTTTTTCATTTTTCCAATCTTAAGTTCTCGGCATCTGCTTGTGTTTTTTCTCTCTCTCCATGAAAATTCATCAGCGTTTAGTGTGGTTTTCTCTTAATATGCACATTTTTGTATGTGTGCATTTTTCCATTCTTGCAAAGCATTCCCTGTCCTCTATGTTTTTAGCTGTTAGCTGTTCTTATTTTATCTGTAAGCTGCCTTGAGTCCCTGTCAGGGAAAAAGACGGAATATATATAAATGGGAGAAGAAGAAGATGATGAAGATGAAGATGAAGATGAAGAAGAAGAGGTTTTGTATATTATTTTTACTAATACATGCATTTATATGTACATTTTACCTCAGTATATAGATGGTTGTGCACATTACTTAGAGAAGTGCAAATTTTGAAAAATGGCTGTGTCTTGGTTTGTGCATTGTTTCAGAAAGCATGAATTACCGGTAGGTAGTTTGGGTTTTAAAATCAAACTGCATCAAATTTCTCAGGGTAGAGAGGTGGGATCTAGGGGGTCAGATGAACCACAAACAGGATTCAGAAAATATTATGAGGGAAGCCGGGCCATATTCCAGTGACGCCCTTTCTGCTTTTCTCCTTCTTTTTAGCAGAAACTGTTAACTCAATGAAAATAATTTCATTATTCCCATCATCCTTTGCCTTCTGTGGGGACCCAGTGCCCCACAGATTTGGTGTATGTCTCCTGTTCTGGTAGATGTTGGAGTTATGCTTCTCGTTAGGTCCCTGAGACCAGCATAATGTCAGGAATACACCAATATACAGTGGTGCCTCGCAAGACGAAAAGAATCCGTTCCGTGATTCTTTTCTTCTAGCGGTTTTTTCGTCTTGCGAAGCAACCCCATTGCCGGCTAAGCGGATTAGCGCTATTAGCGATTTAGCGCTATTAGCGGCTTAGCGGGCTTAGCGGCTAAGCTGTTAAAAGGCTATTAACAGCTTAGCCGCTTTGAAAAAGGGGGGGGGAAAGCGGGGAAAAAATGGCGAGACTCGCAAGACGTTTTCGTCTTGCGAAGCAAGCCCATTGGGAACTTCGTCTTGCGAAGCGCCTCCGCGACGGAAAACCCTTTCGTCTAGCGGGTTTTCCGTCTTGCGAGGCGTTCGTCTTGCGGGGCACCACTGTAACATTTTGGCGCCGTGTCCCATTCAGATGATGGCGGCACACAAACACAAAGAAACGGTGCTTTCCCCATCATGTGTGCATCCTTTGAGAGGACACAGGTAAACCTTGCTGATGGGAACTGTAGAGAAAGGGCACAAACAGCCAGAGCTCACCATAGGAAAATCCTGTTGTGAACCCCTGTCTTGTTGGAATCTTCTGCCTCGGGATTCCCACATGCAAATACCCAGCAAATTATCCTCACTCCTCCGTCTTGGGATGCCAGAATAGAGAACTCTACATAGCTGAGCAAACAAAGGCAGAATCTACGTTTCAATGTATTGACTCCCTGCACAAATATTTCCCCCTTGTGCTCCCTTCTCCCCTTACAAGACATGAAAAGTATGTGTTGGCTAAGTTAGTGGTTGCCAACCCAATGTTCTGGGCGCCAGTGTGCTTGCCAGTACCTCCTAGGGTACCTGCAAAACGTCTTAATAAGCATGCACTTGAAAATCTGCCAAGCATGAGAGACCGTTTGCCCTTCCAGCTCAGTTTCTGTTTGCAGCCTCTCCTTCAAGGAGCATGTCCCCTTAAACATGAAGACATTTCAGAGATGGACAGCCAGCCACCCTCCCTCCTGTTTTTGAACATATGCAAAGTGCTTCTCTCTGTGAGTATGCATTTTAGGGGATGACATAGGTGCCTTTCAACCCATTGATGGGTAGGGGGGCGAAGGGGGAGGGCACACCTGCCTCATTTTGTGGTCCTGTCTCTTTTCCCCCCTGCTCTTTTGCATGCGGCAGCCATTTTGTGTTGTGCCACACGCCACGGCAGCCATTTTGTGACCGAGACTTCCGGCACTTTCTCAAAATCCCAGATGTGCCCATTGGCCCAAGAAAGGCCAAAGACTCTTGGGCTAGACATTTCTTCCTCAGGGGAATCCTGAATGCTCGGCTCTCCAACCATTGCTACTGCTGGCCGAATATTTGCATATAGCCATCATCTGCATTTGCTTCTGCTTGCAGGGTCTGCTTCCTGGACAACGTTGGATAAAAGCTTATGTTTTAGTCTTATTCACTTCTTAACTCGCACGTAGAACATTTCTGTGTTGAAGCGGGAGTGTGTGTGTGGTTCTGCCTCTGGCACCACATCTCTTTCCTTTGACATTTCTGTGTTGAGTGTGGTTGACCGCGGAGGAATCCCAGAGGTAGGTAAACAAAAGGTTCTATGACCAACTCTTCTAGGTAAAGGTAAAGGTAAAGGACCCCTGGATGGTTAAGACAGACAAAGGCAACTATGGGGTTGCGACACTCATCTCGCTTTCAGGCTGAGGGAGCCAGCATTTGTTCACAGACAGCTTTCTGAGTCATGTGGCCAGCATGACTAAACTGCTTCTGGCACAACGGAACCCCGTGATGGAAACCAGAGCACACGGAAACGCCGTTTACCTTCCCACCAAAGCGGTACCTATTTATCGACTTGCATTGGTGTGCTTTTGAACTGCTAGGTTGGCAGGAGCTGGGACAGAGCAACGGGAGCTCACCCCATCATGGGGATTCGAACCAGCAACCTTCTGATCGGCAAGCCCAAGAGGCTCATTGATTTAGATCACAGTGCCCCCCTGTTAGGAGTGCCACATGATCAAGACATCTATGCAACTGGAGGTGACAAGGAAACCTTCCTTCCTCTTTGCTGATATTCTTGCTGCCCCTGATTGCTTCACATGCAAAGGGAAGAGGTTTTGAAGTTTCTTGGGTGCTGAAAGACTGTTCCTTCTGTTACAAAAGTTGGGGTGGCACCCTCTGGGTTCCATGCACTCACCCAGGGGCTGCGTTCCTTTGGAGAATTGAGACAAGGCAGAGACTGCCATAGCCTTAAGAAATGGTTTGTTTAGCTGTCCTTCTCCCTTGCCCCAAGATATGAACAAAGGACAGTTCTCTTGCATTGCCAGTGGCTCTGAATCATGGCCCCGTATTGTTTCTTAATGGCCCTAGCTTGACCAGGTCATTTTGCATAGGCTAGGTCAGGAATTCCTCTGCAGCTTGTACTTCTCCCTTCACATCCCAGGTAAACAAAATCTTCTCATTAGGAGACTCTTGAGAGTCCCATGGACTGCAAGAAGATCAAACCTCTCCATTCTGAAGGAAATCAGCCCTGAGTGCTCACTGGCAGGACAGATCCTGAAGCTGAGGCTCCAATACTCATGAGAAGAGAAGACTCCCTGGAAAAGACCCTGATGCTGGGAAAGATGGAGGGCACAAGGAGAAGGGGACGACAGAGGACGAGATGGTTGGATAGTGTTCTCTCAGCTACCAACATGAGTTTGACCAAACTGCGGGAGGCAGTGGAAGACAGGAGTGCCTGGCGTGCTCTGGTCCATGAGGTCACGAAGAGTCGGACACGACTAAACGACTAAACAACAACAAAACGGTCTAGGTGCGGTCCCCCCCCCCAATCTCTAACACTTCCTTAAGGCAGGATTTTGCAAGCAAAAAAGGGAAGGGAATGCTACGAAACAGGGTTTATTGTGAGTGTTTTGAGCTTCAGAAAAACCAAGGTACTTTCCCACCCGCAACAATTATTGTTACAATAATGGGACAAGGGTGGTGCTGTGATCTAAACCACAGAGCCTAGTGCTTGCCAATCAGAAGGTCAGTGGTTTGAATCCCCGGCACGGGGTGAGCTCCCGTTGCTCGGTCCCTGCTCCTGCCAACCTAGCAGTTCGAAAGCATGTCAAAGTGCAAGTAGATAAATAGGTACCACTCTGGCAGGAAGGTAAACGGTGTTTCCGTGCGCTACTCTGGTTCACCAGAAGTGGCTTAGTCATGCTGGCCACATGACCCGGAAAAACTGTGTGTGGACAAACGCCGGCTCCCTCTGCCTATAGAGTCGTTCGCGACTGGACCTAATGGTCAGGGGTACCTTTACCTTTACCGTTATTGTTACAATAAATGCTACTTATTGAAGTCCATATCCTCAGAAGTAGTTATTCTTCTGCCAGCTGCTCTGGCTGAGAAGTTAAGAGCAGCAGCATGTCAAGTGTGTGTGATTTTTACCTCTTTTGCCTTTCATGCAACTTTCCAGCTAGGCACGTTCTAGGAAAGTAGCCGATCAGCTCTGACTCCCAGCTCTTAAATAACAGGAACATCTCTTGCCTCTGGCTCTTAAAGTGAGCGCTGTGCCATGTCGAAAAATTCACCTGCATCTATCCCACCGTCGCTCTCCATCACGGAATGAGAACAGAAATTGCAATCGGAACTAATCTGAGAGAATATTTTGGACGAATTCTCATAGGTTGGTGCAGTGCTTTTGATGTGCTTAGCTCACCTTTGAAGTGGCTAAGGTTGTGAGCATCGTTTCTCTGGTGGTCTGAACTCCTCAGTCTTCCTGGCTGCCTCTGAATCTTTTAACAAAACCATGACGTCCTCAGTGGGACTCTCTTGTAAGTGCAGAAGGAGATGTTGCTAATCTTCTCTTCGTTGTTATTGCTACAAAAGTTGGGTGCTTTCCCTTCTCTCTGCCAAGCGGTGGCAAGAGCCCATGGAGTTCCAGGATCTCACCTGGGTCTGTGTCCTTTTGGAGAATTGAGACATGGCAGAGACGGGTATAATATACAACTGAGTGATTGGGTGAAATTATGGAAGGAAGGTTTAAAATTTACTGCATGCAATGCCCTAAAAGAAAATGGGATGAAAATGGTGTATAGATGGTATATTACACCTGTTAAGTTAGCGAAAATGTATAAAGTCAGCAATAAATGTTGGAAATGTAAAGAAAAAGAGGGAACATTTTATCACATGTGGTGGGAATGTAAAAAGGTGAAATGCTTCTGGGAGATGATATATAATGAGTTGAAAAAAATGTTGAAATATACATTTTTAAAGAAACCAGAAGCATTTCTATTAGGCATTGTGGGGAGTGATATAAATAGAAAGGAATGTAAACTCTTCTTATATGCAATAACAGCAGCAAGAATATTATTGGCCCAAAAATGGAAGCAAGAAGAGTTACCATCGATTGAAGAATGGAGGATGAAGTTAATGGACTATGTAGAATTAGATAAACTAACAGGAAGGATTCGAAACTGGCAAGACCAGAAATTCACGGAAGACTGGAGTAAATTTACGGACTATTTGAAAAGTAATTGTGAAGAACAGATGACGTTTGTAGGGTTGCAAGAAGTTTTGTGAGGAGTATTATTAGAAGTATTGTAAAAATGGAGAAGGGGGAGGATGATTTGTTAAGAGATGTAAAGGCAATATAAAGTTAAGAAATGCTTAAGAAGTGGTTAAAACGGTGGATCATCGGAGGTGCTGATGTTAAAATTAATTTAAAAAATATTATAAAAAGAGACACGGCAGAGACTGCCGTAGCTTTAAGAAATATGGTTTCTTCACCTATTTACACCTTCAGACTGCATGGAGGGAGACCAGATCTTACAAATTGTGTCCTCCAAATCATGGAGAGCCACAGGTTCTGGTGAGATCACCAAACTGCCTTCTTGTTGCTGGGGCGGGCCTGTTTGGATGACCTCCTTGCCTCATTGGTCGCCCCTTTGTTACTGGGGCAAAGTTCTGTCAGTTGGGGTTTGATTGGCAACTAAGGGGCTATTTAAGGGGCTGCATGAGGCGAAGTACTTCCTCTTTCGCATGGTGCAGCGGATCTCCCGCCCTCCGTCCAAATAATTTAAGGTTGTGTTTTTGACCTTGCTATGCCTGTCTAGGGGTCGTCTGTTTTTGGAGCAGGGGTCTGGTAGGAATTTTGCCGCTTGGCTGATTGGCTGGTGCCATTTGGTTTTTACTTACCGTGTAGCAAATCGTCACAACTTTGTAAGGTTGGCGGTTAGGCATTGGTTCATTCTTTGGTGGAAGGGATTATGGATTGGCTGTGCCTGACCCTCATTTTTGTTGCTGCTGCTAGGGAATTCCGTTAAAGGAATCTAGGGACTCGATTTGCTCTGTCCGATCCCCTCTCAGGGGTAGGGCCATGCCAGAGTTCCTGGGAGCATCTGGGGTGAACTAAGAGGCAGAAATCCGCCTCTGTGCTCCCCCAGTATGTTTTCCCTTACTGACCTCTGGAGGTTCTAGTTGTCACTCCTGTTCCTGCTGGTGCAGGTTCAGGTAGTCCGAACCAATGCCTAAGCAACCGCTCACATGCTGTCAACAATAAAGTTGTGGCCAAATTAAAGCCGAAAATCTTAAACAAATATTCTGTTGTTCCCTGTGTGATTTATTTTGGAGGGGGTTTGGGGGTCCTCACACGCAACATGGTCATTTAAAGAAGGGCTTGTCCAAAGCATCTCTCCCAGCCAGTCTTCAGCCAGCCTGCCCAAGATGGATCCCAGTCTTTTCTTCTCCCTTCCTCTTCCCAGAACACCTTGCTAAAAAACCTCTCTTTTCCTGTCACCCCACACCCAGTTTCCCTCAATCTCTGTTCACACCTCAGAACAAGGGGGAAGTACAGTTCTCTTGAATTGCCAATGGCTCTCAATGACCCTGTATTGTTTCTTAATGGCCCTAACTTAGCCAGGCCGTTTTTTGCACAGGCTAGCCCAGGAATTCCTCTGCAGCTTGTATTTCTCCCTCCACATCGCAAATAATCAAAAGCCTACCATTTATTAATTTTTAGGGTTTTAGAGGGTTCCCCCCAAAATCTATAACATTATTTTATTTTATAAAAAAAAGGAAATGGAAGTCTTCTTGCTTTTAAGAAAATCGGCGCAAAAATGTTTTGTTGTTGTTGTTAAGGTAAAAGGGAAGGCTTTCCATTAAAACAAAATCAGCAACCACACTCATCTCTGGTGGCTAGTATGTTTATATTTCCTTTTAGTAAAAATTGACATTAAGAATAATCGTAATTCATTATATTTGGCAACTTAATCATGTCTGTGCTGTTCCGAATCCAAACTCCAGAAAGCTGCTCCAGTATTCTATTTTGGGGTATCGGGTAATATCTAGGAAGCTGCAATCTCAATGTTGCTGTTAATGAAGCCATAATTACCTCCATATCTCTCAAATGTACTCTCCCCCCTTTAAATATCCTACTTGTATGATTGGTGGGTCAAAGGGAATGCGTACCCGGTGGCTTTTTGTAATTGTGAGCACTTTCTTTCAAAAGAACTTGACCTTATTACCGTCCTGCTGCATATGTAATAGAATTTGCATTAACCATATTACACTCCCAGCAAGTAGCCAGGAGACCAGGATACATCTTATTCATTTTCTCTGGCGTTGTGCCATTGGCTTAAAAAAAAAAAAAAGGTCTTTCAGACCTGTACTTATAGATAAAGCACATCTAAATTTCCAAATGTATATCTTGTACACTACTGGGCCTTGATTTACCAAGATTACCTTTGCACCTGATCATAAATTTCATTCTATTGGACAATTGTAGATTCAACAGCTCACTTTAGATAATAACTTATTTTGCAGCATGGAATGAAGTCAAGACCTGTCTTTCCACATCCAGCCCTCTTCCTAGGCGTACCGGTCTTTGCTATAAATTGGTTAGCACAATGGCCTACTTTAATGCACTGGAATATTAGGGACTTAAAGCCCTCATCCAGACTTGAATTCCTTTATAGTCAAGCGGAATTCAATCCTTCAATTGCCATTAATGTAATTCCTGCCATTAGGCTTGACTGTTCTTCCTTTTCTGCTGAGAGACGATCCTTTGAAAGTGTTCCTAAAATGTTTTGTTCCAGTGTTAGCCCAAATCCTGTTTGTGAACTGAAGGAAATTGTAGCCAGTTAAACAAACTGATAGTACAGAGCCGTCTGGGAAACTGGGGTGAGGTGGGGAACGCTGCCAGGGATTTTTCAATTTAAGAGCCTTTTAATGATAACAATGGCCTTTTGGTGGCTGCCAGCCCCCCAAGTTACAGTTATAAGTTGAATGGACATAAAATGCTGTGTTTGAATGCATTGTTTTTACAGTGCGGTAATTGGAAGTTCACCTTAGACAGAAAGGTTTCACTCTGGCAAAAGCGTCAGAGAAGGCTGGTATTTTCCCATTAGAATAAGAGAAGCTACCTGGTGACTCATCATAGCTCTGACAGCAGGAAGCTGAAACTAGGGAAATCTATGTGTGCTTGCTGGAGGAGACTAGCAGCAACAACAACAGAACTTGCAGGGAAGTTCTGTAATGATGAACAAGTTTATGATCTCTCTCTGGGATCAGAGAGAGAAAAGTTTACAGAATTGTATAAAGGAGGGAACTTCATTGCTTGTGTTCAATGTGCTGCTTTGCTATTTTGTAATGTTCATTTTATTGGACTGCTGCAATGCGTTCTACTTGGGGCTACCTTTGAAGGTGACACAGAAACGACAATTAATGCAAATTGCGGCTGCTAGACTAGTGACTGGGAGCGGCCTCTGGGACCATATAACACTGGTTATATGGTTCCCAATACCTTTCCGAGAACAATTCAGTGTGTTGGTGTTGACCTTTAAAGCCCTTAATGGCCTCAACCCTGTATACCTGAAGGAGCATTTCCACCCTCATCATTCAGCCTGGACACTGAGGTCCAGCTCCAAGGACCTTCTGGTGGTTCCCTCACTGTGAGAAGTGAAGGTACAGGGAACCAGGCAGATGGCCTTCTCAGTAATGGTGCCTGCCCTGTGGAACACCCTCCTATCAGGTGGACCAAGGCCGTTTAGGGCTTTAAAGGTCAACACCAACACTTTGAATTGTGCTCGGAAATGTACTGGGAGAATCATGGAAAGATAATGACTACATTCCCTTTCATTTGCAGGCATTTGTCCGACCAACACCCAAACGCCACATTTTATACAACGTCTAATGACCCACTACCAAAGTCAAAACAGTGATAATGTCCAAAGTTCACAGCTTGTTCCAACTGGATGTGCATTGTGTGTGGGGACAGCTCTCCCCATCTAACATTTGTTCACATATAAAACAGTCAAACGTTATGTGTGAATGAATGTGTGCCAGTTTCGAACTTGTTTCTCACCTTTCCCAGTGGATTTTTTTTTAAAAAAATATCCATTTGAGGTTTAGAAGGAATCTCGTTAATCAAATAAGTTCTAAACTTTATTTTCTCTTTAAAAGAGCCAATTTGGCATGCCTTCGTTGAGATAATTGCTCTCTTCTCCTGACATGAAAATTCATTTTCGAGGCACATAAAACACAATGCATGCAAACTGACAACGAAGGAAAGGAAAGGGGGCTTTGAAATATCTTTGTCTCTTGGAAAAAAGTGCAGAATTGGCGAAAGTGGGGGAGCCAGGGTGCAGTGTTGCCTGGGGCTGAAGGGAGTTGCCATCAAAAACATCTTGAGGGCACCAAGTCGGGGAACGCAGGCTTATCCAGTGCCATTAATTTACGTGGAGCTTCAGAAGCTTTCTGGGGGAAGGACTAGAAATCTAAATTTTGACTGTGGGGAAGGTGAGAGAGAGAGAGCAAAGAGGGGCGAGTCTTCAGTGATATACACAAAGCTAGGCTACCGTATTTTTCGCGCACCCGAGCAAAGGATGCACCTAGTTTTTAGAGGAGGAAAACAAGTGAAAATATTTTGAATTAAATCAGTGTCGGGGCTGAAGGGGGAAGCCTGGGGTTTCCCCATAAATCCCCAGCATCCCCAAGTTAGAACAGTGAGACGCTGCGCAGCGCTCCGTCTCTCTGTTCTGGCTTCGGGGACAGCCTTTCAAGCCACTGCAGGGCCGCGGGGTGCCTTCACCCCGCTGCCCTGCGGAGGCTTTGCGCAGCTAACCCCGAAGCCTTTGGAGCGCAGTGCGAGGTCCCACTGCGATGAAGCCTTTGGAGTGCAGCGGGACCTCACGCTGCCCTCCAAAGGCTTTGGGTTCCTTTCGTTGAAGCCAGGAGAGTCTTGCTTTGCCGGCTTCAGCGAAAGGAACCCGAAGCCTTTGGAGCATAGCACGAGGTACCGCTGTGCTCCAAAGGCTTCAGGCGGCTATCCCTGAAGCCTGGAGAGCGAGAGGGGTCGGTGCGCACCGACCCCTCTCGCTCTCCAGGCTTCAGCGAAAGCAACGCGTAGCCTCCAGAGAGTGGAGGGATTGCTCCCTCTGCGGTTTGGAGGCTTCGCATTGCTTTCGCTGAAGCCAAGGAGCCTGCATTCGCTCCCTAGGATGCACAAACATTTCCCCTTCATTTTTGGAGGGGAAAAAGTGTGTCCTATAGAGCGAAAAATATGGTATTTGTTTTCTCATGTTGGATCCAAACTGGCTGGGGGGGCAGGGGGGATGCATCAAAATGCAGCATTTCATAAGAAATGACAGAATAGAGACAGGGCAGATTTGGATGAGGGCTAGGGCTGCCACATTTGGTCAGGCAAAATGCGGGACAGGTCGGGTGGGTGGGGAATTGGGGGGCACTCATGACACCAAATCCTCACCCCCCTTTTATGGAGGGGCTACCCTGCATTTGGGGACGTGGGTGGCGCTGTGGGTTAAAGCCTCAGCGCCTAGGACTTGCCGATCGAAAGGTTGGCGGTTCGAATCCCCGCGGCGGGGTGCGCTCCCGCTGCTCGGTCCCAGCGCCTGCCAACCTAGCAGTTCGAAAGCACCCCCGGGTGCAAGTAGATAAATAGGGACCGTGTGCTGCGCTGGCTCGCCAGAGCAGCGATGTCACGCTGGCCACGTGACCCGGAAGTGTCTCCGGACAGCGCTGGCCCCCGGCCTCTAGAGTGAGATGGGCGCACAACCCTAGAGTCTGGCAAGACTGGCCCGTACGGGCAGGGGTACCTTTACCTTTTTACCCTGCATTTAACCTTCCATCTCCCTCACCACCCCGGCCCCGCTCTCCCCCTTGAAGGGGCCAGGGGTAGATGGCTGGCTCTTATGGCCGCCTTCAGACGCAGCTCTTGTGGGATGTGATCCATGAGAGGCAGTCAAGTACAACATTCCTTGTAATGCTAGAGAAGACATGCGAGGGAATGTTTGGACCAGCCAGTCGAAACTGCCTGTTCCACCTGGCTGGAGCATCCTTCGTTTTAGATGTGATAGAAGGTGGGCGTGACCTAACCTGTCCAGGTAACAAAAGGACGAGTGATGCGGCACCCTTCCTTCTTTTTGACTTCCTTCTTCGTTTGACCAGCTTTTAGCTAGGACTGCACTGCTAGCTCTCAGCTAGCAGAAGCACTGGGATTATTCCCCCATATGGGGTAGATCCACATGTACATTTCTGTAACTAAGTCTGCCTTCAGGAATCCAACTGTGAACTGATGTAAGTAAACGTCTTTTATTGACTTTGAATAAGATTGTGGTGTCTTTATTCTTTTAAGAGGGATTCAAGGGAACTTACCAGGAACGTACAATTCAATCTGAGATAGACTGAATTGTATAATAATAATAATAATAATAATAATAATAATAATAATAATAATTTATTTATACCCCGACCTCCCTGGCCAGGGCCGGGCTCAGGGCGGCTAACACTAAATATAAATTACAATAAAACATAATAGGAAAAATAAACAATTAAAATAATAGTGAGAGGCTCACACGAGCCTGCAACCAGCTATCTGCTGTGCATACTGTATAAAAAAAAGGGGAATGTAACTCTGCTAAGTAAAGGAACTTGCTAGCACAAGTTAGGAAGGATATTAATAAACAATATATCCTCTCCTGCCACTCTGAACATTCTCACAGCTTTAGCCTCTTGCCCATGTTAGTGTTGGAAGAGACTTGACCATAGAGAGGGTGAGGGGTGGAGGAGAGGTCAGGTCAGGGTGGTGGAGAGGCCAAGCAGCATTGGACCCACTCCATGCTAGACCAGCTGTGGCGGCTGAGGAGAAGCACCAGCGAGAGGGAAGGAAGGAAGGGGCGAGGGAGAGAGGTCACTTCTTTTTTTTTTTAAAAAAAATTTTATTAAGGTTTTCAAAATATTACAAAAAGAAAAAATAATAAGAAAAAATACAAAATAAAAACAGTTAAAAACAGTTCAGTCTTTCCATGTCTTATTTTTCATTTGCTTGTTCCCCAGACCTCCTCACACCTCCCTTTTTTGTATCCAGTTCAATTAGTTGGTTCAGCAAATCCTTTCCCTCTTTATTTTTATCCTAATCTTTAGTCTTAATATATTATGACTTTAAATTATCACCTGTTAATCCATTTTTGCACGTCTTTTTAACATTACTGCTAAAAACAACTTAACTTCAATCCAACATCATTCTAACATTCATTAATTTTGCAGTATTTTTGTAAGTAATCTTTAAATTTCTTCCAATCTTCTTCCACCGACTCTTCTCCCTGGTCTCGGATTCTGCCAGTCATTTCCACCAGTTCCATATAGTCCATCACCTTCATCTGCCATTCTTCCAGGGTGGGTAGATCTTGCGTCTTCCAATACTTTGCGATAAGTATTCTTGCTGCTGTTGTGGCATACATAACTTCTTCCCCCTTCTCTCTATGGTCACTTGTCTTGGGCTCCATCAGCCACACCAACAGTGACACAGCCGCCATTTTGGGCTGGCAGAGCTTGAATATTGGGGGGGGGGGTATCCTGTTTGAATCTCAAACGGGACAGGTGACACTTTTGTCCAAAAACAGGGTGACCCTGTTTTTCGAGGGACAGGTGGCAACCCTAATCATGACATCCCATGGCAGTTGGAATCTACTAGATTCAGAGAAAACAGGAGTGTGTAAACTGCCATGGACAGCAAGCGATGGCTGTGTGCCACTATGGATAGATTTGCAGGCTTAAAACATAAGTTCAGCTGCAAATGGTGTGGTGTGGTGTGGTGTGTGTTCAGGCACTATTCTGGCCATTTTTGCAGTGGGTAGTCCATCCAGAATTCTGGAAGGAAGAACACCAGTCTTTATGGAACTGTGAGCAAGCCAAGCACTCCAAAATAAACATCTTCATTTAACAACTGTTGCCTCAGTCCAGGTTATTGTTTCTAAGGGCTCTTCCACGCGTTCTGTATCTAGAAACCATGGGAACAATTGGTTTTCTGCTTCTCCTGGCATGGGTCCGAGCTGTTTTGCCTTTGCTTCGCCTCTTACCCCAGAAAACATGCTTTTTTGTGATAAATTGGAACAAACGGTAATCCCCAGAAAACCCAATGGTTGTTTGTTCCAATTAAGCGCCAAAGAGCAGGTTTTCCTGGGCGGAAGCAGCAAGGTAACTTGAGGGGTGCATGCGGCCTAAAAGTCCAGGCCTCTGAACTCTACAGTACACTTAAATCAGATTGCATTCCCACCAGACTTCTCATTATATCTTGACTCTCTTTCTGCTGGAAATCTGTTGGGATTTTGGTTCCAAGTTAGGATTTGTGTCAGTTACTGGAGCTATGAAAGAGAGAGGGGTGGTGGTGGCAACTATGAAAGTTTGGTCTTATGACCACCGTCCGCTTTGTGCATTCTTGAACCATGTTTATCATGCTTGTCATCTGGATTAGAAGCAACCATTACCGGGATCACCACTGTCCCCATGTGGTTTGGTGTAGTGGTTAGAGTGTTGGACTAGGACCTGGGAGATCAAGGTTCAAATCCCTACTCAGCCTGGTCCCTCAACCTTGAGGGAATCACTGTCTCTCGGCCAAACTGGCCGGCCAGAGCACCAGAGCCAATATGAGACATCTGGGATTGGGATCAGAAGCCGGAGTGACTGCTGTCAATCCAGGATGTCCCGCTTAAAACGGGACAGTTGTGCAGCATGAAGGTGGGATTCTAATGCAAGAAATAAAAATGAAATAAAAATATTAGTCATGTTGATTCAACAGGTCTGACATTAAAAAAAATTTACCCTATGATGGAAAGCCCCTAGAGCCTTATCATTAAGACAGCACTGAAAATCGGAGGCCATGTTTCATTCAAGGATTATGCTATTTTCCACACGCATTCTGGATCTTGAACGAAGTACACTGGATCCAAGTTTGGGATCTTTCTGGCAAGTAAACGAAACAGCAACAGTTTCTTCTGATCCGCCCAGTTTTCCTTTAATCACGACTCTCCGGAAACTTGAAACTTGAAAAACACCAGCGAACGAGATTGGAACACAGTCATAAAACACACCACAATAAGATTTATGAAAAGCTTGGGTTTATAATTAAAGCAGTATAAAATACATAGATTTCAATTACTATTTAATGCTTGCCATGATTTGTTGAAGACCCTTCTTTTCCTCTGCACAGAGCATTTAACAGTCAGGAGTAATCTCATCTTCTCAGTTCATTTTTACAAGTCTTGTTCCTCCAGTAACACACTGCTGTCCTCCTTTGGTCTTCTGTGGTCTTCTACGTGAAGTGTAACATTTTCACATTTGTTTTTGTATTTATTTATTTTTTGAATTATTGCCTTTCTGCCCCCAAAAAGGTGCTTCGCACAGATCCATGAAAGAAACTAATATAAAAAAACCAATACAAAAACATCCCTGTATCAAACAGTATTTTTTTGGGGGGGGGGAGGGGGCAAATATTTTGAATAAAATTTGGGGAGGCAGGTAAGCCCCAGCCCATATCACTAGATGCGGCACCCACCAACCCATTTGAATGGCAACGTCCATCAACTTTGGGGACCCCCAGCCCTCTCAAATATTTTATTGGGGTGGGCGAAGAGATCTCGCCCCTTAGGAGTTGGCTCCTATGGGGGGGGGGTGTCAGCATTTGAAACAGAAGCCACAGTTAATTAAAAAACAAAGGAAAGGAAAGCAACAAAGCCAATAATGAAACAATAATAGAAAACGTATAGGAAAGGTAAAAATGCTTATGATTGTCTTTCGGTAGAAAATCAGGATTGACCCCAGAGCTGGAGAAAATGTCGCTATTCTTGTCACACTCCAACTCATGAAGGGCAACTGTCTGAAGTGTGGAGTCACCTGAATTTGTCTTCTGCCCAACACAAAAGCACCCTGGGGCCACCACTAAAACAAGAGATTATTAACAAAGTACTGTACCTAAAGTTTGAAGAGCCTGGACCTATAGCGTGAGTCTTTGGTTTTCATTTACATAGCAGTCCTATTTTAAGGGGGCTGCAGCATTAGAAAACCCACCTGCCCACAAAAACATGGGTTTGGTTTATTAGTTGAGCTGGTTTTTGCGCAAATGCCTTCATGTCATATAGATCATGTGGATTTTAGTGTCAGGACAACTTTATTTCTTAACTGGGCCCTTCTGTCTTGGCCAGGTAGATATTTCACACTCATCTGCATTGAGAATCATTTGCTTCTGCAGCCAGCTATGTGGGCTGGTTTGCTGCCCTATAGCGTGAAAGGTACAGCAGTTTTTTCAGCCTGTGATAGGTTGCTTCACTCTGCCCAATGACAGAGCCGGCCCTGCATATACACAAAGGCTAGACCCACATGCCCAAATTGTGTTCTACACAAGACATTGGGCTTTGGGTATGTAATCTGTAGATAGTAGATTAAATTGCAAAGATTCCATTGATTTTTAATGGGATAATGGATAAGTAGGCACTGCCTTTGTGAAATAAATACAGTGGTACCTTGGGTTACAGACGCTTCAGGTTACATACGCTTCAGGTTACAGACTCCGCTAACCCAGAAATAGTACCTCCGGTTAAGAACTTTGCTTCAGGATGAGAACAGAAATCGTGCTCCTGCGGCGCGGCGGCAGCAGGAGGCCCCATTAGCTAAAGTGGTGCTTCAGGTTAAGAACAGTTTCAGGTTAAGAATGGACCTCCAGAACGAATTAAGTTCTTAACCTGAGGTACCACTGTACAACATATATTTATTTAGCTTGGCCATTTCTCGTTCCTTGCCTGACAATCCTGTTGTCCGCGCCCTGCTGTTTTTATTACCATCGCATTCTTCTCCTGAAATGGAGAGGCCAATTTTCATAACTGCATTTATTCTACCTCCGTAGGAGCCTCTGAGTGCCAGAGAACAGCTCTCTAATGTTTAACTTTAATTTTAAAAGTTCCTTTCACCACCCTGCCTGTGAATTACGCCCCAGCTTGCTCAGAAGCAGGTAACTAACTGCTGCGATGAATCCAGGTTGACACTTCCTTCCCGTCTTGTTATTTTTGTGCCTATGAAGATGGAGGGTGCGGGGGGTGGGCTAAACAAATTGGGCTGAGCCGCAGATTACTGCTCTGCTCCCCCAGTGCTGCCAATTGCCAGCGACTGGCTCCGTCTTAAAAACTTTTCTTTCAACTCAAGGAGATAATTAATGTAGGGAGGAAAAGACCACATGCAAGTGCCCTCTTCTGCCTTGATGTTTGGCAGAGAAAGTTCAAGGTGACGGCAGGAATGAGGTCCCTGAATTTCGAGCCCCGGGTCGGCTTGGCAAGGGAGTGTTTTTGCTCTCGCTTATGGTGGGAGGTGGAATGGGTAACATGGGTTGTGACCCTATTTAATAAAATGCTGAGAAAAAGAAGGCTTTGATGGGCAGGGGAAGGCTGTGGAGACAAGCGTTGACCCCTGGGCTAGGAGGAGGCTGTCGCGAGATGAAAGTGTTCCTCTCTCCTTACCGCTGTCAGCACTTTTTAATGTCAACTCCGTGAAGGATTGTCAGTGAGCCAGTCAGGTATCTGTCTAAACTTTCCCAGGCCTCCGGCTTGAGGAACTTGCTACTTGTACAGGGTGGCACAGTTTCTCTCGAGTTGCCTTGACTTTCTGGAGGTTGCTGCTCGATTTCTCCCTCTCAAAGACTTTCCGATGGACAAGAGGCTATGAGGAGGGTGGGCAGGGGTGTGAGAAGCAAAACAACTTCAAAAAGATGGACGTTGTAGGGCAACAAACTACCACACATATCCAGTGACCCGGTGCTTTTTTCTGAGGGGGGGGGACGCAGGGGTACGCATACCCCTAAACATTTTGTGAAGCTAACTTTGGCCTCATTGAGGGGCAGTATTTCATATGGAAGAAATATCAACAACCTCAGATATGCAGATGACACAACATTGATGGCAGAAAGTGAGGAGGAATTAAAGGGACCCCTGACCATTAGGTCCAGTCGTGGCTGACTCTGGGGTTGTGGCGTTCATCACTCTTTATTGGCCGAGGGAGCCGGCGTACAGCTTCCGGGTCATGTGGCCAGCATGACTAAGCCGCTTCTGGCGAACCAGAGCAGTTCACAGAAACGCCGTTTACCTTCCCGCCAGAGGAATTTATCTACCTATTTACCTATTTATCTACTTGCACTTTGACGTGCTTTCGAACTGCTAGGTTGGCAGGAGCTGGGACCGAACAATGGGAGCTCATCCCATGGCGGGGATTCGAACCGCCGACCTTCTGATCGACAAGTCCTAGGCTCTGTGGTTTTAACCCACAGCGCCACCCGCGAGGAGGAATTAAAGAACCTTTTAATGAGGGTGAAAGAGGAGAGCGCAAAATATGGTCTGAAGCTCAACATCCAAAAAACGAAGATCATGGCCACTGGGTCCATCACCTCCTGGCAAATAGAAGGGGAAGAAATGGAGGCAGTGAGAGATTTTTGATGCTTTTGAATTATGGTGCTGGAAGAGATTCTTGAGAGTCCCATGGACTGCAAGAAGATCAAACCTATCCATTCTGAAGGAAATCAGCTCTGAGTGCTCACTGGAAGGACAGATCCTGAAGCTGAGACTCCAATTCTTTGGCCACCTCATGAGAAGAGAAGACTCCCTGAAAAAGACCCTGATGTTGGGAAAGATGGAGGGCACAAGGAGAAGGGGACGACAGAGGACGAGATGGTTGGACAGTGTTCTCGAAGCTACCAGCATGAGTTTGACCAAACTGCGGGAGGCAGTAGAAGACAGGAGTGCCTGGTGTGCTCTGGTCCATGGGGTCACGAAGAGTCGGACACGACTAAACGACTAAACAACAACAACAACAACAACATTTCTTATGAGTAGGAAAATGAGAGTACCCCCTAAGGATTATATTTTTTTGAGGAAAAAAGCACTGCAGCTACCATACATATCCATATTCTCAACATTTCCAAAAGTTAGTAAAAATGCCGAACCCGGGCAAATTGCAACTCAGGTTGGAAGTGTTGAATATTTTTTGGTGAATTTCCTTAAAAATAGCTCCAAAATGTCATTTTTTGGGGGAGAGTTTGCAAAATAAAAATAAAAATGTCCACCCACTGTGCCCTCCCCCCCCAAAAAGCTTGACAATATGGCAACCCTAGTTTATTTTAGTTATTTTATTTAGTAAATTTGTATACCGCCCTATTCCCACAGGTCTCGGGGCTGTACCATAGGGCTTCTGTAATGCACGCATGCATTGTGGCAGGAAGGATTCTGTTTCAACTTCAACAGGTGCCTGAAATGACACCTGAAATGCCTTTTCCTGCACCTTTTCGTCTTCTCTGTGTTTTGCCCTCTGCTTCAAACCTCTTGTGGGTCTGTGGCTGCACTCTTCTTTCCCTGGGGCCCCGGTTGGAGGCTCTGTTCTGACACTTCTTCCCTGTGTCCGGCCAACGTGTCATTGCACCTCTGTGCAGTGGCGTAGCGTGGGTTGTCAGCACCCGGGTCAAGGCAAGTAATTTGCGCCCCCTAACCTGTGGATTTGCACCCCCTATCCCGTGGATTTGTGCCCCCTAACCTGTGGATTTGCCCTAACCCCAGATGTTGCGCCCGGTGCGGCCGGCCCCCCCCCTGCACCTCCCACGCTACGCCACTGCCTCTGTGGGGTGGTTACAGGGAGTGAGGTTACAGGGAACCAAGCAGAAGTGAGAAGTGAGGTTACAGGGAACCAGACAGAGGGTCTTTTCCAGGGGTCAGAAAACTTTTTCAGCAGGGGCCCTGTCCACTGTCCCTCAGACCTTGTGGGGGGGCCGGACTATATTTTGGAAAAAATAAGAAAGAACAAATTCCTATGCCCCACAAATAACCCGGAGATGCATTTTAAATAAAAGGACACATTCTACTCATGTAAAAAGACGCTGATTCCCAGACCGTCCACAGGCCGGATTTAGAAGGCGATTGGGCCGGATTCAGCCCCTGGGCCTTAGTTTGCCTACCCATGGTCTTTTCGGTAGTGGCGAGAGGTGGAACGCTCTCCCATCAGATGTCAAGGAGATGAATAAGTCTACAGCCTTTGGAAGTTTTTAACGTTTCAAGTTTTGCAAATGATAAAAACGATGACAACTAATGAAATAATAAATAATACAAAAATTATGACCATTATTATGATGCCGAGGGACAAACAATGCGGTCCTTCCTTCCTTCCTTCCTTCCTTCCTTCCTTCCTCCCTCTTCTTTCTTTCTTTCTTTCTTTCTTTCTTTCTTTCTTTCTTTCTTTCTTTCTTTCTTTCTTTCTTTCTTTCTTTCTTTATCTCTCTCTCTCTCTCTCTCTTTCTCTCTCTCTCTGTGTATGTTTGGTGGGGAGCGGTCCTCCATTTCTTCCATTTCTTAAGCACCTTTCCAGTTTTTTGGCACAGCTCATTGAATCCTTAACAATCTTCTCTCTCTCTTTCTGCTAATTCAGTGTGTGTGTTTGTGTGCGTGTGTTTGTGTTTGTGTGTGTGTGTGTGTGTGTGTGTGTGTGTGTTTAAGGGAGTGTGGACACCTCCCTCCACTTATTTCCCTCCCCAACGGTGCTCTCTCTCTCTCTCTCTCTCTCTCTCTCTCTCTCTCTCTCTCTCTCTCTGGGTGTTTCTACAGAACTCAGCACTTCTTTTCCATTCCAACCCTAGCATGGAAAGAGCTAGTTAACGGCCCATTAAACATATTGAGAGCACTTCAGCAGCTATGTGGGGGGAAAGGAAGAAAGGGGGGGGGGGGAGAAAAAGAAAACGGCCAAGCAACAGGAGAACTTTTCGGGGGGAGGCAGCCCTCCAGACACAAACACAAAAGCCTTCCTGTAAATATGACAGCAAGGGTACAGAGCCCTCCTGTTTCTCCAGGAATGTTTCCAAGGCTTGGGAACTGGACCAGCGGTGGCCAGCGGTATAAGGCATGGTTCTCATCCTGCCCCAGATTCTCTGTGCGACTTCTGGTAAGTGGCCATCAGATTGAATGCTCATGACAATTCTAGAGCCAGGCATTGCACTGCCTCTATTTATGCTGGCAGCAGGAGGATAGTCTGTCGCCTAAGCATGCAGTCCTCTCTCTGGTTCACATCGACTGGAGGAGCATGGGATAGGGAGTGACCTTCGCCATCTTCAGGAATCACGACCCAGTGCTTGGGCAACATGCGAGGGAGGCAGTGGGGGAAAGTGCCAGAGCTCCATGACCTCTCCCTCTGTTGCCAATCCAAATCTTTATTACGGTCATAGACCAGCATAAGATAAAAAGCACCTCCATACATAAATAAAGCATGCTAGGTAGTAGTAGTAGTAATAATATTTTATTTTATTTATATCCCACCCATCTGGCTGGGTTTCCCCAGCCACTCTAGACAGCTCCCAACAGAATTAAAAGCACAACAGAACATCAAGCCAGTGTGGTGTAGTGGTTAAGAGTGGTGGACTCGTAATCTGGTGAACCGGGTTCGCTTCCCCGCTCCTCCACATGCAGCTGCTGGGTGACCTTGGGCTAGTCACACTTCTCTGAAGTCTCTCAGCCCCACTCACCTCACAGAGTGTTTGTTGTGGGGAAGGAAGGGAAAGGAGATTGTTAGCCGCTTTGAGACTCCTTAGGGTAGTGATAAAGCGGGATATCAAATCCAAACTCTTCTTCTCTTCTTCAAACATTAAAAACTTCCCTAAGTAGGGCTGTCTTCAGATGTCTTCTAAAAGTCGGATAGTTGTTTGTTTCCTTGACATCTGATGGGAGGGTGTTCCACAGGGCGGGTGCCACTACCGAGAAGGCCCTCTGCCTGGTTCCCTGTAACCTCACTTCTCACAGGGAGGGAACCACCAGAAGACCCTCGGGGCTGGACCTCAGTGTCTGGGCTGAACGATGGAGATGGAGACGCTTCTTCAGATATACTGGGCTGAGGCTGTTTACTGCTCTACTGCTGCATGCCCAAATTACCAGCATTGCCATTGTCTCTGTGGTATGACTACAGCCTGCATGAGTGGCAGCGATCAGTTGGGACCAACTCTATGTGGGCTGATGAAAGATATTAACCTGCTTTGGGAAAGATCTGAGAAAAGGGTGGTACAAAGTCTACAAGTGCTTCCTTCCAAACTCTCTGTGTGTCTTGCCTCAGGAAAAAAAAAAAGAAAGGGTCTGATTATGTGACATCCATCCTTTGCAGAGAGAATGATAATAATACCTCTTCCTTTCCTCCTCACAGGTGTGTGTGCTTATTAGAAAAAGGCTCTTCAGAAGGGATCCTCTCTATGGTGCAACTGATACATTTGATCATTGTTGCATAGACTATGATTAAGATTTCAAAAAGCAGCGCAGGAGATTCGGCCCCTGTTTAAATGAGAGCTGTGTGCGGGTTTGTCCTAGTATTGGAAAACTCAGGCCCTGGGTATCAGCTACAACTGAGGGATCTTATGTTACAGACACTCAGAATTTTCGGATACTCCATATGGCCTCATTGCTGGTGGTCTGCGTGCCTACTTTGGAGTTGCGGAGACTTTGCAGTTTCCTAAAAAAGTACGTTGGGATTGGTTTAGCGACATCATGACGAAGCGAAAGATAAACAAACTTAGGCTCCCTTTCCCTATCTCGGCTTCCAATCTGTAAAGAAAGCATCAAAAACACAATGGCACAAAGTATTTATGGATTGGGAAATCTGACATTGCTGTGCACCTTTGGTCCATTCTCACAATTTCTCATTCCACCCATCAAGCTTTTTTCAAATGCCGATTTGTTCTTATAGACATTTCGAGATAATTATCTCAAGTGTGTCATTGTTTCAGTTTTATTTAGACACAAGTGGGAACTGCGACAAAAGGTTGCAGTGCGGGGAGTGCCCTTCTTCGAGCTGACAGCCAGCCAACTGTCTGCACATATATAAAATCCTCGAAAACTGTCGTCATCCATTGGGAGGGAGTAGGAAACTGGACTTCAGTTTGCTGCTGATTACACCAAATCAACTACTCGGCTCAGAACAATTATTAATTAAATGGCTAACAGCTTCTTTCTTCTTCTTCTTCTTTGGCGATCACTCGTAGCCGAGTAAGATTGTCTTCCATAAACACGGTTTTAACAATGAGTCCATAAGTGACTCTGGAGGCCAATTCTGGATCCACACGTCCTTCCACAGTGGGGACATTGGTTTCCGGGTGGGAGTTGATCACGGTGTGGATTTGTCAAGCGTGCCTTCCTCTTAGCACGTTTCTCCCTTGGGCCCTGAGTTTGAGTGTCTTCAAAGCCCATGACACCTTTGGTAAAGGGTGTTCTCCAACTGGAGCGCTCGCAGGCCAGTGTTTCCCAGTTGTCAGTGTTTATACTACATTTTTTTAAGAGTTGCCTTGAGACACTCTTTAAGCCTCTTTTGTTGACCACCAGCATTACGCTTTCCATTTTTAAGTTCGGAATAGAGTAGTTGCTTTGGAAGACGATCATCAGGCATCCACACAACATGACCAGTCCAATGAAGTTGATGTTGAAGAATCATTGCTTCAACACTGGTGATCTTTGCTTCTTCCAGTACACTGATATTAGTTCGCCTGTCTTCCCAAGTGCAGGGATAGACTGCAGGTAGATTGGGATCTACTGGGAGAGCTCAAGAGTAGATCTGCAAGGGATTCAGTTTGCTGAAACGAAGTATTACTGGTAGATTTTTGAGTGACAGGACTCAGCTCTGGTACTGAAAGCAAGTTCCTGTGTGAAGAATGTATTCCGTTCTATGTACATAGGGTGCACTTAGTTGGATACAACCCATTGTTTTCTGAAGTAATTGAAATGTCTGTGTATACAGCGGCAGAGGGGGGTTTGGATTTTTTTGGGTGGGTGGGTAAGATGGGATATACTTTTGCACTTGGCAAATGCAGTCTCAGGCTGTTTGGAACCATAGGCTTTTGGTTCTTTTAAAAAATGAAAAGTTTCACAATCATGACAATTCCATTAGACTTAACTTAAGTTTTAATTAAGGATAACCACATTTATATCCATCTAGTTTCCTTGTTGCAATTTTGTGTAACTCTGCTAATTAACTACTCAAATGCAGTGTGCTCATTTCAAGTCGCTTCTCATGGGTCCAGTAGTTCTGGTCCTTTGGCTGATATTCTGGGATTTATATCCTGGCCCTTATTTCCCCCTTCTGTGGAGCTCCTCGTTCCAATTTTCTCCTCACAACAACCCTGAGAGGTGGGCCTTTTCAACGATGACAAGTAATACTAAACTGTGGCTGTTGAGTTTGGGTAGAGTCGTCGGTTATGATACATTGGGCCAAAGACTTTGGGTATAAAGGTAAAGGGACCCCTGACCATTAGGTCCAGTCGTGGCTGACTCTGGGGTTGTGGCGCTCATCTCGCTTTATTGGCCGAGGGAGCCGACGTACAGCTTCCGCGTCATGTGGCCAGCATGACTGAGCCGCTTCTGGCGAACCAGAGCAGTGCACGGAAACGCCGTTTACCTTCCCACCAGAGCGGTCCCTATTTATCTACTTGCACTTTGACGTGCTTTTGAACTGCAACATTGGCAGGAGCGGGGACTGAGCAACGGGAGCTCACCCCGTCGCGGGGATTCCAACCGCCGACCTTCTGATCGACAAGTCCTAGGCTCTGTGCTTTAACCCACAGCGCCACCCGCGTCCCGCGCTGGGTATAATATACAGTTAAATAATTGGGGGAAATTATGGAAAGAAGGTTTAAAATTTACTGCATGCAATGTCTTAAAAGAAAATGTGATGAAAATGATGTACAGATGGTATATTACACCTGTTAAATTAGCTAAAATGTATAAAGTGAGTAATAAATGTTGGAAATGTGAAGGAAGAGAAGGAACATCTTACCATATGGGTGGGAATGTAAAAAAGTGAAAAACTTCTGGGAAATGATATATAATGAGATGAAAAAAATGTTGAAATAGACATTTATTAAGAAACCGGAAGCATTTTTAGTTGGCATTGTAGGAGATGATATAAAGAGAAAGGATTGTAAATTATTTCTATATGCAATGACGGCAGCAAGAATATTATTGGCACAAAATTGGAAACAAGAAGAATTACCGACAAAAGAAGAATGGAGGATGAAATTGATGGACTATGCAGAATTAGATAAATTAACAGGAAGAATTTGAAATCTGTGGGACCACAGATTCACAGAAGACTGGCATAAATTTGCGGACTATTTGGAGAGTAATTGTGATGATCGTATTACATTTGTAGGTTTGCGAGAAGTTTTGTAGGGTGGATTATTTGAAATATTGCAAAAAAAGGTAACGAGGGGGACTGTTAGTTAAGATAATTAAAGGCAATAGGAATTCAAGAAATGCAGAATAAGTGATAAGAATGGAAGACCATCAGAGTTGCTGATGGAAGTCCAAAAAGATTGTATAAGATGTGAAGTTTTGTTGTATGAATGATAATTAATATGTAAAAATCTATATATATATAAAGAGATTGGGTAGAGTCTGCTTTGCTTCTTCTGGGAGACTCTGCACCAATGAGAGAATGATCACATGGCATTTGACAAGTTGTTCTGTGGCGGAAGGGAGAGTGCTCGGGGTACAAAAAGGTGCAGGTGGGATCTCCAGATTACGTACCATCTGTGTCCAGGGCGGCTGTCCACCAGCTTTGCACCTGCTGAGACCCTACCTGCCCACTGACTGTCTCACCAGAGTGGTGCATGCTCTGGTTATCTCCCGCTTGAACTACTGCAATGCGCTCTACATTGGGCTACCTTTGAAGGTGACTCGGAGACTATAACTAATCCAGAATGCAGCAGACTGGTGACTGGGAGTGGCTGCCAAGACCATATAACACCAGTCCTGAAAGACCTACATTGGCTCCCAGGACGTTTCTGAGCACAATTCAAGGTGTTGGTGCTGACCTTTAAAGCCCTAAATGGCCTTGGCCCAGTATACCTGAAGGAGTGTCTCACCCCCATAATTCAGCCTGCACACAGGTCCAGCGCTAAAGGCCTTCTGGCAGTTCCCTCACTGTGAGAAGTGAGGTTACAGGGAATGAGGCAGAGGGCCATTTCGGTAGTGGTGCCCACCCTGTGGAACGCCCCCCCCTCATCAGATGCCAAGGAAATAAACAACTATTCCGACTTTTAGGAGACATCTGAAGGCAGCCATGTTTAGGGAGGTTTTTAATGTTTGATGTTTTTGGTGCTTTTAATATTCTGTTGAGAGCTGCCCAGAGAGGCTGGGGGGAAACCCAGCCAGATGGGCAGGGTATATTATTATTATTATTATTATTATGATGATGATGATGATGATGATGATGATGATGATGATGATGCAATGCCACCAATTTGTAAAGGTACATTGGAAGTGAAAGCATCCAGATATTCCACATACTTGTCACACTTTATCAATGTAAGTTCTTTTGTTTATGAACTCACATAGTCAACCTAGCAGTTTGAAAGCACCTCAAAGTGCAAGTAGATAAATAGGTACCGCTCTGGCGGGTAGGTAAACGGCATTTCTGTGCGCTGCTCTGGTTTGCCAGAAGTGGCTTAGTCATGCTGGCCACATGACCCGGAAGCTGTACGCCGGCTCCCTCGGCCAGTAAAGCGAGATGAGCGCCGCAACCCCAGAGTCGGTCACGACTGGACCTAATGGTCAGGGGTCCCTTTACCTTTACCTAGGTCAAGGAGTCAAGGGCTGTGGCCAAGAATGTCTCCACTGCGTGGACTCGACGAATTCCCCTGTCTTTTCCCAGCTGCCATGGTGCGACTGGGTTGTGTGGCTTTGTCACTCACCCAGTGGCCTTTATAGACTGCCTTTGTGTGCCTTCCTAAGCGTGGCTCGGAGGGTGCACTCTGGTGGTAACAAACAACCCCATTAATGTGGTGTCATGGATTTCATTAGGGTGTCAGCCCTGACCATTGTCCCCATAAATCAGGTAGGCTGTACAGGGGGCTTGGAGGCCCGATGTGGACAAAGGCATCGAGATGAGGGCTCATAATACGCAAGGGGAAATGATAATGAATATTAGCTTCTTAAGAATCAGAAGTGTATATAGAAACTCTCTGAGCTTAGCAGGCAGAGTGAGGTTGAGTAATAGCTGTTATTTATACTCCTTGTGCAGAGTGATAAAGCTTTGCTTTATGACCTGTGTTTTATCACTTCCAATGAGAGTCACGTGACACCATTAAGGCTTCTTTCGGCAAAAATGAAAGCAGGAAATCAGTGTGGTTTTTTTAAGTTGTTAAATATTTGTGTTCTCCTAGTTAAGAAGAGTCGTATAATAAGCAAACTCAAGTTTAATTCTGATTGACGGAGGGGAAGGGAGATGGGCTCTGCTGCAATTGCCTCTCTGATGAACAAAGTTTCTGGACACCTGAACAAAAGTTCAGCAGCAGAGCAGTAGACTGTCTAAGTGTCCCTATTTTCCAGGGAAAGTCCTGGATTTACAGAAGCCATCCCGGTTTCTGATTTTCCTTAGGACATCCCAATTTCCATTGGTGAGATGTTGGAGGTTATGGAGTTATGTGACCTCCAAGTCAAGGATATACAAGCTTGAGAAGACATCTGAAGGCAGCCCTCTATAGGGAAGTTTTTAAATGTTTAATGGTGTGTGTGTTTGTGTGTGTGTGTGTGTGTGTGTACACAGTAGTACCTTGGTTTACTCCTGCCAACCTAGCAGTTCGAAAGTACATCAAAGTGCAAGTAGATAAATAGGTACCACTCCAGCAGGAAGGTAAACGGAGTTTCCGTGCGCTGCTCTGGTTCGCCAGAAGCGGCTTAGTCATGCTGGCCACATTACCCGGAAGCTGTACGCTGGCTCCCTTGGCTAATAAAGCGAGATGAGCGCCGCAACCCCAGAGTCAGCCATGACTGGACCTAATGGTCAGGGGTCCCTTTACCATTACCTTGTTTTAAGAACAGCCCTGTTTACGAATGATTCAGGTTACGAATGTATGCAAAGCCAGAAGTTTACCTCGGTCTACGAACTTTACCTTGGTCTAAGAACGGAAACTGAATGGTGGAAGGGCACCAGCGGCGGGAGGCCTCATTAGGGAAAGTGTGCCTCAGTTTAAGAATGGTTTCGGTTTAAGAACGGACTTCTGGAACGGTTTAAGTTCATAAACCAAGGTACCACTCTGTGTGTGTGTGTGTGTGTGTGTGTGTGTGTTGGAAACCACCCAGAGTGGCTGGGGCAACCCAATCAGATGCACAGGGTATAAATAACATTATTATTATTATTATTATTATTATTATTATTATTATTATTATTGACTAGGATGTCACTATTTTCATCAGAGAACTGTTGGACGGTATGGAACAGAAGTTTGAGAAAGGCCCTGGCTGGATCTACATTGATGTTCTAAACATTTTAAATTAAAACAGTCTATAAAGCTTAATCGAAGTTTCCCATTGTTGGAGACTCGCAGCTCTGCATCGCCCTCTGGGGTCACATTTTAACAACACGTTTATAACGTTTTAAACGATGAGTGTAGGTTACTCCCCTGTTGTCACTCTGAAAACCTAACAGAATCTAAATGCAAATGCAGAATACAATGTGCCCATCTCAGGGCCGGCACTTCCATGAGGCAGAGTCAGGAAGCTGCCTCAGGTGGCAAATTCTGTGGGGCAGAAGATGGTTAGAAGTCTGCCCTGCAGCCCCCAATCTAGCCTTTTGCCCTAGGGTGCTGTAGAAGACTCTGTTCCATCACCAGTGCTGAAGTAACTGCTATTCTTTCTGATTCCTGGTTGCTTTACAATAGCAACAACAACAACACCAAATTGCTTCCCATGCCATAAATTATACTGCTGAATTAAGAAGCCTTGGGTAGCCAGAATTGTGCGTTTGTGGGTCAGAGGGGGGAACGACTGTGAGTTCTGTTCAATTGTGCTGCTCAGTATTAATTCCCGGACTCAGAATTCTTTAATTTTATATGTATTTATTTTGCATCAGTCTCTGGTTGGTGGATCTCTGGGTTCTGACAAAAACCAAAGCACATTCCGTGTTCCTCGGGTCTGCCCACCCCAATGTTTCTTGATACGCAAACAGCCTGAGCTCTGCTCTCTGAAGAGCAGCAGCAGCTAGCATTTATTCAAATTTATCTGGCCTTAGCTGCCTCCCTAGGTTCTTGCAGTCATTCCCCATCATGGGGACATGATAATTGTCTCTTGAGGAAATGGGGAGAAGCCTTATTAATATGTGCACTTAGGAAAGGACTGTAAATCATCAAGTGTTTCCAGCGGTAAAATTGGATAAATAAATTAAAAGAGGCACTAATGATCCAAACAGAGATTAGAAAGAACTAGCATGAGAAGTTGCCGAGAACCACACACTGATGTACGAGAAAGTGCGGAAGGCAAAACAGAGCCTGCTGAATGTGCTAAGCTCTCTGGGGTGCCCAATTGAGCTCCCTACAAAGGCTCCATGATCACTGCAGATGGTGACAGCAGTCACGAAATTAAAAGACGCCTGCTTCTTGGGAGAAAAGCAATGACAAACCTAGACAGCATCTTAAAAAGCAGAGATATCACCTTGCCAACAAAGGTCCGTATAGTTAAAGCTATGGTTTTCCCAGTAGGGATGTATGGAAGTGAGAGCTGGACCATAAAGAAGGCTGATTGCCGAAGAATTGATGCTTTTGAATTATGGTGCTGGAAGAGACTCTTGAGAGTCCCATGGACTGCAAGAAGATCAAACCTATCCATTCTTAAGGAAATCAGCCCTGAGTGCTAACTGGAAGGACATATCGTGAAGCTGAGGCTCCAATACTTTGGCCACCTCATGAGAAGAGAAGACTCCTTGGAAAAGACCCTGATGTTGGGAAAGATGGAGGGCACAAGGAGAAGGGGACGACAGAGGACGAGATGGTTGGACAGTGTTCTCGAAGCTACCAGCATGAGTTTGACCAAACTGCGGGAGGCAGTGGAAGACAGGAGTGCCTGGCGTGCTCTGGTCAATGGGGTCACGAAGAGTCGGACACGACTAAATGACTCAACAACAACAAAGGCAATGGGAAGGGGGTCCCAGGGAATGGGAGATGGAAGGGGGAAATCACCTGCCTCCCCCCAAATTTCATAGAATTCACCTAGTTCATGCCCATCTGATTCCTGCCCTAAACCATAACTGCACCATATTGTATGAAGAAGAGGAGATTACCACGCCAGAGATTCCTGCACAAGTCAAGGGATTGCTTGGAACGCCAGTGGATCAAAAAAGTGTGTATTTTATTAGAAGAATTTCATTTTAAAAAGACAGAGTGAGCGAAAAAGAAAGAAAAAAGTGAGGATTAAAAAAAGACTTTCATGTGCAAATGTGTGTATTCTTCTTATCCTAATACACATATAATTGCCACTAACCTAACATTCTTGGCAACTCATTCCAAAGACCATTGTATTTATTATTATTATTATTATTATTATTATTATTATTATTATTATTATTAACAACAACAACAGCAACAACAGCAGCAACAATAACAGCGGGTGGCGCTGTGGTCTAAACCACTGAGCCTAGGGCTTGCTTATCAGAAGGTCGGAGGTGTGAATCCCCATGACTGGGTGACCTCCCGTTGCTCAGTCCCTGCTCCTGCCAACCTAGCAGTCTGAAAGCACATCAAAGTGCAAGTAAATAAATAGGTACCGCTCCGGCGGGAAAGCAAACGGCGTTTCTGTGCACTGCTCTGGTTTGCCAGAAACGGCTTAGTCATGCTGGTCACATGACCCAGAAGCTGCATGCCGGCTCCCTTGGCCAGTAAAGTGAGATGAGCACAACAAACCCAGAATCGTTTGCGACTGGACCTAATGGTCAGGGGTCCCTTTACCCTTTATCCCGCCCATCTGGCTGGGTTTCCCCAGCCACTCTGGGCGGCTCCCAACAGAATATTAAAAACACGATAAAACATCAAACATTAAAAACTTCCCTAAACAGGGCTGCCTTCAGATGTCTTCTAAAAGCCAGGTAGTTGTTTATTTCTGTGTCTGTTGTGCAACTGTCTATGTCCCACGCTGTTTGTGTCTACTTACTCGGCCATAGTTTGCCATTCATCAGTTTAAAATGTGGGGGTATTTGTCCTTTTGGCCAAATATGTACCTAAGACTTAAACAACAATATCTCACATGTAAGTCCGACACTTCCATGTTCGTATTTTATGCATCAATCCCTTGATTTTGTAGTCCTGTGAAGTCAATAAGAGCATTTTAGCTAAAGCCAGTCCATGAAACTGAGACACCTGAGGTGGGAGATCCTTCTCTTCTCTTCTCTTCTCTTCTCTTCTCTTCTCTTCTCTTCTCTTCTCTTCTCTTCTCTTCTCTTCTCTTCTCTTCTCTTCTCTTCTCTTCTCTTCTCTTCTCTTCCCTTCCCTTCCCTTCCCTTCCCTTCCCTTCCCTTCCCTTCCCTTCTCTTCTCTTCTCTTCTCTTCTCTTCTCTTCTCTTCTCTTCTCTTGCAGCTGCTCCACAATTCACCTGTTGAAAATATTTCAAGTCGTTTCCTTTCAGGTCAGGAATGATGGGAACTGGAAGCCCAACAATGTACAGCAACATCTACAGGGTCAAAGTTCCCCATCCTTGGTTTTGCAAAATAACATAGACAGACTGTAATCCTCTAAATGCCTACTCATAATAATAATAATATAATAATAATTTATTATTTATACCCCGCCCACCTGGCTGGGCCTCCCCAGCCACTCTGGGCGGCTTCCATAGAAACCAAAAATACAGTAAAATATCACACGTTAAAAACTTCCCTGAACAGGGCTGCCTTAAGATATCTTCTGAATGTCAGGTAGTTGTTTATCGCTTTGACATCTGCTGGAAGGGCATTCCACAGGGCGGGCGCCACTACCGAGAAGGCCCTCTGCCTGGTTCCCTGTACCTTTGCTTCTCGCAGTGAGGGAACCGCCAGAAGGCCCTCGGCGCTGGACCTCAGCGTCCGGGCAGAATGATGGGGGTGAAGACGCTCCTTCAGGTATACTGGACCGAGGCTGTTTAGGGCTTTAAAGGTCAGCACCAACACTTTGAATTGTGCTCGGAAACGTACTGGGAACCAATGTAGGTCTTTCAAGACCGGTGTTATATGGTCTCGGCGGCCGCCCCCAGTCACCAGTCTAGCTGCCGCATTCTGGATTAGTTGTAGTTTCCGAGTCACCTTCAAAGGTAGCCCCACGTAGAGCGCATTGCAGTAGTCCAAGCGGGAGATAACCAGAGCATGCACCACTCTGGCAAGACAGTCCGCAGGCAGATAGGGTCTCAGCCTACGTACCAGATGGAGCTGGTAAACAGCTGCCCTGGACACAGATTTGACCTGTGCCTCCATGGACAGCTGTGAGTCCAAAATGACTCCCAGGCTGCGCACCTGGTCCTTCAGGGGCACAGTTACCCCATTCAGGACCAGGGAATCCTCCACACCTGCCCGCCTCCTGTCCCCCAAAAACAGTACTTCTGTCTTGTCAGGATTCAACCTCAATCTGTTAGCCGCCATCCATCCTCCAACCGCCTCCAGACACTCAGATACTCAATGCGACTTATTCCTAGAAGTGTGTTCAGCATCCACCCCCCCCCCCAATTTCTCTGATGAAAATAGGGACGTCCTAGTCAATGATGATGATTTTACTATTTATACCCCACCCATCTGATTGGGTTGCTCCAGCCACTCTGGGTGGCTTCCAACATATATAGAAACATAAGGTAGCATGCGAGTAAGATGATGGATGGGTGGATGCATGGATGTATTGTGATCTGTCTTGCTTTGTGAATAAGTACTTTGAAAACCAGGGACGCGGGTGGCGCTGTGGGTTAAACCACAGAGCCTAGGACTTGCTGATCAGAAGGTCGGCGGTTCGAATCCCCGCAACAGGGTGAGCTCCCGTTGCTCTGTCCCTGCTCCTGCCAACCTAGCAGTTCGAAAGCATGTCAAAGTGCAAGTAGATAAATAGGTACCGCTCTGGCGGGAAGGTAAATGGCATTTCCATGTGCTGCTCTCATTCGCCAGAAGCGGCTTAGTCATGCTGGCCACATGACCCGGAAGCTCCCTCAGCCAATAAAGCAAGATGAGCGCCACAACCCCAGAGTCGACCACGACTGGACCTAATGGTCGGGGTCCCTTTACCTTTACTTTGAAAACCTGCTGATAACTCCACTAGCCTCCACCAGAGATGGAAAGAAGACAAAGTCCCTACCAGAGAAGACTGGCAGATCAAGTTGATGGATTATGCTGCAATGGCTAAAATGACCGGAAGAATCAGAAATCAAGAAGACCAAAATGGGGGGAAATTAATAATTTATCATAAAGAGCATTGTAAACAGTTAAAATTGTTAGTAGGACTGGAATAACACTTGTGGTTTAATGGTGAATTTTGGACACAATGGAGAGGTAAAATACATGGATTATCATAAAAGATTCAGGAGGAAATGATTAACAGTAGGACCCACAAAGGGAAGGAGGGAAGTCCAGGAGATTCTTTGGAACCTTGTTTCTATGTTGTATGTTGGATATGTGATTGTAAAATTGTAATCTGAAAAACCAAGTAAATAAGTTTATATATACAGCGCTACCTTGGGTTACATATGCTTCAGGTTACAGACTCCGCTAACCCAGAAATAGTACCTCGGGTTAAGAACTTTGCTTCAGGATGAGAACAGAAATCATGCTCCAGCGGTGCGGCAGCAGCAGGAGGCCCCATTAGCTAAAGTGGTGCTTCAGGTTAAGAACAGTTTCAGGTTAAGAACAGACCTCCAGAGAAAATTAAGTACTTAACCTGAGGTACCACTGTATATAAAGAAACACAATAAAACATTAAATATTTTTTAAAAAACCTTCACTGTGTAGGGCTGCCTTCAGATGTCTTCTAAAGCTTTTATAGTTACAGTGGTACCTCACAAGACGAATGCCTCGCAAGACAAATAACTCGCTAGACAAAAGGGTTTTTTGTTTTTTGAGCTGCTTCGCAAGACGATTTTCCCTATGGGCTTGCTTCGCAAGACGGAAACGTCTTGCAAGTTTGTTTCCTTTTTCTTAACACCGTTAATACAGTTGCGACTTGACTTCAAGGAGCAACTCATAGCACGCGGTGTGGTAGCCTTTTTTGAGGTTTTTAAAGACTTTGGTGATTTTTGAAGCTTTTCCAAAACTTTCCCGACACCGTGGTTCGCAAGACGAAAAAAATCGCAAGACGACAAAACTCGCGGAACAAATTAATTTCGTCTTGCGAGGCACCACTGTACTTATCTTCTTGGCTTGGGCGTCACACAACTCCATACCCTTCAACATTTATTCGATGAAAACAGGGACATCATAAGGAAAAGCAGGACATTCCAGGGTCAAATCAGAAACCAGGATAGCTTCTGTAAATCCAGGACTGTCTCTGGAAAATAGGGACGCTTGGAGGTTCTCGTATAGGCCTGCCGCCTCAATGTCTTCATGAGAATAAGAATATGCAAGATGGAATATTGTCACAGTGGACATGAGAATAATTTCTTACAGTTGTTTGCAATTTCCTGATGTTGAAGAGATTTCATCTTGATTTCCCAATCTGTGTTGTTGTTGTTATACATACAGTATTACAATGCAATACCCACCCTTTGCCCAAACAACAATTAAAATGCTACATTAATATTAAAATGCAACATTACACAATATGAGGAACGGATTAAAACATGGGTAGGCAAACTAAGGCCCGGGGGCCAGGTCCGGCCCAATCGCTTTCTAAATCTGGCCCTCGGATGGTCCGGGAATCAGCGTGTTTTTACATGAGTAGAATGTGTGCTTTTATTTAAAATGTATCTCTGGGTTATTTGTGGGGCATAGGAATTTGTTCATTTCCCCCCTTCAAAATATAGTCCAGCCCCCGACAAGGTCTGAAGGATAGTGGGCCGGCCCCCTGCTGAAAAAGTTTGCTGACCGCAAATGTAGATGGAAGAATTGTTTTCAGTTCTGTTTGCATTTTACGCATATGATCATAGAATTGCAGAAGGGGCCACAAGGGTCATCTAGGGCTCAGCTATACAGCTGCGAATAAAACGTTTTAAGTGTGTTGTAAAGTGCGTTATGCAAATGTTGACACTAGATGGCGGTGGTGAGCTATGGCAAATTCAAGATATATTTTTAAAAAGTTTGCTGACCCCTGGTTTAAAACAACTCAAAATGACAGAAATAAAGGGGGGGGGGGTTTGCTCCCAGCACCACCACCCAGAACTTCCATCTGTCCCACGTGGGGAAAATGCGCCTCTCACACAGGTACCTGCAAACTTTTGCCTCACAGGGCAAAGAGCAGCTTTGAGGGAAACTGGTTTAAAATTGGAAAACAACACGAAGAGAAAAGGTGAAGGGGCCACCCGGAGCCAAAGTTCTGAGCCAAATCCTGCCCCACCATAGCTGCTTATTAACATTTTTTCTTCTTTTTTTAAAAAAAACACCTCTCTATTTCTGGATCTACTGCTGTATCAAGTCTAGCTTGCCTCTAAGAGAAAACAGAAAGTAGAAAACAGGGAAGCAGTGGAAAAACAACAATAAAAAACAAACTGCCACGTTCGTGCCATTTCCCAAAGAAAATGTCCTTCGAAGAATGGGACACAACTTCTTTCCCTTAAGCACATTCTGGAGCTTCCTTGAACGGTGGGAAGAGCGTGTCTTTCCCAAAGCTGGGGTCGTGAATAGTGCGTACACAAGGGAGGGCCTATTATATTATTTTTCTTCCCCCTTAATGAACTCCTCTCATGTCCACCTCTGATCAGTGAAGTATGACAGAGGGTGATTGAACGCCAGTCTCCCAGGAAATGAAGTTTGTTCACACACTCCAAGTATGCTAGCCCTACTGCTGCCTTCCTCTGATTTATGGGGCCAGAACTGCCTTCCTCTGGTAACAATAATGCTTTTAAAAACCCATACCCGATTCCCCTGTCTCATACCCTCCAACATTTCTCTGGTGAAAATAGGAATGTCCTATTTCATCATCATCTTCATACCTCGCCCATCTGACGACATTGCTCCAACTACTGTGTGCGGCTTCCAACATATATAAAAACAAAACAAAGCATTAAACATGGGGAAAAACTACCCTATACAGGGCTGCCCTCAGATGTCTTCTAAAGGTTGTATAGTGACGTATCTCCTTGGTTCGGGGTGGGGTGTAGCATAACTCCATAAGCTCCAACAGTTCTCCAATGAAAATAGGAACATCGGGACATTCTGGGATCAAATCAGAAACTGTGATGGGCTTCTGTAAATCCAGGACTGTCCCTGGAAAATAGGGACCTTTGGGGGGTCTGTTGTATCCCCCATGGAGGCCCCACAAGGATGGCGTGCAGCGGTGACCCACGCCCCCTCCTCTTCGCAGCGGCAATACCAGGGTTCCCCGTTAAAGGGGTCGTTTGAGGGGAGGCATGGGCCGTATGCCTAGAGGTCGTCATTGCTCTCCCTTGCGGTGGCGGCATAATGGGGGCGGGCTCTCTCTGCTTGAACATATGTTCTCCAGAGCCAGCCCATCCCCTACTCACACTGGATAACCCTGATGTTCCCCAGATCCTCAGCTAGGAACGGGGGAGGGCTAAACGCCCAATGCCTGAGCCAAGGTCTACCAACATCTGAAACATAATAAAGTTGTGGCCAATTTTAATCCCATACCACTTTGTCTTGAGTCATTATTCCACACGGGAGCCGCCCAAGGTTTGGGGGACTCCTGCTGTCCATGCAATGTTTATCTTGATAATCCACGGGAACGCTTTCTACAGAGAAAAACAGATCCTAAAATGTTCTCAGTTGCGTTTGCCTGCAATCTCAGTCATAATTTTTTTTTTGACGTTGGTTGGCTTTCCTGGGTATGTTTTTATGTGCCTCTGATGAAGATTTGTTATACTTGAAACATGTTGGGCACAATAAGTTGTCCTATTTCCTTCAGCACCTCGTGAAATGTGCCCCTCTTTTTTTCTGCTTAGGAAAACATTAATCTCCCTCCCCACGTTATGGCCTTGATTCAAACTGGTTCCCTTTCGGGAGAAGAAACATGAAATAGATTGTGAAGTTCAAATATGGGTCTCCTCTATAATACATAGCTTCTAAGGATCCTTGCTTGACTTACTCTTCCCACCTGCCCTGTCAGACATTTCCGAAAGCTCAGTGTCCCTAAATCATAGAATTGGAGAGTTGAACTGAGGATCATCTAGTTCAGGGGTCTGCAACCCGTGGCTCCGGAGCCGCATGTGGCTCTTTTACACCTTTGCCGCGGCTCCGGGGCGGATACTAGCGAGGGGAGGAGGCGCATTGTGCCCCCCGACACTCCCCACTGTGGCAGGTGCTGTACTGGCTGTGACGTCGCATGGGGGTGGTGCGTGCATTAGTCACGCACCGTCCCGAGGTCACCTTCCCGCCCGCCCGCCCGCCCGCTACATTGTAAGGGGCATGTACGCTGGTCACTGCATTGAAAGGGGGCATGTACGCTGGTCACTGTTTTGAAGGGGAGTGAAGAACACACACACACACAAAAGGTAACTTGTTAAATTAACGTTTATTTCTATGAGGAGGAGTAATTCTGAGGGGTCAAACAAAGAAATAATAAAAAAGTGACAAAAAGGTTATTTTTATAATGACGAGTTTTGCGGCTCCCAGTTTTATTTTTCTTCGGAAACGGGTCCAAGTGGCTCTTTTTGTCCTAAAGGTTGCAGACCCCTGATCTAGTTCAAACCCCTGAAATGCAGGAATATGCAGTTGTCACAACTGTTCTCTATGCTTTGGGGAGCACTCCTTGGCGATACAGTCCAGTTTCTCTCTAGGGTCTTTTCTAGATCAAGGTACACCAGGATTGTCTGTCACTGAAGTTTCTGCCCCATTTTTTCAGTCCAATGGACATTGGCACGATGCGTACCGATAAATTATTATTGCGAAATTCCACCCTCATGCCGCATTTCCTCCCATTTTTGCTTGCACTAACTACAAACTTAAAAAGCAGAGGCATCACCTTGCCAACAAAGGTCCGTATAGTTAAAGCTATGGTTTTCCCAGTAGTGATGTATGGAAGTGAGAGCTGGACCATCAAGAAGTCTGATCGCCTAAGAATTGATGCTTTTGAATTATGGTGCTGGAGGAGACTCTTGAGAGTCCCATGGACTGCAAGAAGATCAAACCTCTCCATTCTGAAGGAAATCAGCCCTGAGTGCTCACTGGAAGGACAGATCCTGAAGCTGAGGCTCCAGTACTTTGGCCACCTCATGAGAAGAGAAGACTCCCTGGAAAAGACCCTGATGTTGGGAAAGAGGAGAAGGGGACGACAGAGGGCGAGATGGTTGGACAGTGTTCTCGAAGCTACCAGCATGAGTCTGACCAAACTGTGGGAGGCAGTGGAAGACAGGAGTGCCTGGCGTGCTCTGTTCCATGGGGTCACAAAGAGTCGGACACGACTCAATGACTAAACAACAACAACAACAAAACGCTTGCACTTTTTCTGAGTTTCACACGGAGCAAACATACCAAAAAAAAGCGAGTGATTTTTTTCTTTCTTTTTGTGAGCTTACGATTTTCCCCTCCTTTCATTCTTCAAACACACTTGAAGACTGTACGCACCACTTATTTTAAGCGCATTCCTTCTCCTAAAGGATCCTATGAGGTTTGTGCTGGGAGCTGTAGTTTTGTGAGTGGCAAGCTACAGTTCCCACGATCCTTTAGGGAATCATGCGCCTGATTTGTGCGCAGCCATATCCTCTCCCCTGCCACCCCCTCCCATACAGCCTTTGGATCAATAACTCCTTTCCCTGATTCCATTCTTAAGGTTGGCCTTCTGCTTTTATTTGGTCCCCCTGCCCCAATGGTTATTAGCTCAAACATTCGATTAGCACTTAAAAATAAACCTCCAACCCTTTCCACCTTTGAAAAATCTTAATAAACTGCTCTGATGCAGGTCAGTTAAAGTGGCAGTATTGTGACTGACAGCTGATCAGTACAATACATCCTAGTTTGGGAGCAGGGAGCTGCTTTGAGTGACACAAGGCTTGGCCAATCGATGCCGTGTAAATCCATCCTCTATGCAAAGTTTATACTGGAGACAAACAGATCTCCTCCAGCTGGATCAAGGGGAAAAGTGTGTCAGTTTTTGTTTCCAGGTGTGCCCAGGTACATGCCAGTGCAGTAACACCCCCGCCACCATTTCTCTGATGAAAATTTGTTGTTTAGTCGTTTAGTCGTGTCCGACTCTTCGTGACCCCATGGACCAGAGCACGCCAAGCCCTCCTGTCTTCCACTGCCTCCCGCTGTTTGGTCAGACTCATATTAGTAGCTTCGAGAACACTGTCCAACCATCTCGTCCTCTGTCGTCCCCTTCTTCTTGTGCTCTCCAACTTTCCCAACATCAGGGTCTTTTCCAGGGAGTATTCTCTTCTCATGAGGTGGCCAAAGTATTGGAGTCTCAGCTTCAGGATCTGTTCTTCCAGTGAGCACTCAGGGCTGATTTCCTTCAGAATGGATAGGTCTGATCTTCTTGCAGTCCATGGGACTCTGAAGAGTCTCCTCCAGCACCATAATTCAAAAGCATCAATTCTTCAGTGATCAGCCTTCTTTATGGTCCAGCTCTCACTTCCATACACCACTATTGGGAAAACCATAGTTTTAACTATACAAGCCTTTGTCGGCAAGGTGATGTCTCTGCTTTTTAAGATGAAAATAAAAGTAAAGGGACCCCTGACCATTAGGTCCAGTTGTGACCGACTCTGGGATTGCGGCGCTCATCTCGCTTTATTGGCCAAGGGAGCCGGCGTACAGCTTCCGGGTCATTTGGCCAGCATGACTAAGCTCCTTCTGGCGAACCAGAGCAGTGCATGGAAACGCCGTTTACCTTCCCGCCGGAGCAGTACCTATTTATCTACTTGCACTTTGATGTGCTTTCGAACTAATAGGTGGGCAGGAGCAGGGACCGAGCAACGGGAGCTCACCCCATTGCGGGGATTCGAACTGCCGACCTTCTGATCGGCAAGTCCTAGGCTCTGTGGTTTAACCCACAGCGCCACCCGCGTCCCGATATGATGAAAATAGGGATGTCCTATTCTATAATGATGCTTGGTGTTATTATTATCTTTTCGGGTATGCTGTAAGCCACCCAGAGTATCTGTTTTGTGTTCACATGAGGCCAGGGTGGGTAGGTGAGGGTTGGCTTATTGTTATCTCAGGAAGGAATGTGCAAGAGAGGGGAGCGAGCCCTTCGCGGCCTTGCCTTGCTGCACTTCATTACTTCAAGCAACTACTTCCCAGCCTGGCTCACTTCCAGCGCTGGAGTCAAGCAGGGGAGAAAGGGCTTAAAGCAACGCAGTGCTGTGCAAACAAAGGGAGAAAACACAGACAGATACACACACCTGCTACATACATGAATAGAGCAATGGTATTAACTGCTGCCCCATTACATCTAGTGAGGCTCTGATCTGTCCCATCAAGGATGTAGATCAGGGGTCAGCAACCTTTTTCAGCCGTGGGCTGACCATGTGGTGGGCCAGACTATATTTTGGAAGGAAAAAAGGAGAACAAATTCCTGTGCCTCACAAATAACGCAGAGGTACAGTTTAAATAAAAGGACATATTCTACTCATGTAAAAACACCAGATTTTTTTTCAATTAATCCGGAGAATATTTTTTTTTTTTTTGAAGCTGAATAGCAACAGGAGTGGGGATGGTGAGGCAAAAGACCCTGGGCCCAAACACACGTGCATATTGTAGAAAGGTGCAAAGCCCTTCTTTCGCACCCTGTGAAACATAAATGCACAGAGGTTTTTTTTAAACTGGGATGAGAACAGAAGTTGTGCTCCGGCAGCGCGGCGGCAGCATGAGGCCCCATCAGCTAAAGTGGTGCTTCAGGTTAAGAACAGTTTCAGGTTAAGAACGGACCTCCGGAACGAATTAAGTACTTAACCCAAGGTACCACTGTACTTAATTCATTCTGGAGGTCTGTTCTTACCCTGAAACTTTTCTTAACCTGAAACATCACTTTAGCTAATGTGGCCTCCCGCTGCTGCTGCTGCGCCACCACCGCACAATTTCTGTTCTCATCCTGAAGCAAAGTTATTAACCAGAGGTACTATTTCTGGGTTAGGGGAGTCTGTAAGCTGAAGCATATGTAACCTGAAGCGTATTGTTACGGAAAAATCTGGGTGCGAGGCTGCTCTGCCACCCAGCTCATCGGACTAAGTCCGTGGGTCCCTGCGGAAGAAAATGAGCTCAGCCGGACGCAGGAGCAAACTGTAGAAGATCCAAGTTTATTGCGCAACAGGTTCAAGGCGAGATTGAACCCCGAGAATGGGGCGACATAAACTTTTAAAAGTTCCCTCCAAGTCCCAGATTACAGTGCAAGAAACGTCATGAATACATAATGAGAAGGTTGGGTTTCACGGATTGCATCGTGAATATATTACACACGTCATGAATATGTTTACAGAGAGGTGGGGTTACACTGATTAACATTTAAGACAAGGGAGGGGGGAATGTGCAGAGTGAGGGATATACATAAATAAACATTTCTTGAGTACCGGTGGTGGCAGGACAATGGGACAGTGATATGCATCGTCTGCCACCTGGTATTGCCCGGAGGAAGGGTATCTGACAGGATTAAGAAGTTCCTGTGTACATGACTTGTCGTCTTGAAGATTATGGAGGTAGGGGTAGCAACATGGAGTCCAGAGGCAACTGAGTTGAATGTCACCAGGATGGAGAAAATCGGAGTTGTGGTTGATTTTATATCAATTTCTAAAGGTTTCAATGCTTTCCAGACTCACGTTAGGAATAGGGCGAGAGAAAGGCATAGGAAAGATGGGGCTTATTCCGCCCGCGTGAAGACAGGAAAGAGAGCCTTTTATTTACAAGGCAGGGGTACAGTGTGGTGCCTATGCAATGGTGCGGGGGCCGAGGGTTCGAGGCCGGCTGGGCACTGCAGGGGCCATCGCCTCGGACCCCTTCAGGGAGCGGTGGGGAAGGATGGGTACCCCCCCCTGTTCCTTCCGTATCAGTATGTAACCAGAGGTACCACTGTAACCCTATTCCAGTAGCACCTTAGAGACCAACTAAGTTTGTTATTGGTATGCGCTTTCGTGTGTATCTGAAGAAGTGTGCATGCACACGAAAGCTCATACCAATGACAAACTTAAAAAGGTAAAGGTACCCCTGCCCGTACGGGCCAGTCTTGCCAGACTCTAGGGTTGTGCGCCCATCTCACTCTATAGGCCGGGGGCCAGCGCTGTCCGCAGACACTTCTGGGTCACGTAGCCAGCGTGACAAGCTGCATCTGGTGAGCCAGCGCAGCACACGGAACACCGTTTACCTTCCCGCTAGTAAGCGGTCCCTATTTATCTACTTGCACCCGGGGGTGCTTTTGAACTGCTAGGTTGGCAGGCGCTGGGACCGAGCAACAGGAGCGCACCCCGCCGCGGGGATTCGAACCGCCGACCTTTCGATCGGCAAGTCCTAGGCGCTGAGGCTTTAACCCACAGCGCCACCCGCGTCCCCTATGACAAACTTAGTTGGTCTCTAAGGTGCTACTGGAGGGAACTTTGTTATTTTGTTTTGAAAACAACAGCTAGACTTTGGGTGCCCTTTCTCTCAGGAGTTTCTGCCACTAGCTATAAAGCAGGATTGTGAGCTGTATGAGAAACCTCCAACACCCACCCAGCCCCGCCGTCCTCTGCTTTAACAGCCGAGCGGCCTGCCAAGTTGGCAGCAGCAAAACCATGCCATGCAGAAGCCCCGAAGGATCCTGCCCAGAGCCAATGAGACACCGCAGAAGATTACGGGTAGCCTTTGAAAGGGCTGGAAACTGGTTCTCCTCCCTCCCCATTGCTCCCCTTTGGAAGGCCGGCTCTCCCTCTGAGCTGCCACCGGCGGTAAGTCTTGGCAGGTAAGTTTTGTGCGGCACCAAAGACCCTGCCGCATGGAGTCCTCCGGGAAGGAGGTAAAAGGCCTTTAATGAGGGGAGGATTAACAAGCACTAAGGCTCTGAAAGGGCCGTGTGTGCCCTGACCGCTCTATGCAGGGATGCTCTGCGGGATACAGGGTAATTGGATTGGACCCTGGCGAGCTCTTTGAATGAGTTTAAAAGGGTGTCTCCGAAGGGATCTGCCCACTGCCTCCTCCCACACAAGGAAGAGGAGATGAGGCGCCTCATTAAGGGATTAGTGTGTTTGTTCTGCTGCGGCTTTTGTTGCTCAAACACTTTTGTGTCGCAGCTTCTCTGGAGCCAGCTTCTCCTCCCTGCCCGCAGCAGGGAATTTCACTCCTCTTCCCTGACGAAAACTCTGCACCAACTGTAGGCAGGGTGAAACCCTCCCTTCATCTCTCTGGCTGTCAAAAAAAGGCAGACATGTGAGTTTTTTGGGGGGAGTCTCTCTCTCCATCTCCATATTCTCTAAATCCCACACACCCCATTTTGTGTCTTCGCTGTTGGCTTTCTGGCACTGTTTTTCCAGAGTCCAGCACAGAACTAGGAGATTCTGCTCAGCTTTTCTGCTTTCGTCTCCCCACGTTCAGAGGGTGGGCTAAGGGCTTGCTACCTTTCCCTACATGCTTCAACTAGTAATAATAATAATATAATAATAATAATATATTATTTCTACCCTGCCCATCTGGCCAGGCCTCCCCAGCCACTCTGGGTGGCTCCCAATAGAATATTAAAAGCCCAATAAAACATCAAACATTAAAAACTTCCCTAAACAGGGCTGCCTTCAGGTGTCTTCTAAAAGTCTGATAGTTGCTTATTTCTTTGACATCTGATGGGAGGGTGTTGCACAGGGCAGGCGCCACCACCGAGAAGGCCCTCTGCCTGGTTCCCTGTAACTTGGCTTCTCGCAGCGAGGGAACCGCCAGAAGGCCCTTGGCACTGGACCTCTGTGTCTGGGCTGAACGATGGGGGTGGAGACGCTCCTTCAGGTATACTGGACTGCCTTCAGACATCTTCTAAAAGTCAAATACCGTATTTTTCGCACCATAGGATGCACTTTTTCCCCTCCAAAAATGAAGGGGAAATGTGTGTGCGTCCTATGGTGCGAATGGAGGCTTTCGCTGAAGCCTGGAGAGTGAGAGGGGTCGGTGCACACCGACCCCTCACATTCTCCAGGCTTCGCATACCTCTCCGCAAGCAGCGGGAGCGCTCCCGCTGCTTGCGGAGAGTTGCCTGCATGCTGAAGCCTGTGCGCACTGAGCTCAGCGCGTCCAGGCTTCGTGCACCTCTCAGCAAGCAGTGGGAGCGCTCCCACGGCTTGCAGAGAGCTGCCTGTTTGGGGGCTCGGGTCGGGGGAAGCTTGAGCTTCCCCCGCCCCAGCCCCGCGCCTGGGGAAAAAATATTTTTTCCCCTTTATTTCCCCCCCAAAAAACTGGGTGCGCCCTATGGTCCGGTGCGCCCTATGGTGCGAAAAATACGGTAGTTGTTTATTTCCTTGACATCTGATGGGAGGGTGTTCCACAGGGCGGGCGCCACCACCGAGAAGGCCTTCAGCTCTGATCAAAAAAGCTTCTACAGGCCAGCAGCCTTCAGGCATGGGACCCCCCTTTAACCCAAGCATAAAATCATAGAATTATAGTGTTGGAAGGGACCACGAGGGTCATCTAGACCAACCCCCTGCAATGCAGGGATATTTTTGCCCAACGTGGGGCTTGAGCCCACAATTCTGAGAACAAGAGTGCTTCACCAACTGAGCCAACCCTTACCCCTCCACCAACCAAATTTTAACCAATGCCTAACCGCAACCTTACAAGTTGTGACGATTTGCTACGCAGTAGGCAAAAACCAAATGGCCCCAGCCAATCTGCCAAATGGACCAAATTCCTACCAGGCCCCTGCCCCAAAAGCAGACGACCCCATGACAGGCATAGCAAGGTCAAACGCAACAGCCCTAAATTAGGGAGGGTGGGCGGGCAATCCAATGCATGCAGCAAAAGAGACTGAAAAAAGCTGGGTGCCAAGAATATATAAACTTTGGGACAACCCTCTAAATGGTAACATCAAAATCTCCCCAACAACCCAAATTGGCCCAGTCACAAATGGTCCCGCCCAGTAACCAGGAGGGGGTGTCTTGTTAGACCCCGCCGCAGCACGTGCTCTCCATGAAGAAGAACACGCTTTGCCTTTATTCAGTGTTTAGCATGGAAGGCAAGGGACGCGGGTGGCACTCTGGGTTAAATCACAGAGCCTAGGACTTGCCAATCAGAAGGTCGGTGGTTTGAATCCCCGCAACGGGGTGAGGTCATGTTGCTCAGTCCCTGCTCCTGCCAACCTAGCCGTTCGAAACCACGTCAAAATGCAAGTAGATAAATAGGTACCACTCTGGTGGGATGGTAAACGGAGTTTCCGTGCTCTGCTCTGGTTCGCCAGAAGTGGCTTAGTCATGCTGGCCACATGACCCGGAAGCTGTACGCCGGCTCCCTCGGCCAGTAAAGCAAGATGAGCGCCGCAACCCCAGAGTCGGCCACGACTGGACCTAATGGTCAGGGGTCCCTTTACCTTTACCTTTAGCATGGAAGGTATCTCAAGCTGACCAGTTTCTGCTTCATAAAGCTTGTGGAGTTTGTCGACGGGGGCAGAAGAATGTCAGCAAGCAAGCAAGTACTTGGGTAACAAAAGATCCTGTGCCCTGCAGCGTGGGGAAAATCTCCCTTCCTTCCTTCCTTCCTTCCTTCCTTCCTTCCTTCCTTCCTTCCCTATAAACATGGCTGAGTGGAAGCACCAGCAGGGCAGTGTTTGTGTTTGTGTATGTGTGTCTCTGTGTGTACAAGCCAAGGGAGGGAGAACAGGGTTATAGGGAAAATAAATGAGACTCCCCTAAAATTAATTGTTTGAAGCAAGTGTCCTACTCAGCTGTGAATTCTGAAATGATTATTGGATTTGTAGGCGGATGAGGAGCACAGTGGGTCGGTGCACGATTAATATCTTATTGATAGTGGATTAAGTGAATGAGATCAAATCTTTAACCCAGAGAAGATGCAGTTTATCAATTTGTCACCAAAATGTAGCAGTAATATGTGTGTGCTTGTGTGGCCGACGATCAATAGATTAGTAAGCACTTCCTTTGTAGCAGTGCTCCAGTAAAAGCAGGAGACTTCTTCCAGGGGACGGTATCACTGGCAAGGGATTAGGTCAGGAGGGATGATACACTTTTCCAAGGCAAAGCAAAATGTGGCTCTGTTGGTCCAGGGCCTCAACAATCTCTTGATAAGGTGCCTGTCAGGCAGTTCAGAATAAGGCTGATGGATAGATGTGTGGGAATGTTCAGGGATGCAGGAGAGGATATATTGTTTGATTATGTCCTTTCCAACTTGTGTTAACAAGTTCTACAATTTAGCAGAGTAACATTCCCCTTTCTAAACTTGCACAGCGGATGCGTTTGCTCAGGCTCGCTAAAGCCTCTAAAACACATTTCCTTGGTAATTCCCCATTTAGTCCCTCATAAAAAGATAGACACGGCACAGTCTTCTATAAAAGTATAAAAAGAGTTTACTCACTCACATTCTGTTCACAAATGGACTCCAGAAGGCAGACTTAAGTTACAAAAGTAATATACACCTGGAAACTATCCCGTAAGGAGACAGCTCCTTTGCCCTCTCTTGGCGACAAGCCAAGAGAGCATCTTAGGCTAAGCAGATGTTGCTTCTTCAACAAATGTGGTCAGAGAGAGAGAGAGATGGCTGACCAGTCCTGCTCTTTTGTTACCTGGGCAGGTGAGGTCACGCCCACCTCTAGTCACATGCAGAGGAAGTCTGTCCCAGCCTAGGAGAAACAGGAAGTTCCAACTGGCTGGTCCAGACATCCCCTTTTATGTCCACTCTAGGGATGTTGTACTTGACTGCTCTTGTGTTTCACATCCCACAAGATGGCCATGTTTTGTCTTGGGGACTTCAGTTTCAAAAGAAGCCTTCCCAATGTTTATGTTGTATTGGAAGCACGGCAGAGTCCCCTATTCTGTGGTGTGGCATTCAGTGATACAGACAATCCTCATTTTGCGCAGGGGTTCTGTCCCGGACTCTCGTGTGCGTTCATGGAGTGTCTGTAAGGCTGCCCAGTGTTGACTATTTGCAGTATGGTAGCGCTGCAGATAGCTTGCTGGGGAGATCATGCATTAAAAATGAAAAGGACTCAAAAATAACTTAAACAAGGTTTTAATAAGAAAAACAAAAACTCCATTTACACTAAATACATTAACAACCAAACCAGACCCAACCACCAACCCAAACCCCAGGGTAATGGGAGAGCTAGGTGCTGCTCCTTATATACTAAACCCAAATGCTGACACACCTTAATCAAATACAACTCAGCAGCACCTGCTATGTTTCACAGCTTTAAAGTTGGGTCTCGTTATCTTGCTCTGGCCCTTGCTCTGGCCCCTTTAAGATATACACATCGAGTGGAACAATGATGAACCTTTACATTTAAAGAAACCATTCAACATTTCCCCTGCGGTTCATCATTGTGGAACAAAAACAGAAAGCATACTTTGTACATGTTTTTCATGTGTAACCTTTGGAAGTGCTTTTGTAAAAATGTCCGCAATTTGACTGTCACCAGGAACATATTCAAATACAACCATTTCATCAGCAATTAGTTGCTTTACAAATTCTAAACGTAACCTTAAGACTCTAGTGCGCTGCGTATTGGTCTCTGAGCACAGGATAGCAAGTCCACTCTGGGAATCAAGGTAAACTTTTACTGGTAGTGTTACTTGCATCTGTAGGTCTGCAAACACTTGCAGATACCATTCTACATCACGAGTGGCCTGAACGCATGCACACAATTCACTTTCTGTTGTGGAGAGACAAATAATGGTTTGTGTTTGGGACTTCCATTCAAATGGACAACTGTTATAACAAAACACCATACCAGACACACCCCTGCAATTATTTTGTTCCATTGCATGAGATGCATCGCAGAAAATTTCAAAACCTTTGTCAATACATGTTGTAAACTGCAACCTATAATGTTTGGTATGTTTAAGGTACATTACCACTCTCTTAAGAGCAGAGAAACATTGTGTAGTAGGCTTTTCCACAAATTTTGCCAGAAAGTGAAAAGCATAAGTTATATCTGGTCTTGAGATTCTTTGAATGAAATTTAGCTTGCCTATAGCAGAACGATACAAAGTTTTGTTAGGAAATGGCTTGTCTTCACCTGTAAAGGTGAAACCACACACCATAGGTGTTTCCTTCCCATTTGCATTTTCTAAACATAGCATTTCAACAAGATCATCAATTTTTGCAGTTTGATGAACCAGAAAAGATCCATTTTTGCCTTTCTCAATTTGCATGGATAAGTAATTTTTAGCTATGCCTAATTCCACTACATCAAATTTCTTCTGTAACTGTGATACCACCTGTTCATATTCCTGTTTAGTTTTTGTAGAAATTAATACGTCATCTACATACACACATATTTTTGTTACAGAGTTTGCCCTTTCCTTTATGAACACACAATTGTCTGCCTTTCCTTGTGAAAAACCAATATCCAGCAATTCTTTTGCTAAAGTTTGGTGCCAATTCCTTCCACTTTGGTGCAGACCATAAAGGGATTTGTTTAATTTGCATACCAAACCTTCAGCGGCGTCTATGCCTTCAGGAACACGCATAAAAATTTGTTCTTTTAAATCTGCAAACAAATATGCAGTTTTTATATCTAGGTGATAAACGGAATGTCCACGCTGTGATGCATCTTTTAACAAAAGCTTAACTGTTTCATATTTTACGCTTGGTGAATAACACAAATCATAATCTTCGCCTGGAATTTGTTGAAAACCCCTAGCAACTAATCTTGCTTTGTACCTTACAACTTCATTTTTGTCATTCGTTTTAACTCTATAAACCCATTTCGAATCAATAAGTCTCATATCTGGGGTTTGTGGTACAAGAGACCAAGTGTTATGCTCTTTTAAAGAAGCTATCTCGGAGTTCATAGCTTTATACCAATTTGCAGCTTGTTGCTTAGGTAATTTCTGAACATCACTGTAGCTTTTTGGCTCAAAAACTACCTTATTGGCATACACAGTATTAAAATGTTCATCTGCAAATCGTTGTGGCTTCTGTCTCTTTCTATCTGAACGTCTCAGTCCAGAAGGAGAGTCAGACTTCTCAGACTTAATGGGACTAAGTAAACCACTAGTTTCAGGTTGTAAATCATTGTCAGATTGAAGAGGTGCCTGTAGGCTAAGCTCACGGTCAGAAAACTCAAGAGAATCTAACCTCCCCTCAGGTGCCTGTGACTTTAAATCATCAAACAAATTATCAGATTCAACAGGCTTTTTGTCTTTTTCTATTAATTCAGAAGCACCATTCCCTGCTGCTGCTGCTGCTGCTTCCTCTTCTTCCTCAGTATTATCTATACCATCAGTATCTTGGAAGACAGCAACTCCATTCCAATTTACAGTTTGTATCATGCTTCTGGTAATATGAAATTTGCCAGTTGCTGGTATGTAAATTCTGTACGCCCCCTGCTGGTAGCCCATTAATTTTCCCTGGACACTACGTTCACCCAATTTTTGCTTAGCAGGATAATGCATAATTACATCTGAACCCCAAATGCGGAGGTATTTCAGATTAGGGCGTTTTTTAAACAGCTTCTCATAGGGGGTGACATCTAAACCAGTATGATAACTGCGATTTCTAGCGTAACAAAATGCATTAAGTGCTTCAGCCCAAAAGTCTTTGGGCAGATTAGCATCATGCAGATACGTTTTAACCCCTGCCTGTAGGTCACGCTGCACAACTTCAACAAGCCCATTTTGCCAGGGACTTCGGGGGCAAGATAACTCATGAGTAGTCCCCTGCGCTTCCAGGAATTTCTCAAAATCCTCAGAAACAAATTCCCCGCCCCGGTCAGAAAATAGGTTCTTAATTGGTTTGTTAAAGTGCGTTTTTACCCAGTTGCAAAAAACTTTATACTTTTCAAATGCTTGGGACTTCTCAGCTATTGCATAAGTCCAACAGTATCTACTATACTGGTCTATCAGAGTAAGCCAGTACTTAGAACCTCCTAATGATGGTGGGAGTGGCCCAACTAAATCACAATGTACACGCTCAAATGGTTCAGTTACTTTCCTATCTGAGCACCTACCCTTGCGTGCAACCTTAATCTTATTCTTGCAACAGGATAGACATTGCATAAAGAATTTACATGGTTTTAAGTTGAGGCCATTAACGATATTCTTTGTCTTAATTACATCAGCAAAATTCAGGTGTCCCAGAATTCTGTGCGCCTCATGGACACACCCGGAATGAGGCCTTACATTCCTCAACCCCTGGCTTGACCGTGCTGCTCTGCAATTTATAGGCGATTGGGAGTAGGTGCGAAAATAGAGTCTATATAAACCATCAGAGTCCCGGGCATACAATAAACGTTTGTTCCCATCAAAAAACTCGCACATTGATTTTAAGAAACGCACAGTTATGCCTTGACGAGCAAAGCACCTTACTGACAATAAATTGTCCACTGACGGGCAGTAAATGCAGTTTGCTATTGTAATGTTTAAAGAGTCAAGTTTAACAGTACCTCTGCCAAGCGACTGCAAGACTTGTGAATTGGCTAAATGTACATTACCAATTCCCTCTTCGAAAGAAATAAACAAGCTTCGATCATTGCAGATGTGCTGAGATGCTCCAGAGTCTATAATAAAAGACTTCCACTTGGCATCTTTAATTCTTTTACGATTTGTAGTCCAAGCATGAAAAGCTCGCGGCTCGTTTCTGTCTTTACTATACGATGTCTGCTGTTGGGCTGACAACCGTGACTGACGAACAGAAACAGACTTGGGAGTACTTTGCTTTCTTTTGGCTCTGCAGTCCTTTGCAAAATGTCCTTGCTTATTGCAGAACCAACAACGCTTTGCAGCTTTAAATGCAGTTGTATCACCACAGGTTTGCATATGGCGTTCCTCATTCTTTCTGGAAATAGGAGTGCTTATGGCACAAGCCTCCCTTCTATCCAACTCGCCCATTAATCTTGCCGTTACCCCTTCCACAGTTAATTGTGCTGGTGGAACAGCAGATATCTGGCTAGCTATACCATCAAAGTCCTCATTAAGGGAACAAAGGATGATAAAAACATACTGAATATCAGGTATCACCATGTCCCTTCGAATTAATTCGCCGCGTATTGCCTCCAGACGTCTCAAGTGTGCTGCCAAATCACCACCAGGCTGCAACTTCGTCTGGTACAACTGCTTGAAAAACGACAATGCAGATGCTGACTCTTTTCTAACATGCACTGCTGCAAGACTGTCCCACATTTCTTTGGCAGTTTTCTTATTTCTTATATAGACTACTTGCTGGTCGCTGACTGCCAAATTAATTATCGCCCTGGCTTTTGCATCTCCTTTCGACCAAGCATTAGTTACAGGGTCAGGAGGGTCATCAGTTACATAGGTCCATACTTCTCTAGAGGTCAAAAGCGCCTCCACCCGAAAAGACCATAAACTATAGTTCTCATCTGTTAGCTGTGGGAAGACCAGAGCCTTCTCAGCTTCAGGAACCCGGTCAACCATTCTGGAACTCTTCCAGACCCACAAAAAATTACACTAACAGGAGAAGGAGTTTTCAAACCTTTCTCAGAGTCCAAAAATATGCAGTCATCCACTCAGCAGCTGGGCCCATAACCAAAGATGTTGACTATTTGCAGTATGGTAGCGCTGCAGATAGCTTGCTGGGGAGATCATGCATTAAAAATGAAAAGGACTCAAAAATAACTTAAACAAGGTTTTAATAAGAAAAACAAAAACTCCATTTACACTAAATACATTAACAACCAAACCAGACCCAACCACCAACCCAAACCCCAGGGTAATGGGAGAGCTAGGTGCTGCTCCTTATATACTAAACCCAAATGCTGACACACCTTAATCAAATACAACTCAGCAGCACCTGCTATGTTTCACAGCTTTAAAGTTGGGTCTCGTTATCTTGCTCTGGCCCTTGCTCTGGCCCCTTTAAGATATACACATCGAGTGGAACAATGATGAACCTTTACATTTAAAGAAACCATTCAACACCCAGTCCCCACCCTGCCCCTTTTCTTTATGACATTTTGGGGTTCCTTCCAGGTTTGGGGTATGTGTGATCGTGTGTCATTCAGACGTGCCTAAATTGGGAGTTGTCTGTAGTTGTTACAAAACCTGCAGCGACAGAATCAAAGCAGCAAAAGAACATGCAGCGAAGAAATTTTAGCCGGTTAATTGATAACACTTGCATATATAGTGGTACCTCGGGTTAAGTACTTAAATCGTTCCGGAGGTCTGTTCTTAACCTGAAACTGTTCTTAACCTGAAGCACCACTTTAGCTAATGGGGCCTCCTGCTGCCGCCGTGCGGCCGGAGCACGATTTCTGTTCTCATCCTGAAGCAAATTTCTTAACCCAAGGTACTATTTCTGGGTTAGCGGAGTCTGTAACCTGAAGCGTATGTAACCACTGTAGGTACAAACACTATTTCAGAAGGTAGAATTATGTCATTGCAGATACCATCTTTAGGAGAGGCATTCCCTCCTGTGTATTAGAGAAAGAAGGATGCCTCTATTAAGATGGTTTTTGCCTCTGCAATTTCTATATACACTTTCATTAAAAACTGTCTATCTCTGTATATAACAGCTACAGCCTGATTAATTTGGGGCATGCTTTTAGTCGATGAACCAAATAATCAATTAAACCTCGCAGTCCTAAAAATAATACATACAACCTAATGAGTGTCCCAGATTTCTACTTTCCAAACTTATGATGAAGGCCTCTTCTTTCAAGCACTGCAAAATTGATGTCCTCCTTAATTCTTAAACTTTGATTTGACAGTCCTAGTCCCCGTGTTGTGCTTTGAAGTAATTGAGGACTCCTGCAAACCTTTCCTGTGCCTCAAAATGGGACATAAGAATGATTTATCAGCTACGTGCACCAATGACAAGATTCAGTTTGGACTCTGGTTTGGCCTATCTCAGTCTGAGGTGCTTTAAAGGCTGACCAGTTTGGCTTTGGGTCTATCTGACTCCATTTTGCGGCCCTCCACCTCAATTTCATTATTGAGGTTTGTGTTGCCTTTTAACAAAAGGGGGGGGGGTTGCAGATAGAGTAGTAGTCCTTCCAAAAGCGGGTAGTGCCTGCCACGTTACAGGTTAATATGTCCAGAGGTTTTTGTGCTGGACCCATTTAAAGTTGGCTTTTTTAAAAGTTTGAGGCAGTATTGGGTGAAATTTGCTGGCAATATCATGCCTCCTGAGAGGCTGTATCTCAAGTTTCAGAACGATTGTTACGGTAGGAGCAGCTATTACAGTTTTGGAGTGGGTAAAAAGGTAAAGGTAAAGGGACCTCTGACCATTAGGTCCAGTCGCGGACGACTCTAGGGTTGCGGCGCTCATCTCGCTTTATTGGCCAAGGGAGAGTGGGTACAAAAGGAATAACTTAATCTACCCTAGCGTTTTTTGTGAGATTGCACACAATTTTCCCTGGCTAAGAAACTGTCCCTGGCTAATAAACCTGCACCATCTTAAAAAGCAGAGACATCACCTTGCCTACAAAGGTCCGTATAGTTAAAGCTATGGTTTTCCCAGTAGTGATGTAAGGAAGTAAGAGCTGGACCATAAAGAAGGCTGATCGCCAAAGAATTGATGCTTTTGAATTCTGGTGCTGGAGGAGACTCTTGAGAGTCCCATGGACTGCTGGAAGATCAAACCTCTCCATTCTGAAGGAAATCAGCCCTGCGTGCTCACTGGAAGGACAGATCCTGAAGCTGAGGCTCCAATACTTTGGCCACCTCATGAGAAGAGAAGACTCCCTGGAAAAGACCCTGATGTTGGGAAAGATGGAGGGCACAAGGAGAAGGAGATGACAGAGGACAAGATGGTTGGACTGTGTTCTCGAAGCTACCAGCATGAGTTTGACCAAACTGCGGGAGGCAGTGGAAGACAGGAGTGCCTGGCGTGCTCTGGTCCAGGGGGTCACGAAGAGTCGGACACGACTAAACGACTAAACAACAACAATAAACCTGCCAAATTGCAGACAAATGGGTCTAAAAACTTTTGCACCTGGCACCTTTAAATATGATTAAAGGGGTAGTGAGAAAGAAGAGGTAAAACCCCTCCCACTAATTACAAGCTTGACCTTCCAGTCACAAGAAAGCTTTCCCTCTGTCCTCTCCACTGTATGGTGTTTACTCTCGCTTCCCCCATTACCCTGGTGTTACCTTTATATGGTAAGCTTAAAAACATGACTTTTACTTTTAGCAGATGCTTGTCTGCAGCATTTTTTAAAAGGTCCGGATCACTGAGGCACCACAAGTGCCTCAGGACTTCCTGTTTCAACTATCTGGACAGGGGTAGCCTAACTACTGTTGTCTGTGCTCTGGTAACCTCAAGGTTAGATTACTGCAATGCATTATACGTAGGGCTACCTCTGAAGACGGTTTGGAAACTTCATCTAGTGCAGAATTCAGCGGCCAGGTTGCACAACAGAGCAAGACAGTCTGAGCATATTACACCAATCCTGGTCTGGCTACCAATGAGTTTCTGGGTCCAATTCAAAGTGCTGGTTTGGACCTATAAAGCCTTAAATGGCTCAGGACTGCAATACTTCAAGGACCACCTGTTTCCAGATGAACCTACCTGGACCCTGAGATCATCTTCTGAGGCCCTTTTTCGTGTGCCTCCTCCTTGAGAGGTCTGGAGGGTGGCAACATGAGAATGGGGCCTTCTCTGTAGTAGCTCCCCATCTGTGGAATGCTCTCCCCAGGGAAGTTTGGCGCCTTCACTATACACCTTTAGGCACCAGGCAAAAATGTTCCTTTTTAACAAGGCCTTTGGTTGATCTGATTTACATCCTATACCCTTTTAAAATGTGGGGTTTTTTGGGGAGTGCTATCAGGTTGTTATTTATATTTTTAGTATGTATTTTGTGGTTTGATATCTTGATTTTATTCTGTGGACCGTCCTGAGGCCCCCGGGTATAGGTCGTTATATAAATTCAATTAATAATAATAATAATAATCCCACCTTCTACAGATCCCATTTCATCTCTGACAAGCCCGAAACTCCTTCTGAGGTGTCCCACGTCAGGCCAGAATTTGTTCCAATGCAATGCACACACCTTAGAGATTATATGTCCAGTAAGGCACTAATGGATTGGGACATGGGTGGCGCTGTGACTTGCCGATCAGAAGGTTGGTGGTTCGAATCCCCGCGACGGGGTGAGTTCCCATTGCTCGGTCCCAGCTCCTGCCAACCTAGCAGTTCGAAAGCACGTCAAAGTGCAAGTAGATAAATAGGTAGCGCTCTGGCATGAAGGTAAACGGCGTTTCCGTGCGCTGCTCTGGTTTGCCAGCAGCGGCTTAGTCATGCTGGCCACATGACCCGGAAGCTGTACGCCGGCTCCCTCAGCCAATAAAGCAAAATGAGCGCCGCAACCCCAGGGTCAGCCACGACTGGACCTAATGGTCAGGGGTCCCTTTACCTTTAAGACACTAATGTGATGGCTATCCTTGCATCCTCAGCTGATTGACTCACAGTAAATCCCCCCCAAGACCTGAACAATTCTGGATTGATTGGGAAGTGCTTAGAAAACAGTCGGCAACTCCGTCGGGCATACTTTTCCTTTCTTTCCCATACAGTGCTACCTCCAGTTGCGGATGGGATCCGTTCTGGAGGTCCTGTCGGATCCCAAGGTTTTTGCAACTTGAGGACCACTTCTGCGCATGCGCAGATTGCTTCTGCGCATGCGCACGCAGCGAAACCTGGTAAAATACTTCCGGGTTTGCCCCAAGCGCATCCCAAAGTTTACATAACCAGAGAGTTATGTAAACGGAGGTTTGACTGTATTCCCATATCCAATTATTCATCATGACCTCCTGGATCTGACTCAGATGGAGGAAGAAGGAGTAAATGGGGGCTGGAAGACTGACACCCAGGGGTGAAGGGGGGACTGTTCTTGTGACAGTAGATATCAGAGAGAGATAAGCTGATCTGCCAGCTCTCTCTCCCTCCCCTCCAGCGGAGCACCACACCAGGGAGAAGGGGGGATTTTGACCAGCCTGAGAGAGGGGCTAAAGAGGAGGAGAAGGCAGTAGATTTGGAGGCATAGGGACAAGACACAGCATTGCTGCCAAGAGCCAGGTGGCATCAGACACACCCGGCCGGCCGGAGTTTGTTTGCGAGAGTCCTGTGAGTGAGCTTGCCTTGCCTTGCCTTTGAAAGCTCGGTGGGTGGGTTGTGCCAATTGTCAGGGCGTCTTTGTTGCTTTCATTTAGTTGCGAACATGTTGCATCACTCATGAATCTTGCCATCTTGACTCCTGGACTTTATGCCATTTGCCCTTACCGGAAACTCCTTTTCCTCACTCTTAAGTAAGAAGCACTGTTGTGGTGTTTTGGTGAGAGGAGCCTCACACTGATTATCGTCTAATGGGAGGATGCAGACTGAGCACCCTGGACAAATTGTGAGACAGTGGTACCTCAGGTTACAGACGCTTCAGGTTACAGACGCTTCAGGTTACAGACTCCGCTAACCCAGAAATAGTACCTCAGGTTAAGAACTTTGCTTCAGGATGAGAACAGAAATTCCGTGGCGGTGGCACACCGGAGGCCACATTAGCTAAAGTGGTACCTCAGGTTAAGAAAGGTTTCAGGTTAAGAACGGACCTCCGGAATGAATTAAGTTCTTAACCCAAGGTACCACTGTATTAGGGAATGGGCTAGCTGTAAAATATTTTGCGAAATGAAAAACTTTCCTTCCCCAGGCTGTACGAACAGGAACATGAGGGGGCTGGAGGAGGTTTGGGGGCTTTCTGAATAGGAGAATAATTCTTCTCCAGCTTAGATTCCAAGCCAAGCTGAAGAAGAATGAGGAGGAGATGGAGGTAATGTTTATTTTATAGTTGAGGCAAACGTTATGGACCACAGAGACTTGTTTTTCCAGATCACGCAACATCATTCATTATTGCCTTGGCATTCTGCGCTGCCAGATCAAAACTCCCTAACTCCAGTACCTTACACGGCTTTCCACAACAGCCTCTTATCACAATAGTGGAGAAAAGGCTTTTTTTACCATGCTTTTTCCTGCAGTGACCCCCGGTGGTAGTAATAAGGAGGCAGAGCTATACACTCTAACTTCGAAAGACCAGCATGAAGAAGAAGAAGAGTTTGGATTTAGTATCCCGCTTTATCACCACCCTGAGGAGTCTGAAAGCGGCTAACAATCTCCTTTCCCTTCCTCCCCCACAACAAACACTCTGTGAGGTGAGTGGGGCTGAGAGACTTCAAAGAAGTGTGACTAGTCCAAGGTCACCCAGCAGCTGCGTGTGGAGGAGCGGGGAAGCGAACCCGGTTCACCAGATTACGAGTCCACTGCTCTTAACCACTACACCACACTGGCTCCTTGCTTACTGAGTTAGACCAGGGATCAGCAAACTTTTTCAGCAGGGGGCCGGTCCACTGTCCCTCAGACCTTGTGGGGGGCTGGACTATTTTTTTTTGAGGGGGGGAAAGGAACAAATTCCTGTGCCCCACAAATAACCCAGAGATGCATTTTAAATAAAAGGACACAATCTACTCATGTAAAAACACGCTTATTCCTGGACTGTCCGTGGGCTGGATTTAGAAGGGGATTGGGCCCCTGGGTCTTAGTTTGCCTACCCATGAGTTAGACCCTGGGTCTATCTAGGCCAGTGGTGGTGAACCTATGGCATGAGTGCCACAGTGGGTACTCAGAGTCCTCTCTCTGTGGGCACGTGCGCCATTGTCCCAGCAGAAAACACTCTCGCCAACCGCAGCGGTGTCGGGGGGAGTTGCACGCCCCCCCACTGCTGTGGGCAGGGAACGCACCCAATAGCACACCAAAAAAAGCTCCACAACCCTGGACCATCTCCCTCCATTTTCTTAAAGTATATGGAAAAATACTGCAAATTTTCATGTTGGCACTTTGCGATAAATAAGTGGGTTTTGGGTTGCAGTCTGGGCATTTGGTCTCTTAAAGGTTCACCACCACTGATCTAGGCCACCAGTTTCCAAGCACAACTGCACTAGGCGGACTCCCCTTTCAGTAGAAGCCAGCCGATGTCTTTGGAAGCGCACAAGCAGGAAGCAGGAGTGATAAACTTTCTCTACAGGATCTGGTGAAATCTTGAGAGTGCCATGGACTGCAAGAAGATCAAACCTATCCATTCTTAAGGAAATCAGCCCTGAGTGCTCACTGGAAGGACAGATCCTGAAGCTGAGGCTCCAATACTTTGGCCACCTCATGAGAAGAGAAGACTCCCTGGAAAAGTCCCTGATGTTGGGAAAGATGGAGGGCACAAGGAGAAAGGGATGACAGAGGATGAGATGGTTGGACAGTGTTTTCGAAGCTACCAACATGAGTTTGACCAAACTGCAGGAGGCAGTGGAAGACAGGAGTGCCTGGTGTGCTCTGGTCCAGGGGGTCACGAAGAGTCGGACACGACTAAACGACTAAACAACAATATATGGAAAAGGGAATTCACAGTAGAGTGAAAAGTAAGTAAAATGAACTGTCCGCTCTAGGCGGTCCTTTTGCCCACTTTGCCCAAGATGTGAAAGGGATAAGGCAGGAAGGTTAACAACAGGAAGATTTAAAGGAACTATTGGAAACTCAAGGCAGCAGAGATATGAGATGATCAGAGCCCTCCCGAACTTGAAGCATGGGAAGTCCCAACAAAATTTATAATTTGGCAGAATATTTGGACTATATGATAGGTATTTGTACAATTTGGAATATTCAATGTGATTGGATTGGATTGTTAAAATGGAAAATTTAATAAAAATTATTTTAAAAATAATAAAAGAAAGGGATAAGGCAAGGGGGAGAAACTAAGTTAAAAAGTGAGTGGTTTGGGGAAGAAAGTAACATTGAAGCTGCTATTTATGGCATTTCTGTTCAGTTCCAAGATGTATGGAGTATCTATGTATTGGAGCCGGGGTGGGGAAGAGGGTAATTGTACGAGTATTAAAAAAATCAATAAAATGCTAATAGCAAAAAAAGAAAATGAATATGTACCTGAATTAGATATCTGAGCATCTCTGCAGCTCATATTGCACTTTATAGTTTTCACAACATGTTTCATACATGTTATTGGTCTGATGGACGTCATGTGGCAGATCACACTTTTGGCCCAGCCCCATAGCCAGACTTTTTAAAGGGGAACCGTCTTCTTTAATTTGTGACATATTTGATAATGCCAGCTTCCGTTTAATGAATGGCAGCTTGCTTTAAGGACGGGAGAGAAATAAGAATGGGGGCCTCTGAAAAATTCAGTGAATAAAGTAGGGCGAGCACACAACGAAAGCCTTTTGGGGGAAGAGCCCCTTAAATTTTGCTCACTCAAGACTTTCCCTGACTGAGAGTGGATTCCTCATGATCACAATCACCCTGTAAGCGAGCCTGAAAAGACAACAGCCTTGAAGAGTTAAATATTAGAATGTTGCATTCTGGAGTGTGACTCCACTACTTGAAATTTCCTTTGCTTTTCAGTTTCAGTTGTATTCTCTACCAAGTCAGCAATAAAGTTGCCTGTTTGTGTGCCTGCAGAAAGAAGAAATGAGTCTTTTAACTGTGCAATTATGATGATAAGTAGAGCAGAATTGGGTGCCTATTGCTGAAGGGTGAAATAAAGAGATAACTTAAAGTAAACTGAAAAAAAAATCTACCCTAAGTTACCCTTTACTCTTTTAAAGCACTCGCTATACTCATTATTATAGTGGCTATTTCTTCATCTTCTTCCTAGAGTACATTATTGTTATTATTATTATTATTATCTTTATTTATATACCACATTTTCTCCCGACGGGACTCAAGACAACTTACAGATCAAAACAGCGGCAATGGCTTTGATGACAACGGATGAAAACAACCCTAGAGGAATAGAAACAGGACTGCGCATACGGCAGTTAGTTAGCTGGTTAGCCATATAACCTGTAAAAAGGTAAAGGGTAAAGGGACCCCTGACCATTAGGTCCAGTCGTGGCCGACTCTGGGATTGCGGCGCTCATCTCGCTTTATTGGCCGAGGGAGCCAGCGTACAGCTTCTGGGTCATGTGGCCAGCATGACTAAGCCGCTTCTGGCGAACCAGAGCAGCACACGGAAATGCCGTTTACCTTCCCCCCTACCTATTTATCTACTTGCACTTTGACGTGTTTTTGAACTGCTAGGTTGGCAGGAGCAGGGACCGAGCAGCAGGAGCTCACCCCATCGCGAGGATTCGAACCGCGACCTTCTGATCGGCAAGCCCTAGGCTCTGTGGTTTAACCCACACAGCCACCCGCGTCCCGCATATAACCTGTAACTCAGGCCTAATTTCTGATTCTGTCAGTATATGCAACTCAGTATAAGGCTTCTTCAGGCTTTCTGGGAAGAAAAACCAACCCAGCAACCGATTAAAAAAACCCCCAGTGGCCTTCCACAATTAGTTTCCCGTCACTCGGTTAGTCTTTTTTATAGCAACCAGTTTAAAAGTTTTCCCCTGGTTTTCCAACAGTAAGGAAAATCTAAAGCGGGGTGCAGATCCAGCTTGTTCACCCCTGTTTGAGCGTTCTACTTACTCGTGAGTAGAATGCTTGAACTACAGAGAATCTTGCTTTGTGCTGCTGCCTAAAGTTGCTGAAAATTGTGTTTCGGAGAGAGCCCTGTCTTAAATCCTGCTGTCGTCCGTCAACCGGGAAGCCTTTTCTAGGAGATTGACACATTCAGTATTCCCTTCCTGGAACCACCAGGCCTGGCAAATGTTCCCCCCTCCTGCCCTGGCTTCTCCCAGCCAAAGGTTGTGTTTGTGGAGTACCGTGAGCCAGCAAGAGTCCTTTAGAGGAGGGGCATTGGAAGAACTCAGCATCCCGCCTGCTCCCAGCGCACCTCTTGCCAAGCAAAGTGTGAAGAGAGGCCAAGTTTTCCATAGTTGTCCTATGATTCACACCGCACTTCCTCTCCTTGGCCTTTCAGGGCACCGGCTTGCGGCTAATTAACACATTCAGGGGTTCTGCTCAAGCAGAAAGGCCAGGAGGGTGCTTGTCTGATGAGAAGGATTGGGGAACTGACCCAGGAAGAAGACGGGGCAACGCTCTGTCTGCATCTCCTTCTTCCCCCTCCCAGCAAGTCAGGTTTGCTCTTCTTTACAGCCATAGAAAGGCTGGCCTCTGGGCTGCTTTCATTTACCTGACCTCAGGTGCCCCCTCCAAGGGTAAAGAGAGTTTAACTATTGAGCCACAGCGACAACAAAAATTAGCAGGAAGCACAAAAGGAATTGCTGAGCCGGCTTTGCCTCTGACCTCCGCCACCTTCTCCCGCGCAAATGGGAAGATGCAAATCTCTTTGAATGGAGGTGACTTCGCATCTCCGTGCAGGCAAGCCAAGGTGGGCCGCTGGGGGTCTCCCCGTGAAGTGAAGCCCTTTGCAAGGCTCCAAGGGGAGATGTGGCGGCTCCAGCCTCCTTTCATGGCTTCCTGGTTCTGCTCGACAGACTGTCTCATTGTCTTCCCTCTGAATGGGTCTGTCTGTCTTTTAATTGGGGATTTCGCTCTGCGCAAGAGCCCTTCGCGGGCCAGACTCCTTCGCCTCTCTTTAGCGTTCTCTGTTCCTTTCCAATTTTCTGCCCCAATTTGAACAGTCTAATTTCTCCTTGACTTCCAGCAGGAAGGAAGGAAGAAGAAGGAAAGCGAGCCAAGCAGAAAGGAACCCTACATCTGGCCCTTCATAGGGACGAGGAAGTAGCCAGCACAGGAAAGTTCTGGAACTCATCCTTGACGGTCAAGGCCTCCTCCAAAGATCAGGGCCAGACTTTGGCATTCACTGCCTCATTCCATACCAGCTTATCCTTACAAGCCCGCTGCCTCCTTCCTGTCCCCTCAGGCTTGTCTCATGCTTGGGGAACATGTTCTGCAAAGGCCTAGCAGTTGCCATGCATTCTCCTCCATCTCCTCAGCTTTGGGAAAGTCTTTGCTCCTCGGTTAAGGCAGCTAGAATGACCGAAATTTCTGAGCTGTCTTCAGACAGCGCCACATCAGTCCCATCCACAACATCCACAATGGCCTCGGCCCAGTATACCTGAAGGAGCATCTCCACCCCCATTGTTCTGCCCGGACGCTGAGGTCCAGCGCCGAGGGCCTTCTGGCGGTTCCCTCATTGCGAGAAGCAAAGCTACAGGGAACCAGGCAGAGGGCCTTCTTGGTAGTGGCGCCCGCCCTGTGGAACGCCCTCCCATCAGATGTCAAAGTTATAAATAACTACCTGACATTCAGAAGACATCTTAAGGCAACCCTGTTCAGGGAAGTTTTTAATCTGTGATATTTTACTGTATCTTTGGTTTCTATGGAAGCCGCCCAGAGTGGCTGGGGAAACCCAACCAGGGCGGGGTACAAATAATAAATAATAATAATAATAATAATAATAATAATAATAATAATAATAATTCCTTTAAAGTACAGTGGTACCTCGGGTTAAGTACTTAATTCGTTCCGGAGGTCCGTTTTTAACCTGAAACTGTTCTTAACCTGAAGCACCACTTTAGCTAATGGGGCCTCCTCCTGCTGCCGCCGGAGCACAATTTCTGTTCTCATCCTGAAGCAAAGTTCTTAACCTGAAGCACTATTTCTGGGTTAGTGGAGTCTGTAACCTGAAGCGTATGTAACCTGAAGCGTCTGTAACCCGAGGTACCACTGTATATAAAGTCCCAAAGAATCCTGGGAACTGTAATCTGTTTAAGGGCGTTGGAAATTGTAGCCCTGTGAGGGGTAAACTACAGTTCAAAGGATTCTTTGAGGGGAAACCATGCCTGTGCTTTAAATGCATGCTGTGGATGTGACCACAATACAGTACAGTGGTACCTTGGTTCTCGAACTTAAACTGTTCTGAGTCTGTTTGACTCCCGAAATTGTTTGAAAACCAAGGCGTGGCTTCCGATTGGCTGCAGGAGCTTCCTGCACTCAACTGAAAGCCGCAGAAGACATTTGGCTTCTGAAAAGTGTTCGCAAATCGGAACACTTACTTCAGGGTTTGCAGTGTTTGGGAGCCGAATTGTTCGACGACTAAGCCATTTGGGAACCAAGGTACCACTGTAGTCATGTTTGGAAATGGCTACAGCATGCCACTCGACACAGGTCTGATCAGTTGCATGGTCAGCAGCAGCGATGGTGAGGATCATCTCACGATGGCCTTATGCTGCCTTTCCCACAGCAATTCTTCTAGAGCCGGGCCATCTTGGAAAATAACAGTGCGCTCCAAAATGTGCCGTGTGAGGCAGAGTGTTCAGCCTGCCTCATGCTCAAGCTTTGAGTACGTAAAGGCAGCAGGAAGAAGAAAGAAGGGCTATTAAATAAAATGTGTGGGGAGGAGGCCATGTATGGCACAGGAAGACTGTACACTGAGATAAAGGATGCGGGTGGCGCTGTGATGTAAACCACTGAGGCTCTTGGGCTTGCCGATCAGAAGGTCGGCGGTTCAAATCCCCGCAATGGGGTTGGCTCCCATTGCTCTGCTCCAGCTCCTGCCAACCTAGCAGTTTGAAAGCACACCAGTGCAAGTAGACAAATAGGTACCACTGTGGCCGGAAGGTAAACGCCATTTCTGTGTGCTTCTGTCATGCTGGCCACATGACCCAGAAATATAGAATAATAATTTATTATTTATACCCCACCCATCTGGCTGAGTTTCCCCAGCCACCCCGGGCGGCTCCCAATCAAATGTTAAAAACAGTACAGCATTAAATATTAAAAACTTCCCTGAACAGGGCTGCCTTCAGATGTCTTTTAAAGATAGGATAGCTGCTTATTTCCTTCACATCCTAAGGGAGGGTGTTCCACAGGGTGGGCGCCACTACCGAGAAGGCCCTCTGTCTGGTTCCCTGTAGCCTCACTTCTCGCAAAGAGGGAACTGCCAGAAGGCCCTCGGCGCTTGATCTCAGTGTTCGGGCTAAACAATGGGGGTGGAGACGTCTGCAGACAAATGCTGGCTCCCTCGGCCTGAAAGCGAGATGAGCGCTGCAACCCATAGTCGCCTTTGACTGGACTTAACTGTTCAGGGGTCCTTGACCTTTTTACCTTACACTGAGATCCCTTAGGACCTCTAGCTGGATGTCTGTGGCTTATCAATGGTTGCACTGGCCCGCCTTAAAGATCTATCGGCTTGGATACACGTCCATGCTCTAGTGATACTCAGCAGAACGGCATCCTTGTGCAATCGTCCGCTCAGCAGCATGCAACCCCCCCACCGCAGCTTCATATGCATACAGATCCCCAACCTTAGAAGTGGTTAATTTGGTAAGATTTCTGTGGTTGCTGAATGGCCTCTTCAAAGAGCAACAGGCCCGTGACAAGCATGTTCGAAGTAAGTGGTGTGGTTTTGATGTCTTGTCTGTTGTTTCCACCTTGTCTGCTACAATCTGTATTACTATATGAACACGAAGAATGCTACTCAATAGGAATGACCCATGGTGCCGGGTTAATTCTGTTTACAAAAGAATAAATATTATAGCAGTGGCTTATAAGAGAGAATCAATAGCTTCCTTTCACTAGGTGATCCCTTCATGTCTTCTCAAATTGATTTGCTCCCCCCAGCAGCACATCAGCATAACGCCGTGGCTATCTATTACAGGGTGACGGGGGGGTCAGGCGATTATTGAAGTATATCTGAATTTACAATATTAACGACTAGCTACGGAGTGTCCGGAGGTTCGTGGTGAATTAATTATCTGTTTAAGAAGCCATGAAGAAATCAATCAATGAAAATTTCTCACTCTTCTGAGAGAGCGAGGGAGCTTGTCAATTCTTCTTCTTGGTGGTTTTTTTTTTATAAAAAAAACTTGTATTACATTTAAAGAGACAGAATTTGCTTTTCAGGAGGTTGCTCTGCAGATGTGATTGGCTTCACCTTGGTACGCCTCTTGCCAATGATGTGCAGGAGGGCACACAGTACAAAGTGGGTACTGTGAAAGAAATGTGTGGGGCTCAGAGCCTTACCACAGTGGAAAGGACAGCTCCCTCTCTCATCATCCCCGGTATCCACAAAGGAGTGGGTGAAGTCATAGAATCATAGAATTGTAAATTTGGAAAGTCCAACTTTCTGCAATGCAGGAATCTTTCTTGACACTCAAACCCACAACCCTGAGATGAAGAGTCTTATGCTCTACCAACTGAGCTATCCCTCAGTTTCTGGAGTGGCGCTATGCTGCTAAGGACACAAAAGGAACCTGCTGTTGTTGTTGTTTAGTCATTTAGTTGTGTCCAACTCTTTGTGACCCCATGGACCAGAGCACGCCAGGCACTCCTGTCTTCCACTGCCTCCCGCAGTTTGGTCAGACTCATGCTGGTAGCTTCGAGAACACTATCCAACCATCTCGTCCTCTGTTGTCCCCTTCTCCTTGTGCTCTCCATCTTTCCCAACATCAGGGTCTTTTCCAGGGAGTCTTCTCTTCTCATGAGGTGGCCAAAGTATTGGAGTCTCAGCTTCAGGATCTGTCCTTCCAGTGAGCACTCAGGGCTGATTTCCTTAAGAATGGATAGGTTTGATCTTCTTGCAGTCCATGGGACTCTCAAGAGTCTCCTCCAGCACCATAATTCAGAAGCATAAATTCTTCGGCAATCAGCCTTCTTTATGGTCCAGCTCTTACTTCCATACATCACTACTGGGAAAACCATCAGGCCAATGGCCCATGAAGACTACCATCCTGTTCTCACAGTGGCCAACCCTCTCAGAAGGCACAGAACTCTGCCTGGGGCCTGTTCCACCACCACTGGGAAAGAGCAAGTCAGAAGAAAAGTGGCCAGAACTGTGAATGGCTACAGAAGAGAAGCAAGTACTAGAGACCTTCATATCTGCTACTGACAATGAGGTTGCCAGCTGCAGAACTGCTTTGGTCCCAGCCATTTTGCTAGATCTCAAGGGGAGAAGAGGGGAAACTGGGCTGAGGTGCAAACAGAGGTGTTTGCCCAGGGAAGGAAAGATGGAATGAAGGTACAGCACTGCCAAGGTGTGGCAATGGCTATGTTGGGAGAAAGCCGAAAGCCAAGGGTGCAGGGATAGCAGAGCACAGCTGGGCTGCATCCAAGTCCCAACCCCTGGACTAAGATCTATTATTCTTAGATTTGCCCAATTTGACCATGATGCTCAGAAGCACTCTTAATCGAATGGGAAGAATAAATCTAGAGGACCCTACATTCAGAGGGTGTGGTGGCAGTGGCATGGGCAGGGCCCACAGGGGTGGTTTTCCGTGGGCACAAAATTCTTCGGGGTGCAAAATTTCAAAACGGTAAGTACAGTCATACCTTGGGTTGAATGTACTTCGGGATGAGCGCTTTCGAGTTGCGCTCTGCGGCAACCCGGAAGTAACGGAGCGCGTTACTTCTGGGTTTCGCCACTTGCGCATGCGCAGACGCTCAAAATGACATCATGTGCAGAAGCAGCGAAAAGCGGCTCATGCGCAGACGTGCTATCGCTGGTTACGTTTGCTTCTGGATGCGAACGGGGTTCCAGAACGGATCCCGTTAGCATCTAGAGGTACCACTGTAAGTAGTTATAATAAAAAAAATAGCACTCCCTCCAGTTCACACAGAAAATCTCCCAGTGTTTGTGTGGGCAAACTGAGGAGCAGATTTGGCTGACGGACAGCTGTTAAGGTGTCCTCTGCATGGACTTTAGAACGGTACACATTCCTGACCAATCCCCTGTCCCACACTCTGCCGTGTTTGATGCTCATGAGCTGCCACGGCTGCCACTTGGAGAGCTCACTGAGCTATTGCCCCTTTGTTCCAGCCTATCAGTGGGCGGTGCCGAGGATAGTCAACTTGCCCCGGGCACCGGCAACCCATGTTACGCCACTGCATGGGGGTAGCCATCTAGTTGTGCTAGTGCAATAACTTTTAGCTGGGCAATCTGAATTCCCTACCCTCTCCTCTCTCCATGCACCTCCTAAATCTGATTCAGTGGGTTGGGAAAAACCCCAGAGCAGATTTAGGGGGGCCGGTACTTTGGGAGAGGAGAGGGCAGAGAAGTTACACTACAGAGCCAAAAGTCATTGCACTAGAACAAATGTTTGGTTGAACACTACCCAATGCTTTTGCCTAGCTTTCCTTCTTAGGAAGGCTTGCTTCCCAGGCCTCATGAATCTGCTGGAATGAGTTGAGGTGATCCCTCAGCCAGCAACACCCATGCCTGTAATCAGAATGGGAGTGAGCAAGAGCCCATATTAACACAGGAACATCTGTGCCATTACGCATCACACAGGCTGTCAAATTGCCGCCGCATTTTGGACTTCTCCCCACAGCACGTCACAGCAAGCCCTGGTGCAGCAGGCTCCATTGGCAGCTGCCCAAAGGCAGAGACATGGAGAGATCCCTTCTTTGCGGATCCATGTCGATTTGGACTTGGCCATGACGCCCAAAGCAAATTTGGCGTTTGATTCCTCCTTCACTTGGCTTCTAGTACAATTAGATCTAGCAAGTGTGTCTGCGTCATCCTATAGTACTAGGGGAGGCACTTATGCAACACCACAAGAGAGAGAGAGAGGTAAAACATGGATTAAAAAAATGCATTTCCTAATTTATATGTTTAACTGCAAATTTAGAAATGATTAATTTAAACAGAAATACAGTGGTACCTCGGGTTACATACGCTTCAGGTTACATACGGTTCAGGTTACACACTCTGCTAACCCAGAAATAGTGCTCCAGGTTAAGAACTTTGCTTCAGGATAAGAACAGAAATTGTGCTCTGGGGGCGCGGCGGCAGCAGAAGGCCCCATTAGCTAAAGTGGTGCTTCAGGTTAAGAACAGTTTCAGGTTAAGAACAGACCTCCGGAACGAATTAAGTACTTAACCCGAGGTACCACTGTACATTTTACCATAGTTAGAAAGACTGTGGCCAGGTCATCTGTGTGTCTGCTCAATCTGTTTTCTAGGTGCTAACCATAGGACGGGAGGAGAATCGGGGCCTTGAAGTGGTCCATCAAGAGTTAGCGCAGGCTTCCTCAACCTCGGCCCTCCAGATGTTTTGAGACTACAATTCCCATCATCCCTGACCACTGGTCCTGCTAGCTAGGGATCATGGGAGTTGTAGGCCGAAAAACATCTGGAGGGCCGAGGCTGAGGAAGCCTGTGCTAATTCTTGATGGACAACTTCAAGGCCCCGATTCTCCTCCCTTCTTATGGTTCTCTCCCCTTAAACCAAACATAGACACACAATCCTTCGAAGAGGAGACTGTTCTCTGTAAAATAGGACACACAAACCCTTTTTTTCATATGTAGTGGACTTCTAAGAAAGCAAAGGTATTTTGGGAAATGATATATGATGCAAAAAAAAAAAAAGATGTTTAATATCATCATAAAGTTAAAGGGACCCCTGACCGTTAGGTCCAGTCACGGACGACTCTGGGGTTGCGGCGCTCATTTTGCTTTACTGGCCGAGGGAGCTGGTGTTTGTCCTCCAGCATGACTAAGCCGCTTCTGGCGAACCAGAGCAGCGCATGGAAACGCCGTTTACCTTCCCGCCGGAGCGGTACCTATTTATCTACTTGCACTTTGACATCCTTTTGAACTGCTAGGTTGGCAGGAGCAGGGACCGAGCAACAGAAGCTCACCCCGTCGCGGGGATTCGAACTGCCGACCTTCTGATCGGCAAGTCCTAGGCTCTGTGGTTTAGACCACAGTGCCACCTGTGTCCCAATATCATCATACCCCCTCCAAAAAACCCTGAAGCTTTTCTACTAAGGATTATCAGGACCGATGTCCCCAAAAAGATGATTAAGCTGTTTATGTATGTTACAACTGCTGCTGGGATTCTTTATGCACAAAAATGGAAGCAACCGGAAGTTTCCACCGAAGACGAATGGATAAGTTAAGGTGATGGGCTATGCAGAACTGGCAAAGTTAACAACCAAAATAAGAGAACTAATGGCAAAGGTTTTGTGGAAGAATGGAAGTCTTTTCCGGACTATTTAAAGCAGGCATGGCCCTCCAGATGTTTTGGGACTACCATTCCCATCATCCCTGACCACTGGTCCTGTTAGGGGTGATGGGAGTTGTAGTCCCAAAACATCTGGAGGGCCAAGTTTGGCCATGCCTGATTTAAAGAAATATTATTATAAGCTGAATATGTGATCAGGATTTGAACTATGAGCAACTGAAGAATTTAAAGATCATAGTAGTGTGTTAAGAAATAAGAGATAGAAGACAAGAGTGCAGCAGAGGGAGAGAAATAAAAACACCATGGAAAAGGGGGTGGGAAGTTGACAACAACAAAGAATTTTTTTATTATGCATTGAAATGTATGTGTTAAATTTTTGGACTAAAAACATGATAAAAGAGGACACATGAACTCAGAAGAATCTGTCCATTTCGGTTTATCTTAGTTTTTCATATTTCCAATCTCAAGTTCAGTTTGCATTAGATGTGATTTTTAATTTTTTTTAAAAAAAAATGCAGTGAAAGTCTATAAACATTTCTTTTTGTTCAGGTGTCCTAATATATGCATTTTTCTATGCAGTTTTGCCTAACACCAAGCATTTTGTACATTGTGCATACTCATATGTGTCCCCCCAAAACATTTTTTGTTTGGAGAATTGTGTTGCAAAATTTGGAGAGGCGTGAATTTTGTATGAGAACTTCATTTTGGTTCATGCATAGGCTCGTCTTAGGTTTGAATTAAAATGTAACCCAAACAAATCCCAAATCCGTAGTCTCTGGTTATTCCCAGATTGTTGTGCTTGTTCTTTTGAGACCAACCCTGTTTCTGGGGGGGGGGGGGAATGCAATCTGTATTTCATAGAGCATTTAAGGCCATACCCATCAATCTGCAGAGAGATCAACATATTTCTGACCGCTGTTTATGAGCTATATAAACTTGCTGCCCCAAGTATCTGATCAAGCAGAAGGGCACCCTGGCTGTGACTGCTTGGTCTCTCCCTTGCCAGGCCAGTTGCTAAGCCCAAATCTCAAACCTTTTCTCTCCAGTGTCACGATTCAGCATGGTACAGTTTCTGAATTCCTGGCATAGAAGTGATCAGGTTTTTCATTATCGCCCTTCCTAATTTCTTTCCTCTCCTTCACATGCCCTGCATTCAGGCTGTTAAACCAGTTTTTCAGTAGCACTGATAACATCCCCTGGTCCAGGCTGATCCAATGTTTTTAGGGGTTAGTCTTCTGGCAGAAAGGAGTTTCAGCATTTGTCTCAAATCAAGCAACAGATCCGCTGAGCTCAGACCAGATCAAAATAGGCAGCGCTTTAACCTGGCATGCATGTATAACGCAAAAGAGGAAATGTCCTTTCCTCGATAAAAGACGTGTCCGTGTGTCCGTGATGAGGAAGGTCAGTTACAGTGACCTGCCATTTTTTAAGATGCAGCGATGCTCCGTGTCACCATCGCTTACTGTTGCCGACAATCACAGGCAGACAGGGAAGGGCTGGGCAAGCACAGCCTTGTTGTTCAGGGCAGAATTGCCCATGTCATATGAAAGTGGTCACATATCAACAGAGGACCTGCGAAGGTCACAGGAAACTGCCTTATATAGTGGTACCTCGGGTTACATACGCTTCAGGTTACATACGCTTCAGGTTACAGACTCCGCTAACCCAGAAATAGTGCTTCAGGTTAAGAACTTTGCTTCAGGATAAGAACAGAAATCATGCTCCGGCGGCGCGGCAACAGCAGGAGGCCCCATTAGCTAAAGTGGTGCTTCAGGTTAAGAACAGTTTCAGGTTAAAAACGGACCTCCGGAACAAATTAAGTACTTAACCCGAGGTACCACTGTATTGAGGCCAATTTTCTTGTTATTTTTTATTTTTATATATAAATTTTTATTTGATGTTACAGTTAAAGTTTGCTGTCAGATGCTGTTGTGGTTGCTCGAGAGTAACCAGGCAAGACTCCGACCTGTCTTTTACAGGCTTTATTCTGGGTGCGAAATATTTACAGTGAAGTTCATGTCTGGCTCAATCGCTAGCAGAATCTGGGAGTGGTCATTTTTTGTACCCCCCCCCCAGCATTTTTTGTACACCCCCCCCCCCCGAGGAATCCCAGCCTGAACAGGAGTTCCCGCCTCCAGGGTTGGCTGAGCCGGGGCTGGGGCTTGAACCTGAAGGGCCCTCACCTGTGCCGGATCCTCAGGAGCAGACACCAGCTGAGTCTGCTCTGGCTCCGGAGGTGATGGAGGACCCATTGCCTGCAGGTGCTCCACTCTCAGCCCGGTCAGGGGAAGCTGAGGTTGCCTCTGGGTCTGGTAACCCTCCAGCCTCTCCTGAGCTGCAGAGGCTCAGGGCAGAGAGGTGGAGGGAACTAAGTTCCCACAGGAGGAGTGCTTGCCTCCAGGCCAGGAGAGGCAAGTCACCTGTGGACCGGGGCCACCCTATGCCTCGGGGCAGATAAAAGCCAGCCAGACCCAGTCCCAGGTTGCAGGAGCAACATTGTTGGTAGCCTGTTCCTGCCTGCACCCTGTCTTGCTCCTCTGCCAGAGTTCCTGACCTCACCCGACTCCCTGTCTTGGACCCCACTTCAGCCTTGACAGACAGCCTCCATACCACACCCTCGACCTCAGACTGGACTCGGACCACGCCGCACAGTAACCCCCCAGGACCAGCACAGTTAACATCACAAAAATATAGGATTCCCCTTGGACTTCCCTCCAGCCCCCAGCCCCACGGGTTCCCTTGTTAACCTCTTCCCATTGCATCTTATATTGTTCTCCATTTTTTTCTTTAAAAACTCCATTATGTCCATCGTTCTTGCTACATTGCAAGTGTTGTTACAATTCTGCTAATGTTTTTAATCATTTACAGTGTTTTCCAAGATAAGTTATAAAATTTCCCCATTCCTTATTAAAGTTTTTATCTTCCTGGTTTCTGGTCATTTTTGCCAGTTCGGCGTAATCCATCAACTTGATCAAGCCTTCTTCTTTAGTACAGATTTTGTCTTCCGTCCATTTCTGGGCTAAGAGCATCCGTGCAGCTGTCATTACAAACATAAACAGTCTTTTCTGCTCCTTTGGTATTTCTGCACCCATAATCCCTAATAGGAAAGCTTCTGGTTTTTAAACAAAAGTTATTTTAAGCATTTTTTCCAACTCATTATGTATCATTTCCCAGAATGCTTTTTTTTATTACCTTACACTTCCACCACATATGATAAAAGGTGCCCACCCAATATTCTTTTTAATAGATGGGATAGCTCAGTCCATAGAGCATAAGACTCTAAAGCTCAGGGTTGTGGGTTTGAGACCCACGATGGGCGAAAGATTCCTGCATTCCAGGGGGTCGGACTACATGACCCTCGTCGTCCCTTCCAGTTCTGTGATCCTAATCTTTCCCAGCTCTACCCGGAGATGCCAAGGACTGCCTGAAAAACATGTGCTCTACCACATACCCCCACTGCTGTTGCCTTTCTCACCATTGCTTTTCTCCTTGTGAAAAAATAAAGTGAACCAGTGTGGTGTAGTGGTTAAGAGCGGTGGACTTGTAATCTGCTGAACTGGGTTCGCTTCCCCGCTCCTCCACATGCAGCTGCTGGGTGACCTTGGGCCAGTCACACTTCTCTGAAGTCTCTCAGCCCCACTCACCTCACAGAGTGTTTGTTGTGGGGGAGGAAGGGAAAGGAGAATGTTAGCCGCTTTGAGACTCCTTAAGGGGAGTGAAAGGTGGGATTTGAAGTTCAAACTCTTCTTCTTCTTCTCCTTCTTCTTCTTCTTCTTCTTCTTCTTCTTCTTCTTCTTCTTCTTCTTCTTCTTCTTCTTCTTCAGCTTCCCATCCCTGGCCAGCTTTCAGCTGACTGCATCATCATCTCATGTGCCTGTGCAACGGTCTCTGCCTCCTTGACCGCAGTAACTGCTCAGGTAAAGGTAAAGGGACCCCTGATCATTAGGTCCAGTTGCGAACGACTCTGGGGTTGCTGCGCTCATCTCGCTTTATTGGCCGAGGGAGCCGGTGTACAGCTTCCGGGTCATGTGGCCAGCATGACTAAGCCGCTTCTGGCGAACCAGAGCAGCACACGGAAATGCCGTTTACCTTCCCGCCAGAGCGGTACCTATTTATCTACTTGCACTTGGCATGCTTTCAAACTGCTAGGTTGGCAGGAGCAGGGACTGAGCAATGGGAGCTCACCCCGTTGCGGGGATTCAAACCACCGACCTTCTGATTGGCAAGTCCTAGGCTCTGTGGTTTAACCCACAGTGGTGATAAAGCCGAATATCAAATCCAAACTACTCCTCCTCCTCCTCCTCCTCCTCCTCCTCCTCCTCCTCCTCCTCCTCCTCCTCTTCTTCTTCTTCTTCTTCTTCTTCTTCTTCTTCTTCTTCTTCTCCTCCTCCTCCTCCTCCTCCTCCCCCTCCTCCCCCCTCCTCCCCTTCCCCTTCTTCTTCTTCTTCTTCTTCTTCTTCTTCTTCTTCTTCTTCTTCTTCTTCTTCCTCCTCCTCCTCCTCCTCCTCCTCCTCCTCCTCCTCCTCCTCCTCCGCCTCCTCTTCCTCCGCCTCCTCCTCTTCTTCTTCTTCCCTGTGCATCTGACTGGGTTGCATCCAACATATACAAAAACGCAATAAAACATTAAACATAAAAAAAACTCCTTCCCTAGAGAGGGCTGCCTTCAGATGTCTTCTAAAGGTTGTATAGTTACATATCTCCTTGGCTCGGGGGTCATATAACATTTTGCCAATGAAAATAAGGATGTCCTGCCTTACCCTCTAACATTTCTTTGATAAAAATGGGGATGTCCTAAGGAAAAGCGGGACATTCTGGGATCAAGTGAGAAGCCAGGATGGGTTCTGTAAATACAGGGCTGACTCTGGAAAATAGGGACATTTGGAAGTTCTGTTATAAGTGTTTTTAAAGGAAAGCTAACTCTTAGCTGTGGTCTAAACCACCGAGCCTAGGGCTTGCTGATCAGAAGGTTGGCGGTTCAAATCCCTGCGACGGGGTGAGCTCCCGTTGCTCGGTTCCTGCTCCTGCCAACCTAGCAGTTTGAAAGCATGTCAAAGTTCACGTAGATAAATAGGTACCACTCCGGCGGGAAGGTAAACGGCGTTTCCGTGCGCCGCTCTGGTTCACCAGAAGCGGCTTAGTCATGCTGGCCACATGATCCGGAAGCTGTACGCCGGCTCCCTCGGCCTATAGAGCGAGATGAGTGCCACAACCCCAGAGTCGGTCGCGACTGGACCTAACGGTCAGGGGGTCCCTTTACCTTTTAACAGAAAACCTTCAGGTTTTCTGCAGGCAGACCCCATTTGTCCCTGCTGCCCCACATTTTCCTGAGATTCCCTAATACTTTAGATTTTGAAAGACAGGACTAGAACTTTGTAGGAGAGCTTCTTTGTGGCGCACTAACTGGTTTAACGGCTGTAATTATCTCTCTGAGAGAAACTGTAAATTGGATTAAGGTTCTGAGTTGCAGCTGAATGAGCTCCTCCATTGCCCCACCTGGTGGGCTGCTGTGCGATAACAAATATAAGAGGAAGGGGGGGGGGGAGGGTTGAAAGTGCAGAGAAATCGAATTTGGATTCCACTTCACACTCATGGCTTCCTTCTGGAAAAAATGAATTTTTTCCGGCAGAAAAAGCTGGCATAGGCTACGCTGGCAGTATCAGCGCCGGGGCTCGTATCATCTGCTGGCGCTCTTCCGGAAACACGATCCCCTCCATTATCGGGAGGAAATAAATAAATAAACAGCAGGAGATGTTTTGGCAAAGGAGCAGGGAAAGGAACAGAGAGCGATGCGTGTCAACACAGTGTGCTTGCGGCCAGCTCTGTCTGTTGCAGGCAGGAGTGGGGGGAGGGAAGGAGCAGGGAGAAAGATAGGAAGTTTGGGTTATTCTCCATCCCCCCCCCCCACTGCCTTCTACAGTGGTACCTCAGGTTAAGTACTTCATTTGTTCCAGAGGTCCGTTCTTAAACCTGAAACTGTTCTGAACCTGAAGTACCACTTTAGCTAATGGGGCCTCCCGCTGCCATCGCGCCGCCAGAGCATGATTTCTGTTCTCATCCTGAAGCAAAGTTCTTAACCCGAGGTACTATTTCTGGGTTAGCAGAGTCTGTAACCTGAAGCGTATGTAACCCGAGGTACCACTGTATATGTATGGAGAGAGAGAGAGAGAGAGAGAGAGAGAGAGAGAGAGAGAGAGAGAGAGAGAGAGAGGGTGATCTGTCATGGAACAAACCATTTTGAAGCAGACAACAGCAGTTGCCCAGACCTCATGGCTGGTTGTGAAGGGGTCCCCATAACAGTTCAAGCTTCAGGGGCCCCCAAAGAAGAGGTCCTTCACCTTGCATCAAAGAAGAGGCTGATTCTCCAGGGCTACCTCTGAAAAAGGAGACCAGGACATTAGCCCATGCTTTGAGAGACGGGGCAATTTAAAGAGACAGCCCAATCGACAAGCTGCTTGAGAGAATGCAATAGGTTTTAGGCCTATTCAGGCAATTAATTAAATGTGATTTAAATACAATAAGGGTTTTGCCTTAATTTGTGGATTTAGGCTGGTGTCTTTTCAACATGCAGATGGCTAAGAGAAAGGCTGCCTTTTCAGGATTTTGTAACCAATGAAAGAGAGAAAGAGAGTATATTACATTATAGTGTGTGTGTGTGTGCCAAATATTCTCAATACAGTGGTACTTTGGGTTAAGAACTTAATTCATTCTGGAGGTCCGATCTTAACCTGAAACTTTAGCTGAAGCACCACTTTAGCTAATGGAGCCTCCTGTTACCACCGCACGATTTCTGTTCTCATCCTGAAGCAAAGTTCTTAACCCGAGGTACTATTTCTGGGTTAGCGGAGTCTGTAACCTGAAGCGTCTGTAACCTGAAGAGTATGTAACCCGAGATACCACTGTATTGCTTTTTAAAAGGTCTGATAAACAGAAATGGCACAAGATGTTTTCATGCCTGAGACAGCATGTCCACACAGGGGCGGAGGAAGGGTTGTGTGGTGGGGTGCGGGCCGCCCCGGGTTTCACCACTGAGGGGGTGACAAAATGCCGGGCGGCACTCACCATAGGGCCTGCAGCGCACCCAGACCACGTGTCTCTCCTGGGAAGTGATGCGGTGGCTTGGGTGCCCGCTGGCTTCACCCTGCCCCAAACGGTCCTCCCTCCTCTTTCACAGGAACATCCCTCAGCACTCCAGTAGATATTTATGCAGATATTTTCTGGCTCTTCAGAAGACACTGAGAACAGTTAGTCCCTATTTAGTTTCCATGGCAACATGTCACCTTGAGTTTACCTTGGACGTGGGTGGCGCTGTGGTCTAAACCACTGGGCTTCTTGGGCTAGCCGATCGGAAGGTCGGTGGTTCGAATCCCTGCGACGGGGTGAGCTCCTGTTGCTCTGTCCCAGCTCCTGCCAACCTAGCAGTTCAGAGAGAAGGCAAATGGCGTTTCCGTGCGCTTTGGTTTCCATCACGGTGTCCCGTTTCGCCAGAAGCGGTTTAGTCCTGCTGGCCACATGACCCAGAAAGCTGTCTGCGGACAAACGCTGGCTCCCGCGGCCTGAAACCCACCAGGGAAGAATGGCAGATGAAGTTGATGGACTACATGGAATTGGCGGAAATGACTGGCAGAATCCGAGACCAGGGAGAAGAGTCGGTAGAAGAAGATTGGAAAAAGTTTAAAGACTATTTACAGAAATACTGTAAAATTAATGAATGTTAGAAAGATGTTGGAATGAAGTTATATGGCTTTAGTAGAAATGTTATAAGGAATTAAGTATAAATAGATTATTAGAGCATTAAAGGGAAAAATAAGGTTAGAATGGGTTAAGACAATTATAGGATAGAAAACAGAGGAAGATGGAAAGGAATTGCTGAAACAATTAATAGAAGTGGAATACAAAAAGGGTGTGAGGAGGTCGTGGAAATTAGCAAAAGAAAGATAAGATATTGAAATTGGACTGTGTTTTAAATGGTTTTTGTTTTGTTTTGTTAGTTGTATGTTAGTGTTTTGCAGTTTTTTTTGTTTTGGTTTTGTATTGCATTGTATTATTGTATGTTTTTTCTTTTTTGGTTTTTTGTAGTGTTGTGTTCAATTTGGTGGAAAACTAATAAATATTATTATATAAAAAAAGAAAGAAAGCGAGATGAGCGCCGCAACCCCATAGTTGCCTTTGACTGGACTTAACCGTCCAGTCCTTTACCATTACCTTTACCTTTACCTAGCAATAAAGGAGATGCCTGCCAGAGCTGGAAGGGACCCTGGAGGTCATCTTGCCTGGCCCGCAAGCGTTGCAACAATACGAAGTGTAGTGAAAGTGCTTCTAGCAGTTGCTATCACCAGAACCTGGAATGTACCATATCCGTGACACAGGTGGCTTCTGATTGTGATTGATTGCATTGCAATTAGATCAAATAATAACGGCTGCAATTTGGGAAATGTTCCTAATTTATTTAGCTGATTCTGGACATGAAGAAATGTTGTTGTTGTTTTTTTAAAAAATATTCCTGCTGGGGAATAAATCAGTCTCTCTCTCTCTCTCTCTCTCTCTCTCTCTCTCTCTCTCTCTGCTCAATTATATTTTTTTTCAAATAAATTTTTATTATTAGCTTGTTTCAAACAAAGAAAAAAAAGAAAACCAAGAAAAATAAAAACGACAGACAATAATAACACACAAACAAATAACCATAATAAATAAGAATATCACATCCAAAATTTAACAATACCATCTCTTTCCAGACTTCCTTCAGCTTGTCCGTAAATCCTTCGTAGTAATAGTTTAAGTTACGCATTTCCTAATTTATATTGACTTTTTTTATAACTCTTTCTTACTATTCCCTTTAGACAATAATTCTTAGTCTTTCACAGTACTTCTTTAAACCCCGTTAGCGTTATTTGTCCCTCACTTATATATTCCAGATAGGCTCTCTGCTCAATTATAAACTCACTTGGGTGACCTTGGGCCAGTCAACATCTCTCAGTCCAATCTACACTGAAGGGATGTTGTTAGGAGAAAAGATCGGGGAAGAAACATACATGCCACTTTGAGTTCATTGCAGAAAGGCAATGAAATCAATAAACCATTTATTTATTTATTTATTTATTTATTTATTTATTTATTTATTTATTTATGGTACGTGTAGTAACAACACACATTTTCCTGACCTCCAATGTTTCTCTGATGAAAAATAGGGACATCTTATTCAATAATAATAACAATACTGTAAAAGCAATGATAAATTTCTTATTTATACCCAGCACATCTGAATGGGTTGCCCCAGCCACTCTGGGTGGCTTCCAAAATATAAAAAAACCACAATAAAACATTAAACATTTTAAAAAACTTCCCTATACAGAGTTGCCTTCAGATGTCTTCTAAAGCTTATACAGTGGTACCTCGGGTTACATACACTTCAGGTTACAGACGCTTCAGGTTACAGACTCCGCCAACCCAGAAATAGTACCTCTGGTTAAGAACTTTGCTTCAGGATGAGAACAGAAATTGCGCGGGGGCGGCGCGGCAGCAGTGGAAGGCCCCATTAGCTAAAGTGGTGCTTCAGGTTAAGAACAGTTTCAGGTTAAGAATGGACCTCCGGAACAAATTAAGTACTTAACCCGAGGTACCACTGTACAGGGCTGCCTTCAGATGTCTTCTAAAGCTTATAAATTATTATACAACCTTCGAAAGGTTGTTGTTGTTGTTGTTGTTAAAGAGGACACCCCTATTTTCATTGGAGAAATGTTGGTAGGATGTGTTTTTGGGCGCACACCATTTTGTGGTTCGCCTCAGTCGCCACAATGTCTCGGGCCGGCCCTGATAGGTACGTGTGCTCTCAGCTCTTCCCACAGAAGATACGAATGGCTTCCACTGGAATGACAGCAGAATCCTTGGCCTGTTGTCTCGCTCTGCCTCCTTCCACGGAGAGGATGTCCTGTTCTAAGCCTTTGCCGTTTTTTCCCCAGCTACCAAAGATAAAGGCTTCTGGAAAGCGACCAACTCTGCTGCTGTTTGTAGAGGTGTTAATGTTTAGCTGTTCCATTTCAACAATGAGGCCATCATCACTGCCCCTCCATCTCCCTGCCAGCTGGCAAGAGGAGAGCCGCTGGCAAGGCAGTGCCAACCACAACCACCCTGGGCCTCCGATGCTAACAGAGAGCAGAAGCGAGGATGGGGAAGCAGCAGATCCTATGAGCTGAAGTGATGCAAAAGCGCCATATTCATGCATGAGAAAAATGGGGTAATGCCGTTCTACCTTTAAAAAATTCTAGTTTGCCTTTGGATCATTGGGGACGCCGCTGCCACTCTTTTCAGTGTTGCAGACCCTCCAAGTGTCCCTTTTTTCCAGGGACAGTTCTGGATTTACAGAAGACGTCCCAGTTTCTGATTTGATCCCTGAATGTCCTGCTTTTCCGTAAAGGTAAAGGTAAAGGGACCCCTGACCATTAGGTCCAGTCACAGACAACTCTGGGGTTGTGGCGCTCATCTCACTTTATTGGCCGAGGGAGCCGTCGTACAGCTTCCGGGTCATGTGGCCAGCATGACTAAGCTGCTTCTGGCGAACCAGAGCAGTGCACAGAAACGCCGTTTACCTTCCTGCCGGAGCGGTATCTATTTATCTACTTGCACTTTGACGTGCTTTCAAACTGCTAGGTCGGCAGGAGCAGGGACCGGACAACAGGAGCTCACCCTGTCGCGGGGATTCGAACTGCCGACCTTCTGATCGGCAAGTCCTAGGCTCTGTGGTTTAACCCACAGTGCCACCCACGTCTCTGCTTTTCCTTAGGATGTCCCTATTTTCATCAGAGAAATGCTGGAGGGTATGGAGTTATGCGACCCCTGAGCCTTTACAACCTTTACGAGACATCTGAAGGCAGCCCTGTCTAGGGAAGTTTCTTAATGTGTAATGTTTTATTGTGTTTTTATATATGTTGGGAGCTGCCCAGAGTGGCTGAGGCAACACAGTCAGATGGTCGGGTTATTATTATTATTATTATTATTATTATTATTAATTTTTCAGATGTTTTCTAAAAGTCAGATAGTTGTTTATTTCCTTGACATCTGATGGGAGGGCGTTCTACAGGGCGGGCGCCACTACCGAGAAGGCCCTCTGCCTGTAGTAGTAGTAGTAGTAGTAGAAATAATAATAATAATAATAATAATAATAATAATAATAATAATAATAATAATAATTTTTCAGATGTTTTCTAAAAGTCAGATAGTTGTTTATTGCCTTGACATCTGATGGGAGGGCGTTCTACAGGGCGGGCGCCACTACCGAGAAGGCCCTCTGCCTGTAGTAGTAGTAGTAGTAGAAATAATAATAATAATAATAATAATAATAATAATAATAATAATAATTTTTCAGATGTTTTCTAAAAGTCAGATAGTTGTTTATTGCCTTGACATCTGATGGGAGGGCGTTCCACAGGGTGGGCGCCACTACCGAGAAGGCCCTCTGCTTGGTTCCCTATAACTTGGCTTCTCGCAGTGAGGGAACCACCAGAAGGCCCTCAGAGCTGAACCTCAGTGAATGATGGGGTGAAGCCACTTATTATTATTATTATTATTATTATTATTATTATTGACATCCCTATTTTCCTTTTTTAAATGTTGGAGGGTATGATGTTCTGCATCCCCTCCTTTGAAGACTTCAGGTACAAATATGTGTGAATAAGCCATATTTCTAAGACACTGCAGACTCCACTGTTCCTTGAATTTCCAGCGGAAACACAACCGTCGATCAGTGACTGGAACCCACAGGAATCTTGCAAGTGCTTGGCAGAGATTTGGGGTCATGTGTAACAATAATTTATCCTGAAAAGGTGGCCTCAGTGGCTCAGAGTGCCTTCCATCAGCTTCGACTGGTGGCCCAGCTACGCCCCTATCTGGACAGGGGTAGCCTAACTACTGTTGTCTAAGCTCTGGTAACCTCAAGGTTAGATTACTGCAATGCATTATATGTAGGGCTGCCTCTGAAGACGGTTCAGAAACTTCAGCTAATGCAGAATTCAGTGGCCAGGTTGCTCACCGGAGTAAGACGGTTTGAGCATATTACACCAATCCTGGTCTGACTCTACTGGCTACCAATGAGTTTCTGGGCTCAATTCAAAGTGCTGGTTTTGACCTATAAAGCCTTAAATGGCTCAGGAACGCAATATCTCAAGGACTGCCTCTTTCCATATGAACCTACCCAGACCCTGAGATTATCTTCTGAGGCCCTTTTTCGTGTGCCTCCTCCTTGAGAGGTCCGGAGGGTGGCAACACAAGAACGGGGTCTTCTCTGCAGTGGCCCCCCTCCTGTGGAATGCTCTCCCCAGGGAAGTTTGGCGCCTTCATTATACACCTTTAGGTGCCAAGCAAAAAAACCCCAGGCCTTTGGTTAATCTGATTGACATCCTATGCCCATGGGGGGGGGTTATTGGGTTGTTGTTTTTATTTTGATTATATATATTGTGGTTTTTATGTTGATCTTTTCTGTGAACTGCCCTGAGACCTCCAGGTATAGAGCTGTATATAAATTCTATAAATAATAATAATATTAAGTAAGGAAACATATCCCTGCACAACAATTTCTCTTGCCTGGCAGTTAGAGACAACCGGTGCTGTGTCCCAGCAACAGAGATCTACGGTTATACTTCATGTTATGTTTGCTTCATGTTATGTTTTTTCAACATAACATGGCAACTGGAAGTACCAGAAAGGGTTACTTCCAGGTTTCGCAGCTCGCGCATGCGCACAAGCGTGAAATCATGCTTCACGCATGCGCAAAAGTGCCAAATCGCGCCGCGCACCTGCACAGATACGGAGCTTCAGGTTGCGCACTTTTCATGTTGCGAACGGGCCTCCGGAACGGATCCCGTTCGCAACCAGAGGTACCACTGTATTGACTGTGAAGCTGAACTGAATGCACTGTCTTATTCACTTGTGGATTGTGAATGCTTGTTACAGTTGTGTAAAGACATGAGAATTCCTGTCCAATGTCCAATCCAGGTTTATGAGCAAAGCCAAACATGCTTTGTTGTCCTGATAAACCTGGATTGGACATTTCCCGTGAGGCTGTAAGGTCTCTGGAATGTAAACAGAGTCCTGTGACTCCACGCAGCTGCTCAGTGAGAAACAGAAACTAACATTGACCACATGCCCTGTCTGCGGGTGTCTCATATTTAAAGAGAATTGTGATTCATATATATTCTACATATATACAGTACGGTCACATCTTGTGTTGGGGTTGTATTCCGGGGATGGCATGTACATGCAAAAATGCGCATATTCAAACTGCTTCCTTGGAAATGCTTCCGGCATGAGCATCCTTTATTCTGGACCAGTGTACCAAGCAAAATCTATCCCCCAAGCAAGGTGGAGAGCTCTCCACCTTGCTTATTGGGCAAGTCATGCTCAGCGTACAGGCTCTGGGATGCTCTCGTGAATGTCGCAGGGCTCTCCAAGTTCCTGCAAGATCTTGCGAAAGCATCCCAGAGCCCTTTGAGCAAGGCAGTAAATGAGACAGACAGCTTTAAAGGTCTTTCCATGCCAGGAAAAGCTGGCGCAAAAAGACCTCTAAAGCTCTCTTCCTTGCGTGCAGTTAATTTGTGTAGCTCAAACCGGCCAGCTTTCAACTGCGTCAGGTGCACCCAATGCAATTGTACTGTATATAAAGTCCAAACATTAGTAACAATAATTTCGAGATCTCTCTCTGTGGCCGACCTTCATTAACTAACCGTAAATGCTAACATTTTAGAACCAAATTCTGTTAATTCTCAGACTCGGTATTTATTTTCTGTTTGATCAAAAAGGCGTATTGGTAATCTTTCTTTCTTGTAATAACTGCATAAGCTCAGCATATGACTTGACTATATTGTTATCAATCACGTCTTTATGTATGTCAATATCGGATACTTCCCAAAGCTTATCACTAACAAGATGTTGACTGGAGTTGAACTTCCCCTCTCATATTACCGCTGTCAAAGGCCATATTCCTGATGCCCATTTCATATAGTATTTCTTCTCAGTTTCTAATGCCATTTTTACAATGAAGTTACTACTCATATAATACTTCTCATCTCTCTTCTTTTTAAAAGCCAAATCAATGGAGGTACTACATAGTTGTTCATTTCGTGTCAGAGATTGATGAGCAGCCAGGCAACATCAATATTAATTTAGATGTATGATAATAGAGTTGAAGAGTCAATGCTCCTACCCCTCCATTCCTCTCTTTTTTAATAAATTATTTTCTGTTTCACTCTTGAGGGTTTTTTTAATTGTTCCAGCTAAATTTTAATAATTCACTTTATTGCCCTAACTCTCTGATCCCACGGAGCTGCTAGGCAGCTCAAAGCAGCCCAAATTACATGGGAACATTCAACATGTGTGTAGCACTAATCCATATTTTGCAGAGTTTTGTCCACATGTTGGCTTTCCCTTTAACCACATGTACTGTCATTTTTGATATAATAATTAAGTAGAGTTATGGGACGCGGGTGGCGCTGTGGCCTAAACCACAGAGCCTAGGGCTTGCTGATCAGAAGGTTGGCGGTTCGAATCTCCACGACGGGGTGAGCTCCTGGTGTTCGGTCCCAGCTCCTGCCAACCTAGCAGTTCAAAAGCACGTCAAAGTGCAAGTAGATAAATAGGTACTACTCCGGCAGGAAGGTAAACGGCGTTTCTGTGCGCTGCTCTGGTTTGCCAGAAGCGGCTTTGTCATGCTGGCCACATGACCTGGAAGCTGTCTGCGGACAAATGCTGGCTCCCTCGGCCTATAGAGTGAGATGAGCACCGCAACCCCAGAGTCGTCCGCGACTGGACCTAACAGTCAGGGGTACCTTTACCTTTACCCATCTTCTTCTTTCTTTTTTGGTGATCATTCTTAGCCGTGTAAGATTGTCTTCCATGAACACGGTTTTAACAGTATGTGACTGTGGAGGCCAATTCTTGATCCACACATCCTTCTACAGTGGGGACATAAGTTTCCAGGCTGGAGTTGATCACGGTGTGGATTTGCCAAGCGTGCCTTCCTTTTACCATATTTCTGCCTTGTGTCCTGAGTTTGAGCGTCTTCAAAGCCCCGGACACCTTTGGTAAAGGCTGTTCTCCAATTGGAGTGCTCGCAGGCCAGTGTTTCTCAGTTGTCAGCGTTTATACTACATTTTTAAAAATTTGCCTTGAGAGAGTCTTTAAACCATTTTTTTGTTGACAACCAGGATTACGCTTTCCATTTTTAAGTTTGGAACATAGTAGTTTCTTTGGAAGACGATAATCAGGCATCTGCACAACATGACCAGTCCAACAAAGTTGACGTTGAAGAATCATTGCTTTGACACTGGTGTTCTTTGCTACTTCCAGTACACTGGCATTAGTTTGCCTGTCTTTCCAAGTGATGTGTAAATTTTTTGGGAGGAAGGTAAATGGCATTTCCGTGCACTCTTGTTTCATTCACAATGTCCTGCTGACCAGAAGCAGTTTAGTCCTGCTGGCCACATGACCCGGAAAGCTGTCTGTGGACAAACGCTGGCTCCCTCGGCCTGAAAGCGAGATGAGCGCCACAACCCCTATAGCCACCTTTGACTGGACTTAACCATCCAGGGGGTCCTTTACCTTTTTACCTTACCATTGCAACCTGTGGTTCCTGCAGTTTTGCACTGCAAAGACAACAGCCAAGGCTCCAAGAGCCCAGTGCATCTAGTTTCACCCTGAGCTAGGCCTAAATGGGGGTGCCAGATGGTCCTTGGAGCTTCAAGCCATGCCTGCAAAGTGGGATTGGCTGCATTTCTCGTATGCAGATTAATTCTGTTTTATCGGCAGCAAATTGTCTCTTCAAACATTTTGATCTCCCTCTGTCTCCTTCCCTCCGTTCCCTTTTACTGTGTGCTTTATCACCCTTGCTGCTTTAAAAAGCGGGAATATGATTTATGTTGGAAATTAATGAGTAGAATCAGCTGATGCTTGAACCAGCCTCATGTCTCACATTTCTTAACTCTTGTGCTGATATTTAAACAAGGTGAAGAATAACTGGGAGGCACTTGGGCCAGACTCCACAATAAAGGACAACAAGGGAAGAGATTTGGGCGACAGTGGAAAGGCAGGATGTTTTCCTTTGGCCGATGGGCAAAGGAACCTTCTTCCCCTCCCTTATTTCTCCTAATACAGTGGTACCTCGCAAGACGAATGCCTCGCAAGACAAAAAACTCGCTAGACGAAAGGTTTTTCCGTTTTCGATTTGCCTCGCAAGACGAATTTCCCCTATGGGCTTGCTTCGCAAGACGAAAACGTCTCGCGACTTTGTTTTCTTTGTCTAAAAACAAAGACATGTTTTGTTTATAAAGTTAATTTATTTTCCCTTCAATTTTTGAACTGCTCTTTACAGTATGTGTGACTTTAAAGAGCAGTTAATAAACTGTTGTTGTACCAAATTTGGCTTTGTTTGGACTTTTTTTGACCATAGGAACGCATTAATTGATTTTCAATGCATTCCTATGGGATTTCGTGCTTCGCAAGACGAAAAATTCGCTAAACGACAAAAATTGCGGAACGAATTAATTTCGTCTTGCGGGGCACCACTGTACCGGGTTTAACACTACCCATTGCATGTTATCAGCATGCTATACCTTGCTCCCCTCCCGCCAGGCAATACAGTGGTACCTTGGTTCTCAAATGCCTTGGTACTCAAACAACTTGGAACCCAAACACTGCAAAACCAGAAATAAGTGTTCCGGTTTGTGAACTTTTTTTGGAAGCCGAACGTGCTCTGTTTTGAGTGCCATGCTTCCAATTTGAGTTCCACACTTCCATTTTGAGTGCCACACTTCTGTGTTGAGTGTGATGCTGAGGTCTGTCTGTTTTTGCTATTTATTTTGCGTTTTTGTTTTTGCGGCTCTTTTTGTTTTGTTTTTGTGATTGATTGATTGTGTGACTACAGTACATTGTTTATTGCTTTCATTTTATGGATCAATGGTCTCGTTAGAGTGTAAAATTCATGTTGAACTGCTGTTTTAGAGGTTGTTTTTAAAAGTCTGGAACGGATTAATCCATTTTGCATTACTTTCTATGGGAAAAGGCACCTTGGTTTTGGAACGCTTTGGTTTTGGAACAGACTTCCGGAATGGATTAAGTTTGTGAACCAAGGTATCACTGTAATGTGAAGCAGGACAGAAGTGGAGGAAAAACACACTGCACTGAGAACCAATCTATATGTTATATAACAGTTCTGTGCTTGAAAATTCCAGCGGGGAGGGTCAGAAAGACATGCAAGATTAAATCTAGACTAGGGCCCCTGTTTGTGGGGGGCGGGGGGTCAACTCTCCCATATGCCATGGCCTAATCTAGCCTAAAGGGAAGGGGGCCAAAACTGCTTTAGAAAGAGAAGTAGACTAGCGGCTCAAAACCCGAAGTGACATGTAGTGTTAGGGTGTGTTGAATTTTTCAACTTTCAGCTTCTCCAAATGAGTGTCGCTAAAAAACTGTAACCTGACTTAGGAATTCAAAGGCTATTTTGCTGAAATAGGCCTCATAATGTTTATTAAAAAATCATTCGTTTTGGGTTTAAGAATATCGAACAAACATATTACAACAATTGAAGGATGTACATGAATGAAATTTTGGATAGTATTATTCCATAGAGTTAAGTACACATAGAATGTAAACATGACAAATGCATAAATATAGAGAAACCAGAAGAAGGAAGGAGGGAAGTACAAATTCGTTTAGAGTTAAAGTATTAAGGTTAAAAGAAGTAAGGTATGTATTATGTATTATGATGGTGAAATTTGTAAAACCAATAAAGATCATTTTAAAAAAAGGAATTCAAAGGCTATCTTGGTTAAATTAATATTGAGTTTTGCTCGGTGAGTGAAATGTCTGTAAAATTGCCTTGAAATCATTAAAAATGACTGCCTAGTACTTGCAGATATAGTATATTATTATTATTATTATTATTATTATTATTAAGCATTATAAGTGCTTTTTTTGGGGGGGGGGTAACTCACGGGTGTGCAATACCAGCAACCCCCTCAATGTTTAAAGTGTGACACTTACTTTAACAACTTCATGGTGAGTACCGGCACTTTATTTTTCTTTTTAAAATAAAATAAGCAGTGATCATTACCTGACATTTTCAGAAGCTAAAATTAAAATTCTTTGGTTTTATGAAAGCAGTTTCCATGCTTCTTCATCAAACATAGGCTTACCGAGCAAAATGTGGTCCAATCGACAAAAATAATTGCAGATTTGAATTTCTCTCACCCTAAAATTTATTCTAAAGACCCTTCAATGAAGAAATTTTCAAAGATTAAGCTTTGCCCCCTAAAATGACACTGCCTAATACAGTGTGTCCCGTATAGATTATGAGAAAAAGAGGCACATAAATCAAAACCATAACGGGAGGGAAACATAAAGGTCAGACTGAGTCCAAACCAAAGGCCAGGCGGAACAGCTCCGTCTTGCAGACCCTGCAGAAAGATGTCAAGTCCCGCAGGGCCCTGGTCTCATGAAACAGAGCGTTCCACCAAGTCGGGGCCAGTACTGAAAAGGCCCTGGCTTTAGCTGAGACCAATCTAACCACCTTGCGGCTTGGGACCTCCAAAGTGTTGTTATTTGTGGACCTTAAGGTCCTCCACGGGGCATACCAGTACCAGGAGAGGCAGTCCAGTAGGTACAAGTAGTTCCCCTTCCAATTTGAAACCACACCAGACCCTGCTTAGCTTTGCAAATGTGCTGGCAGTTTTATCGCTGCGCCAACTGTGTGCAGCTGTTGCCATTTTGGCCAAATATGTGCCGAGCCTTGGAGAACTGACTTGGAATTAGAATGCCGGGTGGTGGACGGACCAGATGAACACCTTCACCTGCATATGGGTGGAAAGGAAAGAGAAACTCTGGAAAGGTGAGTTGCACCATTTGAATCTGACTTTCTGCGCAGAGGTGGGTCTGTTCTGCCATTTTCGGGAGCAGGTGAGATATCTGCTTGCATTAGCCTATTAAATGTGTTGGCACTTAAATAATTCATTCCCTTCAAAGACTTATGAAATGGCCTTTTGTCTGGACTCACACCTGTTAACCCCGCGGTGACCTCTGAAAACATCCCAGCTTCTCGGCGAGGCATCCTGTTTCAGACTTGGCTGCTGCACCACAGCTAGGGGAGGGCAAGGCGCAGGGTGGAAAATGAGGCTGAGGAAGGAAGAAAGAGAGGCAGAGACAGGTAGGACGGGGGGTGGGGGGGAGTGAGAGAATCATCTGGGATGGCGAGGGCAAATGGAAGAGGACAGACAGGTGAACAGGAAGAAAGACAGAAGTACAGAAGTACGGAAGGAAGGAAGGAAGGAAGGAAGGAAGGAAGGAAGGAAGGAAAGAAAGAAAGAAAGAAAGAAAGGAGAAAGAAAGAAAGAAAGAAAGAAAGAAAGAAAGAAAGAAAGAAAGAAAGAAAGAAAAGGAAGGAGAAGGAAAGGAAGGAAGGAAGGAGAAAGAAAGAAAGAAAAGGAAGGAGAAGGGAAGGAAAGGAAGGAAGGAAGGAAGGAAGGAAGGAAGGAAGGAGAAAGAAAGGAGAAAGAAAGAAAGAAAGAAAGAAAGAAAGAAAGAAAGAAAGAAAGAAAGAAAAGGAAGGAGAAGGAAGGAGAAGGAAAGAAAGGAAGGAAGGAAGAAAGGAAGGGAGAAGGAAAGGAAGAAAGAGAAGGAAGGAAGGAGAAGGAAGGAAGGAAGGAAGGAAGGAAGGAAAGAAAGAAAGAAAGAAAGAAAGAAAGAAAGAAAGAAAGAAAGAAAGAAAGAAAGAAACGAAGGAAGGAAGGAAGGAGAAGGAAGGAAGGAAGGAAGGAAGGAAGGAAGGAAGGAAGGAAGGAAAGAAAGAAAGAAAGAAAGAAAGAAAGAAAGAAAGAAAGAAAGAAAGAAAAGGAAGGAAGGAGAAGGAAAGTAAGGAAGGAAGGAAGGAAGGAAGGAGAAGGAAGGAAGGAAGGAAGGAAGGAAGGAAGGAAGGAAGGAAGGAAGGAAAGAAAGAAAGAAGACCATGCAAAAATGTGACAGGAAAAACGGAATAGAATAAAAAATGTCCCTGTACATGAGAGATTAATGTTGGGGCTTTTATTTTCTTTTTCATATGTACTCCAAAACCAAAGATTGGCTTCTTCTTTTTTATTGCCATTAGTGGAAATCTCAGTGTTGGAATAGCTCAAAGGGATAGCTCTAAGTTCCACTGAATGGTGATGCTTAAGGAAAAGGTAGAGAATTCTTCTGCACCCGAGCCTTCCTCCTCCCAAGGGCTTGATTTTGCTTGCCAGTCTAGCCCACCAAGAATGGACATGACCAAAGGCCACTGATGGGGTTGGCTGACCCATGCAATCTAGTCCACAAAGTGCCAAAGGAAGATACCCAGGGGCAAATTGTTCACTAGAAAGGAGACAAAAGTAAAAGAATCACAAAATCCAGGTTCAGTAGACTCATTATGGTAAGGGGGGGTAACAAGGCTTTCGCTTGTTCAGAGTGCAACATGTACATAGGGTTGTATCAAACTTTGATCGAAGTAGAAATTAGTGGACATAAGTTAGTTGTGTTACTTAATTGCAATGAGTTTATAATGTTGCATACAGCCCATAATCTGGCAAAATTTATGACAAAATAAATTGTTGCTTTGCTGGCTACAGGATACTGTAGCTTGCTATCCCGCGTCCCCCTCTAGTCACTACTTTACAATAAAATGGATAGCATGCTCTCTCTCTCTCTCTCTCTCTCTCTCTCTCTCTCTCTCTCTCTCTCTGTGTGTGTGTGTGTGTGTATACACACACACACAGGGACACGGGTGGCGCTGTGGATTAAACCACAGAGCCTAGGACTTGCCGATCAGAAGGTTGGTGGTTTGAATCCCTGGGACAGGGTGAGCTCCCGTTGCTCAGTCTCTGCTCCTGCCAACCTAGCAGTTTGAAAGCACGTCAAAGTGCAAGTAGATAAATAGATACCGCTCCGGCGGGAAGGTAAACGGCGTTTCCGTGCACTGCTCTGGTTCGCCAGAAGCGGCTTAGTCATGCTGGCCACATGACCCGGAAGCTGTATGCTGGCTTCCTCGGCCAATAAAACGAGATGAGCACCGCAACCCCAGAGTCGGCCACGACTGGACCTAATGGTCTGGGGTCCCTTTACCTATATACACACGCACACACTTTTACATGAATAGCATGTTTTAACAGTTGTCAGTTGCCTTTACAAATACTTTTGAGGACTTATTGTCAAAAGAAACAAATCACCCTGGCCTTTCACGTTTGTAGCCCAACCTGGGACCTTATGGTAAAGGTCCCACTACAATAATCTACTACACACAAAACCCACTACAATAATCTTGAGAATAATGATACATTAGGCACAGGATAGCAAGCTACAGTATCCTTACGGAAAGGGAAGGGATCAGCTTCATTGGAAATTCATGTGATCATTGATCAGCTGATCCATCAAATTCAGGGGAGGTGAATGACAAATGGTGAACTGTTGGGTTTCATACATGAAGAAGGAAGGGAAAGGATTTATTTCAGAAATGCTAATTACTGATTTATTGTGGCTTTGATAATCTGGGGAGCAACTTCACTTGTAGATATTGCAAATCTTAAAATATTGAACTTGCAAGAATTGGTAAGCTGATGGATAAAGATAAATAAGTTTTTTAAAAACCTATTGTAATACAGTAGTACCTTGGTTTAAGAACAGCTATAGGGACCGCTTTCTAGCGGGAAGGTAAACAGCGTTCCGTGTGCTGCGCTGGCTCGCCAGATGCAGCTTGTCATGCTGGCCACGTGACCCGGAAGTGTCTGTGGACAGCGCTGGCTCCCAGCCTATAGAGTGAGATGGGCGGCACAACCCCAGAGTCTGGCAAGACTGGCCCGTACGGGCAGGGGTACCTTTACCTTTACCTTACTTTATGAACAACTTGGATTAAGAACGCAGCAAACCCGGAAGTAGGTGTTTTGGTTTGTGAACTTTGCCTGTTGAGTCTGTTCCATTTGTAAATTGAGTCCCCCACTGCTATGGGAAAGCATGCCTTGGTTTAAGAACAGTTTGGTTTAAGAACGGACTTCCGGAACGGATTAAGTTCGTAAACCAAGGTACCACTGTATAAGGCTAACGGTAAGGAATAGTATGCAAACTAGAAACAACTAGGAAAATAAAGCGGCAACGAGAGAAAACCTTTGACGCATCAAGAACAGAGTGCGGGAAACCAATTTGGGGGGAAATTGTTTTAATTTGTGGATGATTTGGTAAAATTTGGAAAATCAATAAAAACGATTTCGCAAAAAACAAACAAACAAACAAACAAACAAACCACGAAGGGTGAATTTAGTCTCTTTTGATTTTCAGGTGGGAGGGGCAAAAACTTCCTTTATATATATAATTTTTTATTAGTTTTTTAAACATATCATTTTCAACAGTAATTAAACATACTTTTCCATCTTATTCAAATTTTTGACTTCCATCCATCCTGTCTGAAAATTTTCCAATCTAATCTCTCAGTATGCATTTCTTATTTTCCCTATTACACTTCAAACTCATTACTGATATCTCTATCTTTTTCTACTTTGTAACACTTTGTATATTTCTCCTTACAAAACTTCTTGTAGTCCTACGAGCGTAATTTGTTGATTACAGTGGCTCTTCAAATAATTCATAGACTTCTTCTAATCTTCTGTAAATCTCTGGTCCTGCAGGTTTCGAATCCTTCCTGTCATTTTGTCCAATTCTGCATAGTCCATTAATTTCGTCTGCCATTCTTTGGGGCAAAAACTTCCATATTGTTTCAGGTGGGGGGGGGGGAGAGAAGGCTGAAAGGGTTTGTTGTTGTTGTTGTTGTTAGATTTCTGTGGGGTGTGTGAGTTTCCCCCTTCATAGCACCCCCATGTCCATAGGGCGGCGGAGGAACTACGGATTCCCTGGCTGTCCTTAATGCAAGCTGGCCGGCCAGGAAGTGGCTGTTGTCTGGCCAGCAGCCAACCAGCTTGCTCTAAAAATGTTTTACACTGAGCATCTTCTGAACAAGTCAGCCAGCCGCTGCCACCTGGCTGGCACACTGTCTGTCTGGGTAATTCATCACTGCCCACACCCCAGGGAGAGGTGCTTTTGCCACAACTGCAGGAAGGCAAAACCATCACCACCACCAATCACTGCAACCTTCCCTCCCCAAGCCAAACATTTCTTCCTCTGAAAACCATGGCTCATCGTTACTTCGCGTGTCCCACACCTAGAAAACAAGGGTCTGAGAGGTTTACTGCTTGTCCCATTCTTTTTAGGCATGGATCTGAGCAGTTTTCCAACTGCTCTGATGCTAAAAAGGTAAAGGTACCCCTGCCCATACGGGCCAGTCTTGACAGACTCTAGGGTTGTGCGCCCATCTCACTTAAGAGGCCGGGGGCCAGCACTGTCCGCAGACACTTCCGGGTCACGTGGCCAGCGTGACAAAGCCGCATCTGGCGAGCCAGCGCAGCGCACGGAAACGCTGTTTGCCTTCCTGCCAGTAAGCGATCCCTATTTATCTACTTGTACCCGGAGCTGCTTTCGAACTGCTAGGTTGGCAGGTGTTGGGACCGAACGACGGGAGCGCACCCCGCTGCGGGGATTCGAACCTCCAACCTTTCGATCGGCAAGCCCTAGGCGCTGAGGCTTTTACCCACAGCGCCACCCGCGTCCCCGCTCTGATGCTAGCCCTGGGCATTATCTAATTGATTTTTGATTTTTATTGTTATTCGTGTTTTTATACTGTATTTTATGCTGCTTTTGTAATTAAGTGTTTTATATTTGTTGTTAGCCGCCCTGAGCCCAGTTTTTGAACCGGGAAGGGCAGGGTATAAATAAAAATTCATTATAATTTATTATTTCGCCAGGAAAACTTTACCACTGATTTGTGGGATGTAATCCACTGGGAGCAGTCAAACACAACATTCCTTGTTTTGCTAGAGTGGACATGCAAGGGAATGTTTGGTCCAGCCAGTCAAAACTTCCTGTTCCTCCTAGCCTGGAGCATTCTTCCTTGCATGTGACTAGTGGGTGGGCATGACCTTTCCAGACCTGGTAAAAGGTCAAGGCATGCTGCCACTCTTTCTCTTTTCCATCTTCCTTTCGTCCTGCGAACTTCCTAGAGTGGCTTATGCATATATTTTTTAAGGCACTGAAACAAGACTCTGGGCTTACCTTTAATCCTGTCCTTTCCAGGCCTACCCTGCCCTTTAAAGCTCCATGTCCAAGCATGCTTTATTCCGCCTCAAAAACCAGCTCTTTAAAGCTGAAGCGCAAAAAATAACCCTGACACTTTGGGTTTTCCACAAATTGCAGTTGGCTCCAATTCAGCTTTAAAGAGCGGGTTTTTGTGGCGAAAGCTCCGAAGCAAAAAGAAAAAGGACATGGCGCTTTAAAGTGCGGCCCATGACTGGAAAGCACTGAAGAAAGGTAAATCTGGATATGCCCTGTGGCGACAATGGGACTTTGACGCAGTTCCAACTGGCTGTCACTGGAATTACTGGTTATGTTTGTAGCCCAAAGCACTTCTTAATTTTCATTTACAAAGAGCTTCCTCTTCAGTCCTGCACAACTGATTATGGACAAGATCATAGCTGTCAACTTACAGATTTGAAAATAAGGGACCAGCAGCCTCAAAAATAAGGGACCAGCAGCCAAAATAAGGGATTTTAGTCAACCAGCTGAAATACGAAGTTAAAAGGGACCAGATAATTTGGGAGAGGAGTGCCAGTTTTTAGCCCTTCGTTTCCAGAGGTTGCTGCTCAAGACACCAGCTGATGAAACACTGCAATTAAATAACTACAAGCAGCAACCACTTTTCACGCAAAACGAAGTCCAAGCTACGAAGATGCTGCTGCAGTTCTGTATCTTTTCTCTCGTGCTCCAACTGCAGCTCTCAGTTCCATCAGGCGGGGCGGGAGGAAGAGGGGGGGGGGGGGAAATAGCGCCCGAAGTAAACCCGCAGAGCAGACCATCTATGCTAGTCTACCACTACAAATCTATGGGAGAAGCACTTGTGGTCCTTCCTCTGCTTTCCCCCTCTATGGTTAGCCCTTGGAACACCTGCCTGCGCCTCCGCCTCCTCTCTCTGAACTGCTTTCTCTATGGTTGCCCTCGCTCTCCTCTCAAGGCTCCTCAGTCCCAGTGGGGAGGGGCTCCTGGGGGCTGAGGTTGGTGAGAGGAGGCTGGAGGGGGGCGGGGCGGGTAGCCAAGCAACACAGTTGGAGCCTCCCTCCTCCCTGGCCAGCAGGGAGGGAGGGAGAGGAGCTGCTTCCTTTGAAACCTGGGAAATTTAAGGGACATCATCAATAAGGGACAGCAGCAGGACACGGCGCTGGGATAAGGGAGTTTCCCACCAAATAAGGGACGGTTGACAGCTATGCAAGATTTCCAGTAGGAATGGTCCAACAGTGAATGAGATTCACTGTCTTCTGAGGATTCTGAGAAACAAGACGCAGATTTTACTATTATCATTACTGTTACTATAATTATTGCTATTAATGTTTCTATCCCGTTCTTCCGCCCAAAGGAGCTCAGGGGGGGCGAACAATGAAGGAGCAAAATAAGATAATAAAAAATAAAATAAAAACATGTAAAAACAACAACATTAAGAACACCTGAGAATGGCCACATACTCTCACAGCTAATAATTTCAAGGTTGCTGACACCGCCTATCAAACATGTGGGTGAACAGGCATGTTTTCACTTCCTCCTTAATGCTAACAATGAAGGAGACATGACACAGCTTCCCAAGGAGGGCATTCCACAAATGGGGAGCCAACATGGAGACGGCCCTATCATGGATCAGCACTAACTTGGCAGCAGCCAGCAGTGGCACCACCAACAGGGTCTCCATTGCAAGTTGTAGGGCTCAAGTTGAGGGCCTTACTGGAGGAGGTCTCTTTTAGGTATTATACCACCTGAAGCTACATAATAATAATAATAATAATAATAATAATAATAATAATAATAATTTATTATTTGTACCCCGCCCATCTGGCTGGGTTTCCCTAGCCACTCTGGGCGGCTTCCAACAAAGATAAAAAATACACTGAAATATCACATATTAAAAACTTCCCTGAACAGGGCTGCCTTCAGATGTCTTCTGAAGTGGACCTCAGTGTCCGGGCAGAATGATGGGGGAGGAGACGCTCCTTCAGATATACTGGACCGAGGCCATTTAGGGCTTTAAAGGTCAGCACCAACACTTTGAATTGTGCTCGGAAACGTTGTGTTTTGTTGTGGTGTTTTGGTGCTTGTGTTTCATATTGAAGGTGAAATGCCCAAGACAGGACTCCAATAATAATAATAATAATGATGATGATAATAATAATAATAATAATAATAATAATAATAATAATAATAAATACAGTGGTACCTCGGGTTAAGTACTTAATTCGTTCCGGAGGTCCGTTCTTAACCTGAAGCACCACTTTAGCTAATGGGGCCTCCTGCTGCTGCTGCGCCGCCGGAGCACAATTTCTGTTCTCATCCTGAAGCAAAGTTCTTAACCTGAGGTACCATTTCTGGGTTAGCGGAGTCTGTAACCTGAAGCGTATGTAACCTGAAGCGTATGTAACCTGAGGTACCACTGTAATCACAATAATACCCTGCCCATTTGACTAGGTTGCCCCAGGCACTCTGGTGGCTTCCAATAAACATAATAAAACATTGCACATTTAAAAGCTTCACTATACTGGACTGCCTTCAGATTTATTTTTTATTATAAAAGTATGTTAAAATTTGTGGGTCGTCTTATATACGGAAGTGTATAGCGGGGACGTGGGATTGGTTGCTGCCACGAGTCAGAGATTGTCATTGGCTATCGCGTGTGTTATTGTTGGCTGTGGCAAGGGCTGTTGTTGATTGGCTTTCACTGTGGGAATTGGGCAGGCAATTGGCGGGTTCTGCTGGCGATGGGACATACGATTGGTGGGATTTGCAACGTGCATGAGTGGAAGGTAGGTCAGGCGGGTGAGTGAATTTCGATAATTCCCCCCTAAAAAAAGCTCAACAACTGTGGGTCATGACCCCCCCAAAAAGCTCAACAGCAGGGGGCATCTTATACAAGGGGGCATCTTATACACAGGAAAATACGGTATATAGTTACTCATCTCCTTGATGGGAGGGCGTTCCACAGGGCAGGTGCCACTACCGAGAAGGCCCTCTGCCTGGTTCCCTGTAACTTCACTTCTCGCAGTGAGGGAACCACCAGAAGGCCCTTGGTGCTGGATCTCAGTGTCCAAGCTGAACGATGGGGGCGGAGATGCTCCTTCAGCCCCCCCCCCAGCTGTATATGAAATGGAAACGGCTTGCTATAGCCTGGGATGTTCTATTATCCTTGTATTCAAAACTCGGCAGTTGAGAAAATATCTGTAATAATCATGCGTGTGTCGCACACCTGGATTCCAGGCCTGCGAAGCAATGGATTTTTCTCCTACATATTTTGCAGTGTACTACGTCTCTGTGCCTCCAGCTCCCCTTCTTAAAAGCTGGTGCTCAATCCCGAGTGACTATGCTGAGATACCTCCTTCCTTTCACTTAGCAAACTGCTCACAGATTGCCGAAGAAGAACTCTTGAGTCTTTGAGGGAAGAAGGGATGTTGCTTGGGTTGTGTGTGTGTGTGTGTGTGTGTGTGTGTGTGTGTGTGTGTGTGGAGGGGGGGGGAGAGTTGGTAGAGAAAGAAAACATTAAAAAAAAAACCCAAGTGCATTCTTTCTGCAACACTCAGGAAAAAGAATGTTTCACAGGGGATTGGAAAGGCGAAATTTTTTCACATCCAAATGGATTGCAATTTCCCTCCATTTAGCACCTGAAGGTAATTAGCTCGAAGAGACTGTCGAGTGAGAAACACGTTCATGGAACATTAACTCTCATACATTCTCCAGTTGCTGGGAATTAATAGGAAAGATTAAAGTTTAAAGAGAGCAAAATGCCATTACCTCGCAAGCCACCTCTCTCAGCGGCAGTAACTAGCCCTCGCTAACCTAGAAGCACCACCAGAGACGCGGGCTCCTGCTTCAGGCAACAACAGATTTGACTGGGTTCATCCACTACCCCCAGTCCATCTGTGGGATCCGGGTGACCCCAAATTATAGAGAGATGCATCACAATATTTTTTTATTTTTCACGTTCTGCAGATGAGAGCAGCCATGCTCCTAACTGCTGCGGCATGTGTGCGTTCCATGCTGAACATGAACTCTCTGGTGGACTCTCCATAGGTCAGTCCACCCCTTCATATCTGTTGGCAAGCAAACTTGGATGCTTTCTCCCTAGATTCTGCACACTGGTGTGGGTCAAGACCCCCAAGGTGTGGGGTGACCCTCACTGGTTCGGGGCACAAATGAAGAGGAAGGGAAAGGGATCTTTCTTTCTGGTGCAAATCTCGAACTCCTCCTCTCCCTCAGCCACCACAATATCCTTCACAAGTTTAATTCTAATGCCACACCCAACTAAGGTAAAATAAAATAAAAACTGCTACACCAAAAGAGAACGGCAGTGGAATTGCTTAGATGAAGGGAGCAATAATAACTTCCACCTGAACACAAAACATAAAAGCAGAAAGGGGGAATCTTTCCTTCTCAAGCCACACTCAAGTTTATATAAGTCTCTGCACTATAAAGATTTCCATGTTGCTTTTGCATTTCAGGGGGAGAGTGAATAAGAAAGAGAGAGAGAGAGAGAGCAAGAGAGAGAGAGAGGGAAAGAGAGAGAGAGAGAGACAGGGAGAGCGAGCGAGCGAGCGAGATGAAATTGAGACATGGAAGAATTTATTGCCCAGAAAATTCCATTCTGCTATCTGATTCGAAAAGTCCAGTCCCCCCAGCTTCGGAAAATCTATTTTCCACATTTTAATACCCTGCAGAACAGTCCTCATAACTCATCCGAGTGTGTTAAGCACAGTTTTATTAGATCTGAAACAAATTTTGGTGGGGAGATACTATAGGTCATTAACCATGGAGTAATTTTATCCTTGTTTCCCTAATGATGCCATAATGGCGAGCGAATTTCTTAACTAAAGACCAAAGAACATTTTGAAGGTCAGTTTCATCTGTGAGCTCCTTCAAGCGCTTCTCGGAGAAGATTGGAAAACTCGCCGATTTTTTGAAGAGTCATTAATAATGTGAAAGCTGAAAGAGTGCTCCCATTTGCGTTCCTGCTTTTTACCTTTTAATTTTATATCGCTTTAGTCTCAGTCTCTCTCTCTCTCTCTTTCTCCCTCCCTCCCTCCTTCCCCTTCCCTCCCTCTCCTTTCTTTTTCTAACTCTCTTCTGGAGGTGCCCCCTCAGCTAGCTAAAAGGGCTGGCTAGGCCACTGGTGAGGTGAAATATCGATTCAGGGCACTGATGTAAGGGAGAAAGGGCAAGAAAGGCATTCCGACATGCCCGAATGCTATGCCCAGTGAAACTTGCTTGAGCCCGGGAAAGCCAGGACTGACTACCCTGTTCACACATTCGTTTTATTTCTGTATGTGCAGAATCTCTGTAGGAAGATGCCAAGTTTGATCGGTGAAGGAAGTATGGCTGTCTCTCAGTCCTGGGTACCCTGTGAGGAACCGGGATAGGCATAGATCCAGGAGTCAGTGCCATTACACATGTTCTTGCATATAGACCAGGGGTCAGCAAACTTTTTCAGCAGGGGGCCGGTCCACTGACCCTCAGACCTTGTGGGGGGCCGGACTATATTTTTTTGGGGGGGGAAATATGAACGAATTCCTATGCCCCACAAATAACCCAGAGATGCATTTTAAATAAAAGCACACATTCCACTCATGTAAAATCATGCTGATTCCAGGACCGTCCGCAGGCTGGATTTAGAAGGCGATTGGGCCGGATCCAGCCCCTGGGCCTTGGTTGTTGTCTCTAGTCCTTACCTCTAACTTCTCTCTATCTAGAATTCACTTCACTAGAGGCAAGCAAGAATTTACAGTGCAATCCTTTGCCTGGTGTTTATGGTTGTTTATTGAAGATATTCTGTCCCCTGTCCTGATATTTTGGATTAAGAGGGGGATATCAATATTAAAATCAATATCAATCAATCAATCAATCCATCCATCCATCAATCCCTACTCAGAAACAAGTCCCACAGAGTTCACTGGGGCTTCCTTCCAGGTCAAAGGGTATAGAAGTGCAGCCTCAGTAGAAGAAGGGACAACTAACACAGAATATTACATTTGTCTGGGGGGATAATGGAACGTGTATGCAAGTCTTCAATGGGAATTGGGACCAGCCCCGTGAGAATAATGTGCATTATGCCCTCTCACATCAGAGCACAGAAGGACCCTGAGACACACAGCTAGAGGCGAATGCAACAACGGGGTGTGTGTCTATGTGTCGCATGAGCCTCACTAGTCTTAAGATATTGATGTTGTATGGGTATGTTTGCATATATTTTGAAAATGTGGGTGGTGCTCTGAAGGAATGCAAGTTGGGACATATCCTCTCACACACAAACACCTGCTTTATGTTTTGCACATTGAGCAGTCGGTGAAAACAGATATTATACGCTTGCATTATTTTCATCTGTGCTCGGTGTGGAACGCAGAGACCCAGACCACTTCTCTTTTGCAGTGCTGTTTATAGGCCACATAATTCGCTTAAAACTGGGGTGGAGGGCCAGGGGGTAGAGCTGTTGCTTTCATCCAGGGACCTCCTGCCCCTACCACCACCACTGCCCCACTGCTGATAATTTGAACACTGTTTTATTGAGCCCATTTCACAGGTGGGGAACACTGTATTCTCTGCGAGTGAGTGGCTTGACAAGACCACAGAAGGCCATCATGGTCTCAAAGTATCTAAGGTGAGTACTCTTCCTTTTAGACCACATTAAGTCTCTTCATGTCCCATAAAAAGCACATACATGAAAAACATGAATAGGAAAAATAATCACCTTCTCACTGTAATGTTTCATTCAGCATCTGTACGCAGCCTAAGACTGGAGCGACCATGAAGTGCTCAGCCTAGCCTACACCAGAGGGTTGTTGTGAGTATCAAGAATGGACAACAATGATAGCTGCTAAATTCATGTGTTTAAAGATACAAATGTTGAAAAATGGCCACCCCCCATTTTCTCTGTCTGTGATACATGTTGTTCAGAGCCCCACATAATCAAAATATCTCCCAGCCCTGGAGCTCTTAAAGAAATGAGCATTGCTTCCTAGATGGGAAGTGGCAGACTTCGATGAATTTCACAACATCACATTTTGTGTGTGAAGGTCTTCAGTATCTACTATACAAATGATACATATTGGGTTTATTATGGGATTGGGTTTATTATTGGCAATATGATGGTTTAGGCTTTGTAGGTCTGAAATGAATCCCACCCACCATACCAAAATCCCTTAAGAGTTTTATATTTTGCAGATATTCTCTGGCTATTTTCTGAATAGCCACCAGGTTACATCCATATTTTACAGCAAATGATATGCGTTTTAAATATTTGATATCAGTTGTTATTTGATGGCTGCATGTAATGGTATGCTTTTAGCTGACAGCGTTTGATAGGTGACATGCAATGGAAATGTGATGTTTATGAACGTTCGGTGCTAAAAGCCTGCCAAAATCCAGACAACTTAGAGGTGCCAAGGAGTCTAAGACTGCAATTCTGTACACATTTACCTGGGAATAAGGGTCACTGAACTCAAGTAGATGTGCAGGTTTTCACTATAGGGCATTCAGATCTTGAGATGAAGTTGTTGCCTTCAGAAGGTGAGATGTCTCAGACTTGGATGACAAAATAGGACTTTTTAGTGAATGTTGAATATATGTGAATATTGCTTTCGGCTCGAATGCTTTAGCGTTTTTCTGTTTGTGTGTGTGTCTGCTTTTTGTATTGCGTTTACTTATGAAGACAAATTCAAAGGGTTTGCCGAGTTGATGGTGGTACCTTCATCCTTCAGGTGACCATGTTTTTGGGCATAATATGATGCCCTTATGATGTCATCATCAGGCGACGGTTAGCGTGACGTATATTAAGAAGAAACAAACAGCTTAGCAGGACCGGGCTTGCAGGTGAAATACGCACCGTGGGTGCCATTAAACAGAACGCTGGACTGCCAGCCGGGAGAATCATCCTACCTCAACCGCAGATTCGCTTGGTGGCGTTGTGGAAAATATCTGTAAGACTCCGTCACCGCCATATAAAATCATGACAATGCCGCATTTTGCAGGGATGCAGGAAATGACGGGAATGATAGAGATGGTAAAAAAACAACGCCGGCAGAATTGGAATCGCTCTAAAAAAGAGAGAGATGGAAATAAGCACTTCTAATAAATACGCAGCCACCCTGTATGTGGATTCAGGTCATGGGGGAAGAGGAAGAGAGACCCGGACTGGGAACGGTGGGAGGAAAGCCAGAGGTGTTCTCTGGCCAAGAGTTTCAATGCTTTGTGTGTGTTTCGGGAGGGGAGCTCCAGCCGGTGCAATGGGGGAGGGGAGGGGACAGGGAGGGATGTGTGTGTGGTGACACTTTCTACTCCCAGATGTGATGCCAGCAATAATTTCAATTTTATGCCTTTGTTATGGCTTTAATCACTTTCTTTATGCGTTTTGTTCCAGCGATCAGGGAGAGACACCTGATAGGCAAAAAGGATATCAGGGGAACAATTTTTATTTGGAATGTGGTGAGAAGTCTAATTAGAATTTGAATTCTGCTGAGCCTTGAAATGGTCGGTACTTTATCCTGATCGCCTTAGATATTGTTTCGAGTCAATCATCTGTCACAATGTGGCAACGCAGGAACAGAGCCTCTCCAGCCAACAGCAGGCTCCGCTCGGTGCTAAGGGGCCGTGGGGAGGGGGGGGCACAGGGTGCGGAAGGGCGGCCGGCAGGGGCCTCCCCTCCACCAGTTCTGACCACGAGCTACACACACACACACACACACTGCCAAACAGGCAGCATCCCAGCTCAGCAAACGGACAGCGGCTTCCTTCTCAGACCTCGCTTAGCCGGACAAACATCACAGCTAAATGGACCACTCAGGGGTGGAATTTCCAGGAAGAGGCTGGGGCAGAGGCTCGTGCACTCGGCTCACTGTCAGAGGCAGCCCTGAAGAGGCAGTATGGTGGTGGAAGCATAGCGCCTTTGGAGAGGGCCGTTGCAAAGATCTCCTTTGCACAAAGGTATACTTTGCCTAGGGACGCGGGTGGCGCTGTGGGTTAAACCACAGAGCCTAGGGCTTGCCGATCGGAAGGTTGGTGGTTCAAATCCCCGCGACGGGGTGAGCTCCGGTTGCTCGGTCCCAGCTCCTGCCAACCTACCAGTTCGAAAGCACATCAAAGTGCAAGTACATAAATAGGTACCACTCTGGCAGGAAGGTAAACGGCATTTCCATGCGCTGCTCTGGTTCGCCAGAAGCGGCTTACTCATGCTGGCCACATGACTCGGAAGCTGTACACCGGTTCCCTTGGCCAATAAAGCAAGATGAGCGCCGCAACCCCAGAGTCGGTCACAACTGAACCTAATGGTCAGGGGTCCCTTTACCTTTATACTTTGCCTCAGCCCAGTATACCTGAAGGAGCGTCTCCACCCCTATCGTTCTGCTTGGACGCTGAGGTCCAGCGCCGAGGTCCTTCTGGCAGTTCCCTCACTGCAAGAAGCAAAGCTACAGGGAACCAGGCAGAGGGCCTTCTCGGTGGTGGCACCCGCCATGTGGAACGCCCTCCCACCACATGTCAAAGAGAAAAACAACTACCAGACTTTTAGAAGATATCGGAAGGCAGCCCTGTTTAGGGAAGCTTTTAATGTTTAATAGACTATTGTATTTTAATATTCTGTTGGAAGCCGCCCAGATGGGTGCGGTATAAATAATAATAATAATAATAATAATAATAATAATAATAATAATCTGCCTGTTGTGACTCCCCTTCCTTCCTTCTTTCTTTCTTTCTTTCCTTCCACCATCCACATGGCCAACTTAGAAACCAGTGTCCCACTTTGCCAAACAGCCCAGCAGTAATACTGACAGACTCATGGGACTACTAAGAAGAGTTTGGATTTGATATCCCGCTTTATCGCTACCCTAAGGAGTCTCAAAGCGGCTCACATTCTCCTTTCCCTTCCTCCCCCACAACAAACACTCTGTGAGGTGAGTGAGGCTGAGAGACTTCAGAGAAGTGTGACTGGCCCAAGGTCACCCAGCAGCTACATGTGGAGGAGCAGGGAATCGAACCCAGTTCACCAGATTACGAGTCTACTGCTCTTAACCACTACACCACTGGTGCTGATGGAAGAGGGGAAGGTGGTGGAGAGAGGATTGCCAATGTTCGGTTTCACAAGTCCTTGGGCGGAGCAGTGGGGCAGAACTTGGTGGAATCTTATAAGCAGGACCGGTGGATCAGGCGCAGATCTGGGGATTTTTTTGAGTTGGTAGCAAAATCTGATGGAAGCCTGAGAAGGTCAGGGATACAGCTTGGCTGCTTTACTACCAGGGTCAAAACCAGCACTGGGGTTACGAAAGAAGCACCACCACCTTCTCAGGCCGGCTCCAAAATCTTCATGATGTTTTTCTTACACCCTGCTTGAAGGTGGGTTTATTGGTCTGATCGGTAAAAGAGCAGGTAAGAACTGTGAGGAAGGTATCATTAGTATGGAAATTCAGTTGTGTTACAACCCTTCCACAGTTTGCAAAGGAGTCCATGCCATTGCCCTCAAGATATTTCATGTCCTTCCCTTCAGACATTCTTAGGTGCTGGGGTCAGGAGAGGAGACCCTCCGTGGTTCCTCTGCCCTCAGCAGCTCAGGGTGGTAGTCACCTGGGAGAGGGCTTCTCAGTGGTGGCCCCTAAGTTGCATGATTCCCTTTCCACAGAGGTTTCTGTGGTGCTTTCATTATACAGCTTCTGGCAAATGCTGAAAAAGAACCTCTTTCCCCTGGCTTTTGACACTTGAGGCGTATATTTTTTTAGGGCAAGTTGTTTTAAAGTGCTGTTAATATCGGGTCAGGTTTAAGGTGCTGGTTTTGACATTTTAAAGCCCTTTGTGGCTTAGGGCCCTCGTACTTATGGGACTACCTCTCCTGGTATGCCCTGCAGAGGACCTTAAGGTCCATGAATAATCATAGTTTAGAGGTTCCGGGCCCTAAGGAAGTTAGATTATCCTCCACCAGGGCCAGGGCCTTCTCAGTGATGGCTCCGACCTGGTGGAATGCTCTGTCCCATGAGACCAGGGCCCTGCAGGATTTAACTTCCTTCCGCAGGACCTGTAAGTCAGAGCTATTCTGCCTGGCTTTCAATTTGAACCTGGCCTGATCTTTTGTTCCCCTTCCTTCCCTCCCCCTCCCCTTTTTGTGAAGATTACCCGCTCTGGGATCCCACGTCTAATTATCCCCTGGCCTCCTCGCTGTCCCAAATAGGACTAATTTAGCCAGCTAGCCCTGGTGATCATCTAATGTTTATTGGATGGATTTCCCCCCTTAATTGATTTTTTGTTTTATTTATGCTTTATACCGTATTTTATGCTGGGTTTTTTTGTTGCATCGATTAAGTGTTTTAAATTTGTTGTTAGCCGCCCTGAACCCGGTTTCCTGAACCGGGAAGGGTGGGGTATAAATAAAAAATTATTATTATTATTATTATTATTATTATTATTATTATTATGTTTTGTTTTATTTTTTATAATATTTTTATTCAGTTTTTCAAATACAAATTTATACCACCATGTCACATTTTATCACACATTCTTCTTCTTTTTTTGACTTCCCTCAGTTTCTCTGCCAATCTTCCGTTTAAATTGTATTGTTAACGCATTTCCCAATCTTAATATTGCCTTTATATATAACCTCCTCAATCTTATTCCCTTTTTTACAATATTCCTCGATTTTTCACAGAACATCTTGAAAACCTACAAGCGTTGTCTGTTCTTCACATATACTTTTCAGATAATCTGTAAATTTTTCCCAGTCCTCGATGAATTTATAGTCTCGCAAATATCGAATCTTCCCTGTTAATTTGTCCAATTCTGCATAATCAGTCAGTTTCATTCTCCATTCTTCCACCGCTGGTAATTCTTCCTGTTTCCATTTTTGGGCCAGAAGTATTCTCACCACTGTTATTATTGTGTTTTAATGTTGTAACGCACCTTGGGACCTTAGAGTGAAAGGCCGCTAAATGCTACTCATAATACTACTATATCTCAGCTTAGCCTCCCTCACAGGGTTGTCGTATGGATAAAATAGGAACAGGAATGCACAGTACCTTGAGCATTTTGGAGGAATGTACCATATTTTTCGCTCTATAAGACGCACCAGATCACAAGACGCACCTAGTTTTTGGAGGAGAAAACAAGGGAAAAAAAATTCTGAATCTCAGAAGCCAGAACAGCAAGAGGGATCGCTGCGCAGTGAAAGCAGCAATCCCTCTTGCTGTTCTGGCTTCTGGGATAGCTGCGCAGCATGCATTCACTCCGTAAGACACACACACATTTCCCCTTACTTTTTAGGAGGGAAAAAGTGAGTCTTATAGAGCAAAAAATACGGTAAATAAGAAAAAAGTTGGGATGACTTAGGTTTTTACGAGCAGATCTGAGAGCAAAAATAAGTGCTGCAGGGGGGGGGGGGGCAGGACAGGACAGCCTTGGCTCCTTTACACCTCAAATATTCTGGATTTCATAGGATCGTGAACAAAATGCAGCCAAATAAATAACAATTCCCAGGTTCTTCTGCCGTAAAATGTGTGAGGCATGAGATATCGGCTCCAGTTCAGTCATTACTAATGCACGGTGCACAATCAGTCAAATGAATGTGAAATAGCTCTCTTTCATTGCAGTGTGGCATACACACCGGTGGGCTTCTGCAATTCAGATCATTTCGGAGGGGGCAATCCAGATGTTTATCCACTTCTTTTATGGGGAGACGGCCATTTCCCAGCACCGAGTCCGAAGCTGCCCAGTTTTGTTGCTGGGGATATGCTATCCCTCCCTGAAGCATCCTATGATTACCAATTTAAGTGCCAGCGCCGCCTCCCCTTTTTACGATACAGAACTTGACCAGATTGGCAGCTGACATTTACTTCAGCTCTGGAGATGAGGCAACGTCCTCTGCTGTGCCAGAGGACAGGAGACCATCTTAGCAATATTGTTGTTGTTGTTTAGTCGTGTCCGCCTCTTCGTGATCCCCTGGACCAGAGCACGCCAGGCACTTCTGTCTTCCACTGCCTCCCGCAGTTGGGTCAAACTCATGCTGGTAGCTTCGAGAACACTGTCCAGCCATCTCTTCCTCTGTCGTCCCCTTCTCCTTGTGCCCTCCATCTTTCCCAACATCAGGGTCTTTTCCAGGGAGTCTTCTCTTCTCATGAGGTGGCCAAAGTATTGGAGCCTCAGCTTCAGGATCTGTCCTTCCAGTGAGCACTCAGGGCTGATTTCCTTCAGAATGGAGAGGTTTGTTCTTCTTGCAGTCCATGGGACTCTCAAGAGTCTCCTCCAGCACCAGAATTCAAAAGCATCAATTCTTCGGCGATCAGCCTTCTTTATGGTCCACTTGTAAAAAAACAACCAGAAGCCCTTTTACTTGGTATTGTAGGTACAGAGATTCACAAGTGTGATAAAAAATTGTTTTTATATGTGACAGCGGCAGCAAGAATACTATTAGCCCAATGATGGACGCAGGAAGAATTACCAACAAAAGAGGAGTGGCAGATGAAATTGATGGATTATGCCAAGTTGGTGAAATTAACTGGGAAAATTCAGAACCAGCAAGACCAGACTTTCCTGAAGGACTGGAAGAAATTCACCATATATTTGAAAGACAATTGTGATCCATTGACATCGCTTGTAGGGTTGCAAGATGTTTTGTAAGGAGAACTGTATGAATGATTGCGAAAGAGAACTGAGGAGGAGTTTATTTAGGATTTGAATTTAATAGCAATAACTATAATAATAAAATGCAAAATTAGAAAGGAAGTTAGAAAACTACCAGTTGAGGTTGATGGAAGTCTTGGGCTGTGATAGCCAAAGGTTTGTTATGTTGTTTAAAATGGGATGTTATGTTTGGAAAACGTGTAAAAACCAATAAAATACACCATATTTTTCGCTCTATAAGACGCACCAGACCACAAGACACACCAAGTTTTTGGAGGAGGAATACAAGAAAAGAAATATTCTGAATCTCAGAAGCCAGAACAGCAAGAGGGATCGCTGCGTAGTGAAAGCAGCAATCCCTCTCGCTGTTCTGGCTTCTGTGATAGCTGCACAGCCTGCATTCGCTCCATAAGACACACACACATTTCCCCTTACTTTTTAGAAGGGAAAAAGTGAGTCTTATAGAGCAAAAAATACGGTATATATATATATATAGGAGACCATCTTAGCAAGTGCAGGGCAGGCTGTGTAGCACAGACAATTCTGTTCTCCAAGACCTCACTGCTGCTTCCTCTACTTAATTCACACAACTTACTCGTTTTTTAAAAACTTTTTAGGAATGCCACTGTGTTTGTTCTATTAACTATTTCCTCCCAGATGATTGTTACTGGTTTTCATGGAAATACAAGAACAAGATATAACTACAGTAACTTGTCAGTGGTACATTCTTATTAAGTTTCACATGGACAAGAAAAGCATTTATTTATGCTTTATCAAGACTTGCCAAAAGAGAAGAAGAAACTTTTTATGTATGCTACAACTGTGGCCAGGATATTGCTACCCAAAGATGGAAAAGTGACGAATTACCAACCAAAGAAGAATGGCAACAAAAATTGATGGAATACGCTGAAATGGCAAAGATACCTTAGAGACTTAGAGACAAAGGACAACAGAGACTTTAAAAAAGACTGGGAACCATTTGTGCTGTATCTACAGAAACAATGCAAAGAAATGGACTCACTAGCAGGATTTGAGTAAACACTTACAACTAACAAAACAAATGCAGAAATTATAAAGAGGATGTTAAAACGATAAGAGCATAATGATACTTAATATAAAGAATTTAATATTAAGATATAATAAAGCAAGCAGAAGAAGTTAATATGTAAAAAACCAGAAGAAGAAATTGAGGGAAGTCGGGGGAGGGGAGGGGAAAATTTGGAAATTGCATTTTGTGTTATTTGATATGATGTTATTGTGATTAAAAATGTAAAACTTAAGAAAAAAAAATTTTTAATGCCTTATCAATTCAAGTATCCTCTCCACAGACGTGTTGTGGGTAGAATAAAAGTATTTTCTGTCTCATTTATAAAGGAAGAGGAAGGAAGGTAAAAAGTCTCTATTCCTGAAATGTCATTAATTGCCCTTCTGTGGTGAGTAAAGCGTTCCAATAGAGGCAGATTCCAAATATTATTTCAGCAATTGTTTCCAGTATGGGCCTATTGTTAAGTGGCCAGCTGATTCTAGGGGGAGGGGGCGGAATACCAAATCTCTACATTTAAGGTTATTGCCTAAATTTGAGTCTAATGATAACAAGGCCAGAGCCAAATTGGATGGAAGGGATTGCGGCGTAATATTGGAAATAATGTGAAACACCTTTTGAGTGGACACTGGTCCCTCATAGGGAAACTGCTGCAGCTAAAATGTGATCTAGACACATTTTAAAAAAAGATTAAGGAAAACGCATTATTAACCTCATAATGGGAAACCACGTTGATGAAAGATGGAACTCTACAGCGCCAACTAGTGTCACAATATTATAACACATTTAAAACGCTTTTTCTTTACTAATGTAGCTGAATCTAGGGCAAACACCAACCAACCCTGACTTTGTGTTGGGTTTCCATGTTGGCTCTTGCAGCAGATAAGGAAAGGGCCCTCTGCCCACTGAATCTGTATTTGTGGTGTAAGTTTCTATCTGTACTTGCAGCACTTATCAATGCAAGGACTCAGCTACATTAGTTTAAAAAAGGGGGGGGGGGTTGAATGTGTTATAAACATGCAACACAAGATGGCACTGTAGAGCACAAAACTTTTCTATGTGATTTTACATAGTGTCCCCCCCTCTTTTGTTATAATTTAGTTTATGGCTTATTTACAGCGGTTTTTCTCTCTGTATGTAGATCTACCCTAAGAGAGGTCAATCCAAACAGCATGTTTAGAAATGGTGGGTGACACACACTGCCTTCTCATGAGGAAATCATACCCTATCATACCCTCCAAAATTTCTCTGGTGAAAATAGAGACGTTCTATTCCATAATAATAATAATAACAATAACAATAATTTGATTATTTATACCCTGAACGTCTGACTGAATTGCCCCAGTCACTCTGGGCGGCTTCCAACATATAAAATAATAACAATAAAGCATCAAACATTGAAAAACTTCCCTATACAGTAGAACTCCTACTTACAACCACCTCTACTTGGACCTGACCCAAGTTGCGACCGCGGCAAACCAGGTAGTAAATACCGGGTTTGTCGCCATTCACACACACACAGAAGCGGCTGCCACCATCTGCACATGCGCAGAAGTGCGCTGCTGCTGAATGCACACAATGGCACTTCTACCAGCGACCCGGATTGACTTACGGACTGACCTCCAGAACTGATTACGTCTGTAAGTAGAGGTTCCACTGAACAGGGCTGCGTTCAGATGTCTTCTGAAGATTATCACCTTGGCTCGGGGGTCGCATAACTCCATGCCCTCCAACATTTCTCCGATGAAAATAGGGACGTCCTAAGGAAAAGCGGGACATTCTGGGATCAAATCATAAACCAGGAGAGCATCTGTAAATCTGTAAATCTGGGTCTGTGCCTGGAAAATAGGGAAACTTGGAGGGTCTGTAATCTCACCTTAGTTCATATTGATGTCGGAGGACACAGCGATCACATATATCGAGACTTGTTTTTGACTACACATTCCAACATCTTACAACCCATGAAAATGTGATAAATGTGCCTGATTTAGAGAGGCAGCCTGCTGGGCGAGGCAAATGGGTTCAAAAACCATAGGTTTTCTATCAGAAACTGACACATTGAGGTGGAAATATTGGCACTTTCAGACTAGCGACCCTGTAGGTTTTTGGCCTTGATGTGCAGTTTGAGGCTTGGTTCATTTGCTTGAACAGGATCTTCCAGGAAGTACGTCAAAGAAAGTCTGATTCAGAGGAAGGGGAGCTGCGGTGAGCAGTGTCCTTGGCCCTTTCCCTTCCTATTATATCTCTCCATCCCATCATCTCCGATTCAAGCCTGCTGCCACTGGTTCTGACATCTGCAATTCAGATCTGCAACCTTTCCTTTGTGTTTGCTCAGATGCAAAGTGTTGCGGCCTCAGTTCCCCATCAGTAAAATAGGAATAATGAAAACAACATACCCTCTGAGGTGGTTGTGATATTGCAGTTTATGTTTACCACGTGCATCGTCTAGTTGCAAAATACATCAGAGAGATGCTGGAGGCACTGCATTCAGAAAAGGAAATGAAGTGTCATGGAGGGTAGGGTTGCCATATGCCCAGAATTTTCCAGATATAGCCGGTATTCAGCCCTCGTAAACAGCATCTGGTTGGACAACACTGAAATGTCCTGGAAAATCCGGGCGTATGACTTGCCCATGTTGAAAGTGTAAAGGTAAAGGGTAAAGGGACCCCTGACCATTAGGTCCAGTCGTGGCCAACTCTGGGGTTGCGGTGCTCATCTCACTTTATTGGCCGAGGGAGCCGCTGTACAGCTTCCAGGTCATGTGGCCAGCATGACTAAGCCGCTTCTGGTGAACCAGAGCAGCGCACGAAAACACCGTTTACCTTCCCACTGGAGCGGTACCTATTTATCTACTTGCACTTTGACATGCTTTTGAACTGCTAGGTTGGCAGGAGCAGGGACCGAGCAACGGGAGCTCACCCCGGCACAGGGATTTGAACCGCCGACCTTCTGATCGGCAAGTCCTAGGCTCTGTGGTTTAACCTACAGCGCCACCCACATCCTGTTGAAAGTGTAGATTTCCGTAAATTTCATTAAAAATAGCTCAAAACCTCTCTTTTTCCCCTTGAGATTTTGCATGAAAGGCTCAACAACTTTGGGCAAAATGAAAAAAAAACTTCTGTATCCAGATTTTCACCTTTTGAAATATGGCAACCCTTGTAGAGGGAACTTGTCGTACACACTGCAATTTTGCAGACCCTCCAAATCTCCCTATTTTCCAGGAACACCCCTGATTTAGAGAAGCCACCCCAGTTTCTGATTTGATCCCAGAATGTCCCGCTTTCCCTTAGGATGTTCCTATTTTCATTGGAGAAATGTTGGAGGGTATGGAGTTATCTGACCCCTGAGCCGTCTGAAGGCAATCCTGTATATGGAAGTATTTTTTTTTCCAAAAAAAAGTTTAATGTTTTAGTATGTTTTTATGTATGTTGGAAGCTGCCCATAGTGCCTGCGGCAACGCAGTCAGATGTATGGGGTATAAATAGTAAAATTATCATTATGGAATTGGACATCTCTATTTTCATGGGAGAAATGTTGGAGGGTATGGTTTTGAAGGAGTTGCAAGAAAACTGACTGTCTTAGGCAGCATTAAGATGACCCAGAAACAGTGGTGGCCTTTTACTGACCAAAGGATAAACACACATAGGAATCGAGCATCTTCTTAACCAATGTGAAGGCCATTATTTGCCCTTAAGAAGGAGATTCCATCTGGATTGCCTTGACTCATCACCAGAGCAATTCGCATTCTACAGAGTAGCAATCTCTTTTGCCCCACTGGTTCTCTTGCCCAACATCTGAGGTGGGAAACTTGAGTTACAGAAGGACCAAATATCACTATGATCTGGAACAGTCATGAAGGCACCAGCCTGGGAGAACATCCTTTGATGTTCAGAGCTCCCAAAAGAGACCGATCCAGCTCACTGAAATGACAGCATGTTGTGAGTGGAAAGGGGCCACCAAAGTGTGCAGCACATCAGTAACTCCTTCAGGCAAGCAGAGCATCTTGTCTTTTGGGGTGGGAGGACAGGCTGGGATATTCCTCATGTGAGCAGGAACAGCTCAGAATGTGAGGGCAGCAGAGTCACTCACTACCTAGAAGGCAAATTTTAAAAAATGTAGTATAAACACCAACAACTGGGAAACGCTTGCCTGTGATCGCTCCAATTGGAAAACAGCCTTTCCCAAAGGTGTCATGGGCTTTGAAGACACTCAAACTCAGGACGGAAGGGAGAAACGGGCTAGGAGGAAGGCACGCTTGGCAAATCCACACCGTGATCAACTCCTGCCTGGAAACTAATGTCCCCACTGTGGAAGGACATGTGGATTCAGAACAGGCCTCCACAGTCACTTACAGACTCACTGTTAAGACCGTGTTTATGGAAGACAATCTTACTTGGCTATGAGTGATCACCGAATAAGAAGAAGGAGGAGGAGGAGGAGAAGGAGGAGGAGGAGGAGGAGCAGGCAGTAGCTGTTCAACCCATCTTCATCAGAGAAAACTGGAAACAACTGGAAACAACAGAGACAACTGCTTTGCTGATCTCAGGGAACTGCATTAGCTTGGACTGTTTATGCTGGTCTTGGCAATAATGTGAAATTCAATTAATTCACAGAGACACAAACAACTTTGGCCCAAAGTACCTCAAGGACCTGGTTCCTTATACTGTTGGTTCCCCACACCCGTTGAGTTCAGTTGACCTTCACTAGAGGCCGAGGCTTTTAGCATGTCAGGATCTGCCCTGTGGGACTCCTTGCAAATAGAAGTTCAACAGAATCCACCCCTGCCTTCTTTTCAGATGCCTTCTGAAAAGTGTACCATACAGACAGACCTTCAGAATATGAATTTATCATTCTAAGTAGCCGGCATCTACTGATGTTTTGTTGATGTTTTTCCAGGGACGTTTTGTAGGTATTTATGGGTTGGTTTTTATTAAATTCCATATGTCATCAGCTGCCTTGATACACTCGATGAATGTGCAAGTTTTAAATATTTAAAGAAATGAGCTTCCATTTTATGTGACTTTTTTTTCTTTTTTCCATAAAAGCTTTCAAAGTGGCACACCAAAAGTTGAAATACAGGTGGAGTCTGTGGCCATCGCGTCCTACGTTTGACTGTCCAGGCAATATCTGGAGGCAGAAGTAGATCAAAAGCCATGAGCTGGGTAGTCTTCACAGATGCAGACTGTTGTCAGTCAAGGAACAATTGCATTTAGGCCACCTCCTGACTGATGTGGAGACATGTTAACCCCTCACCCGTTCCTTCCTAATCAGTGCAACTTGAGAAGCTGTGTGGGTACTTGTTTTCCTGCCCCTCCCCAAAAAACTCACACTTTTGTTGATTGATATTGCTGGGGGCAACAGGGCAACAGCCTAAATTTCATGGTCTTTGGGCTCTCTTTGGGCTCCTCTCAACCATAAATCTGCTCTGGATCTACACGGTCTTCCTCTCCCCCCCCCCCCAACTTTGGTTTAGCTTGCCTTGAAATAGTCTTCCAAAGCTGAGACAGCTGTTTTTTGCTTGTTTTAGTTACACTTGGGGAGGTGTGAGGAGCTATCTTCTTGAATTAAAGAGAACTCAAGAAAACACAGTTCAGAAAACCCTGCAAATAAGGGTTTATTAATTCAGAATTAAGATTAGGAAACAGACTAAAATGCAGCAATCCATGAATTGCTTGCTAAGCAACTTGATGATGTCAATTTTTTTGTAAGGCTCATATTTTGTAGCAAATTATACTCATTTCTGCCTGCACAAAGTTTTCCCTAAAAGAGAAGCGCGCTCCAAGTGGATGAAGATATTTAGTTGGAATCTCCTTTCCTGTAGCTTGAAGGCGTTCGCTTTGAGTCCTACCCTCAAACTCAGCCTTCCACACTGCTTTTCTATCTAAGCTCAGAGACTCCTTTCTCTAGCTCCAGATATCTTCCTCAGAGTGGATGTTACACACGCAGACCAGAACCAACTCACCAGCTCTCCCTCCCCAAACCATCTGAACGCTCTCTCAGAAATGGCTCCTTTTATATACCCTCCCAAAGTGCTGGCTCCACCCCCTCTGACTAGCTGTCTTGGTAGCCAATCACAGAGCGTCTCCAGCCCTCTGGTGGAATTCTGAGGCACTGCACCACAAGGCTCTGCTCTAGCTCAGCTGTCCGTAACACAGGACCACCAAGAGGGCACCCTTTGCTGATCTTAGCACCCATGAGGGTCTCTAAGGAAGGAGATGGTCTGTCAGATACTTGGGGGCTGTGTCTACTGAGATGGGCATCCCATTGATTTCAGGAAGACTTGCCTCCAAGTAAATGGGTGTAGGAGCGCAGCCCGAAGCATCAGACAAATCCAATGTTCCTTCTATCAATGGACTTATGGGAATTTGTTATATTCCTCCTGATTTCAAGAAAAAAACAAACCTTGTCTGACATCACCATCAAAGACTCTGAGATACCTGATTAGGTACAATGTAGGGGCTGAGTAGGAATGGGGGTGGGGATGTGGTCAGTTCAGAACTAATTTTCCACATTTTCCAAAACAGTATCCCTACAATCCCAAGAAATTCACACTTCCCTGAATTTTGTGATGCAGTTCTCCACCCAAATAATGCGTACATAAATTTGTATAAAGATGCATGCATTAGCGAATATAACATATAAAATTATATTAGGGGAAATTGCTTGCAAAATGTGTATGTTAGAGAAAATTGCATACAAATATGTCAGGGCCGGATTTAGGTTGGATGAGGCCCCAAGCTACTAAAGGTAATGGGGCCCTTTATATGTCCAGCTGTCCTTTGACAACAACAAACTATCGCTGGTTTTTGTGTTGAATACATGCTATATGGTAATTTATGGACCTAATAGGTATCTCAAGCCATTTGCACGTGCAGAATGTAGGCACCCTATATATCGAAATGAGCAAACCGGTGATATTTTAGGGAGCAGGCTGGCAGGCAGGGTCTATTATTTACATCGTAGGAGCCTACACAACACAAAACACTGTTGCTGTATGTATGTTTTATTTTATTTGTTTTTATCTTATATTTTGGAAATGTACATTCAGGTTTTTTAATTTTTTGGGGGGCCCCAAGAGAGTGAGGCCCTAAACTATAGCTTGTTTAGCTTATACATAAATCCGCCACTGAAATATGTGTACAGTGGTACCTCGGGTTAAGTACTTAATTCATTCCGGAGGTCCGTTCTTAACCTGAAACTGTTCTTAACCTGAAGCACCACTTTAGCTAATGGGGCCTCCTGCTACTGCCGCGCCGCCGGAGCACAATTTCTGTGCGCATCCTGAAGCAAAGTTCTTAACCTGAAGCACTATTTCTGGGTTAGCGGAGTCTGTGACCTGAAGCGTATGTAACCTGAAGCGTATGTAACCCAAGGTACCACTGTATATTATAAGAAGCGGGTCCTGCAATGCTGTTTTTCTTTGTGTGTGTGTGAGATCATTTTTGTAAGCAAACAAACAAATCGCAAACTGACTTGGAAATGAACTATACTGTAGGCTGGAAAAACAAGACGCTGAAATTTCCAGGTGCGTTTAAACCCTCCTCTTGAGTAATCCCATTGAATTCTGTGGCAGTCTGCTTCAAGCGTCATATCAGCCAAACCATGCACAAGAAGATTATTGGGGTGTGGTGGTGAATGGCAAAATTGGGGCACAAGAATCATTCGCTCCCACCTATCAAACGCCACTCCCTTTCGCTGTACGTTTCTTTGTACCAGGTTGTGGCTTTTCGTAACACCTTGTGCGGCCCATACCTGTGTCGCTTGCCTACCTGCCTTTCCACCTTCCCAGTCCTGGTGCGGAATGCTTCCAGTTCCACATCTCTCCGGCCGGCTTCCCTTCCACTTCCTTCCAGATTCGTGCCATAAGTTTAATTGGAAACCCCAAGGCTGGCTTGGAGGAGAGGCAGCTAGGAAGAGGCTGTGTCTGCTGACACCATGATCGATTACCTGGAACTCCACCTGACACTGAAATTAGGGTTTTTTAATGATAGGCCGACTCTCCCTGGATGTGAAATTCAAATGCTCTCCAATGCTTCCCTGCGACCATCAGTCGCTGCACGCAGTGGTAGACACCACACGCAGGTGCTTTATCTCTGTCAACGCTGAAAGGACATTGTTATTACCAACAACTCTTTGTATTAACCAGTCTCTCTACCTAATAGACAACACTTTATGTTCTGCACCGTTACCCAGTCAGGGCTGCCATGTGCCTGAGAGACACACGCTCCCTCAAAACTCCCCCAGGCAACAACGACAACAACGGCAACAACAACAAAAAGCCACCTTAGTGCTTAAAAACCAGAGTGCGTAAGTGGGACGCAGACCAAATGTACGAACTTCCCCCTCAAACCTAAATATAACTACAGCTGAGGAGAAGGGGGGGGGACAGTGGTTCATGTTTTGCTTCGAACATATGGGAGAAATGTTTTGGGGGAGATGGGCTCCATTTAAAGAAGGGGGGAATCTGAAGAAAGAGAGCCAAACATCCGAACGAGGATATTCAGACTGAAACACGCCCACCCTCCAAGAAAACGTCCCCCCTTTTGAATTTCTTGATTTCTGTGCCGCCAAAGACAAGTGGCTTTTCGATGAATGTGTGCTGCATAGAATTCCAGATTTATTACCACTAAATATTAGACAGCAGGCAGGAGCGGTAGCAGGGAAATCAGTGCCAGGGGAGGCGTGGGCACAGGTGACCTTTTGGGGTGCTTGGAGCTGAGTTAGGGAACCAGGAACTGGCACTGAGTCAAGAAGCAAACCTCATCCCTTTGAGGGACTTGGCTATATCCAGATGTTTTGGCAGACTCTCCCAAGGCGGACGTTGATTTTTGGAGGGGAGGCCTGTCACAGGTGGTGGAGAATCCTGACGGAGAGGTCAAAAGGGATCACGGTGGTACAGGTGCTTCTTTTTTTGCCCAGGGTTTGGGCTACAGTGAGAGAGCCATTCTACTGGCAATTTAAAAAGTGGGTGTGACTGGGTGCTTTTAAATAATATAATAATAATAATTTATTACTTATACCCCGCCCATCTGGCCAGGCCTCCCCAACCACTCTGGAGGGTTCCCAACAGTATATTGAAAACACAATAAATCACCATACATAAAAAACTTCACTAAACAGGGCTGCCTTCAGATGTCTTCTAAAAGTCAGATAGTTGTTTATTTCCTTGACATCTGATGGGAGGGCGTTCCACAGGGCAGGCACCACTACCGAGAAGGCCCTGTGCCAGTTCCCTGTAGCTTCAGTTCTCACAGTGAGGGAACCACCAGAAGGCCCTCAGAGCTGGACCTCAGCGTCCTGGCTAAATGATGGGGTGGAGACCCTCCTTCAGGTATACTGGGCTGTGGTAAAAGATCAATCTAGTGAGTGGAGGCGATAGATACTGCTCGGCTCTTACGTAATTCTCTTTTAGCTTACTTTTCATGCAATTGCCACTGCATTTTGACTATAAAAATATGTGCATTTTTCTGAATTTCAGTTCCCGCTAACCCCACTGTTTATGAACTTCTCTCTCCCCTGCCAGCAAACACACACATCTTGTGGGAATGTTCAGGGATGCAGGAGAGGATATATTGTCTGATTATATCCTTATCCAACTTGTGTTAACAAGTTCCACAATTTCAGCAGAGTAACATTCCCCTTTATTTTAAGCTTTGCAACGGATGCGTTTGCTCAGGCTCGCTAAAGCCTCTATAATAACTGTTCTGGTATTTCCCCCTTAGTCCCTCATAAAATATAAGAGACGACACAGTCTTTTACAAAAGTATAAAAAGAGTTTACTCACATTCTGTTCACAATCAGATCCCAGAAGTAACATACACTTGGAATCTATCTCGTAGGAAGACAGTCCCTTTGTCCTCTCTTGGCTGAAAGCGAAGAGAGCATCATTGGCTCAGTAGCTGTTGTTTCTTCGATGCATGTGGTGAAAGAGAGAGAGAGATGGCTGCCCTGCCCTGTGCTTTTGTCATTACCTGCACAGGTGAGGCCACACCCACCTCCAGTCACATGCAGAGGAAGTCTGCCCCTTCCCAGAAGGAAACAGGAAGTTTACCTGCTGACTGGACAAACATCCCTCCCCATGCGTAAACATGTTCACTCTAGGAATGTTGTACTTGACTGCTCTTGTGTTTCACATCTCAGTTAACATTTCATTCATGCGATGAAGTAGATGGCAACCCATGAAAGCTTGTGCCATAATAAATTTGCTAGCTTTTAAGATACCACAAGAATCTCTGTGATTGGCTTCTGCCCCTCTTGTTCTTATTGTTTTGCATCAGACTGACATGGTTACACACCCTGGAAATTCAAAAATACACCAGCACAACTGAATTTAAGCAACCATGTACTGCACAACCACATAAGCACAGCAAGAACCACGAATGACAGAAAACAGTCTTTCCACCAAAATCTCAGAGTCACCATCCCAGAAAGCTGAAATGTACAGATTTATAAACCTCAGCAAATATAAACTCTGGCGTATCAGGACAGGAAGAGAATTCCAGAGCCTCGGAGCTATTACTGAGAAAGTCATATTCTTAAATCTCATGCATTTCATTTCCTTTAGAGAGGTGATTTTGAGCAACGGCAGAGGGGGGGGGGTGTTGTACATTCTGTGGCAGCAAAGCCCATGGACAGCCAAGTTTGCCTAGTCGTTGGGGGATGATGGCAAGAAACAAGAGTGATGAAGAGGCCCGTCCAATATGATATTTACAATATGTCGTGTAGATATAATATACATAGAATACGTGATAGTTGATCTCAAACTGAAAGGAGCCTTCAGACAATGACTCATCTGCCCTCAGAAGCCCATTGACATTCCCTTTATAACTGGAGACACCACGTCCCAAGGCAGCAATGCTATGTTATGCTGCAGAATTATTCCCAGAGGCCTGTTTGGGGACAAAGAGATGGCTGCCCCACTGGGCACTTTGGTGATATTTGTTTAGTGAAAAATATCAGCATCATAGACTTAGCCAAGCACTCAGGCAGATTGTGTAAGCTGTCTTCTTCTTCTTCTTCTTCTTCTTCTTCTTCTTCTTCTTCTTCTTCTTCTTCTTCTTCTTCTTCTTCTTCTTCTTCTTCTTATCATAGAATTGGAAGGGAGCTCAACAGTTATCTAGTCCAACCCCCTGCAATGCAGGAATCTCAGCTAAACCATCCATGATGGATGGCCATCCAACCTCTGCTTAAAAACCTGCAAGGAAGGAAAGTCCACAACCTCACGAGAGAGACTGTTCCACTGTCCAACAGCTCTTAATGTCTTACTGATGTTTAGTGGGAATATCCTTTCTTGTAACTTGAAGCCATTGGTTCGAGTCCAACCCTTGGGAACAGGAGAAAACCAGCTTGCTCCATCTACGATGTGACAGCCCTTTGGGTATTTGAAGATGGTTATCATATCTCCTCTTAGTCTTCTCTTTTCCAGGCAAACATACCCAGCTCCTTTAACCATTCTTCATAAAGCTTGGTTTCCATTCTCCTCCTCCTCCTCCTCCTCCCTCTTCTTCTGTAGTGGTTAAGAGCGGTAGACTGGTAATCTGGTGAACCGGGTTCGCGTCCCCACTCCTCCACATGCAGCTGCTAGGTGACCTTGGGCCAGTCACACTTCTCTGAAGTCTCTCAGCCTCACTCACCTCACAGAGTGTTTGTTGTGGGGGAGGAAGGGAAAGGAGAATGTTAGCCGCTTTGAGACTCCTTCGGGTAGTGATAAAGTGGGATATCAAATCCAAACTCTCCTCCTCCTCCTCTTCTTCTTCTTCCTCTTCTTCTTCGAATTTTGTGGTTTTTTACTTTAAACTGCCCTGAGTTCTTCAGCTGAATGGCAGTATATAAATTTAATAAATGGTAAATAATAAAAAAGGATATGCTTGGAATCCCTTATTCCAGCCCATTGCTAAACCCAGATTTCTCTCTCCCTCACTGGCTATATTCCAGCACCTCAAACTGTGTTTCTTAATCTTGTGGGTGTGTCTTAACTAATAGCTGTTCATCTATGCTCACCAAAGACACGACTTCATCACAAACCATCGACCGTCTTCAGCAATTGCCAGGTAAATTTTTTGTTTGGAAAGTGAGGGCGCTCTAAAGGCTGTGGGAGCTCGAGGCAGGAAGACAGTGGGAAGAAGTAGAGGAGAATTTTACACACTGAACTCAAATTGTGAATAAAACGAGTTCTGCTTGTTTGTGGTATCTAATTTGCTCTAGAAGGAGATTCTTGTTTCTTGGCAGCGCAATCTTATTGCCACTGAAATCTTCCGAGTTATCTTGTCTATAATAACTAACTGGACTCTTGCTCTGATTTGATGTAATGTCTGAACCTCTGTAAAGCTCGCTTTGATTTTCAGAATTTGTTGTTTAGAAAGCTATCATGAAAAATATCCCTAGCGCTGTGTGAGAAAGGTTTTAGTCAAGAAGGAAAGGGCAGAATCTGAGCCCAACATTTTAGGGTTGCCATATTTTGAAGAACAAAAAAGAGGACACTTTTGCCGACTTCTAGTTTAAACTATGCATCACTATGACAACTCTCATTTTATGCACCCATGAAAAAGAGGACATGTCCTGGAAAAAGAGGACATATGGCGAAATGGTAAAGGAGATAAATTAGCCTAATGCCAAGAACTTACCACCGGCCAAGGCAGAAGCTTGGATGCCATGGCAGAGAATATATGGTTGTGTGTGCTTTCTATCAGCATATAGCATTGTGGGAGTATATGAACCAGGCTATCTTCCAGGCAGATTGTGATGGCCTGGGAATCTGATTCAGAGGCTGAACCTGAAGAATCTCAGCCTGCACAGGAGTCCCTGCCTCCAGGGCTGGCTGAGCTGTGGCAGGGGCTTGAGCCTGAAGGGTCCTCACCTGTGCCGGATCCTCAGGAGCAGACACCAGCTGAGTCTGCTCTGGCTCCAGAGGTGATTGTGGACCCATTGCCTGCAGGTGCTCCTCTCCCAGCCCTGTCAGGGGAAGGTGAGGTTGCCTTTGGGTCCAGTAACCCTCCAGCCTCTCCGGAGCTGCAGAGGCTCAGGGCAGAGAGGCGGAAGGAACTAAGTTCTCTCAGGAGGAGTGCTCGCCTTAAGGCCAGGAGAGGCGAGTCACCTGTGGGCTGGGACCGCCCAAGCCTCGGGGCAGATAAAAGTCAACCAGCCCCAGTCCCAGTTTGTGGGAGCAACATCGTTGGTAACCTGTTCCTGCCAGCACCCTGACCTGCTCTCCTGAGTTCCTGACCACGCCCGACTCCTCGCTTTGGACCTCTTTTCGCCCCTGACGGACAGCCTCCTTACCCTCAACCTAGGACCAGATTTAGACCATGCCGCACGGTAACCCCCCCCCCCGGGACCAGCACACAGATTCAACATATGACTGTCCACACCACAGTGCAGCTTCTACAGTTACATACAGCTTGTGCAACACACAAATGTTGAGGCTTCTTCAGGTTTGGAGTGGGAGAGTCTATAGTCCTCTTCTCATGTTCTAGAAAACACATCATGACTGCTGCCTCCTCACCAATATGAATTCATTGGACCCACGCTTGATGTTGTGGACGGAACATGAGAACAGGCTCTACACATGTACAATTGTACCATGAGAACAGACTGTGAAAACAAACAAAAATACCAGTTTGAGCTGCAAGAGTAACTTGACTGCAGTTCTGAACATTCGCACAGAGCAGCCACATTCGGATCAACCTAGCTGTGCATTGGAGCTGAAATAAATTTAGGATGAGGGCAGGCGTTTTCAGTCCAATGCAAAATTTGTGCTTTGTAACGTTTGCTTCTCAAATCCAAAATTCACACCTGGAACGTTTGGATTTCCAAATTGGAGATATTTGGAAATGTTTTAGAAAAAATAATTAGAACATTGCCCGTGAAGAATGCGGGTGTGTTAAATTTGGAAAGTGCACCAAGATTCTTTAACATCAGATTTTGTTCAATATGGAAGAAGAGAAGAAGAAGAGTTTGGATTTGATATCCCGCCTTTCACTCCCCTCCAGGAGTCTCAAAGCGGCTAACATCCTCCTTTCCCTTCCTCCCCCACAACAAACACTCTGTGAGGTGAGTGGGGCTGAGAGACTTCAGAGAAGTGTGACTGGCCCAAGGTCACCCAGCAGCTGCATGTGGAGAAGCGGAGACTTAACCACTACACCACACTGGAGTCACTCCCGTTTATTTTTCTGCATTTCGAAAGCCCTGATCTGAATTTTGTAACATTCACGAGACAAGGAATGTATGGGATGTTTCTTTTTTCAGCTGTTGCTAAAATGAGGCTATGAAACTCGAAGGCAGAAAGCGCATTGCCAGCTCAGCTAAGCCCATGTGTACACTATGAAACTGGTTCCCCAGTTGTAAATGGTGTGATCATAGTCGTTTTCTTGCCTCAGAGGCTTCCGGTATAAACTTATTTGTTGCGGAGTGAACAAGCGTCACCTACATGACCCCCCTATGTTTTCCCCAGACACCCCTTTTTCCTTTTAATCATGTTCCTTTGGTAGCTTCTATACGAGCCTCACGTGGGCAGCGAGACCAACAATTCTTGCATTGCCCAGCGAACAGCACTTAATATGAGGGGTGTGGCAGTATTAATGCTGTTAATAACGATGGATCAGATCTTGTGAAGTGTTTTTAATTGATGTCTATATCCCCTGAAAATATAAAGACAGCCATACAAACCTCCTCGCCGCTATTATTTTATCAAACGTTTTGATGTGGCGGCAGCGGTGTAGAGGATGTCAGGGGGAAAATTCATGTCTGCAAGGCACAAACAGGCAAAGTAATGGGATATAAATCAAAAACAGAGAGAGGGAAAGCAAGCAAGGGAGAGATGCACACCATCGGAGAGTTTTCACAATCAGGGAGAGAAAGAAATGTTCAGTCCAGGCTGCAGCATCTGTTACTTCTCTGTGACATCTTACCACTCTCTGATCCCTTTCCCATTCATTCTGTTAATACACACTGCGAAACAAAATTCCAGGAACATCATATGGGCGTCTGATATGTCTCACTCAGCCAGAATAGTACCAGGGTGGCTTTTGTTGTTGTTGTTGTTGTTGTTGTTGTTGTTGTTGTCTGTCAATCTGAAGTTGCGGTTAAAAACAATGACTTCCCCATATCATCTGCTAGATCCAATCCAACTCTCTCTCCAGTAAAGGTAAAGGTAAAGGGACCCCTGACCATTAGGTCCAGTCGTGATCGACTCTGGGGTTGCGGCGCTCATCTCGCTTTATTGGCTGAGGGAGCTTCCGGGTTATGTGGCCAGCATGACTAAGCCGCTTCTGGTGAACCAGAGCAGCGCACGGAAACGCCGTTTACCTTCCCGCCAGAGCGGTACCTATTTATCTACTTGCACTTTGACGTGCTTTCGAACTGCTAGGTTGGCAGGAGCTGGGACCGAGCAACAGGAGCTCACCCTGTCATGGGGATTCGAACCACCAACCTTCTGATCAGCAAGTCCTAAGCTCTATGGTTTAACCCGCAGCGCCACCCGCATCCCTTCTCTCTCCAGTAGCGATGGCTAAATTTGTAAATGTTGAGTTATTTCAGTTTCCTCATTTTTCAGACTTCAGTTCGGCTCTCTGCATTTCCACATCAGTTTGCAATAATAATAATAATTAAAAGCCATTGCAAAAATTTGTCAGCATTGTGGTGTGCATTTATCCTGATATACACATTTCTGCACGCATTTTTCCTTCACGTAACCCATTTTTGCATATTATTTTCACGCTCTTTCATGCACACTTCTCCTTAGTATACACATTTTTTTTCCACTTGCGTAGCAAATTTCAGAGAAGGGTGAATTTTGTGTTTTGGGTCACATACTCTTTTGTGAAGTGTGAATCAAGGACGTTTGCACCAAAATACAAAATGAACTTCCCCTGCTCCCTGGGCTTGAGCTGGGGTTGTTGGGAAACTCCAACGAAAACAGGAATTGCCAGTGTTTGCATATTTGTCCCATGTTTGGGACGGAAACTTTCAATCCATGAACAATATTTTGCACCCAGTTTTTGCATCCTATTTCCCACCATACTTTGCATTGCATCCCCCCCCTCGAAATGTGTGGGGCGGAATCATGACAATGTAACTTACATAATTATGTAATTGACATAAGTTACACAATTTCACCACGGCATGCAACAAGACAAACAACATGCCACATTTTCCCGTGTATAACACCCCCCCCCCCCCCGTGTATAACACACACCCCTTTTTTGGGACTAAAAATTGAGAAAATGGGGGGAGATTGCCCAGAGTTGTTGTGCTTTTCTTGGGAGGGATTGGCTACAGTTGCTGAGCTTTTTTTGGGGGGGGGTTGCTGAAAGTCGTTCACCCACAGGACCGCCACAGCCAATTCCACACACATCAACAAAGTCATCAATAGCCTGCACGCTCACCGAAAGCAAGCGCCAAGCGCCCGCCCAATTGCCGCAGCAGCCAATAGCCAACGGACCTTGACGCACCCACCAATAACCCGCAAAAATGCCGCTGACAATCTCCTAGTCGCGGCAGCCACCGATCGCCCATCCCAACTCTCCACTATCTGTGTATAATAATAATTTATTTATACCCCACCCATTTGGCTGGGTTTCCCCAGCAACTCTGGGCAGCTTTCAACAAAACACAAAAATACAATAACCTACTAACGGTGGAGATGGAGACGCTCCTTCAGGTATACTGGACCAAGGCCGTTTAGGGCTTTAAAGGTCAGCACCAACACTATGAATTGGGCTCGGAAATGTACTGGGAGCCAGTGTAGGTCTTTCAAGACTGATGTTATATGGTCTTGGCGGCCACTCCCAGTCCCCAATTTTTAGTATTATTTTTAATTAAAAAAACTCGTCTTACACACGGCAAAATACGGCAGTTTTCAGTAGAAGCTGAACTGCAGTGGAAGTTGAACTCCAGTGTTGCATGTGATGAGTGCAGAATGAAAGGGAAAACGATGCCATCTTACATCCCTTTGGAGTCCTGTGGCTTGCTAAGTAGCTAAGCCTCTTAGTGACCCTTGTTTTCTTTTGGCTTTCATCTGTACAAATGCTTCCCTACACACAAAATCCATGTGCCACTCCCCCCTAGCCACGCAACTTTCAGCCGGGGCCATTGCAATGCAATGCCCGAAGTTCAGGCCATGGGGTGTTCGTGATCAGCTGAAGATCAAAATTTGCTGCCATAAAATACGGCCATGTACATGAATGCATCAACGTGTGTCACGAATTAGATAGTCGTTCTAAATACATGGCAGTGGCATAATTTGCATTTATTTGTGGGGGATTTCAAGGAAGTACTTTTGATGGACGGGAAATCAGAGTGACCCAACTGAGTGGCATGGGCAGTTCATGGCTAAGACCGTTTTCACAAATAAGATTAAAATGTGACATGTGAGTTCCTCTCTTTTTTAAAAAAATATATTTTTATTAAGTTTTACATAACAAATTTAATTTCAATCATATCATTCACCTCCTCATTTAGGCTTCTCTGAATCCCTTGATTCCCCTCCCCCCTGCCCTTCCATGGTTACCATTATCAATCTTTCTTTTCATCTGCTTATCTTATTTTCTCTAATTTGTTAAAAGAATAGTAATCCGTTTCCCCATAGCTTTTTGTACATCGCAAGCATTACTCAAATCCTGCGAAGGTTTTTAGTTGTTTACAGTGTTCTATGAAATTCCCCCATTCCTTCTTAAAGTTCTTCTCTTCTTGGGTTCTAATTTTCCCAGTCAGTTCTGCCATTTCGGAATAGTCCATCATCTTCGCCAGCCATTCCTCTCTGCCTGGAACTTTGTCTTCTTTCCATCTCTGGGCCAGTAGTATCCTCTCTGCTGTCGTTGTGTACGTGAATAGTCATTTCTGCTCCCTCTGAATCTCTGTACAGTGGTACCTCGGGTTAAGTACTTGATTCATTCCGGAGGTCCGTTCTTAACCTGAAACTGTTCTTAACCTGAAGCACCACTTTAGCCAATGGGGCGTCCCACTGCTGCTGCGCCACCAGAGCATGATTTCTGTTCTCATCCTGAAGTAAAGTTCTTAACCTGAGGTAATATTTCTGGGTTAATGGAGTCTGTAACCTGAAGCGTATGTAACCTGAAGCGTATGTAACCCAAGGTACCACAATTCCTAATGAAAAAGTCTCTGCCCCCCCAAAAAATGTTATTTTAAACATTTTTTTAACTCATTGTAGATCATTTCCCAGAATGCTTTAGTTATCTTGCACGACATGTGAGTTTCTCATGTTTCTATGCCACGTACGACTGTGCCCAGTGAGGGAGAACACGCAGAAGAGAGATGGGGCCCACATTCTACAGTTCTACATTCTCAGCACTGCATGAGCCAATGAAAGGTTAAAGCCTCTCGTGTGAAGGTGGCCCATTGCACCTTGCTTTCTGTGAGCCTTCAGGTAGTGCATTCATCTCCTGCGGCTTTAATTCCCCACAGCCTGGTAGGAAGAAGTCCGCTGCGCACAGACCCCGGCAGCACAATCTGGCTGGCACACATGGGCATCGCTGAGAGGCAAACGCATCTGCAGGCCCCGTTCTGCGTCCTGGGAAAATGGTGGGGAGCGAGGAGCGAGAGAGAAAGGAGATGAAAAGGTGGATAAAAAGAAATTTGAAAAAAAAAGTAAGTGAAATATTCAAACTGGAAAGTGATATTATAGAAAGCTGCAGGGAGCACGCTTGAGTGCATTCAAATTTATTCAAACTCTGTGCCTGACATTGATGAATGCAACAGCTTTTTTCACAATATGTAGAGCGCACAGGACATTTAGAAGTGCACCATCCCCTTTCCCTGCAGCTGTCTCAGGCCTGGTTCCTAATGCCAGAGCGGCCCTGACCTCCAGATCCTCTTGACAACCTTCCCAATCTCTTAAAGGGGAAGCTGAGACAACCAGCAGGAGGAAGACGGGCTCATTTGACCAGGAAATTGGTGGGTAAATCTCGCGTTCGCTTTCTCTCTCAAGGATTGCTCTTAACACATTGGCAGCTCGGGAAGCTGCCTGGGAACCAAAGCCCACCAGGAAGGCCCCCTCTTACCACCCCATTTCCAAAAAGAAGGAACCCCCATTCAATATGCGACACAGTAGAGGCAGCAGTAGCTCCCTCTGGGCTTGGTTAGAGAGGAAGCTGCCTAGCGCCTGACAATTTTCGCCAGGAGCCAGTGTGGTGTAGTGGTTAAGAGCGGTAGTCTTGTAATCTGGGGAACTGGGTTCGCGTCTCCGCTCCTCCACATGCAGCTGCTGGGTGACCTTGGGCTAGTCACACTTCTCTGAAGTTTCTCAGCCCCACTCACCTCACAGAGTGTTTGTTGTGGGGGAGGAAGGGAAAGGAGAATGTTAGCTGCTTTGAGACTCCTTCGGCTAGTGATAAAGCGGGATATCAAATCAAATCCAAACTTGGGCAGTCTCAGGTGCCCAGCACCCTGACAGGGCCCTTCGTAAAGAGTGCCCACCTTGTGTCCTCCTTAGATTTCGTTTCAGGCCCAGTGTTCTCTGCAGCACCAGGCAGCTGGCTCTGTCCATCTTTTTACTTTACTGCAATGACTCCGACCTAGTGTTGCTTTGGGGCATTGTGAGAAATGGAAAGGGTAGCTAGACCCAGCTGCCAGCATCGCCCAGAGTGGCCAGGTAAGCCCATTGGGGCCCACTAATGGAGGAAGGTCCCCACCAGAGGACACTATGCTCAGGGCTCCCCTAGACCCCCCCCCACCGGTCTAATCTTCTCCTGCACCTGAGCATATCCTTTCTTCCCCATCCCAGAATGAGCTCTAGGCAGTAGCAGCCTGTGAGGTGGTGCAGGTGAGGCACCATTGCTTTCCCGGCTCTCTAATACAGTGAGTCGCTGCTGCTTACTGAGAGGGTTAGCGCAGGTGGTGCTGTGGTCTAAACCACTGAGCCTCTCAGGCTTGCTGATCAGATGGTTGGCGGTTCAAATCCCTGTGACGGAGTGAGCTCCCGTTGCTCCTGCCAACCTAGCAGTTCGAAAGCACCCTTAAAAGTGCAAGTAGATAAGTAGGTACCGCTGTGGCAGGAAGGTAAACGATGTTTCCGTGCGCTCTGGTTTCCATCACGGTGTCCTGTTGCGCCAGAAGCGGTTTAGTCCTGCTGGCCACATGACCCAGAAAGCTGTCTGCGGTCAAATGCCGGCTCCCTCGGCCTGAAGTGAGATGAGCGCTCCAACCCCATAGCCGCCTTTGACTGGACTTAACCGTCCAGGGGTCCTTTACTTTTTATCTTTACCTTACGGAGAAGGAGAGGGAAGAGGGAAGGTGTGGGGAATCTGGCCCAGTGTAATATCTGGTGGTGGGTGCAATCTAATGCTCTTGCCACAAGGCGCCACACTGGGCGCATTGCCCCACACTGAGTGCCCTGCACTTTGCCCCTTCCCTCTCAGCAAGCGCCAATGGCCAACTGTGTTGGGAACTGGGGAACTGTGCCCTACCTATGCCCTCTCACCAGCTGCTACTGGTTCTAGACCAGCCTGGAACTTTTAACTCACCATGGGCATGAAGGAATCAGGTTATGTTAGGAATCAGGTTATGTTAGCCAAGGACCCGATGGGAAATGCCACTCGGCAGGTCCAGGGATCTGAGAGCAGCAGGTGGGACATCCACGATCCATTGCACTGGCTGATTCTTGCAGATTTCTCCTTCCCTAGAATGGGAATCTGGGCTCCCATCAGACCTGGATAGCGGATGAGGAAGAAGTGGGGCTTTGTTTGCACTTCCGTGCGAATCTACCTAACTCACACTTCATGATCCAATATGCAAACAAAACACAGCCATTCTTCAGAATTCGTGCTGAATTTTGCAAAGCGCTTCTCCAACCAGCCAACATGTACCAAATGCATATAGTACAGGAAAATGCACAAAGAGGCGTGCATTCAGGAAAATAACACGCAAAAATGCTTTGCACTGGGGAGAACTGCTTGCAAAAATGTACATATTAGTCAAAACGGCATTCCTTATGAGAAATCTGCGGTGAAATGGCTTTTCATTTTATTTCTTTAACAAAATCTACATGCCGCTTGACTGTAAAACAAGACAACAACCCCTAAGCTGTTTAGAATAAACATTTAAAATTATCAATTGTGAATAGTTAAAGACATTTAAAGGATGATCAAAATCAACAGCAGGCTAAGGAGAGATCGAAGCACATCAGCATCTACATAGAATGTGAGTCATAGAAAGGACCTGAAGGAGCGTCTCCACCCCTATCGTTCTGCCCGGACACTAAGGTCCAGCGCCAAGGGCCTTCTGGCAGTTCCCCTGCTGCGAGAAGCCAAGTTACAGGGAACCAGGCAGAGGGCCTTCTTGGTAGTGGCACCCGCCCTGTGGAACGCCCTCCCACCAGATGTCAAAGGGAACAACAACTACCAGACTTTTATAAGGCATCTGAAGGCAGCCCTGTTTAGGGAAGCTTTTAATGTTTAATAGGTTATTGTATTTTAGTGTTTTGTTGGAAGCCGCCCAGAGTGGCTAGGCAAACCCAGCCAGATGGGCGGGGTATAAATAATAAATTATTATTATATTATTATTATTATAGAAAGGTAGAGTTGGAAGGGCCCACAAGGATCATCTAGTCGAACCCCCCTGTAATTCAGCAATCTTTTGCCCAATGTGGGGCTTGAACTCATCACCTTGAGGTTAAGAGTCTCAGGCCTCCACCAACTGAGCTATCCTCTCCCAGGCTTGCCTAAACAAAAAGGCTTTAAGCAGGTGCTGTAAAGAGTACAGCCAAGGCACATGCCTGATGCAAACAAGCAGGAGTTCCGAAGTGCAGTTCCGTTTGAGGATTTCAAAAACAAATATTATTTTATGCACTGTGGTTTGCCGTTCTTTTTTCAATTGTAGTTTAGAGATTGTTTATTGTAATTGCTAAAGAGTGAGTTTCTGTTTAATTTTTATATGCCGATATTCAATATCATTCTATACTATTCTAATGAATCTTCGATGATACTTTAATTGATGTAGGTTGCATATTTTAAAGTTATGTTTTAGTGTCACATTTTTGTATTGCGTTAGATGGTTATAAGGTGTACATTCTTTGCTTCTTCAGCTTGCAAACCACCTTGGGTATTGTAAGATAGAAAGACGGTATTAAAAGTGATGACGATGATTTCAAAAACAAATAAGCTGCGGAAATGTGGAGAAGCGCATTTAAGATTGGGAAAATGGCAGAAACACAAACGGACAGGTTTGTCTATTCCTAGAGCTTGATGCAGGTTGCTTTGTTCCATTCTGACACATACAGATTTTGAGGTCAAACTTTGACGGCCCTAGAATGTTTCCAGAATTCGCCCACAACTCTGGGTGAGGTTTTTGCACCCTGCTTTAAAAAAGGGTGTTTGTATGCTATGCTTTTTTTCTTTAAAAATATGTGTTTAGGCGTACTCTCTTTCTCCTGCTCATCTTGAAATACTGCCCCTCAATGAGGCCAAACTTAGATTCCCAAAATGTTTAGGGGTATGCGTCCCTCCAGAAAAAAGCACTGTGTGTATATATTCAGTGCTCTTTTGCTAGAAAAAGAGGTGCCAGAACTCACCATGAACACCTCCCTCGTTTTCTTAGAATTAGCGTTGCCACATTTCAAACCGGGACACCCCAAAAATTGTTGAGCTTTTTAAGAGGAAACCCCCTAAAACAATGTGATTTTTTTTTATTGACGTGCCTAAGATCCAAGACAAAGCGCCGACTTTTGGAAATCCCCCTGGACGTCAATTCCACCTTTGAAATCCCAATAATGTCTAGGGAAATCCTGGGGTATGGCAGCCCTACTTAGAATGGCAATGGCACCCACAGGAGAGGTGCCAGAACTTAGTTCCGGCTATAAAAAAAGGGGGCCCTTTGGTGGTGAGAGAGGTTCGGGTTGGCCTAGGGTGTGGTTGTTTGTTTGTGATTGGCTGTGGTGATCTTTGTTTTCATGTGTGAGTGGGGTGGGTGTTTTGGATCAGGTTAGCCATATTGATTTGTATGCTGTTGGTGGATTATTGTCATTGTCTTGTTGGGCTGTGTATGTGATAAAGGTGAGCCATACCGGGGTAAAGGCGTCTTCTTCTGTTTGTCCCCGTGTCAGTTTCAGTTTATTGGTTAATTTTCCTAGTAGGGCTGTCTCCCATACTATTTGGTACCATTGGTCCATGCTTACTCCTGACAGGTCTCTCCAGTGTCTGGCTATGATGTTTCTGGCTGCTGAGAGTAGGTGGGTTATCTGTTTCAGTGTATCTGAAGAAGTGTGTATGCACACAAAAGCTTATACCCAGAGCAAACTTAGTTGGTCTCTAAGGAGCTACTGGACAATTTTGTAATTTTTAAAATTTATTTCACACCATCATTAAGGGCAGCAACTAGCTTTTCCCAGCTCTGCTCAACTACACTCTGGAGCAGTCTCAAGAAACCGTGTGGCCCGAGGACTGCAGTTTCTGTTTTGCTTCTCCTTAAGAAAACAGGAATATTTTGCCCTTCATGCCAGAAATGTTAATTGGTTAAGTGGCCTGATTAATCATTCATCAGAGACAAAACTATGGATATGGATTTGTTTGATTTTTTTTGTTTTGTTTTGTTTTCAAATGTTGATTTTCGTGTGTTGTTCTTTTTTGATAGCTTTCGTGTTGTTGTTGTTGTGTAGAAAATACTAATAAAATTCATTAAAAAAGAAAGGAACTGATTTGTAAAAATGTTACATGGAAAAAATACGAGAGACATTACACATACTTCTGTAAAACAAGAAAATATTTAATAAAAAGGGGGGGGGGCTGAGTGAAATATTTAATAAAAAAAGGGGGGCCCTGAGTGTTTTAAAGTTGTTTGAGGCTGAGGAGAGAAACCAACACTGGGAGTTGCTACCTGGATAACACACACCTCTTCTCATGCAATGCACTATGGAGCAAGAGCGTTCTCCTGACTGTTAGTTAGGATCCCGTGCATGTAATGAAGGCGATGCCAAATGCAAGGGCCGACATGTTCAGTGGGCTTGACAGGGAAGCAGAATATCTCCCTCCCTCTCTCTCTCTCTCTCTCTCTCTCTCTCTCTCTCTCTCTCTCTCTCTCTCTCTTTCCCCCAGCCTCCTCGTCATGGTGTAAACAAACAGGCTAAACTCTGCGAGATTTACTGTGCCCAGCGCTGGTGGCTCCCATTGCCATGCAGTGAGATATTTCTATACAGGCAGGGTAAGCACTTTCCATTTTATACCTCAGCAGCTTTATAGCATCTTAAGGATTTCTGTACATGCCTGGCTTCACATCCAGGGGGGGGAAAAACCAAGCTTGTAAATAAATACTAAATATATATGAACGGAAAAGACAGAAGAGGAGAGTGCTCGAAAGAGCATGCAAATATACACAGGAAAATGAGGCGGAGGGAAGAAAAGAAGCGTCTCTCTCTCTTGTGTGTATTGGGGGCAGGGGGGTGGAGAGAGAAGGATGCAGGTGGAAAAGGACAGAGGAGAAGAGAAGACAAGGGCGGCAAGGAAGGAAAGCATGTACACAACTCGCAACTGGAGGGAGAGAAGAAGGTTGGGGGTGGGGACCTGAAGAGACAGGTAATTTTCTGCCCCAGCCAGATGTGAAGTAACATCAATGGTGCCAGCAGTTCTGTGGCAAAATGGGAGCTGTGAATTTTCCATTGGGTTAGGAGAACAGGAAGTGCTTTTATTCTGGGGATACGCAGGGGTGCGCATACCCCTAAACATTTTGTGAATCTTTGTAAAAAGGTAAAGGGACCCCTGACCATTAGGTCCAGTCGTGGCCGACTCTGGGGTTGCGGCGCTCATCTTGGTTACTGGCCGAGGGAGCTGGCGTACAGCTTCCGGGTCTTGTGGCCAGCAGGACTAAGCCGGTTCTGGCGAAACAGAGCAGCACACGGAAACACCGTTTACCTTCCCACCGGAGAGGTACCTATTTATCTACTTGCAGTTTGACATGCTTTCGAACTGCTAGGTTGGCAGGAGCAGGGACCAAGCAACGGGAGCTCACCCCGTCGCGGGGATTCGAATCGCCGACCTTCTGATCAGCAAGTCCTAGGCTCTGTGGTTTAACCCACAGCGCCACCCATGTCCCTTGTGAATCTTTGTACTTTTGTCTTTATTTTCCCCAATTTGAACGATGAAATGGTGATTTCCTTGAGTAAAAATGAGAGTACCCTTTAACATTTTTATTTTTATTAGAAAAAACACACTGGGTACAGCCATACCTGAGGTGAAGCTGCCGTGGTGGCTGAAAGGTCGGAAGGAAGGAGCTTTGTGCAATTACTGTCCCCCTCCCTCCCTCCAACCCAACCCCAAATGCTCTCTATGGGACATTTCCTCCCCTCTCCTTCTGCCTTATGGTTCGCCTTTTGTTTGCTAAACTGCCCAAAGGGCCGGGCTCTCTCAGCTGTTGTCACTTGGCACAGAGCCAATTAGGCGGACCAGATTTACAGAGGATCTGGTTCCCCGCATCTCATTGATTCGCTCTTCCCCCTTCTCGTTCCTGTAACCTGCCGTTTGCCTTCCTCTCGTGCCGTTTCCCCAGGTGCAAGCAAGGTCTCTTCCTCCACACCCCACTGATTCAGCCATCAATGGCAACCTGGCTTATTGCTCGAACCAGAAACCACAATGGCTGTTTGTTGTCTCCAGTTTCAGCCAACGTGGCCTCTCTCATCTTGTTCCTTAGTAACCTACTGGAATGAGGGCGGCAGAGAAAAGGCCCCTTGGTTTTGCTAATGCGAACAAAATATGCTACCCCCGAGTTGGAGACCAGCTCTGTCCAGTCTCATCCTCTCCTCCGATACATGGACAAAAGGGGGAAAAACATATTAAAAATTTGTTCTTCCTTGTTTTCACTTCTGTTCTGACGCCTGTTGCTCTCAACGCAGGAGTTTTGACCCTACTGAAAGTTCCTCCAGAGCTTTTCTCAATTCTGCTAAGGACTCTGCAAAAATTCCATGATTCTGAGAAGACCATCGCATTATCCATCCGGCTGCAGAGATATTTCTGTCTTGTCATCGGGCCTGTTGTTGTCGTATTAACCAGGAGAGCCAGGGTAGTAGTCTTTAGCAAAATAAAGCTAGAAAAACATGGGTTCAAATCTCCATGCCACCATGAAGCAAACCAGGTAATGTTGGGCCAGTAGGACTTGCTGGTCCCCCCCCCCTACTTTCACGTTCCCCAAATTAAGGGTGCTAAAATGCTGCAATATGACTTGGGAATTCAAAATATATTTTGATTAATATAATTTAGCTTTTCTTGGTAAAATGTGTTAAAAAATTGCATTAAAAACAATGGCCAAGTACTTGCAATTATAATGTATGTTAATATTATTATTATTTACCATTAGCTGACTTTTTCAGAAGGCAAAATTAAAATTCTTTGGTTCTCCGAAAGCAGTGCTTCTTCATCAGACGTATACTTACCAAGCAAAATGCTTCCCAGTCACAAAAATAACAGCAGATTTGATTTCCTCAGACCTAAAAAAATTATCTTTAAGACACCTCACTGAAGAAATGGGCCAAATTTAAGTTTCACCCTCTAAAACGGGCCATTCATTCTCAGCCTAACCTACATCAGAGAGCTGGTTGAAGGATAGAAAGGGTGGTTGGCTGGGTGAGCAGTATAAGCAATTGAGAACTCCTTGGCTGAGGAGTGGGATAAAAATGTAATGACTAATTATCCCAAACAGATTACTTCTATGGTGTTTTTATTTAAACCTGCCTTGGGCTGCTTCCACACTCAAGCCCTTTCAACTGCTGAGGCACTGTTGTTCTGCAATTAGCTGTGACTGGGATTAAAAACAGAGGTACCACAGATCGCTTAATATAATAGCTCTATGTTACCCGACAACGCTAAGATCTTCTGTAATACGTGCCAGAGGCACCAACTTGTGCCAAAGATGGAGAGGGCCGGATGATGCCACAATGCTCAGTGTTGTTTGTGATGTCACACATGTGATGCACGGTGTTGTGTGTGATGTCACACCCGTGGCATATGACATCATGGGATGTTGAGGGAGGAACCAGGGGACGGAGATAGCTGACAGCTATTCCTCTCTTGCACTCGAAAGCTTTCCATGACAGGAGAAGCAAAAACCAACCACACTTGGCTCTTCAACTGGGTTTTTTTTGGTATGTTTTTAGTTGTTTCTGTTTCAGTCCTGTCAGAGAAAAGACGAGTTACTGATACTGATACTGATACTGATACTAATACTAATGTTGTTGTTGTTTAGTCGTTTAGTCGTGTCCGACTCTTCATGACCCCCTGGACCAGAGCATGCCAGACACCCCTGTCTTCCACTGCCTCCCGCAGTTTGGTCAATCTCATGCTGGTAGCTTTGAGAATACTGTCCAACCATCTCATCCCCTGTTGTCCCCTTCTCCTTGTGCCCTCCATCTTTCCCAACATCAGGATCTTTTCCAGGGAGTCTTCTCTTCTCATGAGGTGGCCAAAGTCTTGGAGCCTCAGCTTCAGGATCTGTCCTTCCAGTGAGCACTCAGGGCTGATCTTCAGAATGGATGCATTTGATCTTCTTGCAGTCCATGGGACTCTCAAGAGTCTCCTCCAGCACCAGAATTCAAAAGCATCAATTCTTTGGCGATCAGCCTCCCTTATGGTCCAGCTCTCACTTCCATACATCACTACTGGGAAACTAATACTAAGACTAATACTAAGACTACTAATACTAATACTAATTTATCACAAGTGTCTACTTGTTAGGGCTTTATTCCTGTTTCAAATGTCTATTGTTTTTGCATTTTTAACTGTTTTTATGTGCACATTGCCGTGGAAATGGTGGTTTAGAAGATGATTAAAAAAAGTAATTGTAACAACAACAAGACTAAATTGCCCCAATTTTTGTTCTCAGGCAGGTCAGGAAGCCTTTAATTACTGGTTTTCTTGCATTACTCTTTTCTTTTCATTTTTTACAACAAAAACCACTATTTCACTATTGAAAGAAAGAAAATTGGGGGGGGGGGGCACACAGGTGAATAATAAGAGGAAACCAGAAATTAAGGCTGCTAACTACCCCTGGAATAGAAAGCAACTCTTGGGCACAATTAGCAGGTTGTTCATCCCAAATTACCTAGCTGTGGTCAACAGTCAAGAACTGCAGACAGAATATTTTAAATTAAAAGCAATACTTCAGCAACGCTTTCATTTGCCTACTGAATAGGCTGGTACAGCAGTTAGGTATTACTGCAATTCTTTGGACATAGAAATAAAGAACGTGGAAATAGATATTGACAAGTTGACAACAGCAACTGCTTTCTCACTAAAAATGAGCAAAGGATGGGGGAAGCTGTGGAATTTTGCTCTTGCTTGGCTTGGGACAGGTACTTCTGGACTTCTTTAAAGGATGCCTCAGAAAACAACCCTGTTCCTACCTTTCTCCTGCTCAGATCCCAGCTCCACTGCTCGCCCAGCCATCGAAAAACCATCAAAACCCTTCCAATCACTGAAGAAAAAGAAGGTACTTTTATCATATGTGGTGGACGTGTCCTAAGGTGAAAGACTTCTGGGAAAAGATTTATAATGAGTTGAAAAAAATGTTGAAAAATACATTTATTAAGAAACCAGAAGCCTTTCTACCTGGAATACTAGGACTGGAATTGCCCAAAAAAGATGTTAGACTGTTTTTGTATGCCACTACAGTGGCAAGACTTTTATTAGCCAAAAACTGGAAATCGCAAGAAATACCAACAATAGAAGAATGGCAGATGAAGATGTTGGACTTTTTGGAGCTAGCCGACCTGACTGGAAGGATCCGCGACCAGAAAGAAGAGGAGATACAAGAGGATATGAAGAAATTTAAAGAATATTTAGCTAAATATAGTGATATAAGATAAATAGAAAATTCTTGGAAATAATAAGTATGGGTAGAATAAGAATATGTGGTAGTAAATATTAAGGATTAAAATATTAATAGAGGAGAAGAGGTTAGCAAATGAAACGAGTTAATATTATTAGAAATATGAATTTGGAGAACTGTTATACAGGTGACATAATGAAATTCAGTTAGAGGGGATTTGAGGAAGTCAGTTATCAATGTAATGAGAATTAGGTATTTGAAGAAACAATTTTCCCTTGTGTTTAGTTTATTGTAGTGTAATGTGTTTTTCTTTGTTGTGTGTTTTGTTATGTCATTTTTGTGATAAATGTGGAAAATCAATTTAAAAATTTTTTTTGGGGGGGGGGGGAAACCCACTTCCAATCACTTAGCTAGAATTTCGGATGGCAGCAGTAGCAACAATGTTGAGGGGAAGGGCGTCAGATTTTTCCCACATGCCATTTTTGTGTGTGTGTGAACGCTTATCTAGCCATAGCATAAAATAAAATATAATACAAAGTGGCTCACTCTTTAAAGAAGAACTGGAGTCTTTGAGGGTCCTGGCCAATGGTCAAAAACTTCAACTGTACTTTTCTCCTTGGGATGGATGTTCAAGTTTTTTCTATGAGCACACAGCTTTCCTTCTTCACTAACTGTCAAATGCAGCCCTGCACAAAAGCGCTAAAGGATCGCTTGATTGTGCATGTTGCAATGGAGGGAAAGATGCAGGATAACTCAGCTAGTTACAGCATGGTGCTGATAACGCCAAGGTTGCAGGATCAATCCCCGGATGGAACAGCTGCATATTCCTACATTGCAGGGGGTTGGGCAAGAAGATAATCAGCTACTTTCTTTATTTGCAATGCTTCAGCAGCCAGTTTTCTTAGGAAATGCAGGGAGTGTTGATTCTGTCATTGGAAGTGGAGCCTTCCGCTGTCTACTCAGAAGTAAGCCCTGTGGTATTCAATGAATCTTACTCCCGGGTAACTGGGTAAAGACTGTGCAGCCTTACACTGCAATCCTAAGCATTTTACTCAGAACTAAGTCCCACTGAGGGGACGCAAGTGGTGCTGTGGTCTAAACCACTGAGCCTAGGGCTTGCCGATCAGAAGGTCGGCGGTTCGAATCCCCGCAATGGGGTGAGCTCCCGTTGCTCAGTCCCTGCTCCTGCCAACCTAGCAGTTCGAAAGCACGTCAAGTGCAAGTAGATAAATTGATACCGCTTCGGCGGGAAGGTAAACGGCGTTTCTGTGCGCTGCTCTGGTTCACCCGAAGCAGCTTAGTCATGCTGGCCACATGACCCGGAAGCTGTCTGCGGACAAACGCCGGCTCCCTCGGCCTCTAGAGCGAGATGAGTGTGCAACCCCAGAGTCATCCACGACTGGACCTAACGGTCAGGGGTACCTTTACCTTTACCTTTACATCCCACTAAATTCAAAAGGGTTTACTCTATAGTATGTCCCTGCTGTCAGGATCATAGCATCATAGGGACAATATCAACAGACAGTGGAGATTACAGTTGTACCTTGGATCCCGAATGCCTTGTGAGTCAAACTTTTTGGCTCCTGAACATCACAAACCCAGAATGAGTGCTCCAGTTTGCGAACGTTCTTTGGAATCTGAATGTCTGGCATGACTTCCACAGCTTCCGATTGGCTGCAGGAGGTTCCTGCAGCCAATTAGAAGCCAAACCTTGGTTTTTGAATGTTTTGGAAGCCAAGCAGACTTCTGGAACGGATTCCATTTGACTTCCGAGGTACGACTGTATTGCTGGGCTGTAGGCAAAGTGAGTGTGACCTGGACTATCCTAAAGGACGTAGAAATACTCTCAGTTTGCAAAAATGTGAAAAGATTCACGCAATGTTTGTCATCTAATGTGTGTGAGAGACATAGTCAAGTATGCATGTACAGATAAATACGGATTAATTTGTTCCTCACACACATCCATCACCTTCTTCATATAGCCTTGGTGACTGTAGCAAAATGGAAAGGTGTTGATGGTTCAAAATGCGCTTTAATGGTTGCAAAAATGCCCATATCTGCATGTTTGCATATCGTGGAAAAATGAGTGTGTGAAAGAGAACTTTGACTGTATAAATTGTGCTTGAAACTGGGCAGGTTTTGTTCATTCGCAATACGCTCTTTTGAGAACATCCGCCACCTTTAACATATAAACTGATGATGTTTGTCTTTGGTTATGCGAAATGAAATGAGAAGCAAGGAGGAACATCTCTTCCAGATTCATCATTCCAGAAAAGGAAAGCATGCTTCGTAAACAGGTCTATGTAATATAACCAGAGTGGCTCTTGTTTTGCACTGAAAAATTCTGTGCAAAGGAAATGCAGCAAAAGTGCATCTTCATGGAACCCAAAGGCAAGTTTATTTTGCACAAGCTTGGCTGCTGCACCTGTGGGCTGTTCTCTTTCTTTTCTACTGTTGCTTCAATTTATACAGAACCAAGTACTCCCCCCACCCAAGTAATACAGTGGGGGGGGGGGGAATGATATGAATTAGTGAGGGTTATTGGTTGTGAACCTTGCCAACAAAGGTCCGTATAGTTAAAGCTATGGTTTCCCCAGTAGTGATGTATGGAAGTGAGAGGGTGGCGCTTGGGGGGGAATTGTCATCCCGCCACTCCTTGGTGTGTGGAGTGCCCCAGGGTGCGATACTCTCCCCAATGCTTTTTAACATCTTTATGCGCCCCCTTGCCCAGCTTGTCCGGAGTTTTGGGCTGGGCTGCCATCAGTATGCTGATGACACCCAACTCTATCTGTTGATGGATGGCCATCCTGACTCGGCCCCAGACACACTGATCAGATGCTTGGAAGCTGTGGCTGGATGGTTACGTGGGAGCCGGTTGAAGTTAAATCCCTCGAATTTGTATTTTAATTAATTTTTATAATGTTTTTATAATGTTGCATTGTTTTAGTGTTGTTAGCCGCCCTGAGCCCGGCTTCGGCTGGGGCGGGGGGGATATACATAAAATTTATTATTATTATTTTATTAGAGCTGGACCATAAAGAAGGCCGATCGCCGCAGAATTGATGCTTTTGAATTATGGTGCTGGAGGAGACTCTTGAGAGTCCCATGGACTGCAAGAAGATCAAACCTCTCCATTCTGAGGGAAATCAGCCCTGAGTGCTCACTGGAAGGACAGATCCTGAAGCTGAGGCTCCAATACTTTGGCCACTTCATGAGAAGAGAAGACTCCCTGGAAAAGACCCTGATGTTGGGAAAGATGGAGGGCACAAGGAGAAGGGGACGAAGGAGGACGAGATGGTTGGATAGTGTTCTCGAAGCTACCAGCATGAGTTTGACCAAACTGCGGGAGGCAGTGGAAGACTGCCTGGCGTGCTCTGGTCCATGGGGTCACGAAGAGTTGGACACGACTAAATGACGAAACAACAACAATTGGTTGTGAATGTGAGCTGGGCTGCACATTTTTTGAGCCGTTTCAGCTGTTAGTTTCTGTATCTGCTCCACATCAAAGCAGCTTCTATCTTACAGTCTCATCCAGACTTCCACTTGTCTCACTGCTTTCGCCCAGAAAAAAACTTCTGTTTACTGCTGAACTGGAATAAACGTCAATCAGGTTTTGCAGGATTGACATTTGTTCCTATTCAGCGTTAAAACAGCTGGTTTTTCCTAGGCAAAGTGAGGGGACGAACGAAAAACTGCTTGGACCCATCAAATAATATTCCCCTGTCACGTCTGAAAAAGGGATCTATTGCGTAAGTCTGTCTTGTGTGATTTACAGGCCTCATGGCTCAACTGACTCACTGAAATTGAGTACAGTGGTACCTCGGGTTACAGACACTTCAGGTTACAGATGCTTCAGGTTACAGACTCCACTAACCCAGAAATAGTACTTCGGGTTAAGAACTTTGCTTCAGGATGAGAACAGAAATTGTGCGGGGGTGGTGCGGTGGCAGCGGGAGGCCCCATTAGCTAAAGTGGTACCTCAGGTTAAGAACAGAACGGACCTCTGGAACAAATTAAGTTCTTAACCCGAGGTACCACTGTAGTTATAACATCCCTAATACCAGCACCCAATATTTTGTAGATCGGCAAGCAAGGCACCTCACTGAACATTTTACTGGACTTGGGAATCTGGCAAATGTCTGATGTCCATATTCTCTAGAGCAGACCCTGAAGATCACTTTGCGATGTTCTGGCAGCAGCAGCTGGTACATATCATTCCTTTTTGGCTGCAGTTGTGACAACAAAGTATCACCTGGTGGCTGCCATGTCGTCTCTGAAACAATCTGAAACTATTGGAGAATATTCGTGTGCCTGCAAAGTGTTCGAATAATATTCGCTATCAAAATTCGCAGAGGATACCCCCACCCCACCCGGGGAACAAATTTATTTCAGCTTCACTTGAGAGATAGTTTTGTTTCATTTATTTATTTTAAATGTTGTTTTCATTGTCTATTTTAAAATTTAACCCATCCGGGCCTTCGAGATAGTCATGCTGCCTGCCTAATGAACAAATTAAAACAATTGTCCAGCAGCACCTTAGAGACCAACTAAGTTTGTTCTGGGTATAAGCTTTCGTGTGCATGCACACTTCTTCAGATGAAATGAAACAGAAGTCACCAAACTCTTATATATAGTGGGAGGGTGGGGTGACTTCTGTTTCAGTGTATTTGAAGAAGTGTGCATGCACACGAAAGCTTATACCCAGAACAAACTTAGTTGGTCTCTAAGGTGCTACTGGACAATTTTTAAAAAAATTTTGCCTAATGAACAAACATTTTAATGTAATATGGCTTACTATCAGTACATTCCTCCACCAGGGCCAGGGCCTTTTCAGTGATGGCTCCGACCTGGTGGAATGCTCTGTCCCATGAGACTAGGGCCCTTCAGGATTTAACCTCCTTCCATCGGGCCTGTAAGACAGAACTATTCCACCTGGCCTTTAATTTGAATTCAGCCTGATCTTTTATTTCCCTTCTCTTCCCTCCCCCTCCCCTTTTATGAAGATCACCCGCTCTGAGACCCCACAGCTAATTCTCCCCTGGCCTCCTCGCTGGCCCAAGTAGGACCAATTCAGCCAGCTAGCCCTGGGGATTATCTAATTGATTTTTGAGTTTTATTGTTATTCATGTTTTTATGCTGTATTTTATGCTGCTTTTATAATTAAGTGTTTAAAAGTGTTTTAAATTTGTTGTTAGCTGCCCTGAGCCCGGTTTTTAAACTGGGAAGGGCGGGGTATAAATAAAAATTTATCATTATTATTATTATTATTATTATTCCCAGCAGCACTCCCTTGTCAACTCCACACTCTCCTCTGCACCCACCTTATTTATTTTTTATTTGTTGCATTTATTTCCCTCCCTCCACAAAGCTCAAGGTGGCTTACAGAGTTTCCTTGCTCCTTATTTAAACCCTGTTAGGTACGTTAGGCTGAGAGTTAGTGACTGGCCCAAGGTCGCCCAGTGAGCTTCATGGGAATCGAACCCAGCTCTCCCAAGTCCTAGTCCGACACTCTAACCACTGTGCCACCACTGGCTCCATTCTGCACCTGAGGTCAGTGCAGGTACCACAGTGTCAGGCAGCAGAGGAACCAACCCCCACGGCAGGTTGCCAGGAACGGACAAGACAAGGAAAAATCCTTACCATCTGCTTTTATTCAATATTCACAGAGAGAGGCTTGGGAATGCGGCCTCTCGGAATAACGGCGTTGCTCCGAGTGAATGTCAGGAGTCAAGTCCCCTGCTTGATAACACAGTGAACGTAGTTACTGTATTTTTTGCTCTATAAGACTCACTTTTTCCCACCTAAAAAGTAAGGGGAAATGGTTGTGCGTCTTATGGAGCGAATGCAGGCTGCACAGCTATCCCAGAAGCCAGAACAAGAAGAGGGATCGCTGCTTTCACTGTGCAGCGATCCCTCTTGCTGTTCTGGCTTCTGGGATTCAGAATATATTTTTTCCTGTTTTCCTCCTCCAAAAACTAGGTGCGGCTTAAGGTCTGGTGCGTCTTATGGAGCGAAAAATACGGCAATTAAAAAGGTTCATTGTCAAAACAAACAGATAGCTCTGGATGGCTTAACACAGCCTTTGCCCTCATCAAGATGACCCTTCTGAACACTGCTTCCGGTGTGACCAGAAGCAACTGAACTTTCGCTTCGTATGCCTTTTGTTTTGCTTCCTATCTTGCAGCCCTCCCATTTGTCGAGACCTCGGACTGAGTGGCTCAGCTCCCTCCTTATCCCCATTCTCTGAGAGGCTGTCTCTTAACTCTTTCCCGCCTCTTTGTGCTTCCGGCGAGCTTTGACTGCTTTCTCGCTTATTCCCCGCCATTCCCTTATCAGCCGGCATTCCAAGGGGCGGGGGAGTTGGCGCTAGTCGATGCTCATCCTGCCTGGCAGTTAACCCTCTCTGTTCTTGGCTGCTTTCTTCAGTTGGCAGCAACCTTGCCCTGGGAGCTGGCTCATTCATGACAGTGAATCTCCACCCCTCCCACTTTTTCATGAGTCATCGCTACAGGTGCTGGACTGTGCCCTCTGCCTTTGAGCTCTTTGCTCTTGTACTTTCAAGGCCTGCCGTGTTCTGGGAGAAGGGGGTCTGGAATGCTTTCTAAAAACACTGAGTCCATCAGCTGTCTCTCCCCTGGTACTGCTTCTTCCTCCTCCTTTCCCATTATTTCACAGCTTTTCCTCTGCCTCTGAGCTGTGACTTCCCTCAAACCCCTGTTGTAATTCTGAACTGTCTCCTTCTCTAGAAGGGTCAGGCTGGGGAGGCAGTCTCCATCACTACTCCTCTGCCCAGTCCCTGTGTGCTGGGCCCAGGGGTAACCCGAGCACCACAGTCCAGGTCCGGTCCAACAGGGTCTAAGCAGGACAGGAGACAGGAAACCAGGCAAGGACAGGTACAGAATCTCAGGCAGGATCTGGCAAACAGCAATGTTGCTCCCACAACCTGGGGCGGGGTCCGACAGCCTTTTATCTTAGTCGGGGCAACGGCCGGTCCTGATCCCCTGGTGACTCACCTCCCTGTCTCGTCCAAAGGCAAGCACTCCTCCTGCTAGTACTCAGGTATCTCCTTCTCTCAGACCTTGGTCTCTGCAGCTCGGGTGATGTCGGTGGGTTACTAGACCCAGGGGCCGCCTCAGCCACCCCTGATCCAAACGGTAGTGGAGCAGCTGTAAGTGATGGCCCAGCTGAAGGCAACGAGGTCATCCCCGCATCTGGAGCCAGGGCAGGCTTAGGCCCCTGACTCGACCTAGCTGGTGCTTGTTGCAGGGGAACCTGTGCAGACTGGGGCTCTTCAGGATCAGGGCCTAGACTTCGTTCAGATGACTCCTGAGGCAAAGGATCCGGTGCAGACTGAGACTCCTCTGGTTCCGAGTCCGAGCCTGAGTCCCAGGCCATCACACCCTGACACAGAGGTCAGTTGCACAGAGGGGTTAGCCAATGGTGCTCCAGACCAAGAAGCAGCGGCCTCATTCTTGCACTAGATACTGGATGAAAACCTCTTGAAGAAAACATTGAAGCGCCTGCAGCAGAACATGAGGACCAACGTCAGTTCCCCCTGACCCTCGCCAGGGTAAGTGATGAACAAACATTGTGTGTGCGCAGTGCACAGGTTTTCTGTCCTAGGTAGAGGAAGAGTGAGGTCGGTAAGGACTGGGCTTGTCTCCTTCCCATTCACCCCCACCCTTCCCCTTGCCCCAAGTCCTTCTCCCTATAGAGGAACTAATATACAGTCCCTAACAAAATCTGCTCATTCTGCCCATGCCCCTGACTAGCTTCCCCTTCTCAGATATTAAGTATTCAAACCTCATTTACATCCTTATTTTTCAATTTGCTGCCACAGTAGTTTAATTTATTCTATATAATTTCTTTTTCTGAGGGGACATTAATCATTGCCCTGTGCTTTTGGGCGCCTCTGGGATGTGTGTGTGTGTGTGTGTATGCGTGGGGCTGCTTTTTTTTTTAATCAATAAAACAAAGCAACCCTCCTCCCTCCGCAAGCCCCCGCCCCATCAAGTACCCACCCTACTCCCCCCCCCTTTGCCGGAGGAGAGAAACATAATTTCTTTCTCACTTTTTTTTTTCATTGTTTCCTATATGTTTGAAGATTAATTCCTCTCCATGTTTCTGACAAGTGTGGGTGAGAAGGGACAGTGTGTGCCAGTACTAGAGAAGAGGCAAGCTTCCCTGCTGCAGAGCGGAGGTTTGGACCTGCTTCTTGAAGAAAATGTAAAATAATGAATTTTGCTTTCTTTCCTGGAGGGGGAAAAGTACCCTCTTGTCATTTTGGTTATTATGGCTAGCATGGAGGAGACAAAACGGTTGGGATATTGCGAGCTGACCCTAAGAAGTCTGAGAAAAGGGAGAATCATAGAATCACAGAATTGTAGAGCTGGAAGAGATCACAACAGTCATCTAGTCCAACCCCATGCAATGCAGGAATATTTTTGCCCAGTGTGGGCTCTAACCCATGATCCTGAGACTAAAGGTCTTATGGGTGACAGCAGCCACGAAATTAAAAGACGCCTGCTTCTTGGGAGAAAAGCAATGACAAACCTAGACAGCATCTTAAAAAGCAGAGACATCACCTTGCCAACAAAGGTCCGTATAGTTAAAGCTATGGTTTTCCCAGTAGTGATGTATGGAAGTGAGAGCTGGACCATAAAGAAGGCTGATCGCCGAAGAATTGATGCTTTTGAATTCTGGTGCTGGAGGAGACTCTTGAGAGTCCCATGGACTGCAAGAAGATCAAACCTCTCCATTCTGAAGGAAATCAGCCCTGAGTGCTCACTGGAAGGATAGACCGTGAAGCTGAGGCTCCAGTACTTTGGCCACCTGATGAGAAGAGAAGACTCCCTGGAAAAGACCCTGATGTTGGGAAAGATGGAGGGCACAAGGAGAAGGGGACAACAGAGGACGAGATGGTTGGACAGTGTTCTCAAAGCTACCAGCATGAGTCTGACCAAACTGCAGGAGGCACTGGAAGACAGGAGTGCCTGGCGTGCTCTGGTCCATGGGGTCATGAACAGTCAGACACGACTAAATGACTAAACAACAACAACAATGTTCTACCGACTGAGCTATCCTGTGCATTACCCTTTGCTCTGGTTCCAGTGTGTCCCCCCTACCCCGTGTTTGAAACTGAGGACATCCGGCACCAGCCACAATCCATATATATCCTGTAGTTTCTTGAGAAATAGGGACGCAGGTGGCATTGTGGGTTAAACCACAGAGCCTAGGACTTGCCGATCAGAAGGTCGGCGGTTCGAATCCCCGCGACGGGGTGAGCTCCTGTTGTTCGGTCCCAGCTCCTGCCAACCTAGCAGTTCGAAAGCACCTCAAAGTGCAAGTAGATAAATAGGTACTGCTCCGGCGGTAAGGTAAACGGCGTTTCCTTGAAGCCAGAAGTTGTACGCCGGCTCCCTCAGCCAATAAAGCGTGATGAGCGCAGCAACCCCAGACTCGTCCATGACTGGACTTAATGGTCAGGGGTCCCTTTACCTTTACCTTTACATTCTAGGTGCAAAAAATCCAGAGTTTTATACCCACCAGTCAACCTCTCTCTCTGTGTAACTTCCAGCTGGTCAAAAGCACTTAAGGAGAGACCGCAGAGCAGGGCTGGTGGCAGTCATTTTCATTTGAAGAGACATTTGTGCCCTTATGAAAAAAGAAGAGCATACTGCCTCAAATTCAAGCATACGAATTGGGCCTAAGTGACAGAATGGTGTGATAATCTTGAAAGAAGAATCACAGAACTCTGCTCCCAGCTAATACATTCTGATGTTTCTGAATGCCAATATAGGCGTTTGTTTATTTCAATGATTTGTAAACTGCCCTTCCATATGAATATTTCCAGTGTGATCGACAAGGTAATCAGAATAATAGAACCAGCAAAAGATCAGAGAAATTATACAAAAGGTCAAGCAGCAGCACTAAAACGTTATCCTCAAAAGTTCAAAGTCTGAGAAAATAGAGAAGTGCCACTGGTGCATTTTTTTGCAGCTGCATCACACTGTTGACTTCTGTTCAGCTTGTGGTCCACCAAGACCAATCTGGGTGTTCCTCATCCTATATTTGTGCATCTGATTATTCCTAAGTGCAGAACCTGACATTTGTCCTCATTGAAATTCATTTTGTTTGTTTTGGCCCACTTCTCCAATCCGTTAAGGTGATGGAACACTCTATCAAATAGTTTTCTCCTCTTTCGTGAAATTGTCCACTTAGGCACTGCCAAAAAGGTCGAAAGGCGACACTTTTGCAGGTGTGAATTTATATGTATAGATGCAAATTCAGAAATAATTACTATGATTTTAATAGAAATAGAATACATCTCACCAGAGTGAGGGAAGATGGTGACGAGGAGAACTGTCTAGGAGAACTGCCTGCTCAGGCTTCTGTCAAGGTACTAGCTTCTGGTGGGCAACTTCAAGGCCCCATTTCCCCTTTTTGCTGATGGATAGATGACGGAAAGCTCTAGAAGCAGCTCTCAAGCTAGCTAGAGTCATTCATGCAAGAACATAGGAAAGTACTTCAAGGTAGTACCTCATAGTTTGTACTGGATTGGCTCAAAATAAGGGGGAATGCCTTAGGGGCGAGGGCAGGGGGAATGGCTTGAATTATTTCCAAGACAATCCAAATTCAGCTACATAAACCCCCTGCTCAGTCAAGGTAAAGGTAAAGGTACCCCTGACTGTTAGGTCCAGTCACGGAGGACTCTGGGGTTGCGTTCTCATCTCATCAGGGTCAGGGGGCAGATTTAGTTCAATCTCCTAACAAAAAGATATTGTTAGGTCAGCCTCTGTACCAAAAGAAGACAAAGTGACATCATTTTTTTTTAAAGAATCCTGGACAATCCAGAAATTACAGACCAGTTACCTTAACATTTCTGTGTGAATTTGTGGAAAGCGCAACTAAATATTAAGTTATTAAGTCTGGACATTGGTTTAATTTCCAAAGGTGTCAGCCATATATATAGTTTAAGCTTCTTAGCTCTGTTTTCACTACTCTAAGAATTATTTATTTGGGCTTTTACCAAAGGCTACTGAACAAACTCACCTCCTGGGGAAGAAATGGAGGCAGTGAGAGATTTTACTTTCTTGGGCTCCATGATCACTGCAGATGGTGACAGCAGCCACGAAATGAAAAGACGCCTGCTTCTTGGGAGAAAAGCAATGACAAATCTAGACAGCATCTTAAAAAGCAGAGACATCACCTTGCCAACAAAGGTCCGTACAGTAAAAGCTATGGTTTTCCCAGTAGTGACGTATGGAAGTGAGAGCTGGACCATCAAGAAGGCTGATCGCTGAAGAATGGATGCTTTTGAATTCTGGTGCTGGAGGAGACTCTTGAGAGTCCCATGGACTGCAAGAAGATTAAACCTATCCATTCTGAAGGAAATCAGCCCTGAGTGCTCACTGGAAGGACAGATCGTGAAGCTGAGGCTCCAATACTTTGGCCACCTCATGAGAAGAGAAAACTCCCTGGAAAAGACCCTGATGTTGGGAAAGATGGCGGGCACAAGGAGAAGGGGACGACAGAGGACAAGATGGTTGGACAGTGTTCTCGAAGCTACCAGCATGAGTTTGACCAAACTGCGGGAGGCAGTGGAAGACAGGAGTGCCTGGCATGCTCTGGTCCATGGGGTCACGAAGAGTCGGACACGACTAAATGACTAAACAACAACAACAACTGAACAAACTTGGTCTGATCCAGAAGAGCTGTTCTCCTGTGCCCCAGACAGAACCATGTTTATTTTGGCTTCTTCTGCGCAAGGACCCTTTAGTCCACCTGAGGCATTGCTTTCCTTTGGTTATCTGGAAGTAGATTTTGAATGATCATTCCATATGGCTCTCTGTTTGGCACTGTATTTCCCATCAGTATCCATCACTATGGCCGAGATCTTTCTGTAAATTTTAATCAAAAGAAATCCCATCTTGAAAAGGTCCCCTGCAACACACATTCAGAAGCTCTCTCTTTGTTATTTCTACCTCTAATTGCTTCTTATTCTGTGCTATTTGGAGGCAGTGATGAATTGACTTCTAATTAATCAGTTCCTGTTTCCCTTGGAGGAAAATTTAATTACTGGATTCCTCTTCTTGCTTTTTTATTTTTTTAAAAATTGCAAAACAGCACTACTTTTCAATAACAAGAAAAGAATACATTATTCAAAGAAACTAGAAATGACTCCGTTTCATAAAAAAAAAGGAAACTAATTAAGGGGCAATTAATCATTCATACCCCTGCCATGCTGAATAGGGAACAATTATAAGCAGCAGTAGTGAACAGGAATGTTCTAATTAAGGGTGCTATAGTCCCTATACCAAAACCTATAAAATATGAGGTTTGGTTTAATTGTGACGTTTTGCTTATGTGTTCATTGTTGCTTCATTAAGAGTGTTTTATAAATTGTAACTGTCTTATTGGTGATTTGTTAATTACTCTATATGATTTATGCTGTATTTGTGATGTTCCATTATGTTCTATCATGCTATTGTTATTCATAATTTGTAGGCCACTTTGGAATTCATTTGAATGAAATGCAGCATAGTAATATAAAAAATCAAATCAAATCACTGCAATCTGCTTTTTATGTTTATTATTATTTAAAAAAATATTTATGCTTTCCAGGTTTATACATTTCACTAATTTTACAAGCATTTTAACATTTCAAAACTTGACTTCCTTCCCCCTCTTTCTGTGGTTCCTTAAATTTATTTTTAATATCTTCTGCATATCCAAATTAACTTAATTTGCTCATTTATACATCTACTTAAAATATGCACTCTTATGAAACTGCAGGTTATTACATTAATCCTGCCCATGTTTTTATCTGTTTACAATTTATCTGTAAATATACAATAAAGCATTTCCATTCTTTTACTGTATTTAAAAGTTTGTTACCTTGATTTCTTTCCCCCCCCTGGTATGTTTTGCCATTTCTGCACAGTCCATAAGTTTTTGTATCCGTTCTTCCTTTGCTGGGACTTCTGCCTCTTTTCATTTTGGGGCAAGTAACATTCTTACTGCTGTAGTTGCGTACATGAATAAATTTCTGTACTGTTTAGGTAGTTCTATAATTCCCAAAAGAATCTGCTCTTTAAGTCAGGCTGCAGAATTACTGGATTGGTTAGACCAATCAATTGTAGCATTCCGAGCAACTAAAAAAGTCAGTAGATACTTAAAGAAAAAAGTAAGTGCTAAAAATTTACATTAAACTTGGCTTTCCACCCTGTGAAAGAAAGTGAGGTGCCTCTTCCACAATGATGGCTGTTGAAACATGATTTTTTTACTCTCTTGTATCCAGTTGTGCCTTTGACTTAGCAAAAAGTGCATCTGTTTGTTGAAATTGGACTACCCAATTTTTGTCAGTCCCCTACTTTCTGTAGTCCTCTATGCCTTAAACTATCCTAATAGAATATTCCAATTTTCAGGGGGTGGGGGTGGGACACAATGTGGGAAGTAATGGAATCTGCAAAAGTAACTTCCATGAGCAGAAATGATTCCTGCTGAGGCAAAAAGCTACCTTTAGATACGACCCATCATATTTTTTACGTGCAAAATTGTATGTATTTAGTTGATTAATTGGACGAATAATCAACTTAAACTTATATGGTTTATAAACTGTTTTATATCAGGCAGAAGTCTCAGTTTATAGTGGATTTAGTATGGACAAAAGAGAGAGAGAGAGAGAGAGAGAGAGAGAAGCAGCAAGATGATAATAATATTATCTGGATTATCCATTAAAAGTAAGTGAATGAATGATAGCAATCCAAAACTAAGCAGCTAGGTCAGAAATGTCCCCAGTTCTGTAGAATTCAATGAGAGTTATCGAGAACAGAACTAATTCTAATTACAGAGTCCCAGAACATCACTTATATATATGCTTGTTCTAGTCTGCTCTTCCTTGGTTTAATGCTAGAGATTAACAGAACCTGGACTTTTAAAAATGAGTCAAAAAGGTGGAAACTGGCTATTAGGTAAATGTTACAGTGTGTCCAATTTTTGATCATCATAGTCATTTTACCAGTAACTCTTATGATCAATAAATTCTGACATTTATCAGTGATCATGCATTAAGGTTAAAGCTTACTGGGAAATGATATATAATGACTTGAAAAAGATGTTTAAGATTACATTTTTTTAAAAAAATAATAACCCAGAAGCTTTCCTTTTAGAGATTGTGGGATCAGAGCTACCTGAACAATATAGAAATTGCCCCCAAATAGAAAGAAGTTCCGATGAGAGAAGGATGGCTACAGAAATTAACGAACTATGCAGAAATGGTGAAACTTACCGGAAGAATAAGAAATCAAGATAACAAACTTTTTATTAAGGAATGGAAATGGTTTATTGATATTTTACAAACAAATTGTAAACAGATTAAGACATTAGCAGGATCACTGTAAAAACTTGCAGTTTCCAAAACATATATGTAAATAGACGAAGAAAAGAATAACTAGCGATAATTTATCTAAATTTATCTACTTTACTGTTTTATTGTTGTTAGCCGCCCTGAGCCCGGCTTCGGCTGGGGAGGGCGGGATATAAATTATATATATATATATATATATATATATGCTTTCGTAGATGGGATGCGCAGGTAAAGATGAAAATAAATTTATGGAACTGCAGAAAGAGGGGGAGGGAAGTTGAGGTTTGAAATGTTAAATTACTGTCAAAATGTTTTTTTGTTATAAATGAAAATTAAAAATTAAAAATTAAAAAAAATCTGATGTTTACCAATAAACGTCAAAGCCAACTGAATGCTTTCAGTGGATGTCCAAATGTCATCTTCCTTACATTGTTTAAGTAAAGGATATTTCCCACGCCATAGTTTATATATAATAAAGTATTGTTACACACACACCGCATAGATACAGAGAGATTCCTCAGACCCTAGGAGTTGGCTCCTACGGGTACAACTTTGTTCTGTCTCTCTCGGGGCAAATCTGCAGTCAGAAAACTCACTTTATGCAATAACAATACATTAGAAAACGATGGCATAATGATAATTTGCTGCTTTCTGAGTTTGGGCGGGCTTATATATTTTCACAGGTAAAAGGTAAAGGGACCCCTGGTCATTAGGTTCAGTCGTGACCGACTCTGGGGTTGCGTGCTCATCTCGCTTTATTGGCCAAGGGAGCCGGCGTACAGCTTCCAGGTCATGTGGCCAGTATGACCAAGCTGCTTCTGGCGAACCAGAGCAGCGCACGGAAATGCTGTTTACCTTCCCGCCGGAGGGAACTGCTAGGTTGGCAGGAGCAGGGACCGAGCAACGGGAGCTCACCCTGTCGCGGGGATTCGAACCGCCTACCTTCTGATCAGCAAGTCCTAGGCTCTGTGGTTTAACCCACAGCGCCACCCGCGTCCCTATATTTTCACAGAGAGCAGCACAAATATGAATGGCATTTGAAGGGCCACTGAGAGGAGTTTGGAGGTTTGGGGTTTGGAGATCAAGAGCTGTAATTTTTTTTTAAATGAATTTTTTATTAAAGATTTCTTGGTTTACAAAAGTATGCACAATGTCTCTTTTTTCAAGTTACATTTTCTACAGATCAGTTTCATTTGCCGAGACATTAGCGTTGCATTAGGAAGAAAAGGGGGAAAGAGGTAGAGGGGGCCGTGGTGAGTGGGGCTGAGGTCAGGTGACGATGTTTCTATTTTACTTAATGTATCTATGGGGTTTTGTGTCAGCGTCGCTTGTGCAGGTTCTCTTTACTATTCGCTTGTGTTCCTTTGGTGGTGAGAGAAGTTGGGGTTGGCTTGGGCATGGGTAGGCAACCTAGGGCTCGGGGGCCGGATCCGGCCCAATCGCTTTCTAAATCCAGCCTGCGGGAATCAGCGTGTTTTTACACAAGTAGAATGTGCCCTTTTTATTTAAAATGCATCTCTGGGTTATTTGTGGGGCCTGCCTGGTGTTTTCACATGAGTAGAATGTGTGCTTTTATTTAAAATGCATCTCTGGGTTATTTGTGGGGCATAGGAATTCGTTCATCCCCCCCAAAAAATATAGTCCGGCCCCCCACAAGGTCTGAGGGACCCCCTGCTGAAAAAGTTTGCTGACCCCTGGCCTAGGGTGTGGTTTTTTGTTTGTGATTGCCTGTGGTGAACTTTATTTTCATGTGTGAGTTGGGTGGGTGTTTTGAATCAGGTTAGCCATATTGATTTGTACGCTGTTGGTGGATTCTTGTCGTTGTTTTGTTGGGCTGTATTTGTGATAAAGGGGAGCCATACTGGGGTGAAGGTGTCTTCTTCCATTTGTCCCCGTGTCAGTTTCGGCTTATTGGTTATTTTTTCTAATAGTGCTGTTTCCCATACTACTTGGTACCATTGGTCTATATTTACCCCTGACAGGTCTCTCTAGTGTGGTGTAGTGGTTAAGAGCAGTAGACTCGTAATCTGGTGAACCAGGTTCACTTCCCTGCTCTTCCACATGCAGCTGCTGGGTGACCTTGGGCTAGTCACTCTTCTCTGAAGTCTCTCAGCCCCACTCACCTCACAGAGTGTTTGTTGTGGGGGAGGAAGGGAAAGGAGAATGTGAGCCGCTTTGAGACTCCTTTGGGTAGTGATAAAGCAGGATATCAAATCCAAACTCCTCCTCCTCCTCCTCCTCCTCCTCCTCCTCCTCCTCTTTTTCTTCTTCTTCTCCTCCAGTGTCTGGCTATGATGTTTCTGGCGGCTGAGAGTAGGTGGATCGAGAGCTGTACTGAGCAAAACAATCTGCCCCTATCCACTAGAAACCTCAACCAGTCAAGCTCCATTCTGTCTTTAGAAATTATTTTTATGTGGTATAGTTCTCCGTCTGTGGCGTCTGTGGGGTACGTTTGGGGGAGGGAACAGCTTTCATGTGGAAAAGGTGAAGCCACATCCGCAGAAAACGCTCGATTCCCATGCATTTTCTCAAAAGATAGCAATGTTTTGTTTTTCCCACACGGTGACGTTCCCATACAAATACAGCATGGGATAAGTGAGGGCTGTTCAATATCTCAAAAGAACATATTTCTTTTGGCCCTGGTGTAAACTGCTCACACATTTTAGGGTTGTTGTTGTTGTTTTTGCTGTGCGACCACAGGAGGGTGAAAAGAAAATGAAACCCGGAGATTTCTCAGATGCTGTCAGGTTCAACGAAACAGCCTGTACGGTTGGTAGTCTAGATCAGAGGCATGCAAATGCCAGCCACTCTTGCATCTCTTTAGGGAAAGGCTTTTCCATCCGCAGAGCCTCTGCAGATCACCACCTGGAATGAATTGGTTCTGCTCTCACTCTCCCCCAGATAAAATTTTAAAGCGTCAAATGCTGTTTTCCTCCTGGCCTAGGCCACTTCGAGATCGTGCCAAGCTGGCATTGGCCTGGGCACATTTCCTCTGCTACTTGCAACGATCGAATCCTTTCCGCAGCAGGATTATGAGACCCTGGAGGCATCTGCCCCGGCCTTCAGTAGATGTCAGAGCTCACCAGGGAAAGAACAAACTCTGTGGTATGATATATTTAATAAAATAGTTTGCTGTGGGGGGGGGGGAGGTGAAGAGAAGAAAAAGCCCAATGCCTGGGAAGGTAATGCGTTCATTTGAATAATGGGCAAAATCAAATTAATTCTACATTAAATAGTTCTGAATAAAGGGTTTAAGTCAGCAGTTTCAAACTTGTTTTCCTTAATTACTTTCCGTGTTTAATGTCATTAAGAAGATTAAAAATTCATTAACAAGAGTAGTAAAGTGGCAAATCAGTAAAGCTATCACTCCAGGTTAAAAACTAAGCTGAGGTTGACACTTTGCAGACTTCCACAGGCACTGGGGGAAATGCTATTGAGTACCAAAAGGTGGTTCCCAGGGGGAGAGAGGCGCAGAGTTGGATCAGGGCTAGATGAAGGTCAGCGTGTGTGTCTTGGGGGAGGAACCCCGTGGTAATTAATGCTGGGGTTGTCAATGGTAGACGAACACCCCCCCTCCCGCTTGGATTAATAGTGCAATTGAATTTTGCATATAAATGCAAGTTTAAACCTCAGTTGTGTCCCATTGCCATCCTTTACCTCTGTCTCGATGGTAGACAGAGCTTTCTGGTAGAGAGAGCCTCCATGCCTCTTGTCAGTGCCTTTTCCAAAGGAAAAATAGGCGCCGGAACTCACCGTGGTTACAATAAGTCGCCAGGTGAATCAGGGCAGCCCTGAACAAATCTGTTTGACAACAGATGCATTCACCTCCTGTAGAGGTTTTCCGAGTAGTGATGTATGTAAGTGAGAGCTGGGCCATAAAAAAGGCAGATCGCCAAACAATTGATGCTTTTGAATTATGGTGCTGGAGGAGACTCTAGAGAGTCGCATGGACTGGAAGAAGATCAAACCTCTCCATTCTGAAGGAAATCAGCCCTGAGTGCTCACTGGAAGGACAGATCCTGAAGCTGAGGCTCCAATACTTTGGCCACTTCATGAGAAGAGAAGACTTCCTGGAAAAGACCCTGATGTTGGGAAAGATTGAGGGCACAAGGAGAAGGGGGTGACAGAGGGTGAGATGGTTGGACAGTGTTCTCGAAGCTACGAACGTGAGTTTGACCAAACTGCAGGAGGCAGCGGAAGACAGGAGTGCCTGGCGTGCTTTAACTATACGGACCTTTGTTGGCAAGGTCACGTCTCTGCTTTATAAGATGCTGTCTAGAATAGCTTGCCATTTCTCTGCTAGTGTTGTTTCTCTTGCTTGGTGTTCTTGGGTGTAGCAAGACAGAGCCCCCAAACTGAAGTTGCTTGGGACCAGTGCTATTTTTCTAGAAACAGAGGTGCCAGAGCTCACCACGAACTTCTCCCTTGTTCTCTTCAATGGAGCCAGCCTGAGAGATAGCAGTTGCTGAGCTCCAGTGAGCTTCAGTTGAAAGAAGAAAAAAGCCCTGCCTCGGACAGTTACCAGGTTTGGACATTTAATAAAAGCCACACTTCGGTCCCCCACATTCAAGAACCCCAAAAGGGGGAGTATTTCCCATCACTATTAGTTAAGGATGAGAGAAAGAGGCATTAGCAAGGGGTCGTAGCAAAGGACAGAAAATTACATCTCTGTAACATGCCATGTGGCATCTTAGATCAGAAGCAGAGTCAACCATGGAGAATGGTGGATATTATGAAGCACTAAGGCATGCAATGGCTTGACTGCCCAGTCAGTCCTCCTTCTTAGTCTTCAAAGTCTCATAAGCAGAGAATACTAGATGAGATCAGAATGGGATTTTATTTTTTGGGTTGCTGGGTATAGTCACTAGAATTAAAGACATGCCTCTAGAACAGCAGTTCTCAACCTGCAGGTCCCCAGATGTTGTTGGACTACAACTCCCATCATCCCTGAGCTCTGGCCTTGCTAGCTAGGGGTGATGGGAGTTGTAGTTCAACAACGTCTGGGGACCCACAGGTTGAGAAAGGCTGCTCTAGAACATCCTTCCCCAACCTCCATTGCACAACGTTGTTTCAGATGATGCTCCCATCACCCACAGCCAACAGGACCTGGTTGGAGGAGGCTGTAGACATCAAGGTTGAGGTTTCAGGGCTGCGTTGGCTAGTCTGTGGGCCTCCACATGTGGCCAAACTACAACTCCCATCCTTCCTGACTAATGGGCGTGCTGGCTGGGGCTATTGCAAACTGTAGTTCAACAACAGATGGACGGTTAGTCACTATGGTTGCCACCTTTGGTTGGGCAAAATATAGGAAAGGTTGGGAGGGGGATGACTGAAAATTACCTGGTGCAGAAATGATTTCATAACTTCCTGCTCTATCCTGGATGGACGGACCAGGTCCGTGCAAAAAAAATCCAAACCCCTGGCTATCTTACTCAGAGTCTCCATTTCTGACCCACCAGCCTCATTATTTGTTCGTTTTTTCAGATTAAAATTTTACAATGACATTTCCAACATACAACATAGAAACAATATTCCAAAGAATCTCCTGCACTTCCCTTTGTGGGTCCCTTTGTAGGACCCTTTGTGGGTCCTATTGTTAATCATTTCCTCCTACATCTTTTATGATATTCCAAATCTTTTACATCTCCATGGTGTCCGAAATTCAACTACAAGTGTCGTTCCAATCCTACCAACGATTTTAGCTGCTTACAATGGTTTTTAAGATAAATTACAAAATCCCCCCATTGCTTATTAAAATTTTGGTCTTCCTGATTCTTCCGGTCATTTTAGCCATTTCGGCATAATCCATCAACTTGATCTGCCATTCTTGTCTGCTAGGGACTTTGTCTTCTTTCCCACCAGCCCCTGCCCACACAAAACTTTCTTGCCCCCGCTCTCCACCAGGGCTGTGGAACCCCCGCTCACACTCTCCAAATCTGACCCACCGGCCACCCCCCACTGCCCACGCAGAACCCGAGACCCCAGCCCAGCAGGCCTGTGCGCAGCAAACCCCTCTCTCGATTTCTGTGACCCACTCTCTGCCTGTGCAAATACTCTCTCTGAAAATTCTCCTCCTAGCCCTGTTCCAACACACCCTTCTGCCTGCGATAGCTCACACTGTCACTCTCAGCTCTCCTCCCCATGGACCTCTGCCTGCACAAATTCCTGCTCAGGCTCTCGCTCTCCTCCTTCTACTGGACCCATCTTCTGCCTAGGCAGCTTCGAGGAGGAGACACAGGAGCTCAATACATGAAAAAAGGCATCCCGTTTGAAGTACAAACAAGACACTGGATAAAGGTAAAGGTAAAGGGACCCCTGACCATTAGGTCCAGTCGTGGCCAACTCTGGGGTTGCGGCACTCATCTCGCTTTATTAGTCGAGGGAGCCGGCGTACAGCTTCCGGGTCATGTGGCCAGCATGACTAAGCAGCTTCTGGAGAACCAGAGCAGCGCACGGAAATGCCGTTTACCTTCCCGCCGGAGCGGTACCTATTTATCTACTTGCACTTTGACATGCCTCCAAATTGCTAGGTTGGCAGGAGCAGGGACCGAGCAACAGGAGCTCACCCCATCACGGGGATTCAAACCGCCAACCTTCTGATCGGCAAGTCCTAGGCTATGTGGTTTAACCCACAGCGCCACCCGCGTTCCTAGGACACTGGATACTTTTCTCCAAAAGAAAATATCATGTTTTCCTAGGGATGGTTGGTAACTCTATTGGCCACCCCCATTTTAGGGAATTGCCCCTTCTCCCTTTGGGGACAAGGTCTTTCCGGCATTTGGGAGCTGCTCCTACAGTGAAAGCTAGAGGTATAATTAAAAAAGCAGTTCCTCCTGACACTTAAAGTAATACAATAGCCCCGTTAACCATTCAACCCTGCCTGTCGCCCGAGGCAAGACCCTAAGACTGTGTACTCAGAGGTAAGTCCCAATCAGTTCAGTGGGATTTATTCCCTAGGAAGTGTGGCTAGGATTTAGGTGTTTTGAGAAGGGAGGGGTAGCTCTTCCTTTTCCCAGGTAGCAGTCCTTTCATTAGTCATTTACTCAACTAGTTCCTTCCTGCGTTACTTCAGGAAATGAGTAATTACACACAGGTTGTCTACTCTGCCTGGTGGTAACAGATCTCCAGGGCTCCAGGCAGAGAGGGGTCTTTCACATTTAGCTGGGAAAGCCAGTATTGAACCTGGATGAAAAGCATGTGGTGAGTTATGGACCCGTCCTGATTAAAGACAAGAGAATTTTATTTTTATTTTTTAGCTAAAAGCCCTTTAAGCAACTGTCTCCTGCATCCATTCCAGCCACAAAACATTTTTTTGCATCGGGACCTTCATTCTTCTTTCATTATATTTTATTTGCACAATTGTGTTTTGGTGGTGGTGGGGAAATGGAATGAAAAATTGATCCATCGTTTTCATTTTTGCCTTTGCACTTTCGAGCAAAAACAACAGTTATAACGGCAGTGCAGCCAAGAATTGCAAGAAGGGGAGTTGCAGAAAGATGGGGCACCAAGAACCACGTTACTAACTGCGCCACTGACCACTGCAAAAAAGGAGTGTTAGCTCTAGGTGAAGGTAAAGGGACCCCAGACCATTAGGTCCAGTCGTGGCCGACTCTGGGGTTGCGGCACTCATCTCGCTTTATTGGCTGAGGGAGCCGGCGTACAGCTTCCAGGTCATGTGGCCAGCATGACTAAGCCGCTTTGGGCAAACCAGAGCAGCGCATGGAAATGCCGTTTACCTTCCCGCCGGAGCGGTACCTATTTATCTACTTGCACTTTGACGTGGTTTCGAACTGCTAGGTTGGCAGGAGCAGGGACCGAGCAACGGGAGCTGACCCCGTCATGGGGATTCGAACCGCCGACCTTCTGATCGGCAAGTCCTAGGCTCTGTGGTTTAACCCACAGCTCTACTCATGTGTAAATGAATGTAGGAGAGGAAGAGGTGCATTACCAAATTCCACTCTCTCCAGTACAACCTCTACTTTCCTGAGCTTGAAGACATGAGCTACAGGGCCCTGTAAACTCCCCCGATTCTCCTTGCAATTTAGGACCCAACACAATCAGGATTCTACTTTAAGTCACAAACACTGGAAAGTTTTTCTAGAAGTGTATGTCCCACCCGCTGCTTTCTATGTGATTGCAGAGGGCTTAAGTTTATACACAGGGGTCTGTTGCCCCCATGTGTAGTTTGGCACAGAATAGTCCTGCCAAGCAACAAGGTGTATTTTGATGTACATTCAGTGTCAGTGGTTGGGTAAATGTGGTCACATGGGTGTGCTTCATGGCTGAGTGGGGTTTTGAACCTGGGTTTTTTGTGTTTTGTGACTTTTCAAGTCTATAAGGTAAAGGTAAAGGGACTCCTGACCATTAGGTCCAGTCGTGACCGACTCTGGGGTTGCAGCGCTCATCTCACTTTATTGGCCGAGGGAGCCGGCGTACAGCTTCTGGGTCATGTAGCCAGCATGACTAAGCCGCTTCTGCCGAACCAGAGCAGTGCACGGAAACACCGTATACCTTCCCACCGGAGCGGTACCTATTTATCTACTTGCACTTTGATGTGCTTTCGAACTGCTAGGTTGGCAGGAGCTGGGACCAAACAAGGGGAGCTCACCCCGTTGCGGGGATTCGAACCGCCAACCTTTTGATTGGCAAGCCCTAGGCTCTGTGGTTTAACCCACAGTGCCACCTGCGTCCCTGTTTCCAAGTTTATACATTTCATTAATTTTACAATCAATTTAACATTTCAAAGTTTGACTCCCTTCCCCCTCTGATTTATGCTGTATTTGCGATGTTCCATTATGTTCTATCATGTTATTGTTATTCATTATTTGTAGGCCACTTTGGCATTCATTTGAATGAAAGGTGGCATAGTAATATAAAAAATCAAATCAAGTCACTGCAATCTGCTTTTTATGTTTTTTTTTTACTTTTTGAAAAAATTTTGAAATTTTTTGCTTTTCAGGTTTATACATTTCACTAATTTTACAATCATTTTAACATTTCAAAACTTGACTTCCTTCCCCCTCTTTCTGCAATTCCTTAAATTTATTTTTTAATATCTTCTGCAGATCCAAATTCATTTAATTTGCTCATTTAATTATCTACTTTAAATATATACTCTTATGAAACTGCAGGCTATTACAATAATCCTGCCAATGTTTTTATCTGTTTGCAATTTATCTGTAAATATTCAATAAACCATTTCCATTCTTTTATAAAAAGTTTGTTATCTTGATTTCTTATTCTTCTGGTAAGTTTCGCCATTTCTGCATATTCCATAAGTATCCATTCTTCTTTTGCTGGGACTTCTGCTTCTTTCCACTTTGGGGCAAGTAGCATTCTTGCTGCTGTAAAAGGTAAAGGTAAAGGGACCCCTGACCATTAGGTCCAGTCGTGGTCGACTCTGGTGTTGCGGTGCTCATCTCGCTTTATTGGCCAAGGGAGCCGGCGTACAGCTTCCGGGTCATGTGGCCAGCATGACTAAGCCACTTCTGGCAAACCAGAGCAGTGCACGGAAACGCCATTTACCTTCCCACTGGAGCAGTACCTATTTATCTACTTGCACTTTGATGTGCTTTTGAACTACTAGCTTGGCAGGAGCTGGGACCAAACAATGGGAGCTCACCCCGTCGCAGGGATTTGAACTGCCGACCTTCTGATCGGCAAGTCCTAGGCTCTGTGGTTTAACCCACAGCACCACCCGTGTCCCTTCTTGCTGCTGTAGTAGCATGCAATTTAGGTAGTTCTGTCCCTATAATTCCCCAAAAGAACCTGGGTTTTTCTGGTCTGTTCCTGATGGTAGCTCCTGAAATGCTTTAACTCAAGATCATGGGTTTGAGCCCTGCATTGGGCAAAAGATTCCTACACCGCAAGCGGTTAGACTAGATGACTTTCATGGTCCCTTCCAACTCTGCTATTCGTATTATTCTAATTTGACATGCAAACCACTACACCACACTGGTTTTCTGAGATGAAACCTGATAACATTGATCTCCTAGGGTTCAAAGAAACGCTGTCCCTGTGATCTCGGTTCAGTCGCTTCCTGTGGCTAATGGCACAACAGAGACTGTTGTCCAAAATCCTGGCAGCATACCAACTCCATTTCCATCCTGGCCATATGGTGAATTGGCACACAACAGACTACGGTAGCTTGTGCCTCCTTAAGTGCCAAGTGTCCTGAAGCAGTTCTTAAACTTTAATGAGCTCTCCCTGCCCTGTGGGGCTAGTAAATATCAGCCTGTCCACTCTAAACGCAGAGAAACCCAGGATCAATGATATAGCGCCCTTTATCCAAGGCCACATAGACATTATTTACTTGGATGTTCACATTTGGGACTCACATTGGAGACAAAACTATATTAAACCGATTCTCCTGTTTTAAGACTTGGACGTTCCTTCCAAAGTCTGCTCCGCTCTGCACATACAGTGGAACTTCGGGTTGCGAACGTGATCCGTGAGGGAGGCACGTTCGCAACCCGCAGCGCCGCGTCTGCACATGCGCGGGTCGCAATTCAGTGCTTCTGCACATGCGCAAAGCACGATTTAGTGCTTCTGAGCATGCGCGAGCACCAAAACTCGGAAGCAACCCGTTCTGGTACTTCTGGGTTTGGCGTGGTGCACAACCCAAAATTGCGTAACCTGAAGCATCTGTAACCCGAGGTACCACTGTACTTTGAATCTTTCAAAGAACCTTTGAATCAAGATTTTTCTCTGCCTCAGGTCAGGTGGTGTCAGGGCCTGGGCAGAGGAGGAATGGTGGAGACCGCCTCCCCAGCCTGACCCTTCCAGAGAAGAAGAAGACAGTTCAGAATTACAGCAGGGGTTGGAGGGAGATCACAGCTCAGCGGAAGATGAGGGGGAAAGTTGGGAAATAATGGGAGAGGAGGTGGAGGCAGAGCCGGAGCAGCTGGCTGCCATGTTATCACTAGAAAGCATTCCAGACCCACCATCTCCCAGAACCTGGGGAGCCTTAAAAGTAGGAGAGTAAAGGTCTCAGAAGCAAAGGGCCCTCAGCGCCACCCATAGAAGAGATGACAAATGAGGAAGTGGGAGAGAAGAAGATTACTCCAGACAACGCCATTACAGTGGTACCTCGGGTTACAGACGCTTCAGGTTACAGACTCCGCTAACCCAGAAATAGTACCTCGGGTTAAGAACTTTGCTTCAGGATGAGGACAGAAATTGCAGCAGCGGGAGGCCCCATTAGCTAAAGTGGTACCTCAGGTTAAGAACAGTTTCAGGTTAAGAACGGACCTCCGGAACGAATTAAGTTCTTAACCCGAGGCACCAAGAGGCTGCATTCTCAAGCCTCTCTCTGTAAATATTGAATAGAAAGTAGATGGTAAGGACTTTTCCTTGTCTTATCCATTCCTGGCAAGCTGCCGTGGGGGTTGGTTCCTCTGCAGCCTGACAGGTGGCTTACAAGGGTGCCTCTAAAGGTAAAGGTACCCCTGCCCGTACGGGCCAGTCGTGTCCGACTCTAGGGTTGTGCGCCCATCTCACTTAAGAGGCAGGGGGCAAGCGCTGTACGGAGACACTTCCGGGTCACGTGGCCAGCGTGACGAAGCTGCTCTGGCGAGCCGGCACCAGCGCAGCACACGGAAATGCCGTTTACCTTCCCGCTAGAAAGTGGTACCTATTTATCTACTTGCACTTTAGGGGTGCTTTCGAACTGCTAGGTGGGCAGGAGCTGGGACCGCAGATGGGAGCTTACCCCGCCGCTGGGATTCTAACCACCGACCATGCGATCGGCAAGCCCTAGGCACTGAGGATTTACCCACAGCGCCACCCGCCTCTACCCTCTTTTAAAGTTTGCTTAGTGGGGAGGGTCCAAGAGGGAACAGCATGGCATATACCTGGGGTAGAATGATGGGGTCACCATTTACCTCAGAACACACTGTCCAGTGCTATTTTTCTAGAAAAAGAGGTGCCAGAACTCACTGTGAATGCCTCCCTTGTTCTCCCTTGTTCTGCCAGTGTGGTGTAGTGGTTAAGAGCAGTGGACTTGTAATCTGGTGAACCGGGTTCGCTTCCCCACTCCTCCACATGCAGCTGCTGGGTTACCTTGGGCTAGTCACACTTCTCTGAAGTCTCTCAGCCTTCTTCACATCACAGAGTGTTTGTTGTAGGGGAGGAAGGGAAAGGAGAATGTTAGCCGCTTTGAGACACCTTCGGGTAGTGATAAAGCAGGATATCAAATCCAAACTACTACTACTACTACTACTACTACTCTTCTTCTTCTTCTTCTTCTTCTTCTTCTTCTTCTTCTTCTTCTTCTTCTTCTTCTTCTTCTTCTTCTTCTTCTTCTTCTTCCTAGAATGGCAATGGAACCCACTGGAGAGGTGCTTCCAAAACGGCAGCACCGTGAGGAGGAAAACCACACATAGCAACATTTCTCTTTTCTGAGAAACTTTTACACAGATCCACCTTGAAGGGTGGGTTCCTTAACAAATCCAGCCAAGATAACCTTGTGTTCCTTGAAGGTCCTATGGCGAGAGGACAGAAGCTATCACAAGGGAATGCGAGGGTGCTTCTGAACACAAATCATTTGCCGCAGACGGCACTTTCTGCAATCCTAGCCAGGGAAAACATTAACAGGCAGGTGCTAAAACCTTTTCCTCCCTCGTTCTCCCTGGCTCAGCTTAGCATCCCAGCTTCTTCTTGAAGGAAGAGGAAATGAGCGTTTTTAAAAGCCTCCCTTCTTTCTCTTTACGATAGCTTTATTCCTCTTCATTACTTCAAGGGCCTCAGCAGTACATTAGGGCACTTACTGCATTGTCATGCCTTGAGTAAACAGACTCCTCTTCAGGTCTTTCCTCAGGAGTCTGGCAGCAAAGAGATTTCAGCATGACACACACACATCCCACCTCTCCATCACCCCTTCATCCAGGGCCAGTCGATGTGGCAAATAAAGCAACAACAGAATATTGTGATTAGTCAAGGCTGGGTTTCATACCCTCCAACGTGGCTCTGATGAAAATTGTTGTTGTTTAGTCGTTTAGTCGTGTCCGACTCTTCGTGACCCCCTGGGCCAGAGCACGCCAGGCACTCCTGTCTTCCACTGCCTCCCGCAGTTTGGTCAAACTCATGCTGGTAGCTTCGAGAACACTGTCCAACCATCTCGTCCTCTGTAGTCCCCTTCTCCTTGTGCCCTCCATCTTTCCCAACATCAGGGTCTTTTCCAGGGGGTCTTCTCTTCTCACGAGGTGGCCAAAGTATTGGAGCCTCAGCTTCAGGATCTGTCCTTCCAGTGAGCACTCAGGGCTGATTTCCTTCAGAATGGAGAGGTTTGATCTCCTTGCAGTCCATGGGACTCTCAAGAGTCTCCTCCAGCACCATAATTCAAAAGCATCAATTCTTCAGCGATCAGCCTTCTTTATGGTCCAGCTCTCACTTCCATACATCACTACTGGGAAAACCACAGGGATATGATGAAAATAGGGATATCCTATTCCACAACAACAACAACTACAATAATAATAATAAAATTTTTATTATTTATACCCTCCCCATCTGAATGGGCCACTCTAGGTGGCTTCTAACATATATAAAAACATAATAAAACTTCCCTATACAGTCATACCTCGGGTTACAGACACTTCAGGTTGCGTTTTTTCGGGTTACGGACCCGTCGAAACCCGGAAGTACCGGAATGTGTTACTTCTGGGTTTTGGCGGTTGCGGATGCACAGAAGCGCTAAATTGCACTTTGCGCATGTGCAGAAGCACCGAATCACAACCCACATGTGCGCAGATGCGCCGCTGCGGGTTGCGAACGTGCATCCCGCACGGATCTCGCTCGCAACCCAAGCGTCCACTGTATAATAAAACTTCCCTATAAAACTTCAGATGTCTTCTACAGGTTAAATAGTTGTTCATCTCCTTGGCTCGGGGATCGCATAACTCCATACCCTCCCATACATTGCTCTGATGTAAATAGGGAAATCCTAAGGAAAACCGGGACATTCCAGGATCAAATCAGAAAGCGGAATGGCTTCTGAAAATTCGGGACTGTCCCTTGAAAATGGGAACCTTTGAAGGAGCCGCGATTTGAGCTGTTTCCCCCTTCCTAGTTATTCTTAGCATGCCCTGGTCAGAGACTGACAAAGAGGTGAGCTTCCTTGACCTTTGACCTGAGCTCACAATGGCAGAGAGTAATAAGTTAGGCTGCAATAAGAACTGGAGACCTTGCAGTCCTGCCGTTGTCACCAACCACCTGTGTCCGTCCTCCCCCTCCTCCCGCCCCCGTGACTGGGTCGTTCTTTAAACTCTTGCCCTCCACCTCGTGACAACTGGCATCCTTCCCCCGCCACCACCCAGCACGTCATACCTTTCGCGCTCACCTCCGAGAGCAGAATTCATACCCCCTCGCAGGCGGCCCCACGGCGCTCAAATGCATCTGCAGCCTGGGGGACAATTGGCCCACCTGAAAAGTCCCTCTCAGGAGGTGAACGTGATAGAGTTACAGGGAGAGCAGCTTGCAAACTGTCATGGCTTTGATGAAGGAACATTTAATTATCCTCCCTCCCTCGCTGAAAAAGATATTCCATTGTCTATGCTAATTGCCCCTTCCAGTGGGTTTCCTAGCATGGATGCATGACACCAAAATGCTCTCTGCTGTTCCTGCACCTGGAATGGCCTCAGCCTCCAACTTCGTCCCACACTTCAACTCCTGGTTTTTCTCGATATTTCTTCTCCCTTTTTCTTGAAAGGCTGCAAGCAGGAATGAAAGTGTGTGTGTGTGTGTGTGTGTGTGTGTGTGTGTGTGTGTGCAATCTTTATCTCTACGATTCTAGGATTTTCCCGCAGTACAGAAGGGAGGAGCACAGAAAGAAGAAAAGCCATGGTCCATCTGCAAGCAGCACAACCGGGCGCCTTCATCTGCCCCAGCTGCAACGAAACATGTCTCTCCTGTATCGGTCTCTACAGCCACAGCAGGCGCTGCGACCTTCCAACAGTTTGACTTCACCCCCAAAGGCGCACATGGTCTCCTGAGACAGACAGATGCCAGCAACCGAAGGGATAGGACAGCTGTGCCTTCAGCAAGGAGGGAACGGTGCGGGGTGGTGTCAGAAGTGTGAGCAAAGAGGGCCTCAGGGGCGTGCTGTGTCTGGGGCCACTGCCACACTAGACAGGCAAGCAGAGAGACAGAGAGAGAGAGGCAGTGGCATAGCATGGGTTGCCAGTGCCCAGGGCAAGGAAAGTATTGCGTACCCTAAGGCTGGGGCACTGCCACCACAAATCTCGCCGTCTGCCCACCTCCCCCCACCAGCGGGGGACGCCGTGTGGCCAAGGGATGCCAAGGGCCAGTCCTCTCCTAACTCCTGCTTGGTGCGCTGCTCAGGTGAGGCGGGGGATGGGATGGGGAGCATTTCCTGTTGGGGCAGCAGCTTCAGAGGCACACCCCTAAAAATAATGCACCCAGGGCAATTGCCCCAGTAACACCCCCCCCCAATGCTGCACCTCTGCAGAGTAGTGCATGGTAGTAGCTTCCGCAGCACACCTTAGACAGGTGAGCAAACAAGTTTCTTTACCCGCCCCGGGCACTTTGTACATGCTTTGAGGTACTTTGCCTTTAGGTCCTTTTTTTAAAAAAAAACAACAACTTCTTTATCTTGAACTTGGCCCATGCTCAGAGGCAGTCATCCCCCATGTGTTAGATTTTCTTTGTAAGTGAAGGTAGCAAAGCTACCTGCATCGATGTCAACAGGACTCTCAGGTGATCTGCTTTAGGGTACTTCCAGCAGGGGGCTGTCTACAGCATGGGTAGGCAAACTAAGGCCCGGGGGCTGGATCCGACCCAACCGCCTTCTAAATCCGGCCCAAGGATGGTCCGGGAATCAGTGTGTTTTTACAAGAGTAGAATGTGTCCTTTTATTTACAATGCATCTCTGGGTTATTTGTGGGGCACAGGAATTTGTTCTTTTTTCTTCTTCTTCTTTTTCAAAATAAAGTCCAGCCCCCCACAAGGTCTGAGGGACAGTGGACCAGTCCCCTGCTGAAAAGGTTTGCTGACCCCTGGTCTACAGGTTGTAGTTGTTATTTAAAAGAACTTACAGATTTCCCACGGAAAGGGTAAATCTGGGTTAAACTGGGGAGGGGAGATACAGTGTGGCGTTATCGGTGCCAACAACCAATAGTGTGGATGCCGTGAAAGGCATGAGGAACACCCGTCCCACCATAAACACTCATTTGAAAGCACCCTTTGTCTTCACCCCAAATGTGTGTTGTTTTATTGCACATTTGAAGAGCAAAGAGGTCACACTACTGCAGACCAGAGGAGCCAGAGGAGTAAAACCATGATTATTCCTTGGAGGTTTTTTAAACAGAGGTTGGATGCCAATCTGCCATGGATGCTTTAGCTTAGATATCTGCATTACGGAGGGCTGGACTAGATAACCATTGGGTCTCTTCCAACTCTACAGTTCTATGTTTCTGTGAAGGCCTTCAGAATTAATCACCTGAATTGAGAGCATCCTCCTCTGGCGTAGAGCGATACCCAGAAGTGACAGAAGACAATGGCCCAGAGATGGAAAGAAGATAAAGTCCCTACGAGAGAAGAATGGCAGATCAAGTTGATGGATTATGCCAAAATGGCTAAAATGACCGGAAGAATCAGAAACCAGGAAGAACAAAAATTTAATAAGGAATGGGGGAAATTTATAATTTATCTCAAAGACCACTGTAAACAGTTAAAACCGTTAGTAGGATTGGAATAACGCTTGTAGTTTAATGGTGAATTGTGGACACAATGGAGAGGTAAAAGATTTGGATTACAGTGGTACCTCACGTTAAGTACTTAATTCGTTCTGGGGGTCCGTTCTTAACCTGAAACTGTTCTTAACCTGAAGCACCACTTTAGCTAATGGGGCCTCCTGCTGCTGCCGCGCCGCCGGAGCACGATTTCTGTTCTCATCCTGAAGCAAAGTTCTTAATCTGAAGCACTATTTCTGGGTTAGCGGAGTCTGTAACCTGAAGTGTATGTAACCTGAAGCGTATGTAACCCGAGGTACCACTGTATCATAAAAGATGCAACAGGAGGAAATGATTAACAATTGGACCCATAAAGGGGAGGAGGGGAGTCCAGGAGATTCTTTTGAATCTTGTTTCTATGCTGTATGTTGGGTATGTGACTGTAAAATTTTAATCTGATAAACCAAATAAATAAATTTATATAAAAAAATGAACCATCCAAAGAAGGAGAAGGAGAAGGAGAAGGAGAAGGAGGAGAAGGAGAAGGAGAAGGGGAAGGGGAAGGGGAAGGGGAAGGGGAAGGGGAAGGGGAAGGAGAAGGAGAAGGAGAAGGAGGAGAAGGAGAAGGAGAAGGAGAAGGAGAAGGAGAAGGAGAAGGAGGAGAAGGAGAAGGGGAAGGGGAAGGGGAAGGGGAAGGGGAAGGGGAAGGGGAAGGAGAAGGAGAAGGAGAAGGAGAAGGAGGAGAAGGAGAAGGAGAAGGAGAATTCCTGTAATGAGAAACTAATGAAGAGCACCAAATGTCTAATCAATAAAATAGCAATTAAAGGCAGTAATTCACAGAGGGGGGAAGAGAGGTGTGGTCTTTCTGTCAAAGAGGATTTCAGAGAGGGGCTCAGGGACCATTCCATGTCAACAGTTATGTCTGTACAGTCATATCTCAGGTTACAGACGCTTGAGGTTGCGTTTTTTCGGGTTGCGGACTGCCGAAACCCGGATGTACCGGAACGGGTTACTTCTGGGTTTCGGCGGTCACGCATGCGCAGAAGCACTAAATCGCACTTTGCACATGCGCAGATGCGTCGAATCGCAACCCACTCGTGTGCAGACACGCCGCTGCGGGTTGCGGATGCTGCGGGTTGTGAACGTGCATCCCGCACGGATCACGTTCGCAACCCGAGCATCCACTGTACAGGAAAGTTTGCAGCTCCATGCGGACAGCACAACGGTCCCTTCAGCCTGTGCTCTCTCACAGTCAGGCTCCTCCAGGGAGGCAGGTGGCACTTTAAGAAGAGTCTTGAGTTCTGGCAGTGGCGGGGGGGGGGGGGTAGGGGAGGATCAGACAACAGCCTTAAGAGATGGAATTGTAGAAATGTTTTGCAAAAAAAAAAAAAAAAGGGGGGGGGGTCTAAGGTTGCACGGAAAGGGAAGCATGGTTGCACTTCCTTTGTAAACAGAAAATGCCAGTCCTATCTTTAGTACTAATCTGCATGCTAAAGGCAGAACCCGACTACTGCTGCCTTTGTGTTTTAAAAGGGAGTGTGACAATGCTTCTTGTCTCTCGCCTCCGCTGCAACCTAAGGTGTCTTTGTCGGAAGCACAACCTGATATGATTCAGTCAGTAAAACACCTCCTTAAATCCATGTTGAGGCTGTTGCAGACCAGAGCTTTGTCTTCACATACCCTCTGACATTTCTCCGATGAAAACAGGCACATCCTATTCAATAATAATAATAATAATAATAATAATAATAATAATAATAATTTAATTATTTATACCCCACCCATCTGCTTGTGTTGCTCCAGCCACTCCAACATATAAAAAACATATAATAAAACATAATAAAACATTAAACATTAAAAAATAAAACTTCCCTATATGGGGCTGCTTTCATATGTCTTCTAAAGGTTGTATAGTTACTTATCTCTTTGGCTCAGGGGTCGCATAACTCTATAACCACCACCATTTCTCAGATGGAAAATAGTGAGGTCTGGAGGGTGGCAACACGAGAACGGGGCCTTCTCTGCGGTGGCTCCCCATCTGTGGAATGCTCACCCCAGGGAAGTTCACCTGGCGCCTTCATTATACACCTTTAGGCACCAGGCCATTTCTCAACCAGGCCTTTGGTTGATTTGATTGACATCCCAGGCCCTTTAATAATGTGGGGGGTTTTTTTGGTGAGGGTGTTATTGGGTTGTTGTTTTTATTTTGATTTTGTATGTTCTGTACTGAGTTGAATAGGATCCAAAATACAGCAGTCTGATTGGTCCTAGAACAATAGGATTCAGAATGCAGCAGTCTGATTGGTCCTAGAACAATAGGATCCAAAATGCAGCAGTCTGATTGGTCCTAGAACAATAGGATTCAGAATGCAGCAGTCTGATTGGTCCTAGAACAATAGGATCCAAAATGCAGCAGTCTGATTGGTCCTAGAACAATGCAGCAGTATGATTGGTCCGCAGGAGCCACCCAATCCAGCTCCAAGTGGAAGTGAATCCACAACCTGATTGGCCTACAGGAGAATCCCGGAATTAGCCAATCACGTGCAGCCCATTGTGTAAATAATGTATATAAAGCAGATATTGTGGGGGAACTTCCATTCCTCCTCACCACTATGAGCTGAATAAAGAGCATGAAATCCACTCTCGACTCCGAGTATATTTCAGTGTTCTTTGTGGTTTTATATTTTGATTTTATTCTGTGAGACCTCTGGGTATAGGACAGTATATAAATTCAATAAATAATCATAATAAAGCCCTCTTGGAGGTAGCTAGGGAAGATAAAAGCACAAAAGGGATGCAATGAAGACCTGGTGTGTGTGTGTGTGTGCCGTGGGTGTGTGTTTGCTATACGCATGGATTTTCCAGGCAGATCGGCTTGACGCTGAGAGAAGCAGAGCCAAACAACTTGAAAAGTGGTCACTGAGCCTGCCTGCAAACGGCAGCCCCTCCCCCAGCCAGCCATCCCCGGAAAGCAATGAAGCTTCTTCTTCCAACAGCCGCGTCACAATAAATTCATGGCAGCCAGGGCTGGAGAAACAGGCTGCTGCAATTTAAAGGAAGCATGGATTTGCATATTGAATTAAAATTAAGAGCTAATTATGCAAATAAATTATGACATTTGGCAGGAGAATTTGCTTCAAGATCATTTATTACGTTCCTTTTTATAACAGTGCGAGCATTTAACGGTCAAAGACAATATTTTAAAGGAAAATTAATGCAAGATTATTAACCTAAAAACAATTCCACATTAATGAGATGTATCTCTCTTCAACTTCCCACACCTGGCTGCCTGTTGACTCTGGGCCAGGACTGTCTCCCAATAAGCAGGTTTTCTGCACGCCTGCGGCTACTGTCGAATGATGGGGGGAATTCGGCTTTGGACAGAGTCACTCGGGAAAATTCCCCGAGATTTGGACCCTGATGGCCCAGAGGGGAAGTATTTTTAAGGTCAGCCCTGCTTCCCTCCCCTCTTGTATCTGCTCAGGTTGAAAAGCATCTAAAAAACTATGCAAGGCAATATCAGACTTCCAGGGTGTGTGATCCCCGTAAAATTGGCTGAAAGAAGGTAACAGACCACAGTGGGGTCTACATAACGATGCCTTATGAGGAACGGCTAAGGGAGCTGGGCATGTTTAGCCTGGAGAAGAGGAGGTTAAGGGGTGATATGATAGCCATGTTCAAATATATAAAAGGATGTCACATAGAGGAGGGAGAAAGGTTGTTTTCTGCTGCTCCAGAGAAGCGGACACGGAGCAATGGTTCCAAACTACAAGAAAGAAGATTCCACCTAAACATTAGGAAGAACTTCCTGACAGTAAGAGCTGTTCGACAGTGGAATTTGCTGCCAAGGAGTGTGGTGGAGTCTCCTTCTTTGGAGGTCTTTAAGCAGAGGCTTGACAACCATATGTCAGGAGTGCTCTGGTGGTGTTTCCTGCTTGGCAGGGGGTTGGACTCGATGGCCCTTGTGGTCTATTCCAACTCTATGATTCTATGATTCTATAAGGATTCTAGTGATCCATAGATCTAATTGTTTAGTCTTCCAGACAAATGCTTGTTGTGGGATCAGCGCTCCTCACGCATGCAAGTCTATGTGGGATGGAACATAAGCAGTCAAGTACAACACTTCCTGTTTGCCCAGAGTGGACACTCAGGGGGGTGTTACTCCATAGCCAGGAGGACTTCCTGTCACACCTGGTCTGGAGCGTCCTTCCCCTGCATGTGACCAGGTAGATGGGCGTGACCCCAGGAGACCCCATAAAAGGGGCTGGCCATACAGCCATCCTCCCAGTGGCGTAGCGTGGGTTGTCAGCACCCGGGGCAAGGCAAGTAATTTGCACCCCTGCCAGGTAGGGGCAGAGAGCTGCGAGTGCGAGTGCCCCCCCAGATGTTGCGGCCGGCCCCCCTACACCCCCCACGCTACGCCACTGCATCCTCCTCCTCCTCCTCTCCCTTCTTCTTCTTCTCCTTCATGCCATACTCTCTTCATACTGATGTATTTTGCTGTCTGCTGGCTCTCAGCCACCAGGACACGGGCTCATTCCCATGTGGGACAAACTCAAACCCTCTTCTGTAACTCTAAGCCAGGCACCCCCCAAACTTGGCCCTCCAGATGTTTGGGGACTACAATTCCCATCATCCCTGACCAGTGGTCCTGTTAGCTAGGGATGATGGGAGTTGTAGTCCCAAAACATCTGGAGGGCCGAGTTTGGGGATGCCTGCTCTAAGCTAAAGCCTGCCTTCAGGGATCCAGCTGTGAACTGAATGTGAGTAAACTTCTCATTACTTTTAAAAGAAGCTTCTTGTGCCTTTATTCTTTTTAGGAGGGACAAAAGGGGTCTTACCAGGAATATACTCCAATCTGAACAAAGCCAAATTGGACTGCTTAACTAAAGAGATTCAAACGAATCTACCAGCTGGCTTCCTGCTATATATTGGGGAATGCACTCTGCTGCTGACTCACAAGTGTGAGTTAGGAAGGATATTATTAAATCAATATATCGTCTCCTAGTATCTACAACATTCCCACAGTCTTTGAAGCCGCATGATGTCAATGTCATCAAAATGCCAGTGTGTGTCCTACATTTAATCCAGATTTACCCTTTCTTGGAGGAAATTTCAATATATATTTTTCAATCTATTGCCAACAACCCATTTGCGATATCTCAGCAACCCATCTGCAAAACAATCCCTCTGTCGAATATTGTTCATCTCCTCTCCTGATGCCATCAACATCTCTGGGCCATTTCTGGATCCAGTTAGTGAGAAGATCCTTGCATAGAAAGGCGTTTCGGCAGCGATGCCTTTTCCTGGAGAGTGGTGCGATGGCAGGAATTGCTGCCCATGAAACTACAGAAAAGTGCCTCCCCCCAAAAGCTGAGAGCCCCCAGTGCGGCAATTGCAAGCTCCCTTCTCACTCCCTGAATCATTCCTTGATGTTTTGTCCCTCACCACCCTTGAAATTGAATTTCATTGAATTTATAGAATTTCATCGAATCATAGAGTCAGAACGGACCTTGAGGATCATTCTGTCTGACCCCTGCTATGCAGTTGTCCCTTACGGGGATCAAACCTGCAGCCAAGGCATTCTAAGCTCCACGCTCTAACCAACTGAGCTATCCAGCTGATTTTAGGCGTTCTGTCTCTGAAACACCTCCCCATTTCCCTCAATGGGGCAAATGTTTGGAGCAAAACAAAAGGGCAGCCACGGGATAGCCCTCACAAGCCTGAGTTATCATTGCAGTCCTTATTTTCTGGGAAGCAGGTCCTCCCTGCTGACTTAAACAGGAGTACTTACTAGGACACGGGTGGCACTGTGGGTTAAACAACAGAGCCTAGGACTTGCCAATCAGAAGATCGGTGGTTCGAATCCCCGCGACGGGGTGAGCTCCCGTTGCTCGGTCCCTGCTCCTGCCAACCTAGCAGTTCGAAAGCACAAAAGTGCAAGTAGAAAAATAGGTACCACTCCGGCGGGAAGGTAAACGGCGTTTCCGTGCGCTGCTCTGGTTCGCCAGATGCAGCTTAGTCATGGTGGCCACATGACCCGGAAGCTGTACGCCCTCGGCCAATAAAGCGAGATGAGCGCCGCAACCCCAGAGTCAGCCACAACTGGACCTAATGGTCCCTTTACCTTTACTTACTAGTCAAGGTGCTTAACATTGCAATCTAAGGCTGGCAACACCCGTCAGAAGACCATGTGGTCGTGACTGTTCCATGACATTACATCAGCTCAGTCATTTTGAGGTACCAGTGTAGAATCATCAATCCTGAAATCCCCTAACACAGTCTTGGCTAGTTCAGATTCAATCTACACCTGTGGAGATTGCAGTACGCATCCTTTCATCTGGAAAAAGCCAGCCTTTCTGGTTGCTTCCAGATAATAATAATAATAATAATAATAATAATAATAATAATAATAGTAAAATTTTATTTGTATCCCGCCCTCCCCGGCCAAAGCCAGGCTCAGAGCGTCTAACAACAGGTAAAAATAACACAGTGTACATAAAATTGCAGTCAATTAGTTAAAATACATTCTAGAATCAATTCAGAATCAAATTAATGGCAACCATCGGGTTAGAGTTCTATGAAGATTACAGAAGGAGGGGGGTGGTCAGACTGTGCCTTGGCCAAAGGCCTAGTGGAACAGATCCATCTTGCAGGCCCTGTGGAAAGATGTCAAGTCCCGCAGGGCCCTAGTCTCTTGTGACAGAGTGTTCCACCAGATTGGGTCTATGGGCGAAAAAGCCCTGGCTCTGGTCGAGGCCAGCCTAACCTCCCTGTGGCCTAGGATCTCCAAGATGTTTTTATTTGAAGACCGTAAGGGACATACCAGGAGAGGCGGTCCTGTGGGTACGAGGGTCCTAGGCCGTATAGGGCTTTAAAGGTTAAAGCCAGCACCTTAAACTTGATCCTGTACTCCACTGGGAGCCAGTGTAGCTGGTATAGCTTTGAGTGAATATGATCCCGCAGCAAGGACCCCATGAGGAGTCTCGCTGCAGCATTCTGTACCCACTGGAGTTTCTGGGTCAGTCTCAAGGGCAGCCCCACGTAGAGTGAGTTACAATAATCAGTGACCTCCTTATCAAGCTTCCTGGTTTGTCTGCACAAATTCCGCAAGGAAGTTCTACACTGTCGATTGTTTCTTGAGCATTCTTTCTGACTTGTACACGGTTGCACCAAGCAGTCGTGATCCCATGCTTTCCAGCTCTTTCCTCCATCTTTTTCCTTGGTGCAAAAATGTCTGGTTGAGGAAGCGGGGAGTTTGTTGCACAAGAATTGCACCCAAATCACATTAATTGCACCACCTGGTTTGGCTAGTGTTCGATCGATTCTCACCAACTAAACATCGACAGTCTGGAAACAACCTGAGAAAAACCCGCCGTCTAAGAACTGATGGGAGAACCATGCTGAAAAGATAGGGTGGTGATGGGTGGAAGGCGGTGTTGTGTGGATGTCCTTTAAAATATGAGTGAACAAAACAGCAATTCCACACTAAATGCCAAGTTTGGAAGGACCTCCTCTGAAATCAACAGGACTTAGAAGTGCTTAACTCTGGCTAGATTATGTCCATTTATCTTCCTTTTACAGACAGGAAAGTTTTTCCTTGCTTTCTTCTGAGCAAAGCTGGTGATATACCTTGGGGACTTGGCTACATTTCAATTTGGGTAATTGCATTATATTTCCTTTGATTCCCCCCTGCAGTGTGCATTCTGTGAAGTAATCTTCATTTCATTTAGGGACATAGGAACCAGTGCTAACAATCCCATATTCTCCAAAGTGATAACTTAACTTATGTGACTGAAATACATTACTTGACCTTAGGGTACATTTGCAGGAATGTACTTATTTTATATTTTGTAACGTTCCATCAATTTAGCTCTGAGAGATTTGTCGTTGTTGTTCCATTTTGGTCTTGGTCCAGCGGGGCTGGGGAAGCCTGTGGCACTCCAAATGTCGTGCGACTCCAACTCCCATCAGCCCCAGGCAGCATAGCCAATCATCAAGGATTATGGGAGTTGTAATCCAGAAACATCTGGAGTGACACAGATTCCCCACCCCTGCAATAATGACTGCTAAAGGTAAAGGGACCCCTGACCATTAGGTCCAGTCATGACCGACTCTGGGGTTGCAGTGCTCATCTCACTTTACTGGCTGAGGGACCCGCCGTACAGCTTCCGGATCATGTGGCCAGCATGACAAAGCCGCTTCTGGCGAACCAGAGCAGTGCACGGAAACGCTGTTTACCTTTCCACCGGAGCGGTACCTATTTATCTACTTGCACTTTGACGTGCTTTCGAACTGCTAGGTTGGCAGGAGCTGGGACCAAGCAACTGGAGCTCACCCCGTCACGGGGATTCGAACTGCCGACCTTCTGATCGGCAAGTCCTAGGCTCTGTGGTTTGACTGCTAGACCTCATGAAAGCCCTGCCCAACCTCTGGAATGGTTAGATGAGCTGAGTGGTTGATGCAGTTGTTCCTGAGCACCATCTCTCTGGTAGACACAGAGTAAGTTGGTCCAAAAAACTGACAACAGTGAAATGAAGATTGCTATGGTGGCAGAAGACCAGCTTGTCCTCAATTCCCCACCTTGAAGGAGAGTTTTGTTGTTGTTTAGTCATTTGGTTGTGTCCAACTCTTCGTGAACCTATGGACCAGAGCACCCCAGGCACTCCTGTCTTCCACTGCCTCCTGCAGTTTGGTCAAACTCATGCTGGTAGCTTCGAGAACACTGTCCAACCATCTTGTCCTCTGTCGTCCCCTTCTCCTTGTGCCCTCCATCTTTCCCAACATCAGGGTCTTTTCCAGGGAGTCTTCTCTTCAAGATGGGATTTCTTTTGATTAAAATTTACAGAAAGATCTCGGCCGTAGTGATGGATACTGATGGGAAATACAGTGCCATACAGAGAGCCATATGGAACGATCATTCAAAATAGATAACCAAAGGAAAGCAATGCCTCAGGTGGACTAAAAGGTCCTAGCGCAGAAGAAGCCAAAATAAACATGGTTCTGTCTGGGGCACAGGAGAACAGCTCTTCTGGATCAGACCAAGTTTGTTCAGTTGTTGTTGTTTAGTCATTTAGTTGTGTCCGACTCTTTGTGACCCTATGGACCAGAGCACCCCAGACACTTCTGTCTTCCACTGCCTCCCGCAGTTTGGTCAAACTCATGCTGGTAGCTTCGAGAACACTATCCAACCATCTTGTCCTCTGTCGTCCCCTTCTCCTTGTGCCCTCCATCTTTCCCAACATCAGGGTCTTTTCCAGGGAGTCTTCTCTTCTCATGAGGTGGCCAAAGTATTGGAGCCTCAGCTTCAGGATCTGTCCTTCCAGTGAGCACTCAGGGCTGATTTCCTTCAGAATGGATAGGTTTGATCTTCTTGCAGTCCATGGGACTCTCAAGAGTCTCCTCCAGCACCATAATTCAAAAGCATCAATTCTTCAGTGATCAACCTTCTTTATGGTCCTGCTCTCACTTCCATACATCTGTGATGGCCTGGGATTCCGATTCTGAGAGTGAATCGGAGGAATCCCAGCCGGCACAGGAGTCCCCGCCTCCAGGGCCGGCTGAACTGGGGCAAGGCCTAGATTCTGCGGAGCCTGCACCTGTGCCAGATCCTCAGGAGCAGGCACCAGGTAAAACCATTCTGGCCCCCTGACTACGATATAACCTTCCCCCCGGGACCAGCACAACATCACTACTAGGAAAACCGTAGCTTTAACCATATGGACCTTTATTGGCAAGGTGATCTCTCTGCTTTTTAAGATGCTGTCTAGGTTTGTCATTGCTTTTCTCCCAAGAAGCAGGCGTCTTTTAATTTCGTGGCTGCTGTCACTATCTGCAGTGATCATGGAGCCCAAGAAAGTAAAATCTCTCACTGCCTCCATTTCTTCCCCTTCTATTTGCCAGGAGGTGAGTAGGGCCACCTGTGTAACCCTGTACACATCATCTGTTGCTTCATAGGCCTTATAAAATGATATCTTTTTGCCCAGCCTTTCCCTGACCGGTAAAAATTGGACCCTGTCCTTTCTGAAATCCTGTTTTTAAAACCCTGCTTTGCTGTCTGTACCTCTGTTTTAATGATAACTATTTTAGAGCATTTATCTTGTGTTTCTGTACACCTCTTTGGAGGTTTCTAACAGCTAAGCAGCTTAGAAATTCTTTCAAATAAATACACGAAGCTGCCAATTCCCACCTAGACGTTAGATTGCTTATCTTCTGGAACAGCCTTCCAGTTTATATAAACTTGTAGTCAATAGGCATTTCTTAGATAAGTTCATAGCTGTTAGGAACTCCTTTTCAGGGTGGAGTTGAGTGGCAGAGGGCTGTGTAAGTCACTTGGGGCTGTTTCTGAGTTCTTTTGCTAATTTGATGTGTTGAACTGCACGCAAAGGGCTCAGTTAGACACCCTGGGTTCTGAATTGCCCTTGCAACAAAACAAGATTTTGACCCTACATCTCACATTGGGCCAAGTCTCTAAGGTTCCATTCTGAGTCCAAGATTCCATTCTGGAGGGTGCATGTAGCCAGTTCCTAAAAGTTATATTTATGACTAGCAAAAAAAGTTATATGAGACTAGCACAAATTATATTTACAATTAGCGAGAAAATGCTAATGCTATTCTTAGGCTGGAATCAACAGTAGTATAATGTCCACATCAAGGGAAGTTTATTTTACCACTCTATTCTGCCTGGGTCAGACCACACCTGGAATACTGTGTCCAATTCCGGGTACCACGATTTAAGAAGGATGTTGACAAGCTGGAACATGTGCAGAGGAGGGCAACCAAGATGATCAAGGGTCTGGAAAGTAAGCCTTATGAGGAACGCTTGAAGGAGCTGGGTATGTTTAGCCTGGAAAAGAGGAGACTGAGATACGACTGCCATCTTCAAATATCTCAAGGGCTGTCACATGGAGGGTAGGACTTGAACCAATGGCTTCACGTTACAAGAAAGGGGATTCCTACAAAACATCTGGAAGGACTTTCTGACAGTAAGAGCTGTTCAACAGTGGAACTGTCTCCCTTGGGAGGTTGTGGACTCTCCTTCCTTGGAGGTTTAGAAGCAGAGGTTGGACGGCCATCAGTCATGGATGCTTTAGCTGAGATTCCATCATTGCCGGGGTTTGGACTAGATGACCCCTGGGTCCCTTCCAGCTCCACAATTCTATGATTCTATGACTCGTTCACTCCAATTGCTTTAACCACCCAAAAGCAACCTCTGCCCATAATATGTACTGGTTGACAGGCATGGCAATGAAGCAGCCTGTCCCCAAACTTTGGAACTGCATCTTTCCTCACAGCGGGGTTACTGCACAACCCATTTTGCGGGACGCAAAGGACAGAATCAGAGGCCAGGCTCAGCACCCACTAACGCAGGTTAATTCTGTGTCCAGGGCGGCTGTCTACCAGCTCCATCTGGTACGCAGGCTGAGACCCTACATGCCTGCGGACTGTCTCGCCAGAGTGGTGCATGCTCTGGTTATCTCCCGCTTGGACTACTGCAATGCGCTCTACGCGGGGCTACCTTTGAAGGTGACCCGGAAACTACAATTAATCCATAATGCGGCAGCTAGACTGGTGACTGGGAGTGGCCGTCGGGACCACATAACACCGGTCCTGAGAGATCTGCATTGGCTCCCAGTACGTTTCCAAGCACAATTCAAAGTGTTGGTGCTGACCTTTAAGGCCCTAAACGGCCTCGGTCCTGTATACCTGAAGGAGCATCTCCACCCCCATCGTTCAGCCCGGACATTGAAGTCCAGCTCTGAGGGCCTTCTGGCGGTTCCCTCATTGCGAGAAGTGAGGTTACAGGGAACCAGACAGAGGGCCTTCTCGGTAGTGGCGCCCACCCTGTGGAACACCCTCCCTTCAGATGTGAATGAAATAAGCAGCTATCTTCTCTTTAAAAGACATCTGAAGGCAGCCCTGTTCAGGGAAGTTTTTAATATTTAATGCGGTATTGTTTTTAACACTTGATTGGAAGCCGCCCAGAGTGGCTGGGGAAACTCAGCCAGATGGGCGGGGTATAAATAATAAATAATAATAATAATAATAATAATAATAATAATAATAATAATTATTATTATTATTATTATTATTATATATAACGTGAAAATGGGAGTTCTTTCCCCCTCCTCAGGAAAGGTTTTCCCTGGCTCCTTCTCAGTGACCCAAACCCGAATTGAAAATAATATCAATAATCATAAAGGAAACAAAGAAGGGAGCTGGCACATTTTTTAAATAAAGAAATTTCCCTCATCTTGTGGTTAATTTAAAAGGTTTATTTCTTGAAATGAATCCTCTTCATCAAATCTCCGATCCTTGAAAATCAGTGCAAACCTGCCTGGGTGGATAATGAATTGATTTGTAATGTAAATGATATAAAACACCCCCCACTCCCCACCTGCCTTTGTGTGTGAGTGTGTTTAATCTAAAACGTTTAAGTCTGAAAATGAGCTTCTCCATCAAAAGTCTCTATTCCATTTACATTTCTTGCATACGAGTCAATTTGTGCCTGACCCAGTCTATAAATCACTGACAAGGATTGCTGTGTTAGTACCTCTCCCCGCCTCCCTCCCTCCTTCTCCCCATCCTCCCAGTCCGGCACGTGCAAGATTCAAAAAAGGCATCTCTTTCTTATAAACAGCTCCCTGACACCAGCAAAGCCCTGCTCCTCTTCCAGGAGAGTGCAAACAACAGTAACAATAATAATAATTTTTATTTATACCCCGCCCTCCCCGGCCAGAGCCAGGCTCAGGGCGGCTAACACCAGTCAAATTACAATAAAAATATAATGGGGGGGGGGGAACCAATTCAAAATACGGGTTAAAATGCAATTTAAAATGCAGCCTCATTTTAAAAGTAGACCATAGATCAAAACCATAAGGGGAGGGAAACATAAGGGTCAGACTGAGTCCAAACCAAAGGCCAGGTGGAACAGCTCCATCTTGCTGGCCCTGCGGAAAGATGTCAAGTCCCTCAGGGTACTAGTCTCTCGTGACAGAGCGTTCCACCAAGTCGGGGCCAGTACTGAAAAGGCCCTGGCCCTCGTTGAGACCAATCTAACCACCTTGCGGCTTGGGACCTCCAAAGTGTTGTCATTTGTGGACCTTAAGGTCCTCTGTGGGGCATAACAGGAGAGGCGGTCCCGTAGGTACAAGGGTCCTAGGCCGCACAGGGCTTTAAAGGTAGGAGAGGGTAAAGAGTTGTTGCCATTGCTTTGTCATGGCGGCGAATGCTTTCCCCATCGCAAAGATACGGATGGGGCAGGGCAACCCACAGGCCACCCCTGTTAATACAACGTGCCAAAGCTGCCCTGGGTTCCTGGTCGGAGCCAAGAACCATGTCAGCCTGGGTAGCTCAGTCAGTTAAAGTGTGCTGCTGATAATGGCAAGGTTGGAAGTTCGATCCCTGTATGGGACAGCTGCATATTCCTGCATTCCAGCGGGTTGGACTGGATGATCCTCAGGGTGCCTTCCAACTCTACAATTCTGTGAAGACGCAGCCAAATTGCTCTGGGAGTCTGATTGTGCTACTGGTTAGGGCAGGGGTCAGCAGCCTTTTTCAGCAGGGGGCCGGACCACTGTCCCTCAGACAGTGGCGTAGCGTGGGGGTGCAGGGGGGGCCAGCCGCACCGGCCGCAACATCTGGGGGGGGGGCACACTCGCACTCGCAGCTCTCTGCCCCTACTTAAAAGTGCTAAAATCCACGGTTTAGGGGGCGCAAATTACTTGCCTTGCCCCGGGTGCTGACAACCCACGCTACGCCACTGCCCTCAGACCATATGGCGGGCTGGACTATATTTTGGGGAAAAAATAATGAACGAATTCCTATGCCCCACAAATAACCCAGAGATGTATTTTAAACAAAAGGACACATTCTACTCATGTAAAAGCACGCTGATTCCCGAACCGTCCATGGGTCAGATTGAGAAGGCGATTGGGCCGGATCCGGCCCCCGGGCCTTAGGTTGCCTACCCCTGGGTTAGGGCAGTGGTCTTGAACAGAGGGTATGGGCAACTACAGCAGCTACAAGACCTGCCAAGGAAAATAAAGAACTTATTTATGTATGCTACAACAGCGGCAAGAGTCTTGATAGCGCAAGGATGGAAAAATGAGGAAACCCCAACAAAAGAACAGTGGCAAGAGAAATTGACGAACTATGCAGAACTGGCGAAACTGACATACAAATTGCGAGATAAGGACAACTGTGACTTCCAAGAAGAATGGGAACTTTTTGTGAATTATTTAAAAATACAACAAAATGAACTAGACTCCTTGGCAGGTTTTGAATAAACATACACAAATTTATTGAGGGTTAATGACAAACCTAGACAGAATCTTAAAAAGCAGAGACATCACCTTGCCAACAAAGGTCTGTATAATTAAAGCTATGGTTTTCCCAGGAGTGATGTATGGAAGTGAGAGCCGGACCATAAAGAAGGCTGATCACCGAAGAATTGATGCTTTTGAATTATGGTGCTGGAGGAGACTCTTGAGAGTCCCGTGGACTGCAAGAAGATCCAACCTATCCATTCTGAAGGAAATCAGCCCTGAGTGCTCACTGGAAGGACAGATTCTGAAGCTGAGGCTCCAATACTTTGGCCACCTCATGAGAAGAGAAGACTTCCTGGAAAAGACCCTGATGTTGGGAAAGATGGATCCGGCCCCCGGGCCTTAGGTTGCCTACCCCTGGGTTAGGGCAGTGGTCTTGAACAGAGGGTATGGGCAACTACAGCAGCTACAAGACCTGCCAAGGAAAATAAAGAACTTATTTATGTATGCTACAACAGCGGCAAGAGTCTTGATAGCGCAAGGATGGAAAAATGAGGAAACCCCAACAAAAGAACAGTGGCAAGAGAAATTGACGAACTATGCAGAACTGGCGAAACTGACATACAAATTGCGAGATAAGGACAACTGTGACTTCCAAGAAGAATGGGAACTTTTTGTGAATTATTTAAAAATACAACAAAATGAACTAGACTCCTTGGCAGGTTTTGAATAAACATACACAAATTTATTGAGGGTTAATGACAAACCTAGACAGAATCTTAAAAAGCAGAGACATCACCTTGCCAACAAAGGTCTGTATAATTAAAGCTATGGTTTTCCCAGGAGTGATGTATGGAAGTGAGAGCCGGACCATAAAGAAGGCTGATCACCGAAGAATTGATGCTTTTGAATTATGGTGCTGGAGGAGACTCTTGAGAGTCCCGTGGACTGCAAGAAGATCCAACCTATCCATTCTGAAGGAAATCAGCCCTGAGTGCTCACTGGAAGGACAGATTCTGAAGCTGAGGCTCCAATACTTTGGCCACCTCATGAGAAGAGAAGACTTCCTGGAAAAGACCCTGATGTTGGGAAAGATGGAGGGCACAAGGAGAAGGGGACGACAGAGGACGAGATGGTTGGACAGTGTTCTTGAAGCTACCAGCATGAGTTTGACCAAACTGCGGGAGGCAGTGAGTGGAAGACAGGAGTGCCTGGCGTGCTCTGGTCCATGTGGTCACGAAGAGTCGGACACGACTAAACGACTAAACAACAACAACAACAACAATATAGTAGAAAGATAATAAAAGGATGTATGCAATTTTACAGTATGCAGAGAACAACATGAGTTGAAATCAGAGAGAGGAGCTGAAGGAAGTCTTTGGGGGGGAGGGGGAGGGTCCTTTGGGGAGGGGGGAGGGAAAAGGGGGGAAATAATGAAGATGATTTGTTTTGATAATTTGTTATGTTGAAATTGTTAATAAATTTTTTATAAAAAAAGGAAACTACAGCAGCTGCACCTTAAGACTGTAGGAAGAGCTCTGTGCCGTTGAATCTGGCCGTGTGACTCAAAGGATCAGCTTGTATCAAAGTTGCAAGTGGAAACGAATGATTTGGGAAGCTTTGATTGTAACAGAGAAGAAACAGGAAGATAGGGCAATAAAAGGTTATTATATGTGGTGGCAATGTAAAACCATTAAAAAGGCCTGGGAAAAGACATATAAAGATTGGAAAGGAACGTGGAAAATGATTGTTGTTAAAAAAAATTGAAGTTATGAGATTGAGATGTACAGGTTTAGTTGGAATTACTGAACAAAAGACTTTGTTCCTGTACGCCAAGCCAAGACCAGCCAGCTCCTACAGAAAGAAGACGCCTCTGCCAAAGAAGATAAAGAAGATTGGCAAAATAAACTATTGAACTATGCAGGACAAATCAGTTAACTTGAAACCTAAGAAAGAAAGAGGACTCCGGATTTTTAAAAAAGGGACAAATGTCTAATGCCTATCTTTTAAGCTTTGTATATATAGATATTTACATTAGCATAACTTTTAAAATTCACTGGTAATACCATGAGGAAGGTTTAAAATTGGAATATTTAGAATATAAGGCTTTAAGGATTGGCGTGAATGAGTAATAAACAATGGAAACAAGGGGGGAGTGAAGGAAGTCAAGCAAAAATTGTGGTTTAAAAATCAGTTGAGGATGCTTTTGTTGTTATTTTTGGAGAATTAATAAAATGTTATCGAAGAAGAAGAAGAAGAAGAAGAAGAAGAAGAAGAAGGAGGAGGAGGAGGAGAAGAAGTTGTTGCAAGCGGAAATAGATTGCAGGCATTTTTGTGGTTCTGCTTTCGTTTGATCCAAGGGAAAGTGGCTTGTGCTGGCTGGTGCAGATGCAAAAAAGTAATTCCCCGACATACGAAGCTGGCAGCCTTGCATCTGTGGAGCCATAGAATAGGACATTGGTAGGCAAACTAAGGCCCAGGGGCCAGATCCGGCCCAATCACCTTCTAAATCCGGCCCGCAGATGGTCTGGGAATTAGTGTGTTTTTACATGAGTAGAATGTGTCCTTTTATTTAAAATGCATCTCTGGGTTATTTGTGAGGCATAGAAATTTGTTCTCTCTCCCCCCTCCCTTCAAAATATAGTCCGGTCCCTCACAAGGTCTGAGGGACAGTGGACCAGCCCCCTGCTGAAAAAGTTTGCTGACCCCTGGAATAGGATGTCACCACAAAGCAGTGCCATAGCTACCGGGGGGTGGCTAACCAGATTTTTCTTTCTTTCTTTTTTTAATAAATTTATTTATTTGGTTTTTCAGATTAAAATTTTACAGTCACATACCCAACATACAACATAGAAACAAGATTCAAAAGAATCTCCTGGACTTCCCCCCTCCCCTTCGTGGGTCCTATTGTTAATCATTTCCTCCTGCATCTTTGATAATAATCCAAATCTTTTACCTCTCCGTTGTGTCCACAATTCACCATTAAACTACAGGCGTTATTCCAATCCAACTAAAGGTTCTAACTGTTTACAATGGTCTTTAAGATAAATTTTAAATTCCTTCCATTCCTTATTAAAATTTTGGTCTTCCTGATTTCTGATTCTTCTGGTCATTTTAGCCATTTCGGCATAATCCACCAACTCGATCTGCTATTCTTCTCTCGTAGGGACTTTATCTTCTTTCCATCTCTGGGACAAGCTAGCCAGATTTCTCGTCCCAGGTGAAGCCTCCAGGAGGGCGCCATTATGGCTCCCAGTCTGTCTCTCACTTTGTGTGTGTACACAAACGCACATTGTGGTATACCAAACTGGGACTTTGACCCAGGTAAAATAAAACCTAGTTTTGCTCCTGCCACAAGGGTATCCTTGTCTACCTTTCTGCACCACCCATCTGCCTCTAGAGATGAGCTTCTGCAGTCCAGATCTTGCTCTGGAGCATCAATTTCAGCTGCTTCACAGAGTAACTTGGGTGGGGTAGATGTCCCCGCAGACTATCAACTAGAAGGAGATGCTAAAGAGCAGCCCATCCCATTTATCTGGAATATTTTTCTGAGCTGTTTACAGGGACACAGGATGCAACCTTACACCAAGTTAGACCACTGATCCATCTTCTTCAGTCTACTATGACTGGCAGGATTTTCAGGCAGAAGATATGCCAGGAGATCCCAGGAACTGAACCTGGGACCTTTGGCAGAAAATGGCTGCTCTACTGCCAAGCTACGATCATTCTTTGAATGGAGAGCAAACGCCTTGACAGGGACATCTTGTCTGCTCCCTCTAAATGAGGCACACTATTTGGGAGCGAATGAGCTGAGTTACCCAGTGTTACAGACCCTCCAAGCATCCCTTATTTTCCAGGGACAGTCCTGGATGTACAGAAGCCATCCTGGTTTCTGATTTGTTATCCTGGAATGTCTGGTTTTTTTTTAAAAAAAGACACCCCTATTTTCATTGGAGAAATGTTGGAGGGTATGGAGTCATGCGACCCCTGAGCCAAGGAGATAAGCACGTATACAACCTTTAGAAGACATCTGAAAGCAGTCCTGCATAGTTTTATTATGTTTTTATATATTTTGGAAGCTGCCCAGAGTGGCAGGGACAAAATGGACAGGGTATAAGTGATAAAATCATCATCATCACCATCACCATCATCATCACCACCACCATTATTATTATGGGAAAGGACGTCCCTATTTTCATCAGAGAAATGCTGAAGGGTATGAGATCAGCATGTGATGGGAACATATTTTGAATAACGGAGCATCGTGGCTCAAGAAGGAGCATGGACAAGAAGTTCCCTTCTATTTCCAAGATTCTTTGCATGAATTATGTGTGTATGTATACGAGATTCCCGTGGCTTCGCTCACAAGGATGATAGGAACGTGCAAGACCAGGTGATGATCAAATGAGTGGGATATGTATCTGAATCTGTATTGCAATGGTTAAGGGCCTATCATAAAGACTGTATTTACAGAACTGAATTCCCAGGCTGGATTAAGGGTGCGGGGGGGGGGGGGGGAGCATTTCAGAGATGCTATTTATTTTACAGACTATCCGGCAAAGTGGGCAAGGTGAGTTCCGAAGTGGCTGTGTTTTTCCAGTGAACTGGGGGCAACTGTGCTGACCACCAGAAAGAAAAGACAGGGTGCCCATCAGCCTCTTTTAAACCAAAGGTCTGCTAGAGGTCCGTTGATGTTGTGCTGCCCTTGGATGGGAGTTATCGTCTGAGGGCACCAGGTGAGGGAGGGCCTTTTCAGCCCTCACCTGGTACCCTGAGACACCCCCTGCCTCAATCTGCACAATGGTGCTTGCTGAGTGCACCTGAGTTGTAGCCCATAAAACTGGGAGGGCACCAGGTTGGCCAAGCTTTGTCTCAGCACACCTTCCTATTCCAGCCAAGCCCTGTGAGCTCTCAGGAGCTAGATACGTCCTCTTCAGCCTGCAAATCCCTAGTGCCTGTAGTGGTCATGCTGGCAACACAGAGGGTTTTAATCAAAAGGGGAAACAACCGATTATGTGAACGCGGCTGGGGGGAGATAAGAGGCAGGACATAAGGAGGGAGCCGGTTAGGCAAATGTCAGTCAATGCCTCCATATGGAGAACAGAAGGATGCAGAGTGGGTACCATTCAGCAGCCAGGCCCCTCTGGCCTGAGCATCCCACTGCCATCATTGCTGCAGGGCAAGAGCTCTTAACATAACAACTGAGCCCAGGGAGGGGGGAGGCCTTCCCTTCATTCCACCCCCAGATTCCAAGGCTCCTGTTCCCCGTCTCCCAGATACTGATCTCAGGCGGGAGCATGTCCGATCCCAGAGCCCACTGTGTCTCCTAATAGCTCCCCCAGCCGTGCTATTGTCCTGCCGGCTTTTCAGTGGGAAAACGATGCCCATGGGTCTTTTTATGGATAAAGACCAATAAAGGGGTTAAAACACACACAGAGAGAGGCAGCACCGCAGAAATCTCAACCAAACCCTGGAGGCATATTGAGCTTCCTCTATTGTCTGAGTTTAAGGGCTTCCCTCCTGCTAATGAAATCTCCAAGCTCTCCTCCTTTCTCTCCGAATCCTTACGTCGGACATGCCCATATTTCAGACAGTAGCCACTGGCTATGTTGTGGTATAGGGGTTGTTTTTAATGATTTATCTGATAACATTAGCCTAGCCCAGAGCAGGCCTCCGCTCATTAACTCCTTCCTGTATCCTCCTGTCTTTATTATTTGATGGATTCAACTGGATTCAAGGCAGAAGAACTGGTTTGGGGGGGACAGGAGGCGGGCAGGTGTGGGCGACTTCCCTGGTCCTGAATGGGGTAACTGTGCCCCTGAATGACCAGGAGCGCAGCTTGGGAATCATTCTGGACTCACACCTGTCCATGGAGGTGCAGGTCAATTCTGTGTCCAGGGCGGCAGTCTACCAGCTTTATGCTAGCTGAGACCCTACCTGCCAGCAGACTGTCTGACCCTACCTGGATCCTGCACATGGAGTGTGTCAGAAGAGCAGAAATTGCACTACCTGAGCACTGTCTCGCCAGCGGTTCATGCTCTGGTTATCTCCCGCTTGGACTACTGCAACGCGCTCTACGTGAGGCTGCCTTTGAAGGTGACTTGGAAACTACAACTAATCCAAAATGTGGCAGCTAGACTGGTGACTGGGAGTGGCCGCCAGGACCACATAACACCGGTCCTGAAAGACCTACATTGGCTCCCAGTACGTTTCTGAGCACAATTCACAGTGTTGGTGTTGACCTTTAAAGTAAGGTTACCAGGCGTCCCTGTTTCCCGCGATTTACAGTCCCCGGATTTACAAATCAGTCCCCATACAAAATCCATTGAAGTTGAAAAGTGTCCCCGGATTCATTGAAAAAAAATCTGGGAACCTTACTTGAAGGCCCTAAGTGGCTTTTGCCCAGTATATCTGAAGGAGTGTCTCTACTCCCATCGTTCTGCCCTGACACGGAGGTCTAGCTCCAAGGGTGTTCTGCTGGTTCCCTCACTGTGAGAGGTGAGGGAACCAGGCAGAGGGCTTTCTCGATAGTTGCACCCACCCTGTGGAATGCCCTCTGATCAGATGTCAAACAGATAAACAGCTATGTGATTTTTAAAAGACATCTGAAGGCAGACCTGTCCAGGGAAGTTTTTAGTGTTTGATGTCTTGTTGTGCTTTTAATATTCTGTTGGGAGCTGCCAGAGTGGCTGGGAAAACCCAGTCAGGTGGGCTGCATATAAATTATTATTATTATTATTATGTCCTCTCTCGGCCGAAAGGGTTCCCTTCCTTCCTAAGGGATGAGGCACGCAAGCCACATGGTCCCAGGATGCTTTCCCATGAGTGTTTGACGTGGCTCAACCCATCAGATAATTTATGAAGTGAAATTTTATCAGCTGGTTTGGGGTCTCTCTTTCCCTCATGACCAGAAGCTCAAGGAGGGCCAGCAGGCTGGAGCTGAGAAGAGCAGAACCAGGGGGTGGGTCACCTAGGTCAGCTTCTTGCCCTAAGGTGAGATATCCAATACTTAAGGAACACCTGAGAAAACCCATCATTTTTCCTTGAGGTAAAGAGCCTCTGCAAGACAGCTTGTTCTGTCGCTGAGCTGCTGCTGTTGTTGTTACTAAGAAGATCTTCCTGGGCTTTTTGACCTTAAATCAACATCCCTGAACTTCATACCAATTGCTTCTTGTCTTGTCCTCACAGGGCACGGCAAGCTATTCTTCTTTCTTTCTTCTTCCTGACATCCTTTTAGAGATTTGGAAACAATAAACGGGCACCCCTTGATCTGTCCTTTGTTCCAAATGTGCACAGATACCTTAGTGTTTTCTCACACCAGTTGTCTGAAGAAATTTCTTCAACTTTGGTGATATCTCTCTCTCCGGATGAGCTGACCATCACTAAAGCTGTCCTGTTTCTTCTCCACAACCTCTTAAAACTTCAATGCTCCTAATCAATTAAATTCAAAATAGCATCTTTGTGCCATAGAATTGTACTTCAGCCACATCTAACTGGGTTGCCCCAGCCACTCTGGGCAGCTTCCAACACACATAAAACGTAAACCATTACACATTGGAAAGCTTCCCTACACAGGGCTGCCTTCGGATGTCTTCTAAAAGTTATATAGTTACAGTGGTACCTCTGGTTACATACTTAATTCGTTCCAGAGGTCTATTCTTAACCTGAAACTGTTCTTAACCTAAAGCACCACTTTAGCTAATGGGGCCTCCCGCTGCCGCCACACCACCGCTGTGTGATTTCTGTTCTCATCCTGAAGCAAAGTTCTTAACCCGAGGTACTATTTCTGGGTTAGTGGAGTCTGTAACCTGAAGCGTCTGTAACCCAAGGTACCACTGTACTCATCTCCTTGACATTGGACGGGAGGGCATTCCACAGGGTGGGTTCCTCTACCAAGAAGGCCTTCTGCCTGGTTCCCTGTAGCTTCATGTCACACAATGAGGGAACCGCCAGAAGACCCTCGGAGCTGGACCTCAATGTCTGGGCTCGATGACGGGGGTGGAGACGCTACTTCAGGTATACATGGCTGAGGCCATTTAGGGCTTTAAAGGCCAGCTCCAACACTTTGAATTGTGCTCAGAAACGTTCTGGGAGCCAATGTAGGTCTTTCAGGACCGGTGTTATATGGTCCCGGGGGCCACTCCCAGTCACCAGTCTAGCTGCCACACTTTGGATTAGTTGTAGTTTCCGAGTCACCTTCAAAGGCAGCCCCACATAGAGCGCATTGCAGTAGTCCAAGCGGGAGATAACCAGAGCATGAACAGTGAGACAGTGCTCAGGCAGCACAATTTCTGCTGCACTGACACACTCCATGTGCAGGACCCAGGCTACTGCATGTATGAATCTAGCCTACAGTGATAGATACAGCCTATTCCAATTATTATTATTATTATTATTATTATTATTATTATTATTATTATTTATACCCCGCCCATCTGGCTGAGTTTCCCCAGCCACTCTGGGCGGCTCCCAATCAAGTGTTAAAAACAGTACAGCGTTACATATTAAAAACTTCCCCGAACAGGGCTGCCTTAAGATGTCTTCTGAATGTCAGGTAATTGTTTATCTCTTTGACATCTGATGGGAGGGTGTTGCGGGCGCCACTACCGAGAAGGCCCTCTGTCTGGTTCCCTGTAGCCTCACTTCTCGCAATGAGGGAACCGCCAGAAGGCCCTCGGCGCTGGATCTCAGTGTCCGGGCAGAACAATGGGGGTGGAGACGCTCCTTCAGGTATACAGGACCGAGGCCACTTATTACACACCACAGTCCAACCCCAAACTAAGACTTACTTAAATCTGTTCATTTCAAAAAGGGCTAAACATTTCCAATGTTGGATTGTGCCTTAAATGCAAACTGCTGCCTTGTACCTATTAAAAATAATAATCCTATGTTGCAGACGACGACGACCGAGGCTATTGCTTAAAAACTGCCTGTCTGTCAAACTGGACCAAATTAGTTCATGTCATTAGAGAAAGAATCTGCCGAAATTACAGCCGCTGCTCATTTATCCTTTTCCAGAAGCCCGGAATACTTGATTGGAGGGTGTAAATTGCAAGTATGTCCAAACACCTTTCTGGGGTGTTTCTGAGGCAAATTTGGAGCTGCAGATTTAAGGAGTGGAACATGAGAATTCCAGGAGGAGGCAAACCTGAAAAGCACTGGCTATATTCTATGTGCAATCCAGATCTATTTATTATCTCCTCACAGGCGTTACAGAACTACATGCCTGGTGCCCTTGGCCATATTAACACCATCCACTGCCTCTGCAAAATTAATGCGCAGCTTCCTTCATACACTAAACTGTGCAGTGAAGGGGTTTGTGCTTGGAGAGGGGGGAATAAATGCAAATGCAACACTCCCCTCCACTGGTAATGGACCCTAGCTAGCACAGAGATTAGATTTACACCCTCCCTGGAAATATATGCGATCGAGAACATTGCCTCCTCCTGCCTCCCCCACCCTCCAACTACCAACCCGCCAGTCTCTGGTGTGCTGAACACAGTTCTTCATGCTCTGGCACACGCTCTTGTGAGTCCCCAGCGATCTTGCAACAGAAGAGCTGCGCGGCAAAGGCTGGCTGGTGCTTAACCTCTCTGCTGCCTCCGCAGCGCTTCGGATACAGGCAGCAACAGAGCTACAAAGGGCAAGAGGTGGACCCAGGGTTGGTTTCTCAAAAGCGCTGCAGGCCAGGTCCAGGCCATATTTTCCGGGGTTGCGCTAGCCTTTTCGAGTCCATGGCTCCCTTCACCAACTACGTTCTTCCTGTGGCACCACCATGGGGCTCAGGAGTCCAGTTATTTCACCCTTTGCCAGCAGGACTGGCAATATCTCATCTTTTTACAAACACCGTCCCTTGTGGAGTGTTCCCTCAGCCTCCTCCCCTCTTCTTGGGCATCCTCCAGGCAGCTGCTGCTGCTGTCCTTGGTCTCTGAGCTGCCCCCCACCAGGGGGCGCATGAAGGGGGGTGCAGTGGGGGCAGGTCACCATGGGTGCCTTCTCAGAGGGGGGTGACATAATACCCCCTGGGTGGATCATGCCACTGCACCACAGTGCCATGCTGTGATCGGACCCCTGCCCGGAGGATCGTGTTGCCTAGCCGCGATCGCCCCTCCTGGAGGATCGCGCCACCATGCCTTGAACAGACACCCCCCGGGAGGATCACGCCACTGCGCCGATCGCCCCATGGGCGGATTGCCCCGCCCTGTGGGTGGATCGCCCCATCCCGCCGCTCCGGGTGCAGGAGCGGCTAGCTCTGCCACTGCCCCCCACCCCACACATTCGCCTGTGCAGCTTATAGTCAGGCCCGCTGCAATAAAAAGCTGTGCAAGCCTTTGGGAGGCAGAGACACATGGGGGCATCAGAGGCGGGAGGGAAGGAAAGAGGGACAGAGGCCAGTGTTGCTTGCCGCATCCCTGACCATCATTCAAGGCACCCCAGGGCGCCACGGCACACTGGTTGAAAACCACTGTGCTAGCCTCTCTGGGTGGCTTCCAACATATATAAAAACATAATAAAACATTCAACACTGAAAAAACGGAAAGCGGACACAGGAAAAGCGGGACATTCTGGGATCAAATCAGAAACTGGGGTGGCTTCTGTAAATCTGGAACTGTCCCTGGAAAATAGGGACACTTGGAGGGTCTGGACTCTGAGCCTCGACTCCAGTTTACTGTTCTCATCAGCACAGGGAAAGGAAGCATAAGAGAGAAATGTCTTTGGCCTGGTCCTCAACTGGATTTGCCTCTGAATGCTTTGGGCTGAAATCATTTTTAGATGCTTACACGGCAAGAAAGGTCTGAGCTCCTTCACAACATGATCCAGAGCTGCTTCTTGAGTCTCTCTTTGCCTTCCTCCCCACTGTCCTTTGTAAAGGGACCCCTGACCATTAGGTCCAGTCGCGGACGACTCTGGGGTTGCGGCATTCAGCTCGCTTTACTGGCCGAGGGAGCCGGCGTACAGCTTCCGGGTCATGTGGCCAGCATGACAAAGCCGCTTCTGGCGAACCAGAGCAGCACACGGAAACACCGTTTACCTTCCCGCTGGAGCGGTACCTATTTATCTACTTGCACTTTGACGTACTTTCGAACTGCTAGGCTGGCAGGAGCAGGGACCGAGCAACGGGAGCTCACCCCGTCGCAGGGATTCGAACCACCGATCTTCTGATCGGCAAGTCCTAGGCTCTGTGGTTTAACCCACAGTGCCACACGCGTCCCAGTCCTCCCCACCGTACGTTATTACAATTGTTTCACCAAATGTCTCAGGGCCTCCTTGGAATCCCTGCCATGCTTATTCCGATGCCCTTCACTGATGTCACATAAGTGTAACAGGAGAGAGCATCATGTCCTGATCCTTCTCCACAGAACTGTTTGGAGGCATGGGTGTATTCTATTAGATGAAGAGTTCTGTGAAACTCAAAAGCTTGCATCTTCCTGCACCAACCTAAATTGCCATCCTTCTGTCTTTGGAAGAGCTGTATGGAAATTAAATCTCCAGCCACCCTCACCCACCCAGGCTGGTCCCATATATAATTTCACCCATTAGGAAGCATTGTTGATGCAGAGAAGGTTCAGGAAGTTATTCAGCACGAATTGGGTGACCTCATGAACTGGAGTAATAGAAATGGAATGAAATTCAGTCAGTCATTTTATTAAGTGTTTAGCCATTGGCCATCACACAAAATCACATTAAGCAGGGCAAAAATAAAAAAAGGCAAGCCTGCAAATAAATCAGGAGCTCTAACATAAAAGAATATGATGAATATAACGAAGCCTCCGAAAAAAATGAAAAAAATAAAAATCAGACGAATCTTAACGTGGACTGTAAAATCAGGTTTGAAGTCAGAACTTCTATCAAAATTTCAAGCCCTCACAACAAAATGCAGTAACCAAGGAATGCATAAAATATCAGAGCGTAAAAAGAAAACGCAGCATTAGTTCCTATGAAGAATGGTACTCTTCCCTCTGTGGATTTGGGCAAAAAATGTAAAAATGGCATGTGTGCTCTTCTCATCCATAGAACTCAGAAAGGGCATGAAATTTCTGAGAGGTAAATCAGCAGGATACAAACAGATTTGGCCTTCAAGGAATGTATTGCCCACCAGTACTGCCTCTACAGCAGCCTCTAGAGGGCGCTGCTGGTCTCCTCCCACCTGTTCACCACGGCTGGCCCACGCATGAGGCAAGAGGAAGCAACTGCCTCAGGCGGCAGGATTCAAAGGGGCCGCAGTTCCTGATGAAGATCTTTATTCCCCACCTTGTTCCGGTTGTAGATCTTCATTCACTTCTTCTTCCCTGGTTTGTTGGCGGGGGTGGCATTTTGTGTTTCACCTCAGGTGCCCAAATGTCTTGGGCCAGCCCTGTGGATGGAGCTGTCTTGGAAGGATGGAGCCATCAGGCTCAACTCTAACTCTCCCAACAGTGATCATGCGGCGTGTGAGGGAATAGGAAGGAAACACTCAAGTGGCCCGGGTTCGAGAAGAATAAACCTAGCAAAAGGTACCAGAAAAAATGGAATTCCTCCCAACATGTGGATGGTATTACTGTGTTGCAAACTACCTTGAGGTCTATGGATGGAGGGCAGTACAGTGGTACCTCAGGTTACAAGCTTAATTTGTTCTGGAGCTCCGTTCTTAACCTGAAACCATTCTTAACCAGAGGCACGCTTTTGCTAATGGGGCCTCCTGCTGCTGCTGTGCTGCCACCGTGCAATTTCCATTCTTGTCCTGGGGCAAAGTTCTCAACCTGAGGTATTACTTTCGGGTTAGCGGAGTTTGTAACCTGAAGCGTTTGTAACCCGAAGCATTTGTAACCCGAGGTAAAAAAAGGTAAAGGACCCCTGACAGTTAAGTCCAGTCGCAAACGACTCTGGGGTTGCAGCGCTCATCTCGCTTTACTGGCCGAGGGAGCCAGTGTTTGTCCACAGACAGTTTTCCCGAGTCATGTGGCCAGCAGGACTAAGCCGCTTCTGGTGAAACCAGAGCAACGCATGGAAATGACATTTACCTTCCCGCTGGAGCGGTACCTATTTATCTACTTGCACTTTTATGTGCTTTCAAACTGCTAGGTTGGCAGGAGCTGGGACCGAGCAACGGGAGCTCACCCCATCACGGGGATTCGAACCGCCAACCTTTCGATCTAATGAATAATAACAGTGCTTTCCCCCCCTTAAAAATGTTTAGGGGTACTCAAGAAGAGCACCATATTAAAGTTCAAATCGGGAAAAATAAATACAGTAAATGGACAAAAGTACAAAGATTCACAAAATGTTTAAGGGTATGCATACCCCTACATCCCCCCTCCCAGAAAAAAAAGCACTGAATAATAACATACCCTCCAACATTTCTACAATGACAATAGGGATGTGTTGTTGTTGATGATGATGATGATGATGATGATGATGATGATGATGATACCCTAGTCACTCTGGGACAGCTTCCAACATATACAAAAGTATAATAAAACTTTAAACACTTAAAAAAACTTCCCATATACAGGGCTGCCTTCAGATGTCTTCTAAAGGTTGTATAGTGGCTTATCTCCTTGGCTCGGGGGTCGCATAATTCCATACTGTCCAACATTTCTCCAATGAAAATAGGGACATCCTAAGGAAAACCAGGACATTCCGGGATCAAATCAGAAACCTGGGTGGCTTCTGTAAATCTGGGACTGTCCCTGGAAAATAGGGACACTTGGAGGGTCTGTAATAATAAAAAATAATAACTTGTGAGCTTGGGCTCATGCTTGGGCACACACAGGCCACCGAAACAGGTGGAGAAGAAATGATATAAATGGGGCCTTTGCACAATCGGAGATTCGTATGGAAGCTCCAGCTCATATGTTATATTGTGAGTACAGATTAGGGGAGTTGGCCACATGACTCTCCAAGTGTCCCTATTTTCCAGGGATATCCCTGAGTTAGAGAAGCCATCCCAGGGTTTGATTAGATCCCGGAATGTCCCGCTTTTCCTTTGTTGTTGTTTAGTCGTTTAGTCATGTCTGACTCTTCGTGACCCCATGGACCAGAGCACGCCAGGCACTCCTGTCTTCCACTGCCTCCCGCAGTTTGGTCAAACTCACATTCGTAGCTTCGAGAACACTGTCCAACCATCTCGTCCTCTGTCGTCCCCTTCTCCTTGTGCCCTCCATCTTTCCCAACATCAGGGTCTTTTCCAGGGAGTCTTCTCTTCTCACGAGGTGTCCAAAATATTGGAGCCTCAGCTTCAGGATCTGTCCTTCCAGTGAGCACTCCGGGCTGATTTCCTACAGAATGGAGAGGTTTGAACTTCTAGCAGTCCATGGGACTCTCAGGAGTCTCCTCCAGTACCATAATTCAAAAGCATCAATTCTTCGGCGATCAGCCTTCTTTATGGTCCAGCTCTCACTTCCATACATCACTACTGGGAAAACCATAGCTTTAACTATACGGACCATTGTTGGCAAGGTGATGTCTCTGCTTTTTAAGATGCTATCTAGGTTTGTCATTGCTTTTCTCCCAAGAAGCAGGCGTCTTACCCAAACATTACCATTCTGTGGTCCTCGCTGCTTGAGAGGAGGACATGGAGAGACTGTGTGAGCCCGGCAGGAATCAATAAAGCAAGAAAGGTCTTGGAGTGGGCTGTTGCGCGTAGAGTGGCGGATCTGGGCAGGTGTGTCATCGGCCACCCTGGCATCCAGTACAGCAATGAGGCCCTCTACAGATGGGATGGCGTGCATCTTTCTGATGCAGGAAATGACATTTGGTTGGGGGACATCATAGCAGGGATTAGGGGTTGGTTACGGGCCTGAAGGTATTGGCGGCAAGCTTTGCTCGTGTGGCGGTTAGGCATTGGCATGGGGCAAGTTTAGGAGAAAAGGAGGGGGGAAGGGAGCGCCATCACCTTCCCCCAAGGAGAAGGGGTAGTCCGGTAGAGGACTCCCAGGGGGGGCGTTGCCTTGTCCAAAGCCTGGAGAGGTAGGGCCGCCAGCACGCCCCCGAGCGGTGACACCCGTGGGATCCTAGTTGGCGTATTTCAACAGGACTCCCGCGGTTCGTGTTCAACCCCTCCCGGTCACCATGCCGGGTAGTCGATAGAAGCCAATGCCTAAGGCCAATACCTTCAAATCCGTAATCAATAAAGTTGTGGCCTTTTACGCCCATTAACCTTAAATCATTGTGTCTGAGTCTTCATTTCATTGGGGGAGGTAACTTGCCACGCAAAGCCCTTTCCGAGCCTGCAGAGGAGAGGGTGTTGCGGGCAGGGCCCCCCCACATTCGCGGGGGCTTCCCTTGCCCCCGCGAGAGCTGGGGAATCCCTGGGCGTGCCTGCACCCAGCCCGCCAATCGGCGGGCGAGGGGAGGCGCGGCCTGGGCTACTTAAGGCCAGGCACGCCCAGGGCCACCCTCTTTTCCCCCTCGCCCAGCAGCTGAGCGGTTTTTCCCATCCCGCCCACCCTTAGGTTTAGCTAGAATTGACTTTGCTATGGACTCCGGTTGGTCGCCGCAAGGGGCCTGGTAGGAATTTTTCCAAGTTGGCGCATTTCCTGCCTTTTGGTTTTTTCGCCTACCTTGTAGCAACCGTCACAACTTTCCTGGTATTGGCGGTTAGGCATTGGCATGGGGCAAGTTTAGGAGAAAAGGAGGGGGGAAGGGAGCGCCATCACCTTCCCCCAAGGAGAAGGGGTAGTCCGGTAGAGGACTCCCAGGGGGGGCGTTGCCTTGTCCAAAGCCTGGAGAGGTAGGGCCGCCAGCACGCCCCCGAGCGGTGACACCCGTGGGATCCTAGTTGGCGTATTTCAACAGGACTCCCGCGGTTCGTGTTCAACCCCTCCCGGTCACCATGCCGGGTAGTCGATAGAAGCCAATGCCTAAGGCCAATACCTTCAAATCCGTAATCAATAAAGTTGTGGCCTTTTACGCCCATTAACCTTAAATCATTGTGTCTGAGTCTTCATTTCATTGGGGGAGGTAACTTGCCACGCAAAGCCCTTTCCGAGCCTGCAGAGGAGAGGGTGTTGCGGGCAGGGCCCCCCCACATTCGCGGGGGCTTCCCTTGCCCCCGCGAGAGCTGGGGAATCCCTGGGCGTGCCTGCACCCAGCCCGCCAATCGGCGGGCGAGGGGAGGCGCGGCCTGGGCTACTTAAGGCCAGGCACGCCCAGGGCCACCCTCTTTTCCCCCTCGCCCAGCAGCTGAGCGGTTTTTCCCATCCCGCCCACCCTTAGGTTTAGCTAGAATTGACTTTGCTATGGACTCCGGTTGGTCGCCGCAAGGGGCCTGGTAGGAATTTTTCCAAGTTGGCGCATTTCCTGCCTTTTGGTTTTTTCGCCTACCTTGTAGCAACCGTCACAACTTTCCTGGTATTGGCGGTTAGGCATTGGCATGGGGCAAGTTTAGGAGAAAAGGAGGGGGGAAGGGAGCGCCATCACCTTCCCCCAAGGAGAAGGGGTAGTCCGGTAGAGGACTCCCAGGGGGGGCGTTGCCTTGTCCGAAGCCTGGAGAGGTAGGGCCGCCGGCACGCCCCCGAGCGGTGACACCCGTGGGATCCTAGTTGGCGTACTTCAACAGGACTCCCGCGGTTCGTGTTCAACCCCTCCCGGTCACCATGCTGGGTAGTCGATAGAAGCCAATGCCTAAGGCCAATACCTTCAAATCCGTAATCAATAAAGTTGTGGCCTTTTACGCCCATTAACCTTAAATCATTGTGTCTGAGTCTTCATTTCATTGGGGGAGGTAACTTGCCACGCAAGAAGCAGGTGTCTTTTAATTTCGTGGCTGCTGTCACCATCTGCAGTGATCACGGAGCCCAAGAAAGTAAAATCTCTCACTGCCTCCATTTCTTCCCCTTCTATTTGCCAGGAGATGATGGGAGCAGTGGTCGTGATGGTACCTATTTTCTTTGGAGAAATGTTGGAGGGTATGGAATTATCCAAAACCTGAGTCGTCTGAAGGCAATCTTGTATCGGGAGGTGTGTTTTTTTAATGTTTAATGTTTTAGATTTTTTTTTTTACATTTGTTGGAAGCTGCTCAGAGTGCCCGGGCAACCCAATAAGATGTGTTGGGTATAAATAGTAAAATTATCGTTATGGAATGGGACGTCCCTATTTTTCATCAGAGAAATGTCGAAGGGTATGTGAACTGAGACACCGTGTGTCACAACTGCACCCCTGAATAAGAGGCTCTTTCTTTTGTGTTGCTGACACATTGCTTTTCCACAATCAGCAGGAAGTAGAATTAAAATGCAAGCTCCACATGGCACTTAGAACATTGCTACCTTTCCCTGAAAATCTGTCCCCAGAGGCAAGATCATTTATTATAAGACACCTTGAATTCCAACTCCCCCTTTTTAAAAATGGGGGCATACATTTGGACAAACACGATGATCCTAGTGTTTTGCCACATACTGATAAGTCCTATTCAGCAAAATTTTAATTTCTCCATGTCCTTTTCATTAAATATAGCTTCTGTCTCCTTTAGGTGCTTTGCTGGTCAGTCACATGACAACACACCTGAAACACATCTTAGACAGTTAGTTTATGTTCTTGGTTGCAAGGAAGAGGGCTTTAACAACTGCTTTGCAGATACAGCTCATGGTCCCCATCCCCCTTTTAAGTTGTGCAGTCATGATAAATGGAGTGGGGAACATGGAGTGATGATTCTGGGTACAAAAAGAAAACCAGACATTAGAATGCAACTACCACAACCACCAGGGATGCGGGTGGTGCTGTGGGTTAAACCACAGAGCCTAGGACTTGCCAATCAGAAGGTCGGCAGTTTGAATCCCCGCAACAGGGTGAGCTCCCGTTGTTCAGTCCCTGCTCCTGCCAACCTAGCAGTTTGAAAGCACGTCAAAGTGCAAGTAGATAAATAGGTACCACTCCAGCGGGAAGGTAAACGGCGTTCGGTGCGCTGCTCTGGTTCGCCAGAAGCGGCTTTGTCATGCTGGCCACATGACCCGGAAGCTGTACGCCGGCTCCCTCGGCCAATGAAGTGAGATGAGCGCCGCAACTCCAGAGTCGGCCATGACTAGACCTAATGGTCAGGGGTCCCTTTTCCTTTACCTTTACCTTACCACAACCACCAGGAACAGGAACTAACCAATTAGTGTCCAATACACTTATGTTGTTCCCTTGTGAGTGAACAGAAAATAACTAATTAAAAGCTGCGGAAGCTCAGAAGCAAAGAAAATTCTGGGAAGTCTGATCAGCACTTTGCCAGTCCGCAGTGGGCTGCAATTATATTTCAACCACAAAACAACAACAACAAGGGTGCAACAGATTAGCTCTGAGTCTCCAGACTCCACTCTTCCTGTCCTCCTACAGTCTGGTCAAACTCATGCTGGTAGCTTCAAGAACACTGTCCAACCAACTTTGTAACCAGAGGTTAAACTGAATAGAATCTGAATCACATGCACACAAGGCCTATGCAGCCTCAACTTAAGATGGCTCCCCAGCCTGGCTTTGCACTGCAAAGTTTGCAGCAGCACGTGAAACAAAATGGCGTCCAGCATTCAAAACCCCCCCTCAGCTTGCATTAACTAGCCACACACAAGGCATGCAAGCTCCACCCCCCAGTCGTTCTTAGACTTCTTATTGGGTGAGCAACACAGCCAAGCAACACAGTTGGAGCCTCCCTCCTCCCTGGCCGGCAGGGAGGGAGGGAGAGGAGCTGCTTCCTTTGAAATTTAAGGGACATCATTTAAGGGACATTTAAGGGACATCCATCAATAAGGGACAGCAACAGGACATGGCGCTGGAATAAGGGACTGTCCCTTCAAATAAGGGACACTTGACAGCTATGCTCTCTATAAACCAAAGGTAGGAATTTCAGATCAAACGGACAGTATAAAAGCAACCTAGCCATTTTTTAATTGTCCGATGAACTTTTTAAAGTCTGGAATATATTGGTTGATCTGCTGCTTATTGAATCCCAGCTTAAGCAAAAAGGCAGAAGAAAAGATAGGTGAAATATTAAGGAATACGGGCATGTTAGTTGAAATACAGATTGCAAGCACACTGGGCAGATTTCAGTTTGGTGATAATATGCCTGTGTTTCCTTCTAATATTTGGCCAAGTGACAAGGCCATGCACACACTGTCCATTGTTGAAGGCAAGGTAACAGGAAAACACAAAATTAACCCCACTAAATGTGTGCAGGTTTCATTGACTAGAATGATTTATCTATAACGATCTCAAAGTTTTTGAGCCATCTCTGTGATGCAGTACCCATTGCAGAAGAGAGAGAGATGGGGTTACTGCTGATAATTTCCATTCCAGCTGGTCAACAAAAGTCCTATGGAACTTTAAGAACTGGCACCGAAGTTTGCTTTCTTTCCTCTTCCCTACTCACCCCCTTTTCCTTTTGTGCTGTGCCTTTTGGATTGTAACCCTGTGGGCTGGCGCTCTCTTGTTTCCAGTTGATTTTACACAAGCTATTCCGGTTGCCTTTTCATCTGAGGAACAGAGTAGAAATGATTCATATATTAATCAACTGGACATTATTTTCTATGAGCACTCTGCTTGCTGCCCAACAACGCTGTCCTAGGCATGGTGCAGAACGTTAAATGGAAGCCTTTCCAATCCACAACAGAACGATTGGTTCAGAGAGGACCCAGCCTAGGAGTTGTCAGGAAATCTGGGCATTGTCTCCTTGGTCCAGAACATCTACTCTCCCCCCTCACCATCAGGTAGTCTGAATTATAATTCTACCCACAAGGCAAGAGTGACCACAGACCTGCTGCAGAACTCCTTGAAAATAATTCACACCAACTTGTTTAAAAGGAGCAAATGGGTTTAATTATTAGTTACAATCTTGTCAATAATTATCACCCCATCTGTGGGTAATAAATGACAGCTTCTCACAGACTGCATCATTAGAGTTTTAGAACACCAATGGGGTGCATTAAAGTGCTGAGGGAAGCATTGATCTGGTGTAAAAATGCTTTTTCCCACCTCCTCTTTTTTTTTTTAAAAAAAAAACCAAAACCAGAAACGAATAACATGCATAGGTCAAATCTACCAACTTATTATCCCTTCTGTTGGTCTGAGTCATCTTCGATGGCCTTCCACATAGCACCACAGTTGTCTATCCTGCCCCATATTGCGGCAGTGCTGGTGCTCCCCTGTCTCCAAAGAGAACAAAGAGGTACTCAGCTACCTTGGCACTGCTCTCAGGTTCATGAGAATCCCTGGATAGTTAAGTCCAATCAAAGGTGATGATGGGGTTGTGGTGCTCATCTCACTTTCAGGCTGAGGGAGCCGGCGTTTGTCCACAGACAGCTTTCTGAGTCATGTGGCCAGCAGGACTAAACCGCTTCTGGAGCAACGGGACATTGTGACAAGTGCCAGAGTGCACGGAAATGCTTTTTACCTTCCCGCTGCAGTGGTACCTATTTATCTACTTGCACTGGCGTGCTTTCGAACTGCTAGGTTGGCAGGAGCTGGGACAGAGCAACAGGAGCTCACTCCGTCATGGGGATTCGAACCGCCGTCCTTCCAATTGGCAAGCCCAAGATGAAAACACTTCTCCGAGTGATACAAGCTGAGTTGCATCTCAACTTTTCCGACACTTGTCAAACTACAGCCTCCAACTGTTGCAATGCTTGCTGGGGCTGATGGGAGTTGTAGTACAGCCACATGGACGGCCAAAGGTTCCCAAAACCTAATCTACATGCTCTAAAAAGCAATTATCACCACTTGGCTTTATAGCGGACGGGTTTAAACAAATCCCATTTCTTCTTTCTTTCACCATGCTATATCTTGGTTAGAGCCTAGAGGTACTACTTCCCAACTTTGATATGGGATCTTTATAGTTAAGGAAGAGTAATAGTTGCAGCTTGGTGAAGATTCTTCTATGTATATATCTAGCTTTTTGACTTAAGGAGCAAGACTGGAGACACAGGAACCCACTTTATCCTTGAAAAATGGAGCACGAGGTATGGCAAGAATTAGGTTCAGTTTGTATTTTAATCTGAATCTACCTGGTTTTCACATTTCAAAACAATATATGAACTGGAACACAACTATATTTGGAAATTTGCGCTTCTCCAAGCAAGAAAATGGAGTATATGTGCACACCAAGAATCACGAAAATAGTATGCAAAGTGCAATAAAGGGGAAATTCCTTGCAAAACTGTGTAAACTAGGCAACACTGTACACAATAATGTGTATATTAGAAGAACATTAAAGTACAGACAAATATTCATGAGTATTTTTTTTCTCATGCATACTGATTCAGAAATGTGTCAAATTGATCTGAAAATTGTAAAAATAAATAAAAAGGAGACAAACCCAAATTGACCAACTTCTCCATCCTTAGGATAATCAGGGAAGTTTTTAAAGGCTGGTGTTGACTTGTGTTTTTAATATTTTGTTGGGAGCAGCCCAGAGCGGCTGGGGCAACCCAGTCAGATGTGTAGCATATTATTATTATTATTATTATTATTATTATTATTATTATTATTAGTCTTTCCCCCTAAAATGGAGTGGGAAACTGAGGCAATACAAATTAATCAATGTAAAAGTGAATCAGATAGATTTCTTTTCTAATCACTGGACCCTGAAAGCCCTGAAACGAGAAAAGGAGAACTTTAAATGCAGCATATTATTACTGTAAAATAAACTGAAGAAAATATATTGGCTCCTGCTTCCCTTGTCAACAAAAGCAGCCACCTCCAGAGTAGGATCGTAGCAGCCTCTCTGTAGTCAAAGCACTAGGCAGGAGATGATGTTTTGGAGTGCAAAGCAAAAAGTCATTCTCTCTCGTCGCCGTCCCCCCGTCCCTCCAAATACTCGCCAACCCGGTAGAACTGAAAGATAGTGGAGAGACCAAGAGAATGTAATTATACATGCTGGAATGTAGCCAAGCCTCTGTGACTGCTAGAACAACCCTCCTGTTTCAAAACATGCCACAGAATCCTTAATAACCATATTTTGTAAGGCCTGAATTTATATGATAGACAAAGGGAAGCTATAAAAATGCTCATTATTTTCAAAAGCATCAAGGCTACTGTCTGCATATTCCAAACAGGGGTGTGTGTGTGTGAAAGGGGAGTTATATTTTGTGGATGAAACTCATTTATTATTATTATTAATAATAATAATAATAATAATAATAATAATCACTTTGTGGGGGTTCCGCTCCAATGGAAATATTCCAGATTTTCCTCCAAAATATGTCTGTATTTTAGCACACACACACACACCCTGCTATTGAAAACAGGGAAATATTTTGTTCTTCCCAAGGACATTTTGGCTGAAAATTAGATTAGATTTTTTTAAAACACACAGAGGACTTGTTTATTTTAAAACTAGCTGTAGAAAAGTTAGTGGTTCACGGACCAACTTTCCAAAAGGAAATGGGCATTATTTTGTAAACGCAAGCTGCAGCTCTTATCATAAGACACAAGAAAGGCTAGGTGCCAACCTTGTAACTCTCCCCTTGAAAAAGAGACAGATCCATAGCAATTATTTATCTTGTGACTCTGAAGAGCATCACCAACTGATTTCTGACCGAGGTAGTGTTGAAAGCACAAGAGCAGGCTAGGTCAGTTTCTTCTGGTCAGCTGGCAACACTGCCGACCACAGCAGTACTGCAATCACACTTGATCACAAATACGTCAATGCCATGGTAAATAAAAAACCAACTGCTTATTTTGGAGCATTCCCACTAGGTTGTGGGAAGTATTCGCCAAGCGGACAAATTGTCTCATCCACAGTCCTGCTTGCGTTCCTTTTCTTCTGATTTTCATTGGTGACATTCTTCTTTATACAACTTTATACTTTAAACTGCCCTGTGATCCTTGGACGAATAACAGTAAATAATAATAATAATAATAATAATAATAATAATAATAATAATACTTAAAAAAAAATTCCTCCCATTAGCGTCAGTGGGGCTGGGGAATATTTATTTATTTATTTAAAAATATTTGTATACTAAAGGTAAAGGTAAAGGTACCCCTGCCCGTACGGGCCAGTCTTGACAGACTCTAGGGTTGTGCGCCCATCTTACTCAAGAGGCCGGGGGCCAGCGCTGTCCGGAGACACTTCCATGTCATGTGGCCAGCGTGACAAAGCTGCATCTGGCGAGCCAGAGCCGCACACGGAAACGCCGTTTACCTTCCCGCCAGTAAGCGGTCCCTATTTATCTACTTGCACCCGGGGGTGCTTTCGAACTGCTAGGTTGGCAGGCGCTGGGACCGAGCAACGGGAGCGCACCCCGCCACAGGGATTCGAACCGCCGACCTTTCGATCGGCAAGCCCTAGGCGCTGAGGCTTTAACCCACAGCGCCACCCGCGTCCCTATTTGTATACTGCTGTGTCGTAAAAGAGTCAAAGCAGCTTACAGCAATCAAACATAAAACCAGGCTTTTTTCCCTAGCTGGAACTCACCAGGGCTTACAGCTGGCATCTCTCAGGTGGAAACCATTGCCATTAGAAGAGAACAAGGGGGAATTCCGGCACCTCTTTTTCTAGAAAAATAGGACTGCATAAGACCATACGAAAGTTAAAAGCAGACATCAATTAACCATTGTCATCAAATGAATCTTGAAAAGTTGAAAACTGTTGAGGAGTTAGACCCTCGCATCTTTCGTATCTTCCGGCAAGTAGGTAACCAGGTAACCTCTTACCAGCTCTGGGTCTCACGGTCTCAGGTCAGATACTGATGTTATGCTCATAAAGTAAGAGTGAGTTGTTGCAGGAGGGATAAAAACCTTTGATTATTCAGGGCTATTTTAGGGGTTCGGGGACATGGGTGGCACTGTGGTCTAAACCACTGAGCCTCTTGGGCTTACCGATCAGAAGGTCGGTGGTTCAAATCCCTGCGATGGAGTGAGCTCCCGTTGCTCTGTCCCAGCTCCTGCCAACCTAGCAGTTCAAAAGCACACCAGTGCAAGTAGATAAATAGGTACCGCTGTGGCGGGAAGGTAAACAGAGTTTCTGTGCGCTCTGGTTTCCATCACCGTGTCGCGTTGTGCCAGAAGTGGTTTAGTCATGCTGGCCAAATGGCCCGGAAAGCTGTCTATGGACAAACGCCAGCTCCATCAGCCTGAAAGCGAGATGAGTGCCATGACCTCATAGTCGCCTTTGACTGGACTTAACCGTCCAGGGGTCCTTTACCTTTTACCTTATTTCAGGGACTCCCATGGATCTGGTTGAACCAAATTACATCTTGCTCTGATTCAGCCCACAAATGTTAGCAAATTTAATATGGGGGCATCTCAAATTCACAACCTAAGAACATGTTCCCAAAGTAGTATATTGGTCTTAAGGTGCAGGCCACACACCTGTGTTTCTGATGACACCCCCAAACATCTTGTAAGAATTAAGCTATTTTTGTTAATAATAAAAAAAATGAATTAGGCTGGGTACCAATAACTGCTTTTAGTCATTGTCACCTATGGGAGACACACCCATCTCTTTTATCCTTAGGTTGTCTTTGACCAGATTATACAGGCTTTTTTTTTTTTAATGTAATTTTTATTCAATTTCCAATTTTTTAACAAGCGGACTTCAAATTAAATAGTTACATTGATTCAACAGATTTCATGACACCTTCAACTCTGTGGGACAATCTGTTCCCACCCTCAGAAACTAACGGGCTCCCTGGCAAAGTTGCAAGGAGCCAGACTCACAGTTCAGGATCTTTCAGGGTGCCAATAAAATACGATATTCACACAATACTTTTGGACGAGAGTGGTTCACAGGTGTCAACCCGTGCGAGCTCGGCTACAACTCCTTATCTTTATCCGGCCAGAAAACAGAAGAAAACAGAAGATCATGGCGAGACCTGCACAACCAAATCAAATCCAACTCTCCTCTAAATGTGAGGATCAGTCGCCCTCAGTCAGCGTGAGTCCAGTGAAGCTGATGATATTAAACCAATTTATGTTATTGGAGCATTCGGCCCCCCAAGTATCTAGTTTGTGTTTATAGCAAATGATTTACCAATGAGCTACAGATCGAGAGGTTTTTTCCATGGCTGAAATTATCCAGTGAATGATTCTGAACAATGAGTTGATGTGAGGGAACGGCCTCAGAGACAATCAACAAGCAGAGAGGAGGCAGAAAGCTGCTGGATAAATGGTATAATGAATTATGAATTACCCACCTAGCTGGATTGTTTAACCATGAGTCCAATTCAATTCGACAAAGTACTTAAGCAAACGTGTCATATTAGGAGTCGGGCGAGGATCTGCTCCAATGTCCAGCTCTCGGTAACTTTGCTTATTCGTCATTTCCATGCGCGTTAAACTCAGCCCCACCCAGAAAAATATTAATAAAATGCCCCACGCTTAACTCTTTTTTCACACCGCCCTAAATGCACGTCTAAATAAACCTCTTAACATCCCCACTATATTGTGCAATGAACGTTTTCCTGTACGCTAGAGTGATTCCTGCTCTCTCCTCTCTCTCTCTCTTTTTTTACCAAACACAATCCCCATGAAATACTGTGGTAAACATTTCACAGAATACTACAGCAAACACTCTTCCCATTATCAGATTAGCCATTTCACTGAGCACCACATTAAGCACACGTTTAAATACTGAGAAAAGACATACAGCCTCTTCTTTCGACTGCGCCTCGTTACCCTCCCTAAATCCATATTTCTTGATGTGGGGTTGACCGGCCTTCGCGCCCCCCCCCCCTTCACCATGCATGCAAGCAAACAATTGCCCAAGCAACACCCCCACCCACAATATCCTCCTCCCCGGCCCAACACTTTATTTTCAGCTTGGCTCAGACTGGAGGAGCTTTTCGCACGGTTGGGGGATTTTTCATTGAGGGAATAGTAGCCACTTCGTGCAACAACAACAACAAGAAGGCACATCGAGGGAATCTATCTTGAGTAGTTCTGCCTGTGATGGGGAGAGATCAGTTACCACCTCGCCTGCCTGCCCACAACGAAAGACGTGAGATCCGGCGCCTGATGGCTGGGGCTCTGAGTTACAAAGCTTTGTTTGGGTTTTACAGGTGTGCCGTAATGTCAGCAAAATTACTGTGCTTCGAGCTTTCAATGGATTCATCTTTAGCAAGCGTTTAAGAGGCATGAATGCATCTCCATTGCTGACTGTCAAGATTCAACCTGCACTTCTCTTCAGCTTTTCTTGTTTCTCAGCTCCCCCTTCTTCCTTCCCCCCTCTTTTTTTTTCTTTTTTTTAACTTGCAATTTGATGTTTGATCATTTGAAGCAATGAGGCGGAGGGTAATTTACGTTATCAGGGAGGTATGAGGGGTGCTCGGAACCCAGACGCGAGGCCCATTCGCCTGCTAAAGCACCATCGTAATGTAATGAGACTCCAGTCAAGTGCAGCTAGTAATGGAGAGGAACGCTTTCCATTCATCTGCCTACCTGAACCTCCATGGAATATGACAATAACTTTTACGCAGGAGAAGGAGGAGGAGGAGGGGTGGGCAAAGTGTAAAGAGCCACCACACTGGGGGAGATCTCCAGAATCTTTCACAAGCCTTCTTTCAGCTTGGGTCAGCCTAACTTCTTGGATCCCAGGGTCTGGTTCAGAGAAGGCTTCTGCAAAAAAGGGCATGCGTTATTTTGAATGAATGTTGCCGACTTGGGCATAGTTTGGATCAGCTCTCCAGCTATGAATTCTGGAAAAATGCCTTGTTGTCACGAATCACCTTTAAGAACCCATATGTTTAGGCAGGCACCCGTTGGTTAAGTGGGGCACGTAAAGTAAGGTGGGCTCTCTCTGGTGTTACGTTTGATCCCAAGGCCCATGCCAAGTGTCACTCAGAAAGGCTTAGCTGCCTGTCGTTTTTTATGCCAGTGTGACTTAAAATCACATGGCCAGCCAGCCTGCCTGCTTAGGAAAATGGCATTTGCCTCAGCATTCTACAGTGACATCTGTGCAGAGCTTGAAACCTGGCTATTAAGATCCACATTGATGAACCATTAACTTTGGAAGCAGCCTTTGGAAGTCAGGGGCCTTCTGAACCTCTTTGGCTGAAACCGCAGAGTTTCCCCAGAAAGCAAAGGCAGGAACGGCAAAGGTGAATCGATGAGCTGAGCTGAACATGCCTTGAGAGCAGGTTGCAGAGACGGACAGAAGAAACATAGCTGGGCTTGAAGGCCCACAAGGATGTTTCTGGGCTGCTCATTATTTCTTCTTCTTTTCTTCTTTCGGGGCAGGTTTATTGGAGTTAATTCTCCCCCCTTCACTTCCATGTCAGCAAAATTTTCTCGGTACACGTGAGACCTTTAAAGCACATTTTTATCACACTCTTTCCCTCAAAGAATTCTGGGTGCTGTAGTTGACCCCTCACAGACTTCATATCCTCCAAAATTTCTGCGATGAAAATAGGGATGTCCTATATTATTACTGGGGATGCGGGTGGTGCTATGGGTTAAACCACAGAGCCTAGGACTTGCCGATCAGAAGGTTGGCGGTTCGAATCCCCGTGGCGGGGTGAGCTCCCGTTGCTCGGTCCCTGCTCCTGCCAACCTAGCAGTTTGAAAGCATGTCAAAGTGCAAGTAGATAAATAGGTACCACTCCAGCAGGAAGGTAAACGGCATATCCGTGCACTGCTCTGGTTCACCAGAAGGGGCTTAGTCATGCTGGCCACATGACCCGGAAGCTGTACACCGGCTCCCTTGGCCAATAAAGCGAGATGAGCGCCACAACCCCAGAGTCGGTCACGACTAGACCTAATGGTCAGGGGTCCCTTTACCTTTACTACTACTATTATTATTATTATTATTATTATTACAACTACAACTATCTTTATTATGGTCCAGAGACCCAACAAATTATTATTATTATTATTATTATTATTATTATTATTATTATTATTATTATTAATGCCCTGCCCATCTGACTGGATTACCCCAGCCACTTTGGGTGGCTTCCAACATATAATAATAATAATAATAATAATAATAATAATAATAATAATAAACATTAAACATCAAAAAAACTTCCCCATACAGGGCTGCCTTCAGATATCTTCTAGAGGTTGTATGGTTACTTATCTCCTTGGCTCAGGGGTCGTATATCTCCATACCCGCCAATATTTCTCTGATTAAAATAGCGTCGTCCTAAGAAAAAGCAAGATATCTGGGATCCAATCAGAAACTGGGACGGCTTCTGTGAATTTGGGACTGTCCCTGGGAAAATAGGGAAACTTGGAGGGTCAGTGAGTTACAGTTACCAGCAACCCTTAACAACTACTCAGTGCCCAGAATTCATAGAGGCAAATAATGTGCTTCCCTTGTGCTTTAAAGGTTTACTTGTGTGTACAGCCTTAATTTCTGCATGTCAGGCAGCTGCTGAAAATACAAAAGTGGGGTAGGAGGGAGAAGCCGGCAACCTTTTCACTGAAACAAATTCGGGGATTGCTGAAGGTTGTGTTCAAGCCGTCCCTTTTCAGGTTGTAAATGTGTAAAGCTATCCTAACACTCAAGTGCTGAAATAAGCTGAATGACCCTGAAGAGCCCGCCCTGACTTTCCCACCAGTTAGGAAAGAGGGAGCAGCAACGACGGGAAGCAGCACACGCCGCAAACTCCAGTGAGTCATAAACCAGCTGCTTGAAAGGCAAGCCCTTCTTAACCATTCCAGGAGAGACAGATTGATACCAGGCGAGAAGAAAGAAAATATAAACACATCTTAAAAATAGGACCACAAGTGCAAAATGGAAAATAACCTCTCTGTAACTTTTTTAAAAAATAGACTTCTTTCAGCTTCCGTCGTTTCCTGTAGTGTGGGGGGTTAAATAAACCCCCAAGCAGCCATCTTCAAATACTAACAGATGCAGGTGGCACTGTGGGCTACAGCACTGAGCTTCTTGGGCTTGCCAATCAGAAGGTTGGTGGTTCGAATCCTCGTGACGGGGTGAGCTCCCGTTGCTCTGTCCCAGCTCTTGCCAACCTAGAAGTTTGAAAGCACCCCAGTGCAAGTAGACAAATAGGTACCATTGCGGCAGGAAGGTAAACAGCATTTCTGTGGTCTCTGGTTTCCATCACGGTGTTCCGTTGTGCCAGAAGCGGTTTAGTCCTGCTGTCCACATGACCCGGAAAGCTGTCTGTGGACAAACGCCGGCTCCCTAGGCCTGAAAGCGAGATGAGTGCCACAACCCCATAGTCACCTTTGACTGGACTTAACCATCCAGGGGTCCTTTACCTTTTTTATCTTTACCTACTAACAAAAACCTAAGATTCTGGGAAGTAATAGTTCTCTGTGTTGAATTAAGAATAGTGAAATTAAGAAGCTGAAATCATATACAGTGGTACCTCAAGTTACAGACGCTTCAGATTACAGACTCCACTTACCCAGAAATAGTACCTTGGGTTAAGAACTTTGCTTCAGGATGAGAACAGAAATCGCATAGCGGCTGCGCAGCAGGCCCCATTAGCTAAAGTGGTACCTCAGGTTAAGAACAGTTTCAGGTTAAGAACGGACCTCCAGAACAAATTAAGTTCTTAAGTCCACTGTACATGACTGAAAGTCTTCTTTGGAAATTAAACCAATGTTTAGCATTCAAAATTTTTACTTGTCGCAACTTATAGATGAACTGACACATAATATTTATAGTCACATGCTTCTCCAAGCATGGGCTTGCAGTCTCTTCTTCTAGCTTCCAAGCAATTATATTTTCCTCTCTTTCCAGAGCTCATCACTTTCAACCTTTTGTGTCTCAGTAAAGCCATCGCCTGCAGCTCCTCAGAGAGATTTCCACTTTTACCTTTTCCTGCTACTTTGCACTTTTTCTTGCGAGAAGCACTGCAACACTCTACTCAACTTAGCAGTGTTCACAGTGGATTCTAAAACACAGCCATCTTGCTTCACATAAAATGCAGGGAGCCTACATGCATACAGAGATGCACATATATCCATATGTAAGTTGGACCCCTTCAGACTGAAGCCAGTCTTGCATGTTATGGGATATTTGCACACTATATGCAACTAGCAGATAAGCCTAGGCTATACATTTTCGATAGCCCCTTCAAATGCTTGTCTGAATTAGAGGCTGCCAGAACCATCAATTTCAGTTTTTCCCAAGCTTACACCCAGTTCCTCCCAGTTCCACATCAGTTTGTCATTTTTTTAAAAAACAGCACGAAAATTTGTAAACCTTTTCATGCTCGTTTTTCCTAATATAAGCAGTCTGATCTGACACACAATTTTGCCATGTTTCTGCACATTGTTTTCATCATTTCCCATGCATTTTCTCTCAACTATTCCATTTTTTTTAAAAAAAAAACCCTGAATAACTCAAAAAAGTGAAGGCTAGCTGCTTTTCGGTTTCCACATTGGTTTAAGAAGGGCAAATGGCAAGATTTGTATCAAAATCTGGAACAAACATAATTACTGTACTCTCCCCATTCTAGCTAGCCCTGACCAGAAGCTGCTGTTTTACTTGCTGCTACAGTCCTTCTCAAGGGACGTGGGTGGAGCTGTGGGTTAAATCACAGAGCCTAGGACTTGCTGATCAGAAGGTTGGTGGTTCGAATCCCCGCGATGGGGTGAGCTCCCGTTGCTCGGTCCCTGCTCCTGCCAACCTAGCAATTTGAAAGCACATCAAAGTGCAAGTAGATAAATAGGCACCGCTCCGGCGAGTAGGTAAACGGCGTTTCTGTGCGCTGCTCTGGTTCGCCAGAAGCGGCTTAGTCATGCTGGCCACATGACCCGGAAGCTGTACGCTGGCTCCCTTGGCCAATAAAGCGAGATGAGCACCGCAACCCCAGAGTCGGCCACGACTGGACCTAATGGTCAGGGGTCCCTTTACCTTTAACTTTACTAGTGGGAAGGTAAACAGTGTTTCCATGCATTGCTCTGGTTTCTCCAGAAACGGCTTAGTCATGCTGGCCACATGACCCGGAAAAACTGTCTGGGGACAAACACTGGCTCCCTCGGCCTGTAAAGTGAGATGAGTGCCACAACCCCAGAGTCATTTGCGACTGGACTTAACTGTCAGGGGTCCTTTACCTTTATCCTTTTTACTTGTGGGGTTACCTTCCCCTGTTGAAATCACTTGACTACTTCGCTGTGTGGAACTGGCAATGTTACACGGACCACATAATACGCATCCTGCAATTCAACAAAATCAATAATTTAGTGTGGCGGCACCTATACCCAGCTAGATGGGTGGTTTAAAAATAATAAATTATTTTTGTTGTTGTTGTTACTTTGGAACTCCCTGCCTATTGACAGCAGGCAATCACCTTCTCTGTACCCCTTTTGGCTCCTGCTTAAAACATACAGTCTCAAACTGCTTAGTTGCCAAACAAATCGGATCCCGAATGCCGCAACCCCAGAAGTGTTCCTGTTTTCAAACGTTTTTCGGAAGCTGGACATCCGACGTGGCTTCCGCTTGAGCGCAGGAAGCTCCTGCAGCCAATTGGAGGCCGTGCCTTGGTTTTCGAACAGTTTCAGAAGTCAAACAAACTTCCAGAATGGATTAAGTTTCAGAATCATGGTTCCAATGTACCAGTATTTGTTTCAGCAAGCCTGTCTAGGCAAGTAGATGTTGACATTTCTTAAACTTTTCCTATTAATCTGAACTATCTTTTAAATGTTTTGATTACTTGCTTTTAACTTTAAAAATTGATAATTTTAATATTGCTTGTAAACAGCTTAGTTGGTTTTTTTATTCCAACCAAGAGGTATATAAAGAGTGTTAGGTAAAGTAAGTAAGTAAGTAAGTAAGTAAATAAGTAAAAGTCTGAAAAGTATCCCGTTTAGGCACGGACTTTGGAGAAAATCTCAGTGTCAAACTTATCCCAATCTCAATGAGATGCAAGCTTTGGGTTTTTTTAAAATTTGGTCCACTGAAAATATAAAGCATTCTCACATATCATATGCATTAGTATACACATTATTATGAATATAATATTATATGCCTGTTATACACATACACACTCTGGCTTTTCTGAAGTAACCAGCACAGAAAGTTATGTCCAGAACTTCATATAACTTTTCTAAAAATACTTCAGTATTAATAATTGCATAATATAGCAATGCTTGTAAAATTATGCTGCAGAAGTATAATACCAGATGAGGCTTGACTCTTACTCTGTGCATAATGTATATATTTTTATATATAGCCAGGCCTTTAAAAGAGAAGGCAGGAGCAGCGCTGTCAACATCGGACACTCGGCGCAAGACGCAGTTCAGTGCGGGCAAAGCTGGATCTGCTTGCAACTGCCAAACTCCATTCATAAATCCATGTAGAACAAATTCTTCCTCCATTCCTCAGCTTGTTTCCCTCTGGGAAGCCCAATGTTTTCCTCTTGCTGCCCTTAGGATGTCTTAAGATGTCTTGGTGGCCATTGAAGGTTTTGCATAGACATCCTGGCCAGTAGACACTGAAAGACTTCTCCTCCTCTTCCTCTTCCTCCACCACCACCAACTATAACCAAATCATATGGTAAGCATATTCCATACACAAATTATGTTGCCGTGTGACATTGTGCATTGTCTTCTCTGTGCTGATTTTGCGGCCAATCAGGTTTTTTTTATATAACCCTGAGTTATAGTAGCATGGAAGATGCAGGGGAAACATTATCTCAGATTTTATATACCTCACTTTATCAGGCACCCAGTTAAACTTCTCTAAGAACAGCAGAAAATGGTTAAGAAAAAGAATAGGTCCCTGCCAGAGAGGAATGGCAAGCTAAGCTGATGGACTACGCTGAAATGGCAAAGCTGACTGGAAAACTCAGGAACCAAGAGGACAAAAACTTTAAAAAAGAATGGGGAGGGGGAATATAATTTATCTAGGAGAGCAGTGCAAGCAGATGGAAACATTAGCAGGATTTGAAACCCACTTGTAATGTAACAAATACTATGGACAATAAGGATTGATATAAAATATAGAATATGGAATAATATGCAGTTGTAAATGTTGACAATAGAACCGATGGAGGGGATGGGGGAAGTCTCAAGATTCAGAGTAATCTCTATATATGGATATGCATTTGGACTGTTATAAATTCATATTTGTAAAATCAAATAAAAATTAATTCCAAAAAAAGAAGAAGAAGAAGGGAGGGGGAGGTGTTAGCCTTTATATGACTATTTTGGATGACCTTTTCTGCACTTTTTCTATTTCTGTGGTATCGTTTTTTATTTTCAAGTGTGGCCTCATGCAAGGTCCTGGCAGTCTTATTTCAAAAACCCTTTCCTAATAACCCATAGTTTGGGCTTTTGCAGCAGCACTTCTAACTCTTGATACTTTAATCTATCAAGCACGTCCCCAAGATCTGTTTCCTAGCCACTCACACTTCAAGTTGGGACCCGATAAGTATATTTGTGGATTTCTTGCCTCATTGCGCATCGACATCCTTTGTTGCCCCTTTGCCCAGTTCAGAGAGGGGTCTTTGGAGCTCTTCATAGTCTGCTTGGACTTCAACCATTTTGAATAAGGTTGCAGACTTAGCCACCTCCTTGCTGGTCCCTAGCTCTCTTAATCACAGCTCAGGACATGAGCTGTTTAGTCCCGGGGAATTTGCCACTGCTCAACTCACCTGAGAAGGATTGTAAAGGTAAAGGTAAAGGTCGACTCTGGGGTTGTGGCGTTTATCTCGCTTTATTGGCAGAGGGAGCCAGAGAGACTGCAACTCCAGCTTGCTCCCTTATCCCTCACAGCCTGGTGAAAGCTCCTCAGATTAAGGCTGCAGGCCTATACGGACTTACTTGGGAATAGGACCATACCCTCCAACATTTCTCTGGTGAAAACATGGTCGTCCCATTCCATAATGATAATTTTACTATTTATACGCCAACACATCTTCCTGGTTTGCCCCAGCCACTCTGGGATACTTCCAACACATATAAAAACATATAAAAACATAAAAAACTTCCCTTTACAGGATTGCCTTCAGATGGCTCGGGAGTCGTATAACTCCATACCATCTGACATGTCTCCAGTGAAAATAGGGGGAAAGCGGGACATTCTGAGACCAAATCAGAAACTGGGATGGCTTCTCTAAATCAGGGACATCCCTGGAAAATAGGGAGCGTCTGCAGGACCCATTGAACCCAATGGAGTTAACAACTGAGTAGGCAGGTCTAGGGTTGCACTGTGTAGTCGCCCCATCAAAGGAGACCAGTTTTGTCGCCAACAGCACCTTGCGACTGAAGCTTCATTTGGAAACGCATCTTCATCAAGCTGAAAGGCACTAGGCAGTAATAAGGTGACCACAAATTTGCAGCGGTCGAGACTGTTGCTGCTCCAGTTTATTGGAGTCTTGAGCTCACTGTGTGCGGGCGCTAAATATGACAACAGAAGCAACTGTCAGCTAGCGGCTAACAGGAATCTCTCTTCTGCAACCTCCTTACTCTTGTTATTCCCATCGCACTGTGATTTAGAGTGTAGCCCTAGGCGCATTTACCTGAAAGTAAGCTCTAATGAACACAGGATTACTTGTGAGTAAGGATTGCTCTGTCGCATAGGGATGGGCAGATTTGTCCTTGTTTTTCCAGTCTAAAAGTTTTCTTCTCCCCATTTTCACATCAGTTTGTGATTTTTATTTTTCAAATGCTCATCAACATGTTACTGCAAATTCATGGTAATGCAGCATACAGATGTTTGTATGCAATTTCCCCCTTTTTTGCATGCTACTTTTCACGAATTCATGTCTGTGCACACATTGCCCTGGTACAGTAGTTCTCCAACTTTTTTTTTCTCTAGGCCACCCTTTCAGAATAAACATTTGCTTGCAACACACCAGATTTTTAATGGATACATTGGGAAACACAACTAGGATTGTCCTCGGCATCTTGCTCTCATTTTGAAAATATATCTATCCAGATTCTGCAAAGTATTTGATACTATATACATTGAAATGTTTCAATGTTTTTCTTGGGCTAGTTTATGCATTTGTATCCATGTTGCTTGGCTGGAGAACTGCCTTGCAAAATTTGCAAAAGTGTGCTTTTCTAAGTGGTACCAGACCCATGTTTTTTTATGTTTAATGTTTTTTTTAAATGTTTTTATATATGTTGAAAGTTTTCTAAAGGTTGTATATCTCCTTGGCTTGGAGGTCACATTATATATATATATATATATATATATATATATATATATATATATACTTTTCAAGTTTATACATTTCACTAATTTTACAATCATTTTGACATTTCAAAACCTGACTTCCTCCCTCCTTTTTCTGCAGTTCCTTAAATTTATTTTTAATATCTTCTGCATAGCCAAATTAACTTAATTTGCTCATTTATTCATCCTCTTGAAATATATACTCTTATGAAAATGCAAGTTATTACAATAATCCTGCCAATGTTCTTATCTGATTGCAATTCATCTGTAAATATTCAATAAACAATTTCCATTCTTTTATTTAAAAATTATAATAATTGTTACCTTGATTTCTTATTTTTCCGGTAAGTTTCGCCATTTCTGCACATTCCACAAGTTTTTATATCCATTCTTCCTTTCCTGGGACGACTTCTCCTTCTTTCCATTTTGGGGCGAGTAACATTCTTTCCACTGTAGTAGCGTACATGAATTCGTTTCTATACAGTTCAGGTAGTTCTGTCCCTAAAATTCCCAGAAGAATAAAAGTCCCAGAAGAAAAGCTTTTGGGTTTTTGTTTTTTTTACAAAGGTTATTTTAAATCAGGGGTCAGCAACCTTTTTTTAGCCGTGGGCCGGCCCACCATCCCTCAGACCATGTGGTGGGCTGGACTATATTTTTTTTTGGGGGGGGGAGAAAAAAGAAAAGAACAAATTCCTATGCCCCACAAATAACCCAGAGATGCATTTTAAATAAAAGGACACATTCTACTCATGTAAAAACATGCTGATTCCTGGACCATCCGCAGGCCGGATTGAGAAGGCGATTGGGCCGCATCTGGCCCACGGACCTTAGGTTGCCTACCCCTGTTTTAAATATCCTTTTCACTTTTAGAGGTCGCATTTTGCTGCCTGAGAGCAGCAGGCCAGCTTAGGGGTAGTAGGGCAGGTGTTGTGACCTGCACAGCTTTGCCCAATTGCCTGCAGCTCAACACCTGCAACCTGAGGCGGCTTCCTCATTCTGTCTCATGGTAGGGCCAGGCCTGGTTATTAGTTTGAGCATACCCATATTGGCTCAGAGGGTAGTGTTTTGAAAGCCGTGTTCTCCCCATCAGTTGTATGTTAAGTGTGAAATACAAAATTTAAGGTATATATATATATATATATATATATATAAATATATATATATATTACATGTTCATAACTGCATATATAAACCACATGTCTGAAACCCCACAGAAAAAGTCCTGAAACCATTTTGTCCCTCCCAAATTGACTTCAGATATTTCTCTGCAAGGTCGAAGGAAAATGGAAAAAAGCCTGTCTTTTTCTTCACAAATCCTGTCTTAAGGGTATGTCTGTGTATGAATAGGGTGAGCCTGTAACCTGGTTTAGGAAACTAAGTAGTTATCATTACAAAAGACTGGCCAGGCTCCCCAGGTAATCCAATCAAGTGACCATTAACAGGTAACCTGCCAGACAGGAGATAAACAACGCACTCAGATTTCTGTTGTAGACCGCACTTTCTGTGATGTAGGTATGATGTATCTGGGTCGTGGCCTTGAGCTACACCCCTTCTGTGATGTATGTATGTTTCTGGGGGTGGTCTTGGACTCCAGGGCGGGCAATTTAAAATGTCTATATAAGGGCGGGCACACCTTTGTTCTGGGTCCTCCTCCTTTCCTGCGTGTGAGGGGAGCACCCTGTTGCAATAGTCAATAAAGATCAGGCTTACTAGCTGCTTTGTTTTTCAGTATTCTCTGGTTGGCCTCTGTTATTTTCTCCGACGGATGTAGAACCTACAAAGGACTCTAAAAGGACTCTTGTGTTCCCCATAAGGGAATAAGGGCAGATTTTTGTTTATTACAAGTGGAAAGGTTGGGGGTTTCTAAAATCAGAGTTTGTAACATTGTTGTTTAGTCGTTTAGTCATGTCCGACTCTTCGTGACCCCATGGACCAGAGCACGCCAGGCACTCCTGTCTTCCACTGCCTCCCGCAGTTTGGTCAGACTCATGCTGGTAGCTTCGAGAACACTGTCCCACCATCTCGTCCTCTGTCGTCCCCTTCTCCTTGTGTCCTCCATCGTTCCCAACATCAGGGTCTTTTCCAGGGAGTCTCCTCTTCTCATGAGGTGGCCAAAGTCTTGGAGCCTCAGCTTCACGATCTGTCCTTCCAGTGAGCACTCAGGGCTGATTTCCTTCAGAATGGACCGGTTTGATCTTCTTGCAGTCCATGGGACTCTCAAGAGTCTCCTCCAACACCATAATTCAAAACCATCAATTCTTCAGCGATCAGCCTTCTTTATGGTCCAGCTCTCACTTCCATACGTCACTACTGGGAAAACCATAGCTTTAACTATACGGACCTTTGTTGGCAAGGTGATGTTTCTGCTTTTTTAAGATGCTGTCTAGGTTTGTCATTGCTTTTCCTAGGCTTATCTGTGCTGCTTTTTCAGGGGTTCCACGGCCACAGGAGCTGGGGGGGGGCTTGTGCTTTCAACTCCCCCCCCCCCCAGGCTCTCGAATGCCCTCGGCAGCTCGGCGCTCCTAATAGAATCATGCACGGCACTAACTCCACGTGGCAGGCGATCCTAATTACATCTTGTCCACATGAAACCGAAAAGCCTCCATGCGCCAGCCTTGAGAACATGCGGGAAGAAGGCCAGAGCCCTTGAAGGAATCAATTGCCGTCTCTTCTCTCCCCCCCCCAACCTCCCTGCTTCCCCCCCCCCCAACACCACCACACATGCCCCCTTTTCACCCTGTTGGAAGGTGACATTTGCTATTAACCTTATATTGGGCCATTTTGTAAATCAATGTCACTTACATTTAATAACAAGTGTAATCAAAGGAATTATGCAAATTTAATTTGATGCTTCTTGAATTATGCAAATCCACTGCACATATAATGGCTTCTGACATGTGCCCAGTTGGAGAATGTTCCATTACCTCCTCTCTTATTACCCCTTTCCATTATTATTTTTTTATTTTTATTTTTAAAATCCTGCACTCGGGGGAGGGGGCAGTGATCGAGCTTCAGAGTGTGTAGAGGAACGGAGAAGGAGGTTGAAAGTGGAAGATATTCTTCTTTCTCTCTCTCTCTCTCTCTCCCCCGCTCTCACACAAACCCATTCACAATCCGTGCAGGAAAGAATCCTGCAGGCATTTCTGTTATTGTTATTGCAGAATAGGGCAGTCAGGCCGGGGGGGGGGGCAGGCGGTTGGGGGGGGGGAGTCATTTCCCAAGAATGGCTTTGCAGGCGATAACAGCACAGGAATCTGATTCTAAATTATTGCCCTTTGAGTCCCATCTCCATCTCTCTATTACTAGTCCTTGTCTCAACTGCCTAAATTATTAGAAGTCGGGGAGGGCGAGGAGAGGAACGAATGTCATAAACATTACAGCAAGCAGGAGACCTGGGGCTCAGAACGCAGCCGTTGCTTCAGAAACACGCATGTACACACACAGAGAGACGTCTCCCTTAAAACTCTGTCAGACGCCCACCAAAGACAGGCCTTGGCTGGGCACGCAGCTCTCTTGCGTCCTGTGTGCATGTGTGTCTTTGTGTCCTTTTGTAACCTTTCCTTTTCTGAGAAAGACAAGGGGAAAGAGTTAAGGATGCAGGGCAGCAGCTGAAGGTTGGGGAAGCAGAGGACTGTTCACCTCAACTATTTCATACCCTCCAACACTTCTCTGATGAAAATTGGGACACCCTATTCTATTATTATTATTATTATTATTATTATTATTATTATTATTATTATTACTACTACTACTACAGTGGTACCTCGAGTTACAGATGCTTCAGGTTACAGACGCTTCAGGTTACAGACTCCACTAACCCAGAAATAGTACCTCAGGTTAAGAACTTTGCTTCAGGATGAGAACAGAAACTGTGCAGCGGCGGCACGGCAGCAGCTGGAGGCCCCATTAGCTAAAGTAGTACCTCAGGTTAAGAACAGTTTCAGGTTAAGAACGGACCTCTGGAATGAATTAAGTTCTTAACCCAAGGTACAACTGTATTATTATTATTATTATTATTATTATTATTATTATTATTGCTTTTTTTCTTTAAAAAAATGTTTAGGGGTACTCTCATTTTCCTACTCGTATTGAAATACTACCTCTCAGTGAGGCCAAACTTAGATTCACAAAATGTTTAGTGGTATGTGTCCCCCCAGAAAACAAGCACTGATTATTATTATACCCCACCCATCTTGACTGGGTTGCTGCAGCCACTCTGTGCAGCTTCCAACATATCTAAAAACATAACAAAGCATTAAACGTTTAAAAACTTCCCTATACAGGGCTGCCTTCAGATGTCTTCTAAAGGTTGTGTAGTTACTTATCTCCTTGGCTCGGGGGTCGCATAACTCCAGACCCTCCAACATTTCTCTGACGAAAAGAGGGACGTCCTAAGGAAATACAGGACATTCCAGGGTCAGATCAGAAACCTGGACCGCTTCCCTAAATCTGGGACTGTCCCTGGAAAACAGGGACACTTGGAGGGGCTGCTACTAGGCAGGAAAGCATTCAGACATGCAGGACCCTTCATCAGCTGGCTCTGAACATTCGTCCGCACAGACACATGACGTTTGTTCCTGGCACCTGATGCTCAGAGATGCGCTGCTCCTGTACATGGAAGTTCCTATGCATTCACTTATTCATTCACATAGCAAAATCTAAGCAGATGGTTCTTTCGTATGAGATGTCTGGGACTGCGGACTCTGGCAATGGATTCCAGTAGGGCACCGGGGTTAGGAACCTTGTCAAAGGCATCGCACAAGAGTTGTGAGGAGGGGTGTGAAGGAATCGAGAGAGGCATTCTGAGAGACAGTTCAGGTGGAAAGAGCAACGAGCGAGTAAGGGCTGGGTCGTCTGGGGGAGCAGAAGTCCTCTGGATGTCTGAGGATCCCTCTCCAGAAACACACTGCAGCCCATCCATGGGGCAGACTCCCTGGAAAGACCTTAAGCCTCATGTTTTATGGGGTGGTTTGTAGGGTTTCCTCCCAGTAGAGTTACTCAAGGGACGTTCCAAAATTTGTGGCTCCTCAACCTACCCAGACGTCGGCCATCTTCCTTAAGCTAAGTTATAAATTTCCCCCATTCCTTGTTAAAATTTTGGTCTTCCTGATTTCTGACTCTTCCGGTCATTTTAGCCATTTCAGCATAGTCCATTAACTTCATCTGCCATTCTTCTCTGGTAGGGACTTTGACTTCTTTCCATCTCTGGGCCAATAACATCTGTGCAGCTGTGGTCACATACATAAAGAGTCTTTTCTGCTCCTTTGGGATTTCGGCACCTCAAATTCCTAAAAGGAAAGCTTCAGGCTTTTTAGCAATCATTTGCAGAATACAGATAGGTATCTTGTTAGAATGAGAGATGAGCATCAAGTGATACTGATCCTAGCTGTGTTTCCCAATATATTTCTTATCAATAAAAAAATTGGTGAGACGCAAGCAGATTTTTTATTCTAAAAGGGTAGTTTCCCAGAGGGGAAAAAATGTTTGAGAACCACTAGCATATAACAAATTACATTGGTTATATGGATTGATAATTTGTTTTGTTAAAATTGTTCAATAAAAACATATTTTTAAAAAAGAGAGAGAACCACTAGCCAAAAGCAAAAGCTACATATTGAGTTTTTGCCGGTCAAGTTCTTGGTAACATTTTGGCTGCCACCTTACGCAGAATTACCTGGGAGCGAACCACTTTCAATTCAGTGAAACTAAAGGTGGAGTAAATATGTTTAGAATTCTGCTGTTGAGCTCCCACCCATATAAGGCCACCATAATTGGCCCAGTGATAACCAGTAACACTTACGGTACTTGGGAGAAGACCACCATGGGGGAATCACCCTATGGTTTCTCCCCTGGTGATACTAGATCTCGCTTATCATTCAAAACCAGATTTCTAAGGAGTCTGAATAGCTCTCTTTTGAACTTTGCCTATCGCAGTTTCTCATAGTTTGGTATTTTATTTCCCATCCCACCCCCCATGTTAATTCATTTCTCGAGGGGCGGGGGGCGGAAATCCAGGGAGGGAACAGGGAGCTCCATTGCAAGGCAGAAGGAGAGCAAGCAGAGGAGCAGAAGGAAGAGAGGAATCAACGAAGCCATCGTCTAATTGGCCCGCAGTGAATTATTCACATGTATAATCTTTTTTGAAAATTCCTGCGCAAAGAGATGCAAGCAAATGCTGTTCATGTTTAAAAGTCATTTCCATAAGTAAGTGCAATTTCTCTAGTGTTTGCCCCTGTTTAATGAAGTGAATTCTTGTTTGCATTTCTCCCAATTTCCCAACGAAAGGCGCCCAAGCGTTTGCACCAAAATTACTCGGCCCAAATTAAAAGCCTCCAACACTTTTCCAAAGGGGGGGCGGGAAAGGAGGTATGTGTGTGTCTGGAGGGGCAAGATCATGCTTATTTTTTAAAATGCCTTAAGTGCACCCCAAGATACTAATTTATTTTTAGACACTCATTATTAAGAGTGCTAGTAAGTTTTCCCCTTCTAGTTCTCTCTCTCTCTCTTCCTCTCCCCCTCTATTTCTTATTTAAATGAACTTAATGGCAGTAGATGCAAATGTCTGGAAGAGGAAAATAGTTAACATTTATTTATTCTTACTGTTGTCTCTTCCCTGGCTGCTATCATTAGAACAGTTCGCTGCATCCCATTCGCTCCCATTAGCTCTGCTATCAGAGCCACCCAGCACGACTCCAGCCCCGCTCGAAGTGCTTTTCTGCGGCCCACATAGGGGCTGCATCATCATTTGCAAGGCACTGGCTTAATGACAAGAGGAAGGGGGAAGAAGAGAAAGGGAAAGAGGGGGAAAAACAACCCAGAAAATATTGCAGACAGATCTCAGTGAAACGACAAAACCAAAACCACCCTGTTCCATAACAGCAACAAAAGGGGCAGAAATATATATATATATATATATATTTCCCCCTGCCCATGGAGTCTTGAAAGCAGCCCCTGCCACTGTCCTATCATGGCTCTCTCTTGCCTCAAATGGACAGCGTCTTTGGGGACAGACACGCTACTGCAACCCATTCATTCAGGCAGTACATGGAGAAAGACACCCGTGGGGATTGCAAGTGCTTTGAAAGGCACTCAGGAGGACCCAGCGAGGCTGCAAAGGCCTGAGGCAGCTGTTGTTTGTGCGAGGCTGAGCACCCCAGTGTGCTGTTGCCAGGCGCCGGGGTCTCAAGAGGTTCTAAGCAAGATGGGACCCCCACAAACATACACACACTTCAGAGCTGTGGAGCAGGGCCAACCATCAGACCAAGCAAGGGGGATTCCCTTCCAGCACCTTCAGAGCCATTGGACAGAGTTAACTGTTAAGACCAAGACAGATGGACCACCTTCTGCCAGCTTCAGAGACGTTGGGAAGGGTCAGCCTTCAGAGCAAGCAAGAAGGGCCCCCTTCCACCATCTTCAGAGCCATTGGGCAGGTCAACCATCAGACCAAGCAAGGTGGATTCCCTTCCAGCACCTTCAGAGCCATTGGGCATAGTTAACTGTTAAGACCAAGACAGATGGACCACCTTCTGCCACCTTCAGAGCCATTGGGAAGGGTCAGCCTTCAGACCAAGCAAGAAGGGCCCCCTTCCACCATTTTCAGAGCCGTTGGGCAGGTCAACCATTAGACCAGGCAAGATGGACCCCCTTCCACCATCTTCAGAGCCGTTGGGCAGGTCAACCATTAGACCAAGCAAGATGGACCCCCTTCCACCACCTTCCGAGCTGGTGAGACAGGGTCAGCCTTCAGACCAAGCAAGATGGACCCCCTTCCACCACCTTCAGAGCCATTGAGACAGGGTCAGCCTTGAGACCAAGCAAGATGGACCCCCTTCCACCACCTTCAGAGCCGTTGGGAAGGGTCAGCCTTCAATTCAAGCAAGATGGACCCCCTTCCACCATCTTCAGAGACGTTGGGCAAGTCAAACATTAGACCAAGCAAGATGGACCCCCTTCCACACTCTTCTGAGCTGTTGAGACAGGGTCAGCCTTCAGACCAAGCAAGATGGACCCCCTTCCACCATCTTCAGAGGTGTTGGGCAGGTCAACCATTAGACCAAGCAAGATGGACCCCCTTCCACACTCTTCTGAGCTGTTGAGACAGGGTCAGCCTTCAGACCAATCAAGATGGACCCCCTTCCACCATCTTCAGAGCCGTTGGGCAGGTCAACCATTAGACCAAGCAAGATGGATCCCTTTCCACCACCTTCCAAGCCACTGAGACAGGGTCAGCCTTCAGACCAAGCAAGGTGGACCCCTGTGGCCATCTATCAAGGCCCTTTTTGTGGTGGCACATGTACCCACAGTTTGCTCCCTAGTGGTTCAGACTAGGTTCTTCAGCACAACGGCCTCTGACCTATGAGACACACTGCCCTTTGGAGTTAGACAAACTCCAGCATTGCACACAGATATTGCCAGATGCTGGTTGTTGTTTTTTTACAGACTTCCCTAGAAAGATGAGTTTACTTGCAGACAGTGTCTGATCCCCCACCCACCCGAACTGTTTTATTTGTTTCTGCGCATTTTGTTTTTATTGTTCTTTGCCACCATGGTATTTTGGGTTGTTTAGCAGTTTATAAATATCCCTAATAAAATACATAAATCCCACCGAGTTCAATGTTCCCCAATAAATGTGCGTAAAATTGCAGCCTTAATGAGCACGAGGGGAAGACTTCTGAATAAAATCCAACAGCTTATGTTAAAAGATGTAGAATTGCCCTCTGATACTGTGATAAGAGCTTTTTCAGACTGTCGTATCTTAATAAAAGGTGGAGGCAACCAGATGGAGGTAAATGGTGGCCTATTTTGCAATATAATCTAGTGTACAATAAGAGCTTGAGTGTTGTAGTGGCTTAGAAATAGACAGATGAGAAAGTCCTGGATTCAAATCTTCCTTCCCCATAAACCCTCTGAATGGCCTTCAACAATCTTTCTCTCTCTCTGCCTCAGCATCCCAGGTTTGTATGATGTTATAAGTTAAAGGCTTTGTTTATCCAAAAGCTCGAAACAAATGCCTGGGTGTTAATGGAGTGAAATTTCTGACTCAAAGTGAGCATAGTTCTCCCCCCAAAATATTTATTTTCAAGAGCAACTAGGTGGAGATGAAAGAGAGCTTTGACGGTGGTTTATTTAGTAGACATGATAAAATAAGTCTTCTGGATCAGAAAATCTAGATCTCTTCTCCCTGCTCACCTTAAAACATTTACGGCTCCTTGCAGTCCAGTATTCTGCATCCAAAGTAAATCTCGGTGTGTGCAATGGGATTTACTTGCCTAGCAAGCAGACACAAGGTTGGTATTTGGTGAGTGTCACCACTTGGAGGGGGAAAGGAAAATGTTAATAGTTATTTATTTCACACACACACACACACACACACAATCAAGTAACGTTTAGGGACCCGCTTGATATATAATAGACTTCTATTTAAAGCCATAATATTTTTTCCAGTTAGGTTTATCCTCACATGGGAGATAAAAGAATGCTACTGGTATTTGTATCAGAACGGGGCAGGAACTGGATCAGTTAGCTTAGATGCCTCATTTTTGCATTGACGCTGAAATTAAAACAGTGCTATCTTCCTCTGTTGTCTTTGTCCATGGAGTTTTCTTGGCAGGGATACTGGAGTGGCTTGCCGGTTCCTCCTCCAGGTGGATCACGTTTGGTCAAAACTCTCCACTATGACCTGTTCATCTTGTGTGCCCTGCTCGGCGTAGTTCATAGCTTCTCTGAGTTCTTCAAGCCCCTTCACCACGGCAAGGCAGTGATCCATGAAGGGGATTGGTTCAAAATTGGGAAAGGAGTACGACAAGGCTGTATTTTGTCTCCCTGCTTATTTAATTTATATGCAGAATACATCATGCGAAAGGCTGGGCTGGATGAATCCCAAACTGGAATTAAGATTGCCGGAAGAAATATCAACAACCTCAGATATGCAGATGACACAACCTTGATGGCAGAAAGTGAGGAGGAATTAAAGAACCTTTTAATGAGGGTGAAAGAGGAGAGCACAAAATATGGTCTGAAGCTCAACATCAAAAAAAGAATATCATGGCCACTGGTCCCATCACCTCCTGGCAAATAGAAGGGGAAGAAATGGAGGCAGTGAGAGATTTTACTTTCTTGGGCTCCATGATCACTGCAGATGGTGACAGCAGCCACGAAATTAAAAGACGCCTGCTTCTTGGGAGAAGGGCAATGACAGGCCTGGACAGCATCTTGAGAAGTAGAGACGTCACCTTGCCAACAAAGGTCCGTATAGTTAAAGCCATGGTTTTCCCAGTAGTGATGTATGGAAGTGAGAGCTGGACCATAAAGAAGGCTGATCGCCGAAGAATTGATGCTTTTGAATTATGGTGCTGGAGAAGACTCTTGAGAGTCCCATGGACTGCAAGAAGATCAAACGCATCCATTCTTAAGGAAATCAGCCCTGAGTGCTCACTGGAAGGACAGATCGTGAAGCTGAGGCTCCAGTACTTTGGCCACTTCATGAGAAGAGAAGACTCCCTGGAGAAGACACTGATGCTGGGAAAGATGGAGGGCACAAGGAGAAGGGGGCGACAGAGGACGAGATGGTTGGATAGTGTTTTCGAGGTTAGCAGCATGAGTTTGACCAAACTGCGAGAGGTAGTGGAGGACAGAGCTGCCTGGCGTGCTCTGGTCCATGGGGTCACGAAGAGTCGGACACGACTAAACGACTAAACAACAACAACAACAATCTTCCTCTGTGGAAGCTGTTAGCAATGGAGCAGCGTGGCTGAGACGGAAGCATCATTCTTTGAGCATTCCTTGCATAACCTGGAACATTCTAGTCTTCCTCAAAAGTTTAGGGCCACTTTCCCATGGTGCTGCTGAGGCATGCAAGTTTTTCGCAGTGGCCACTAGACGTCCCCATCAAAATGCTATCCCATATTTCTCTCTCTCTCTCTCTCTCTCTCTCTCTCTCTCTCTCTCTCTCTCTCACACACACACACACACACACACACACACACACACACAATCCAGGTTTTCTGTTTTTGCAGGAAGGGGGTGTTCTTCCAGCAGAAATGGCAAATCCAGATTAAATGAGAAAATCGCAGGAGTTGGCAACAGTGTTTAAGCATGGGTTCTGTGCAAAACTCACATGCACCTGCAAGTACTAAGGATAGCTCAGTCTGGTTAGAGCACAGTGCTGATAACACCAAGGTTGCAGGTTCGATCCCGGTATGGGACAGCTGCATATTCAGGTTGAAATAGACCAGGGATCTACTGCAATCTACTGGCAGTGATCTACCCATTGTCGTTGGATGGACCAAAGTTGTTGAGCTTTTTTTAGGCAGACAGAGTTGTTGAGAGTTTTTTTGCTTTGGGGGGGAAGGATAAGATCAATGGGGGGGGCTGGGGATCTACCAGGATCTACCAAACACACCCCGTGATCTACCAGTACATCATGATCTACCTGTTGGACATGCCTGGATTAGATGATCTGCTATATCCCTTCCAATTCTATAGTTCTATAAAACTAAGTCCACAATCAAGTGCCATGTGAAAGAGATTCACAAGCCGCTACTACTGCTTTTTTTAGCCACTCAAGGCATACCCTCCAATATTTCTCTGATTAAAATAGGGATACCATATTGCATAACAACAACAACAACAACAACAACAATAACAACAACTTCCTTATTATTTATACTTTGCTCATCTGACTGGGTTGCTGCAGCCACTCTGGGCGAATTCCAAAATATATTAAAACATAGTAAAACATTAAACATTTTAAAACTTCCCTATACAGGGCTGCTTTCAGATGTCTTTTAAAGGTTGTATCCTAAAGGAAAAGTGGGACATTCTGGGATCAGATAAGAAACTAGGACGGCTTCTGTAAATCCAGTACTGTCCCTGGAAAACAGGGACACTTGGAGGGTCATTGTGGAAGCGAATTAGGCAGTGTGGATTAGCATGACCCCTAGCCGCTTCCATTCCTGCCTCGGCATGTTGGTCAAGGCAAGGGGAGGTGAGTGAATCAGTTAGCCCTCTGACTATTGCACAGGGAGTGTGCACTTCTGCCTCACTCTCTGCTGTGGGTGGAAGGGCAGCAAGCCTCTTCCCACACTCACCTGTAAAGTTCTGGGCTGTGAATTCAAGTGTGCTGAGGTAGCTGTGAGAGACTAGACTGAAGAGGAAGGGTGGGGACTGCCCCTTCTTCTCCTGAACCTTCCCGAGAACAGGAGGACTGTATAGATTTAGAACAGTGGTTTGCAGAAGGGCATAGTTCAGAGGCTGCAGAGGGGAGAAGCTGGGAAATACTGGAAAAGGAAGAAGGCGACAGCTGAGAGTTGAGAGACAGTTGGCAGACTCAGTGTCCTTGGAAAGCATTCCTGACACACACACCCCAAGACCAGATGGGCATTGAGGGTATTAGAACAGAAAGCTCAGAGGCAGAAAGCTCCGTTTAACTGATGCAGGAGTGACGTCGAATAAGGGAGATGTAGGCGGCTGGGACTTTACTTAGAGCAACGCCATTGTTAGGAAGGCTGCATTCACTCACCGTTCTCTACAAATTATTGAATAAATTGCTTGGTAAGAACTTTTATCATTTCTCTGATTCTGGGCTGCCACCGAGGGAGGGATCTGATTCCCCAAGCCTGACAGAAGCTAAAAAAAATACCACCCACAGAAGAGTGGACCAAAAAATAGCAAATAAATGAAAATTCTCCGGGAACCACACATAGTAACAGGGTGAGTAATCCTTGGCTAGAGATAGCCTTGGGGAAGGGAGCGAATGATGAGCAGGAGGAGCTAATAAGGGTGTACTCAAAAAACAACCCAACAACAACCCAATGAGATGGGAAGATAATCAATGTGGCTGCACAAAAAGCGAGGAGTTGAAAAGAAAAAGGAAACCTGTAAGAAAAAGGTGGAAGAACAAGTCATTGAACCCAAGCTTGTAGGACAGCATCATGAAAGTTGGGTGCTAAGAGCAAAAACAAGGGTCTATCACCCACCAGGCATTTCTGAAGCAAGAGGAATGGTAGGGCCACTGCTTAGAAGGAATGGAGAAATGTTGCAGGATGACAAAGAAAACACAGATGTTCAACATCTGTTTTAACTCCAGAAGAATTGTGTGCAACCTTGCATCAGTTGTGTTAGCAGGTGAGAGGGGTGTCATAACTGAAGTTTGATGAAGAATTGATCAGGAATAATAATAATAATAATAATAATAATAATAATAATAATAATAATAATAATAATAATTTATTATTTGTACCCCACCCATCTGGCTGGGTTTCCCCAGCCACTCTGGGCGGCTTCCATAGAAACCAAAAAACACTAAAATATCACACATTAAAAACTTCCCTGAACAGGGCTGCCTTAAGATGTCTTCTGAATGTCAGGTAGCTGTTTATCGCAATGCAACCCTGGAAGTTTCTACAAAATTCTCCTCCCTCTCCCAACTTTCAGGGGTGATTTCTCCCCCGTCCCCTCCACCTTCTTACCCAAAAGCAATTGGGCCAAAATTATCAGGGCAGCTCTCCAGTTTTGAGTGGAGTGCCACAGGGCTCTGTATTAAGACCCAGAAGTTTTCAACATTTCTTCCAACAGCTTAGATAGAGGAGTGAAGGAAATGCTTATCAAATGTGCAAGGGAAGCTAACTCCTCCGAAGACAGGAATGAACTTCCAAAGGACCTTGGCAGAATGGGGAACTGGGCCAAAACTTTACAAATGAAAAGAAGTTCTGGAGCAAGGCAAAAAGAAAGGGAAAGAAATTTACGGAAGGACTGTGGGGAATGAGGAGACCTGCCCCAGCAGCAGTACACGTGAAAAAGCGTCAGTCAGATCTGTGATGTGGAGGCCAATGCAGTTTTAGGCAGCAGCTATGGTTTTCCCAGTAGCGATGTATGGAAGTGAGAGCGGGACCATAAAGAAGGCTGATCGCCGAAGAATTGATGCTTTTGAATTCTGGTGCTGGAGGAGACTTTTGAGAGTCCCATGGACTGCAAGAAGATCAAACCTCTCCATTCTGAAGGAAATCAGCCCTGAGTACTCACTGGAAGGACAGATCGTGAAGCTGAGGCTCCAATACTTTGGCCACCTCATGAGAAGAGAAGACTGCCTGGAAAAGACCCTGATGTTGGGAAAGATGGAGGGCACAAGGAGAAGGGGATGACAGAGGACGAGATGGTTGGACAGTGTTCTCGAAGCTACCAGCATGAGTTTGACCAAACAGCGGAAGGCAGTGGAAAACAGGAGTGCCTGGCGTGCTCTGGTCCATGGGGTCACGAAGAGTCGGACACGACTAAGCAACAACAATAACCATAGTTTCTAAGTCAGGAGAAATAATAGCACCATAGAAGGCGAGATGAGGCTTTTAGGTTCCTGTGTGAAACCAAAATAATTATATTAGCAGTAAAAGAGATGAAAGCACATCAACATCCTTGCATTGAGGCTTCCCTAAACAAAACAAAAAATCTTTTAAACTGGTGTCAAAAAGAGTACAGCGAAGGCACCTGCCTGATCAATAGGCAGGGAGTTCCAAAGTGTAGGTGCAGCTGCACTAAAAGATTGATTTCTTACAACTGTGGTACAACTATGACGTGACACCTAAAACAGTGTGAGCTGCACAGATCAAAGTGGCCAAGTGTAGGGTTGCCATATTTTGAAGAACAAAAAAAGAGGATGCTATGACGACTCTCATTTTAAATACCCCTACTAAATGTAGGCTATAGAAGCTGTGATATATTGCATGCGGGGGGGGGCAGGAGAAGAGAAGAGAAATGCAAGTCTTCAACCACCAGTTATGTCCATGGCCTATCCAGAAAGTATAGCCAGAGACATTTCGGCAAATTTTAAAAAATCCACCAGGACAAAAATTTTACCCCTGAAAAAGATGACGTTTTCCTGGATAAAGAAGACACATGGCAACACTAGTCAACTGGGCACATATGACCTAAAGTCAAGTCTTTGATATTTCTTATGTCAAAGTAGAACACTTTTAGGCCCAGCAAAGCATGGCTGCTGGGAGATGGGGTTATGGGACAACAAAGAACAGGGACTGTTCAACAGCGGGACTGCCGGACTGCCAGGGGCGAACTTTGGTCTTTCAAATCTCAGCGGCAGCCTCTGTGAGGCTCAAATTTGTCGCCCCCCCCCCCGCCTCTCCCCTTCCATTCAGCTCAATTCACTATGTCATAGTTGCGGAGCACTGCGTCGTTCCCCTATGCTCACTGTCCAGTGTGGCGGAAATGGTCGTGCTGCCCTAAATCGGCCTCTGCCAATGCAGGAAGCCAGTAGCCAATATGGCCTCCCAGTTGGCTAGGCGTCCCAACACAGCTCTCAGGGCTGGCTCAAGACATTTGGAAGCCTGAGGCCAAAGACAAGATGGCACCCCTCCGCCAAGCATTTCATGTATACAAGCTGACCAGGCTTTCAGCAGAACCTTGCTGCGAAAGAGGACAGTGTCCTTCACAGAACCTGAGGGCAGTAGATGACCAAGAAACCCAGCACACACACAGCTTTGTTTACTCCCTGCCCCTCAGCATTTGCTGCCTGAGGCAGCTGCCTCACTCTGCCTCATGTTAGGGCTGGCCCTTTCTCTCTCCCAATGGAGAACAAAGCCAGGCATCTAGGGAACACTGGATACAATGCATAATGTGGACTATCCTTTATAAAAGGGGGGAGATGGCTACCTTTGCTCCTGTAACAGAAGTAGCTGTGCTTCTTGTGGTTCCTCTCTCTCCTTGCCCCCGCCTCGCATCTTTGCTGCCTCCTTCCTCCATGATCTGCAGCCTTCCATACTCAATAACGAGTCCCATGGACCTTTGAAGGTGTCCGTTGATAAAGCAGATTTTAAAGAAAAGCACCTGCCACGTACGCCGGCTCTGAGAGTCCTTTCCTGCAGCCCAAACTCCTCTGAAGTTGACATTGTCTCCTGTGATAACTCCTGTGATAACTTTTCTGCTGATGCCGAAAACATTTTACTGCAGAGTTGCACACAGCTAGTCTCGTCGCCCTCCCTTCCCTCTCCCCAGCATCATTTACATCCCTAATTAGCTGTAATTCTGCAGTGCTCATTATAAAAGGACTGGGAACTATCAAGAATCCTACAAGCAGGGGAGTTCAAGGGGAGGGACCAGAGGACGGTCTTAGCAACGTAAGGAGGAAAGAGATGAAGTAGCCAAAACCGTAATTCAGCCAGAGATGTGGCAGTATCTTAGCAATGCTCTTCTCCCCAGATACCCGGGAGGCTTAGTAAGGAAGCAATTGTCCCCTGTGTTCTGTTGCTCGTTTGTTCGAAGCTCTCAGATGTGCCACTGCCATTTTGTACACATTTCTTGCTGTCGTGAAGTGGGATCTCCACGGCCCACTTCATGCAGCTGAGTGTACCATCCTGCCCAAGGAAGGGTACCTACCTAGAAAAAATATTATGTTGGGAAGATCTCACACAGGTGAAGGAAAGCAGTGGGGAGGAGGAGAGGGCTAGGTTGAATTTGGGAAATAAAATAATATATGGGACAGCAAAGGATATAATAGATTCTTGTTGTTGTTTAGTTGTTTAGTCATGCCCGACTCTTCGTGACCCCATGGACCAGAGCACGCCAGGCACTCCTGTCTTCCACTGCCTCCGCAGTTTGGTCAAAATCATGCTGGTAGCTTCGAGAACACTATCCAACCATCTCGTCCTCTGTCGTCCCCTTCTCCTTGTGCCCTCCATCTTTCCCAACATCAGGGTCTTTTCCAGGGAGTCTTCTCTTCTCATGAGGTGGCCAAAGTATTGGAACCTCAGCTTCAGGATCTGTCCTTCCAGTGAGCACTCGGGGCTGATTTCCTTCAGAATGGAGAGGTTTGATCTTCTTGCAGTCCAGGGGACTCTCAAGAGTCTCCTCCAGCACCAGAATTCAAAAGCATCAATTCTTCGGCGATCAGCCTTCTTTATAGATTCTTATAGAACAGTAATATATTGTAACCAGAATAGAAGTTCAAAAGGGGAAGTAAATGTATATTTCTTATCGGTAGAAGGCAATGTTAACTTAGACTTCCTCGTTTTGCTGTCTGTATAATTTTCTTAAGTCAATTAAAAAAAGAAATAAAAAAGAAAGAAAGGGTACCTACCTAACAACCCATTTATTGTACCTGTTCCTATTATGAGTGGACAGTATATTACAGGAAATGATCGTGGAAATGTTGCTTCTGAGCCTTTTGCAGAATGGTTGAAATGCAACCGAAGAGTACTTCTGACTCCCTGGTTTGGGAGAAAGCTTTATCACAGAGGTTGGGGGGGGGGTGTCTACCGGTCTAGTATTAGGGTTAGTATTTGGGGAAAATACAGGTTCAGATCACCACCCTGTGGGTGCATATTGACAGATAACTGCCTCAGACTCTCCATTTTCTCATTTTGAAAGCAGGATTGGTAGCGCCCACCTTGGCCTGGTTACGGTGAGGGAGACTTGTGAAGCTCCATAACTATAAAAGCATTCTCTCGCCGGGCCAAGACTTTTTGCCGCCTGAGGTAAAGGATGAGGTGGCTCCCTTCCCTCGTTCCACGTACAGAAGCCAACTTGACTGGCAGATGATCCTTACTTCAACACTAGAAATGGGATGGGACCTCTGCTGGACCTAATGTGGGGGGGGGGGTTGGTGGGGGCAGGTTGTTGTTTTTGTTTGTTACTACGGTGTGGATGAAGGGCAGTACAAAAATTAATAAAATAAGTAAGTAAGTTAATAAGGCAGCTGGCTGGTTCAAAGGGCAGAGGACTGGCCTAGCAGAGGAAAAGGATGCCAGCACTGCCGCCTACTAACATTTGTCGCCTGAGGCGCTTGCCTCATTCTCCTTAATGGTAGGGCCGGCTCTGGAAATACATAAAGCAACAGTCTTTCAAAAGCTTATTTTTGTTTGTTTGTATTACTGTATTGTTTTGTTTTGTCTTTATAAAAATTTTGAAACTTTAATAAAATTAAAAAAAAACAAAAGCTGATGGTGAAAATCTCTTTACTGTGCCAGAGCAAAAATTCCCCCCTGGGACAGAATCATCTTGACATTATCCACTTTGCATGCTGCAATGTCTCTATGGGAAGGGGAGAGAGGCTTCACCTCAAACTCGATTATTTTCACTGGCATTTTCCCCTCAGAAACAAACCCCCAAGGTAGAGTTGCTGAGCTGGGGCTGAGGCCTCGGACATCTGAACTGGAGTTGGGACAGTGACTCTCAGATCAAGCTATCCCTTCTTTGTGGTGTCCTGAAGACCCTCTCCTCACATCCTTCCACATGGAAGCAACATTATGGATGGGGCAGGCGCAGGTGACAGGACCTGTGGTTGCCAACCTTTCCTCCGGCAGCGCTCCAGTGCCTTTAAGAGCTGTGTGCCTTTCAATGGATGAGAAAAGCTTCGCCTACTAAACCTTTGGCTCTTTTGCGGCTGTCGTGGGCTCTGGCAAGGCCAGCCCTCAACCAAATGGCACCCCAGGTCAGGAGTGTTTTCTGTAACCCCTGCTTCCCCTCCAGCGTTGTAAATTTTCCCCAGGAATGTAAAACAAACAAAACACGAAAAGCAAATGTTAACACAACCCCCCACCATGTAAGTGTTGCCAACTTTAAAGTGAAGATGAATTGTTTGGACTATTTGTGTCAGCCGATGATTGAATAGCTTGGTGGGACTATGACAGGCAAGCTCACATATCCTGAAGACCCCAAGCCCCAGATGGCTTGCTTGGCTGCCAGTCCCTAAATTTGGGTGTGGGCATAGGTGCCCTGGAGGGGTGCAAGGGGGGGGGGGAACCACGATTGCTCACAGGTTCTTTTGGGGGTCCAAAAGAAGCTGTGAGCAATCGTGGGCAGAGGAGGGCAACTAAGACAATCAAGGGTCTGGAAACCAAGTCTTATGAGGAAAGGTTGAAGGAGCTGGTTATGTTTAGCCTGTAGAAGAGGAGACTGAGAGGAGAGATTATAGCCATCTTCAAATACAGGGCCGGATTTAGGTCTGACGAGGCCCTAAGCTACTGAAGGGAATGGGGCCCTTTATATGTCCAGCCGTCCTTTGTCAACAACAAATTGTCACTGTTTTTTGTGTTGAATAAATGCTATATGGTGATTGTTGATTTATGGACCTAATGGGTATCTAAAGCCATTTGCACATGTTGCCATGCAACCAGTCCACGCAGAATGTAATAATAATAATAATAATAATAATAATAATAATAATAATAATAATAATTTATTATTTGTACCCTGCCCATCTGGCTGGGTTTCCCCAGCCACTCTGGGCGGCTTCCACAAATACCAAAAACACACTAATATGTCATACATTAAAAACTTCCCTGAACAGGGCTGCCTTCAGATGTCTTTTGAATGTCAGGTAGTTGTTTATCTCTTTGACATCTGATGGGAGGGCACCCTATATATAGAAATGAGAAAACCATTGATATTTTAAGGAGCAGGCTAGCAGGCAGGGCCCCAGAGTGGCTGGGGAAACCTAGCCAGATGGGTGGGGTATAAGTAATAAATTATTATTAATAATAATTAGTATTAGTATTTTACTTGCATCATAGGAGCTTAAACAACACAAAACACTGTTGCTGTATGTAGGTTTTATTTTATTTGTTTTTTATCTTATATTTTGGAAATGTACATCCAGGGTTTTTTCCTTTAAATCTTTTGGGGGCCCTCAAGAGAGTGGGGCCCTAAGCTATAGCTTGTTTAGCTTATACGTAAATCTGGCACTGTTCAAATATCTCAAGGGCTGGAAGAGGGAGCAAGCTTGTTTTCTCCTGCTCTGGAGGACAGAACTCGAACCAGCGACTTCAGCTTACAAGAAAGGAGACTTTGACTAAACACCAGGAAGAACTTTCTGATAGCAAGAGCTGTTCAACAGCAGAATGGATGCCTTCAGGAGGTTGTGGACTCTCCTTCCTTGGAGATTTCGAAGCAGATGTTGGATGGCCATCTGTCATGGGTGCTTTAGCTGAGATCCCTGCACTGCTGGGGGTTGGAACAGAAGACACCCGGGGTCCCTTCTACAATTCTCTGATTCTCTGAATCTCAGTCTTGGATAGGATGCTTGGCCAGGGAAGATTTAATACACACACACATATGTCAACCAAAAGCTAAATTCATTTTGCACAAATTCTTCCTCCTCTCTCACACCCCCTCACCAGAACCCAACACTGTTAACAAGAACAACAATGACATAATTCCAAGGTTTCCTCATTTGTTTGCAGAGAGAATATTAAAAGCGCCGTCTGCAGCCTTGAAGGGTTTCCCCTGGGAACTGTTAGTGTCTGCAGTAACGAGGTCACTCATTTTTTATTAGGAGGAGACTTTCTGTGAAGTTAAATGTGCTGACAACCCCTTTTCCGCCTTTGATGTTGGGTTTCACCTCAGTCCCTCCTGCCCGTTCAGCTCCTCCCTAGCCGAGCTGGGAAAATCTCCTTCCATCTGTGTTAAGTGACTTGCACTCCTGTTTTCTTTAGATACCTTGATAAGCAGATGGCCGTTAAAGGGACAGCGCAGGGAGGAGGCCTCAGATTTCAGCGGATGCTGAAGATGGGAAAAGATTAGGTTGCCATCATGAAGTCACACCTTTGTTGCCACAAGATGTCTCCTGACTGATTGGACCCGTGATTTATTTAATTGCCACATGGATAATTGTCCAGCTAAAGACCAGAAAACCACCTTTAACCACTGCAGATTACCCACACTGATCTGCCCCTGCAGAACTTCTTCTGTCCTCCAAACTCTTACAGAACCAGCCAGTGTGTATCATCTCCAAGAAACGATTTGGGTAGGAATGGTGTAAATTGTTGTTGTTTAGTCGTTTAGTGGTGTCCGACTCTTCGTGACCCCATGGACCAGAGCACGCCAGGCACTCCTGTCTTCCACTGCCTCCCGCAGTTTGGTCAAACTCATGTTGGTAGCTTTGAGAACACTATCCAACCATCTCGTCCTCTGTCGTCCCCTTCTCCTTGTGCCCTCCATCTTTCCCAACATCAGGGTCTTTTCCAGGGAGTCTTCTCTTCTCATGAGGTGGCCAAAGTATTGGAGGCTCAGCTTCAGGATCTGTCCTTCCAGTGAGCACTCAGGGCTTATTTCCTTAAGAATGGATAGGTTTGTTCTTCTTGCAGTCCATGGGACTCTCAAGAGTCTCCTCCAGCTCCATAATTCAAAAGCATCAATTCTTCGGCGATCAGCCTTCTTTATGGTCCAGCTCTCACTTCCATACATCACTACTGGGAAAGCCATAGCTTTAACTATACGGACCTTTGTTGGCAAGGTGATGTCTCTGCTTGTTAAGCTGCTGTGTAAATAGCTAGATTTTTTTCTTGCTTTGCTCGTTCCAACAGAGGGTTGACTCCAACGAAGTCTTACTTGGAGCAGACCCACTGAAATTAATGGGCCCTGGGTAAGGTAAGCCTGTTGATTTAAACGGGTTTACTCTGAGTATGACTTTGCTGAGTTCCTACTTTGCCTTATCTTTTGGTGACCTTTTCCCAGAGAGACGCTGGTGGTCAGTGCAAAACGTCATGCTCCCTCTTAGGACAGGAATGACTTACTTTGATTTTCTATGTGGACACTTAACATTTCTGGCTCTCTAAACACAAAATAACAGCTTTGCAATGCATTAGAGTACAACCAATTTGAGTGGCACTTGGTCACAACTACCTTTTTATTTACAATAGTCCTTTAAGAGCTTAAAAACTTCTCCCTTGGCCCCTCTTTAACCTTCTCCCTCCCTCAGAAAGCCACATATATGCAATCTAATAATAATAATAATAATTTATTTACCGTATGCCCATCTGGCTACTCTGGGCGGCTTCCAGCAAAATATTAAAATACAATAATTCATCAAATATTAAAGCTTCCCTAAACAGGGCTGCCTTCAGATGTCTTCTAAAAGCCAGATAGCTGTTTATTTCCTTGACATCTGATGGGAGGGTGTTCCACATGGAGGGCACTACCACCAAGAAGGCCCTCTGTCTGGTTCCCTGTAACCTCACTCCTCGCAGTGAGGGAACTGCTAGATGGCCCTTGGAGCTGGACCTCAGTGTCCGGGCTGGATGATGAGGGTGGAGACGCTCCTTCAGGTATACTGGGCTAAGGCCGTTTAGGGCTTTAAAGATGAGCACCAACACTTTGAATTGTGCTCAGAAACGTACTGGGAACCAATGTAGGTCTCTCAGGACTGGTGTTATATGGTCTCGGTTGCCACTCCGAAGTCACCAGTCTAGATGCCACATTCTGGATTAGTTGCAATTTCTAGGTCACCTTCAAAGGTAGCCCCACGTAGAGCACATTGCAGTAGTCCATATAATACTATCCATTTCAGAAGCTTGATCTCCCCTTATTTCCCCATTTCTTCGCATGCACCTTAAAATAGGGTGGACACATATTCCTTGCCCAAAGCAGCGAGGGTTGCATTTGGCACTGAATTTAAACAGCACCAGATACGCACGTCAAAGTGCAAATAGATAAATAGGTACTGCTCCGGCGGGAAGGTAAACGGTGTTTCTGTGCGCTGCTCTGGTTCGCCAGAAGCGGCTTTGTCATGCTGGCCACATGACCCGGAAGCTGTATACCAGCTCCCTCGGCCAATAAAGCGAGATGAGCACTGCAACCCCAGAGTCGGTCACGACTGGACCTAATGGTCAGGGGTCTCTTTACCTTTATCTTTAGATACAAGCCTGCTGCCAAGAAACAGTCAGAGGCACACTGGCCCACAGGCTTCCAATTGTTCCTTTGGCAGTGGGGTTTGCAACTGGCACTGTTTAAATTTGGAGCCAAATGCATTCCTCACTGGGATTGGTTCCGCAGTGGGGTTTGCATTCTGAATTTAGACAGTGCTAACTGCAGGTTCTGCTGTCAAAGAAAAATCAGGAGTACAATGTCTTGTTGCTCTCTAATGCAAGCATCCCCAACCTTCGGCCCTCCAGATGTTTTGGGACTACAATTCCCATCATCCCTGACCACTGGTCCTGCTAGCTAGGGATCATGGGAGTTGTAGTCCCAAAACACCTGGAGGGCCGAGTTTGGGGTAAGGTAAAGGGACTCCTGACCATTAGGTCCAGTCTTGGCCGACTCTGGGGTTGTGGCGCTCATCTCGCTTTATTGGCCAAGGGAGCCAGCGTACAGCTTCCTGGTCATGTGGCCAGCATGACTAAGCTGCTTCTGGTGAACCAGAGCAGCGCACGGAAAAGCCGTTTACCTTCCCGCTGGAGCGGTACCTATTTATCTACTTGCACTTTGACATGCTTTCGAACTGCTAGGTGGGCAGGAGCAGGGACCGAGCAACAGGAGCTCACCCCATTGCGGGAATTCGAACCGCCGACCTTCTGATCAGCAAGTCCTAGGCTCTGTGGTTTAACCCACAGCGCCACCCGCGTCCCCCAAGTTTGGGGATGCCTGCTCTAATGGCATGTTTGGATCCACTGCTGAGTGGTTGATAACAGCTGGGCAGACTTTTGGAGGCGTGACCAGTTCTTGATCCAGCTTGCTGGACAAAAGTGATTCCCCACCTGTAGTCTATTTTTATTATTATTATTATTGCACAGATGAAGTGTCAAAAGTCTGGAGGCAGGCAATTTTCCCATTTTCCAAAGGGGGTAAATAAGGGAATATTTGGAAAAGTTCTAGAATAAATGAGCAGTCTTTAAAAATAACGTGATTACAAAGGGACAGCACCGGTTTCTCAGAAACTAGTCATGCCAGATTTTCTCTCTCTCTTTGTCACAGAAGTGCTTCCTTGGTAGATCAAGGGAACGCTGTCAGTGTAGTATATCTTGATTTCAGCAAAGCTTTCAACCAAGTCCCCATCAATATTCTTGTTGGCATGCTTGTCAAATCTGTTCTAGATGATACTGTTGTGAACAAGGTTGTTGACTTCCCCCCACGTTGCAAGGGCGCATCACATGACGCATCACATCACATGTCGTGTGACGGGCCCTGCTCCCACCTAGCACGCAATCGCCTGCATTCTGGGCCAGGATCCACGGGCATCCCACTAATAAGAGCCAATAAGAGCTTTTATCTCCAGAGGGTAGGACCTAGACAAGCTGGTTCAGATTACAAAATGGGGAATTTTCACTAAGCATTAGGGCAACTTTCTAAATAATAATAATAATAATAATAATAATAATAATAATAATAATAATTTATTATTTGTACCCCGCCCATCTGGCTGGGTTTCCCCAGCCACTCTGGTCGGCTTCCACAGAGACCAGAAATACACTAATATGTCATACATTAAAAACTTCCCTGAACAGGGCTGCCTTAAGATGTCTTCTGAATGTCAGGTAGTTGTTTATCTCTTTGACATCTGATGGGAGGGCGTTCCACAGGGCAGGCGCCACTACCGAGAAGGCCCTCTGCCTGGTTCCCTGTAACTTGGCCTCTCGCAGCGAGGGAACTGCCAGAAGGCCCTCGGCGCTGGATCTCAGCGTCCGGGCAGAACGATGGGGGTGGAGACACTCCTTCAGGTATACTGGGCTGAGGCTGTTTAGGGCTTTAAAGGTCAACACCAACACTTTGAATTGTGCTCGGAAACGTACTGGGAGCCAATGTAGGTCTTTCAAGATGCTACCAAGTGTCTGACAGCCTGAGAAAGTCATGGACTTTCCTTCATTAGTGGTTTTTTTTAAAAGCAGCTTTCTGACTGCCTATCAGGGATGGTGATAGTGGGTTTCCTGCATTGATAGAGGTTCCTGCCAATTCTTTGATTCCATATATGAGGCACTATATTGACCGTGGCCATGGTTCTCCTACTAGATATTTGTAGAGGCATTGAACATGGCAATACCTTTCTTAACTATAAGAGCAATAGTTGGACCTACATTTAAACCCCTGACTCTGCCATGAAGCTTAGTGGGTGACTTTGGGCCAGTTGCTACTTGGAATAATAGAATCAGAGAATTGTAGAGTTGGAAGGGACCATGAGGGTCATCTAGTCCAACCCCATTCTACCTCACAGGGTTGTTGTGAGGATTAGAAAAGGAGTAATTGTATACACTGCCATGAGCTCCATGGAGGAACAGCAGGATATAGATAGATAGATAGATAGATAGATAGATAGATAGATAGACAGACAGACAGACAGACAGACACACACACACACACACACACACACACACACACACAGTGGAACCTCGGGTTAAGTACTTAATTCGTTCCGGAGGTCTGTTCTTAACCTGAAACTGTTCTTAACCTGAAGCACCACTTTAGCTAATGGGGCCTCCCGCTGCTGCCGCGCCGCCGGAGCACGATTTCTGTTCTCATCCTGAAGCAAAGTTCTTAACCTGAAGCACTATTTCTGGGTTAGCGGAGTCTGTAACCTGAAGCGTATGTAACCTGAAGCGTATGTAACCCGAGGTACCACTGTGTGTGTGTGTGTGTATGAAGTTAACAGAATGGTCAAATACACTGTATAGAATTCTGCATTGACATTATGTTATGATGCCATTGTTTACTTTATTATATTTGTCGACTGCCCTTCATGCACATTTCCAGGGTGGTTTATAGGAATAAATAATAAGAATAAACCAAGCAAAATATATACAAAATAATTAATATAAAATATAAAAATAAATTAATTGAATAAGCTAAAAGTCACATAATTATAAAAGCAGCATAAAACAATTAGCAGGATTAAAATTGCATCTGAAAGCTATGGATATTTTTTAAAGGCATGTGCCTGGGTGAATCTCTGAGAAGGTCCCCCTTTTCTCTCTTTGAAAGTCGGCAGGGATAGTGGCAGGAAGTACTCCATTTAAGAACTCCTTCCATATGCATGGAGGGACGCGGGTAGTGCTGTGGTCTAAACCACTGAGCCTCTTGTGCTTACCAATCGGAAGGTCGGAGGTTCGAATCCCAATGACGGAATGAGCTCCCATTGCTCTGTCCCAGCTCCTGCCAACCTAGCAGTTCGAAAGCACGCCACTGCAAGGAGATAAATAGGTACCGCTGTGGTGGGAAGGTAAACGGCGTTTCCGTGCGCTCTGGTTTCTGTCACAGTGTTCTGTTGTGCCAGAAGCGGTTTAGTCCTGCTGGCCACTTGACCCAGAAAGCTGTCTGCAGACAAACACCAGTTCCCTCGACCTGAAGCGAGATGAGCGCCCCAACCCCATAGTCATCTTTGACTGGACTTAGCCGCCAGGGGTCCTTTACCTTTTACCCATATGCATGGGTTGCTACAAATGGAGGGATGGGATACTTCAGCTACCTTTGTCTTGAGCTGTGGAAGACTTTTAAAAAGCAAAACTAGCACTTCAATATGGGCCTCGAAGCAGACTGGGTACCCATGCAATTGGCACAGCACACAGGTCCAAGATGGCCACAACCCCGAGTCCCGAGCAGGAACCCAGTAGCTGCAGTCCGCACTAGCTATCCTTTCTGAAGGGTCTTAAAAAGTAACCCTGTGTACAGAACATTACAGAAGTGTAACCTAAAGATTCCCAGAGCATGGATAATTGAGGCCACAGTATCTCTGTCCAGAAAGACACACACACACACACACACACACACACACAGTGGAAAGTTTTTTTTTAGCGGCAGCTAAAAAAGCCAATGCAATTCTGGGCTACATCAATAGGAGTATAGCATCTAGATCAAGGGAAGTAATAGTGCCACTGTATTCTGCTCTGGTCAGACCTCACCTGGAGTACTGTGTCCAGTTCTGGGCACCACAGTTCAAGAAGGACACTGACAAACTGGAACGTGTCCAGAGG